>NC_137787.1:15490919-16090919 GCF_963383645.1 Muscardinus avellanarius | reverse complement strand
CACATACAATGTGTAGTCACATGCCTTATCTGTGTTTCAAAACTAATAATGCTTAGCTAAGTTTGGAGGGATATTGTGTGGATTGCTAATTAATGTCAGTAATGAGCTTCGGAGCTACAGATAAATGCTAAACTGATGTCAATTGTTCACTAAAAGTGATTAATTTAATCAGAGTCAGCTCAGATGCAATGACTCTCAGGACCTAGGGTAAAGAATGTCCAATGCCCTCAGAACTTCATTTCTAGAATCTTTCTAGATGAGTCGAGTCACACCATTAAGGAAACTGAATTCTGCAGAAATATCTATATGTCTGAGGCTCTGCTATCACATTACATATAGTAAAGAGGCAAAAGCACTGGTTCAGGGTCCAGGAAATTTGTATTTGGAAACTGAATTGAGTCTTGGGTCTCTAATCATAGCATCTTAGGGGGAATATTCAGTCTCCTGGAGCTCTAACTTTCTTATATGTATTTATTTCTATTTTTTATAAGTGGAGCATATTGAAAGTGGTGTACATTTAAATTGTGCTTCATGCCCTTCCCCCGCCATTTCCCTTCCTCCCTCCCAATAGAGAGTGTCCAGGTTAACCGTGTTACATTTATACTATTACACATATTCGTATGTAGCTCCTCCATTGAACAACCTCAGCTTTCTTCCTCTCCTATCTTTCTATTCAAGCATTACTGAGATTTCCCCTCCATCATCTGGAGTTCCTCTGGCATTCACTACTCCCTAGCTTGGACATATTAGAGAAAACATATGTCCCTTCTCTTTCTGTGCTTAACTAATCTCATTTAACATAATGTTCTCTAGTTCCTTCCATATTCTTGCAAATGCTATTATTTTATTCTTCTTTATAGTTGAATAGAATTCCATTGTGTGTATTTCCCATAATTTTGCAATCCATTCATCTGTTGTTGGAGATCTAGTCTGGTTCCATATTTTGGCTATTACAAACTGTGCTGCTATGAAGCTGGGTATGCATATGTTGCTGTAGTTCTCTGATTTCAATTCCTTTGGAAAGATACCCAGGAGTGGTATAGCCAGATCAAATGGTGGATCTATTCCCAGTTTTCTAAGGAATCTCCATACTGATCTCCATAGTGGCTGAACTACTTTGCACTCCCACCAACAGTGTAAAAGTGTTCCTCTTTCCCCACATCCTCACCAGCAATTGTTGTTTGATTTCTTTATGTTTGCCACTCTGATTGGGGTTAGATGGAACCTCAGCATAGTTTTGATTTGCATTTCCCTGATGGCTAGTGATGTTGAACATCTTTTCATGTATCTATTGGCCATTTATATCTCTTTTTTTGTGAAATGTCTATTCATTTCAGTTGCCCATTTCTTGATTGGGTTGTTTGTTTTGTTAGTGTAGATTCTTTGAGCTCTTTGTATATTCTGGATATTAGCCCCCTATCAGAGTGGTGGCTGGTAAAGATCTTCTCCCATTCTGTAGGCTTCCTCTTTAGGTTCTTGATAGTTCCTTTGATGAGAAGAAATGTTTTAGTTTGAAGAGATACCACTTATTAATTCTTTTTTTTTAATTGGTGCACTGTATTCATACATCATAGTAGGATACATACTTTTGTAGACATACATGCACACTTTTCCCAGTCAGCCCCCACCCAATCCTCACCCCATTCTCTCCCTATCCCTCCCTCCCATGCTTGGCTTAGTAGTTGACATCTAGTATTATGGCAATTTATCTAAAATTAAAAATGATAATCTCACATAACAGTTTCATTTATCTGATACCAAGCTTTTGATGACTTAAAGATAACATTTCAATATTTCTTTTTGCTTTCTTTCTTACCAGAGAATATTTTTTTTCTATTTCTTAGGTGAAACTATCATATATTTATATATTTATTTTTCAGAAAAAAATCTATCCTAATATGGAATATGGAGTCTAGGTACCCAAAACGATCTTGAAAAAGAACAAAGCTAGAAGATATATATTTTCTGATTTCAAACCATATAAAGCTACAATAATTGAAACAGTGTAGTACTATTCTAAAGGCAGATATATAAACCATTGGAGTTAAATAAAAGCCTAGAGCTAAATTCTTCCCTATATTGTCAAGTTATTTTTGACAAGGTTTCCACAAACATTTGGTGGTGGAAATATTAATCTTTTAACTAAATATTGTTAAAAATAATAATTACATGGAAAAGAATAAAATTGGACCCTTACCTAATCCCATAAACAAATATTAACTCAAAATAGATAATAGACCTAAATATAAATCTTAAGACTATAAACTTTTAGAAGAAAATCTGGGTCATTAAACCTCACAACATTGAAATTGGCAGTGATTTCTTGGTTATGATTTCAATGGCACAGACAACAGAGGAGTATACAAACTCCCTAAAAAATAAAAAAAAAATATTGTATATCCAAAGACAATGTAAACAGAGTTAACAGTTACTAATAGAATGAGATAAAATATTTCCAAATGCTATATCTGAAGGTATATTAATATTCCATCTAGAAATTCTAGAAATTAACAACAATAAAGGAAAACAATACCCTTTAGAGATAGGTGAAAGACTAACATAAATAATGAATCTCCACAGATAACCAATCTTAGTTGTCTGTTGGATGGAAAATCTTGTTTCTCTGGTTCTGGTGTGTGTTACCTATTTCTTCTTTGTAGTTAATCTCTTTGAGTATTTTCTCTAGTGCTGGTTTTGAAGACATAAATTCCTTGAGTTTCTGTTTGTTATGGAAGCTTCTTATTTCTCCATCTAATTTGATAGAAAGTTTTGCTGGGTAGGAAATTTTTGGTTGGAAGTTGTTTTCTTTCAGAGTTTGGAATATGTTACTCCAAGCCCTTCTGGCTCTCATGACTTGGTTTGGGAAGTCTGGAATGATTCTAATTGGTTTGCCTCTGAATGTGACTTGGCCCTTTGTTTTTGTTGCCTTTAAGATTCTCTGCTTGGCTTCCACGTTGGTCATTTTGACAATTATGTGGCGTGGGGATCCTCTTCTCCGATCCTGTCTAAAGGGAGTTCTATAAGTTTCCTGGACCTGTGTATTGATCTCTTGCTCTATGTTTGGAAAATTTTTTGCTATTACTTCCTTGAAGAGATTGTTGATCACTTTGGTTTCACCTTCTTTTCCCTCCTCTATTCCAATTATTCTTAGGTTAGCTCTCTTAAAATGGGCCCATATTTCTTCAATATCAGATTCCTGCTGTCGGATATTTTTTCCTAGATTAGAAACTATGCGTTCATTTTTGGAATGATCATCTTCTAAGAGCGAGATTCTGTTCTTCATGTGGTCTAATCGGTTGTTTGTGCTTTGAATTTAGGCCTTTACTTCATTAATTGCATCCTTTATCTCTTTTTGGCTCTCTCTGAGTTCTTTTCAAAGCACCTCTATTATTTCTACAGTTATTTTCCTGATTTGATCTTCTAGAAATCTCTGATTTTCTGTTTTATTGGGTTCTGATGTTGTGGGGTTGTGGGCATTAATTGCTCCAGTATTATTCCTCTTTCCCATGATTTCCGATGTTTGTGCCTTCTCTGGGGTGTTCTGGATCTCGAGTCAGTAGTATCTCGGACCCCACTACTCCTTTACTGGGTTTTATCACAGAGTCTCTGACCCAGAGAGTCAATAGAGGCTGCTTTAGCCTGTGGGGGGTGCCAGGTTGCACGTTCTCCTATGGTGTGATATCTCTGCTACCGCCCCTCCCCCACTGGGTCAAGTCCCAGGGAGTACAGTACTGGGGTTTCTCCTCTGTGGCCCGCAATTTGACTCACTGTTCTTGAGTACGCAGATGTAGCTGTACTGGATTCGGTGAATTCTCTGCTGCTGCCGCCGGTGGCAATATGGCGCCGCTGCTACGCCCTCGGCTGTGGGGCTGGTATTTTTCTTCTTGGTTTTGATTTCCACTCTGAATCCCTGCAGCGTGTGCTGAGCTCGGCCACTGGGAGCTTTAGATGCTCTCTGCGTGGAGAAATCCCACCTGGCTGTTCTGCAGTGGCTCACCTCGGCTTGCTGTAGCCGCTCATGAATTCGCAGGTGCCGCCGGCAGTATGGCGCTGCTGCTGCTTCTGCCGCGTCCTCGGTCGTGAGGCCGGTTATCTCCTCTGTGGCTCTGTTCTCAGACCGCTTTCTCTATGGAGCCTAGTGATTTTTCGTTTCACTGGTGATGGTGTTTTCTGGCTATGAATGGCGCTGATTTTGTGGTAATGGAGATTTGTTGTTAGCGGGGCTCTTAAGCCCCGCTTTTCTTGGTCGCCATCTTCCCGGAAGTCCCACTTATTAATTCTTGCTTTAATTTTCTGTGCTTTAGAAGTCTTACTGAGAAAGTTAATCCCTGTGCCTATATGTTGGAGTATAGATCCTATGCCTTTCTCTAATAACTTCACAGTCATTGGTCTAATTTCTAAGTCTTTGATCCATCTTGAGTTGATTCCTGTGCATGGTGAGAAGTAAGGATTCGGATCCAACTTTCTACAAATGGATAGCCAGTTCTCCCAGCACCATTTGTTGAAAAGGCTGTCTTTTCTCCAGTGTATGGGTTTGGCTCTTTTGTCAAAGATAAATTGACCATAGAGGTGTGGGTCTCTTTCTGTATCTTTTTTCTGTTCCACTGGTCAGTCTGCCTACTGTTGTGCCAATACCATGCTGTTTTTACTACTACTGCTCTATAGTATAATTTGAAGTCCAGTATTGTGATGTCTTCTGCCTGGTTCTTGTTGCTGAAAATTGCTTTGGCTATTCTGGGTCTTTTCTTTCTCCATACAAATTTATAACTGATTTTTCCAGGTCTATGAGAAACATTGTTGGTATTTTAATGGAGATTTCATTGAATCTATAGATCACTTTTGGCAGAATGGCCATTTTGATGATATTTATTCTGCCTATCCATGAGCAAGGGGATCTTTCCATCTTCCAAGGTTTTCTTCAATTTCTTTCTTTAATGTTTTGTAGTTTTATCTGTAGAGGTCTTTTACATCTTTGGTTAGGTTTATTCCTAGGTATTTTATTGGTTTAGAGGTTACAGTAAATGGAATAGTTTTCTTTATTTCTTTTGTTGTGGGTTCATTGTTGGCATAAAGAAAAGCAACTGATTCCTTAGGTTGATTTTGTATCCTGCAACTTTGCTGATTTGGTTAATCAGCTCCAGAAGTCTTTTGGTTGATTTCATTGGATTTTATAGATAAAGAATCATATCATCTGGAAATAAGGATAGTTTTAGCTCCTCTTTTTTGATTTGAAATCCTTTTATTTCCTTCTCTGATAAAGTACTAATATCTTGAATATACAGAGAACTCAAGAAACTCAGCACTAAGAGAAAGAATAACCCAATTAAAAAATGGGCAAGTGAATTAAGTAGACCCTTCATGAAGAAAGAAATTCAAATTGCCAATAAATGCATGAAAAAATGCTTAACATCATTAGCAATCAAAGAGATGCAAATCAAAACTACCCTGAGATTTCACTTAAGTCCCACTAAAATGGCAATCATTCAAAACACAAACAACAACAAATTCTGGTGAGGATGTGGAGAAGTGGAAACTCTAAGACATTGTTGGTGGGATTGCAAATTAATGCAACCACTTTGGAAAACAGCATGGGAAGAATGGCAATGAATTTATCATTTAATCTAGCAATACCACTTCTGGGTATCTACCCAAAAGAAAGGAAACCAAACTACCAAACTAATACATGCATATCTATGTTCATAGCTGCACAATTCATCATTGCCAAACTATGGAACCAGCCAAGATATCCATCAACAGATGAATGGATTACAAAACGGTGGCATATGTACACAGTGGAATTTTACTCAGGCATAAAGAAAAACACAATTACATCATTTACAGGGAAATAGATGGAACTGGAGGACATTATGCTAAGTGAGATTAGTCAGTCACAAAAAGTAAGAAATTGGATGCTTTCCCTAGCACGCAAAAGCTAGGGAGAAATAGCACATGGGAGGAATTCTAGAGGAAGAAAGAGATTCTACAGACAAGCAAATAAGGAAGGTGACCTGAGGGGATGAGAGGGGGAAGAGGGAAATTTTATAATCCACATAATGTACATTAACAAATATACCAAAGTCAATCAGTAAGCCAGGTGTGAGAAGCAGGGAGGGGGAGGAAATTGGGCAGGAATTGCTAAGGGCTCATTGGGTAATATGTGTATGTAAGTCTCCATCAACTTGTATCCTATTAAGATATATGAATACATGTACAAATAAAATTTTTTTTTGTGGTACTAGGGGTGGAACCCAGAGGTTTTCTACCTCCAGGCTATATTCCCAGACGTTTTTTATATTTTATTTGGAAACAGGGTCTCACTAAGTTGCTGAAAGCCTCAGTAGCTGAGGCTGGCTTCGAACTCGTGCGATCCTCTTATCTGAGCCTCCCAAGCGCGGGGATTACAAGCGTACGCCACCATGCCCAGCCCAATAAAAATTTTTATTAAAATAAAAAGGATCGGGGTGTAGTCTGGAGGTTGAGTGACCTGGGTTTCATTTCTAATACCAAAAACAAAGTTGTTGTAGATGACAAGATATTTAAGATCACTTCAGCTTTAATATTCACAACAAAGCTAGAGCTTGGTGTTTCTTTAATTTTTTGAAATTCAACAGAGTTTAAAAATTCTCATTCATAGGAAAGAGAAACTACAGCACCATTTTTTTTTAGAATCCAATATTGCACCTTGTCACTAATAAACATTCAATACATAAAAGAATTCTTGGATTAATGAGGCTGAACAATTACTACCACCCAAATTCAATTTTTATGCTGTTCTGATATACATTATTTATCTCAGTTAATGAAACCTCACTGTGGCTCATCCTACAGTCTCAAAAAAACAATGACAACAAAGTAAACAATGATTGTTAACACACAAAGAGTGTGTGGAAGCTATAACAAGGGAATAAAAGGATTTGTAGTGACTGGAATACAAGTATTAGCTCCTAGTGACAGAATACCACTCCACATCTATATGGCAGTGTTTTTTTTTGTTTGTTTGTTTGTTTGGTACTTGGTTTGGTGCATAATTTACAATGTACACGAGGGAGGAAATCCTTGATTATTGTTGCTCCTCAAACACCAGTACATTTTGTGCCAGGCTTAGTAGGAAAGAATATAAGTTTTATTTCATTTACTTTGTGCCTCCTCCTTTGGGAAAGACAGGCTACCAAAAGTTATGGGCTGGCAAATATTTTCCACTTGTTTTCAAGACAGTGATAAATGCCACAACACCACAGTGCTCAAGGAAATTTTTCTTCCTGGGCAATATGTCCCTTGCATAAAAATTTGGCTCTTGCCTTTGCCACTTTGGCCAAGGTCAAGGATTGTGATAAAAATGTCAGTGATAAGTCTTAAAACTTATCACTAGCAGAAAAACAGACTGGGCTTTAGTCATGCAAAACAATCTTCAACGGAACGTTATGAAGATATATGATATATTCAAATTTATTTAAGATTTATTTCCACCTACTTCAAAAATGGGTTTGAAATGAGTAAGACACTAAGACATTTGAGCCGCCATTGAAATTTATCCTTATTTGTGATGCGGAAGGTGATTTGGTTAGTAGAAACTTATTGAGCTAAAGCTGTCGTTACTTGGTAAGGATTTATAAATTCTTATATTGCTTCTTATTTTCACATGGTT
Organism: Muscardinus avellanarius; assembly: GCF_963383645.1. NCBI lineage: Eukaryota > Metazoa > Chordata > Mammalia > Rodentia > Gliridae > Muscardinus > Muscardinus avellanarius. The sequence goes on along the minus strand of NC_137787.1, from coordinate 16,083,274 downwards.
TTCATCAAGATTGAGGCTTTAAAAAATGAATGCAACTTCCCATAAACCTGCAATTGTGAGAAAGATTTCAAAGCACTGGGACTGAATTTGCATACAATGACGTTTGCCTATGAGAATATGGAGGTGCTAGGTTACCATAGAAAGAACTTCGGCATCCAGAGAATCATAGTCTTAAAACCTGAAGATCATAATTTGGTACTGTTTTAAGCAAATTTCAAATTTCATCATTTAGCTCCCAGAAGGCTGATTTTCATTTAGGAGCTATGAAAAGGGGACTGACATTGTCTTGGGGTGCTTTACTTAAGTGGTTAGCATCATATTGCATGAGAGGAGAATCGTTGTATTTCATTGATTCAAAGAGGCACACTTAAAAAATATTTAAACTTCTTTGAAAACGACATACATCTTTTAGTTGGCAGTTTCTGTAAATTGCTGTCTACAAACAGATAAAGTTTTCACCACTTGCATGTACACAAACTCCATTAATAATTGGTGGGGTGAACAAACACCAAAAGCTCACCATTTATAGACAGAGGACCTGAACCCTGGCTGTTGTCTGAAGACTTCCAGTTGACCACTTTGTGAGGTAAAGAAATTACCAACGGTCAAAGTTTACAGAATGGGTTTCGGAGGACTGGCAGAAAACCCAGAGGCAGCAGTGGAAAAGTCTTCAAGAGTTTTGTGTCACTTGTGCTTCTAAATTGAAAATTTATTCAAAAGGTAGAGCTCTGGATGAAAAGAAGTGTGAAGAATATCTTTATTTTGCTTACATCTTATTTCAAATATATATATACATTAAGTGACACATGGGAAAGATTTACACGTATTTATTCATCAGATATGTTTCTTCCTTAAAATAACACAAAATAATAATTTATGATGTTGCTCTACAAAATGTATGGCGCTTGTGTATTGTTTCAACTCTATATAACCTACAGGGTTGGGGTTACTACTGATGGAAAACTAGCCCAATCGCCAAAGAGCCAAAAATAGTTCAGGGAAATTCAGGACATCCTGTGTTATTGTTTCAAAAAGCCTGGTACTCTTTAGAAAGACCCCACTGTTTCAGGCACTGCCCCCTCAATTATGGGAAAAAGTGACATCTTGGACAACACAGATGTTTCCAATTTGGGGACTGAGGAGGCTTGTGTGCCTACATCTTACTCTGGTTCTTTAGGATCATGGGAATCTGTTTTCTGGCCTCCCCTCTAACCCAGGAGCAGCAATACACAGCAGTAAGCTTTTACAAACATACTTCATGCTACCCCTCCCAGCCCCCCCAAAAGCTGTAGGTTTGTTTATTTATTTTGGGCCTCCTTGGGGAACTTAGGGTACAATGTTATAAAGATTGACCTTAGCTATAAAGCTTAAAATAATGAAGGATCTAGCCTCCTAAATATTGATGTAGTAGACAGATTTTAAATGTCCTGTTCCTCTACAGAATATATATTCTGTAAGTTAAGGGAAATCAGAAACAAGTTACATGCAGCTATACAATGGAACGAACACAGCTATGGCTTGTTTGTAAACTCATAGAGATTTTTTCTTATATTAACTTCAGCAGAGGCTAGGATCTGTGTTAGGATGCTAGGAAGAACTAAGATAAAATTTTTAATTAAAATTATTTCAAATTTTATCATAACCAATACTATCAAACTGAAACATTTCAGTTTAACACCAATATCAACTCTATTTCCAATATTTGGACAGTAGCCTATATTTTTCTAGTAGCATTCTGTATATTACAATTCTAGGATAATCCCCCCAAAATTGTTATAATTAAATCTGGCCACTTCTCAGGGCAATCTCTTGCAATTATTTTCAAGCCAAATATTCAGGGCAAAAGGCTCCAAGATATAAACCAAATTGCAGGGGTAGAGATAGAGATGGAGTTCAGTGAAGAGGTCTATGTTACAGCTCCACAATGAGAAAACAAATATATATTTGTTATATATATAACAAATATATATATATATATGTATATATATAGTTTATATATATATAGTTTATAGTTTATATATAGTTTATATATAGTTTATATATATATAGTTTATATATATAGTATATATATAGTTTATATATATAAACTATATATATACATATATATATTTGTTATATATATAACAAATATATATATTATATATATATTATATTTATATCTATAATAGATATAGAACTGTTTTCCTTAGCAACCCCACTCAAGGCTAAGTCCTAAACAATAGGTACCTAAATAAATATATATTTATATTTGCATATATTTATTTATATTTATTTAGGTACCTATTGTTTGCCTGATACAGCCTTGGATACTTGAGAGGCATCAGGGAACACAATAAAATCTGCTGTCATGGAACTTACACACAATTGGAAGAAGAAATAACAATATGAATTCTATGTAATTCAAAGAGAAAATTAGAAGGAAATAATGAAAAGGAAAAATAGATCCAAAAGGCTGGGCTTGGTGTCCCATGCTTGTAATCCCAGTACTTGTATGGCTGAAAAGGGAGGATCACGTGTTCACTGCCAGACCTGGAAACTTAGTGATGTCCTCAGCAAGTTAGCAAAACCCTGTTTCAAAATAAAAAAAATAAAATAAAATAAAATAGGCCTGGGTGGTGTAACTCAGAGGGTGGGATATAGTTTTATTTTTTATTTTTTTATTTTTTTATTTTTTTATTTTTAAGTTTTTATTGGTACAATATAATTTTACATCATAATGTGGATCATATTGACAATGGTATATATTCAAACAGTGCTTGGTGCCCTCCCCCCATGCTTTCCTTACCCCCCACAACAATGAGTGTCCAGGTTGACCATGCTACACCCACACTTACACACATATTCAAATGTAGCTTAGCTCCTTCATTAATCAACCTCAGCCTTCTTTCTCTCTTCCCCTTTCTTTCTAACTTTGCTGATGTTTCCCCTCCATTATCTCCTACCCCAATCAGAGTGGCAAGCATAAAGAAGTCAAATAACAACAAATGCTGGCAAGGATGTGGGGAAAGAGGAACTCTTTTACACTGTTTGTTGGAGTGCAAACTAGTTCAGCCACTACAGAGATCAGTGTGGATATTACTTAGAAAACTGGGAATGGATCCACCATATGATCTGGCTATACCACTCCTGAGTATCTTTTCAAAGGAGCTGAAATCAGAGAATTACAGTAACATATGCATACCCATGTTCATAGCAGCACAATTCGTAATAGCCAAAATATGGAACCAATCTAGGTCTTCATCAAAAGATGAATGAATTGCAAAATTATGGGAAATACACACAATGGAATTCTACTCCGCAATAAAGAAGAACAAAATTATGTCATTCTCAAGAAGATCAAAGACCTGGTGAACTTGTTAATTGAGATCAGCCAAACACAAAAATAGAAGGGACCTATGTTTTCTCTAATATGCCAAACTAGGGAATATTAGGGATACACTTGCCATATTAACATATACTGATTTATCAATTTATGCATTCAACAAATAATATTTGAACACTATGTATCAATTTGTGTGATAAATGATGGTAGTAAATAGCAAATTAAATAAGAATGGATCCCTAGCTTTCTGGAACTCACATTCTCATGGAAAATCTTCCATCAAGCAGGGAGTTACATTTGTGGGGGCTGCTTCAAAGGGCATAGAGCAGCATGGTAAGAAGATCATAATAGAAAACTTTACTTCTGTAAGATTAAGGAAAGCTAAAGACCAAATAGCTTATAGTGGCTAAGCATGAAAGAGTGATATAGAAAAGATACAATAATTAGTTTATAGATCAAATAATTTCCAGATTAGGGGCAAAGAACTAAAATTGCTAGAATACCTAAATGAGTCAACTAGATTTTTAAAAATATAAGGAAACTCAGCATGGTGGTACATGCCTGTAATTCTAATACTTGGGAGGCTGAGACAGGAGGCTTATGGGTTCAAGACCAGCCTCTGTAACTTAGAAAAAGGTCCTTAGCAACTTAGTGAGTCCCTGTTTCAAAATAAAATAGGGTTGAGGAGGAGCTCATAGGTAGAATGCCCCTGGATTGTATTCCCAGTATTAATAAATTAATGAGGAGAAGGAGGAGGAAGATAAGGAGGAAGAAGGAGGCTGAGGAGAAGTAAGAGGAGGAGAGGTAGTGGAAAAGGTTAGTTAGAAACTAATTTCTCAAAGTGTTATATATATATTTTTTATTCTGATATGTTCTGAATTTTCACTTAAGGTGAGGAGATTGTAACTATCTGATCCCGAGGTTACTTGGGGAGTCTATTCCTTTTGTTTGGATTCTTCCTGTTGCCCACACTGCCTCAGGAATGAGTCATAAAACTCTAATCTATAGGAAGAATTTGGAAAATATTTCCCACATTTCTGTGAAATAATGGCAACTGCCTAGAAATCTATCCATACACCCTCCACATATTTACAGATCATCAAAGAGAAAACACTAAAATTCTTGCTGGGGTGGCTCATCTCCAGTGACTGCTTGACATGGTAACAAAAATATCTTAAGTTAGAAGAAGTCTAGAAGGCCTTATTCAACCTCAGAGTTTCCTATAAAGTCAACTGAGATGTCCTTGCAGCCCACTTTCTTCCTATGTTTAATCCTGCTTCCTCTTCTTTTCTTCCAGAAGCAATGAACCCAAGCACTCCTTAGTAAACCTATAGCAAGACCATCTCTGCACTATCAACTGATTTTTGCCCTCCACAAAGCCGTATGTTAAAGTCCTTACTTCAAATGTCACTATATTTGGAGATAGGGTTTTTATGAGATAATAACAATGGAATGAAGTCAAAACAATGTATTTAAGAAAAAGCCTTCTTTAGGACTCTACCATGATGGACCCAGATTTCAGACTTCCAGACTCCAAAATTTTAAGAAAATAGGTTTCTGTTCTTAAGTCTATGGCAATTGCAGCCCAAGGGTATTACACTCCTCCTCTGTATCTACTTCCCAGGAAACCCAACATACACTAGTGACTCTTTGCACCACCACTGACTTTGCCACCAAGATAAATCTTTAGGATTATATAATTTATTTGTTTCGACAGGTTCCTTCATTTTATGAAGAGTCCAATATTCTTTTTTTTAATTTTATTTTTTATTGGTGCACTGTATTCATACATCATAGTGGGATACAAACTTTTGTAGACATACATGCACACATCGCCCAGTCAGCCCCCACACGATCCCCACCCCATTCTCTCCCCATCCCTCCCTCTCATGCTTGGCTTAATGACATCTAGTATTATAGCAATTTATCCAAAATTAAAAATGATAATCTCACATAACAGTTTCATTTGTCTGATACCAAGCTTTTGATGACTTAAAGATAACATTTCAATATTTCTTTTTACTTTCTTTCTTACCAGAGAATATTTTTTTTCTATTTTTTTAGGTGAAACTATCATATATTTATATATTTATTTTTCAGAAAAAAATCTATCCTAATATGGAAAATGGACTCTAGATACCCAAAACGATCTTGAAAAAGAACAAAGCTAGAAGATATATATTTTCTGATTTCAAACTATATAAAGCTACAATAATTGAAACAGTGTAGTACTATTCTAAAGGCAGATATATAAACCATTGGAGTTAAATAAAAGCCTAGAGCTAAATTCTTTCCTATATTGTCAAGTTATTTTTGACAAGGTTTCCACGAACATTTGGTGGTGGAAATAATAATCTTTTAACTAAATATTGTTGAAACATAATAATTGCATGGAAAAGAATAAAGTTGGACCCTTACCTAATCCCATATACAAATATTAACTCAAAATAGATAAAAGACCTAAATATAAATCTTAAGACTATAAACTTTTAGGAGAAAATCTGGGTCATAAAACCTCACAACATTGAAATTGGCAGTGATTTCTTGGATATGATTTCAATGGCACAGGCAACAGAAGAGTATACAAACTCCCTAAAAAATGAAAAAAAAAATTTGTATATCCAAAGACAATGTAAACAGAGTTAACAGTTACTAATATAATGGGATATAATATTTCCAAATGCTATATCAGAGGGTATATTAATATTCCAACTAGAAATCCTAAAATTTAACAACAATAAAGGCAAACAATACCATTTAGAGATAGGTAAAAGACTAACATAAGTAATGAATCTCCACAGATAACCAATCTTAGTTGTCTGTTGGATGGAAACTTTTTTTTTTCTGGTTCTGGTGTGTGTTACCTATTTCTTCTTTGTAGTTAATTGCTTTGAGTATTTTCTCTAGTGCTGGTTTTGAAGACATAAATTCCTTCAGTTTCTGTTTGTCATGGAAGCTTCTTATTTCTCCATCTAATTTGATAGAAAGTTTTTCTGGGTAGGAAATTTTTGGCTGGAAGTTGTTTTCTTTCAGAGTTTGGAATATGTTACTCCAAGCCCTTCTGGCTCTCATGAGTTGGTTTGGGAAGTCTGGAGTGATTCTAATTGGTTTGCCTCTGAATGTGACTTGGCCCTTTGTTTTTGTTGCCTTTAAGATTCTCTGCTTGGCTTCCACATTGGTAATTTTGACAATTATGTGGTGTGGGGATCCTCTTCTCTGATCCTGTCTAAAGGGAGTTCTATAAGTTTCCTGGACCTGTGTATCGACCTCTTGCTCTATGTTTGGAAAATTTTCTGCTATTACTTCCTTGAAGAGATGTTGATCCCTTTGGTTTCACCTTCTTTTCCCTCCTCTATTCCAATTATTCTTAGGTTAGCTCTCTTAAAATGGGCCCATATTTCTTCAATATCAGATTCCTGCTGTCGGATATTTTTTCCTAGATTAGAAACTATGCGTTCATTTTTGGAATGATCATCTTCTAAGAGCGAGATTCTGTTCTCCATGTGGTCTAATCGGTTGTGCTTTGAATTGAGGCCTTTACTTCATTAATTGCATCCTTTATCTCTTTTTGGCTCTCTCTGAGTTCTTTTCGAAGTACCTCTATTATTTCTACAGTTATTTTCCTGATTTGATCTTCTAGAAATCTCTGATTTTCTGTTTTATCGGGTTCTGATGTTGTGGGGTTGTGGGCATTCATTGCTCCAGTATTATTCCTCTTTCCTATGATTTCGGAAGTTTGTGCCTTCTCTGGGTTCTTCCCTTGGGTCACTATGACTTCACTTAAGGTGTTCTGGATCTCGGGTCAGTAGTATCTCAGACCCCACTACTCCTTTATTGGGTTGTATCTCAGAGTCTCCGACCCAGAGAGTCGATAGAGGCTGCTTTAGACTGTGGGGGGTGCCAGGCTGCACGTTCTCCTATGGTGTGATATCTCTGCCACCGCCACTCCCCCACTGGGTCAAGTCCCAGGGAGTACAGTACTGGGATTTCTCCTCTGTGGCCCGCAATTTGACTCACTGTTCTTGAGTATGCAGATGTAGCTGTACTGGATTCGGCGAATTCTCTGCTGATGCCACCGGTGGCAATATGGCGCCGTTGCTACGCCCTCTGCTGTGAGGCTGTCGTATTTCTTCTTGGTTTTGAGTTCCACTCTGAAGCCCTGCAGTGTGTGCTGAGCTCAGCCACTGGGAGCTTTAGATGTTCCCTGAGCCGAAAAATCCCGCTTGGCTATTCCGCAGTGGCTCACCTCGGCTTGCTGTAGCCGTCCGGGGAAGTTGCCGCTGCCGCCGGCAGTATGGCGCTGCTGCCACGTCCTCGGGCGTGAGGCCGGTGTATCTCCTCTGTGGCTCTGAGCTCTATTCTCAGTCTGCTTTCTCTCTGGAGCCTGGTGATTTTTTTGTTTCTCTGGTGATGGTGTTTTCTGGCTATGAAAGGTGCTGATTTTGTGGTAATGGAGATTTGTTGTTAGCGGGGCTCTTAAGCCCCGCTTTTCTTGGTCGCCATCTCCCCCTATAGTTTTAAATACAGTCATCAGAGTAGGTGGTATTGAAGGTAGAATATGAAAAAAAGACTTGAAGCATGAGAAAGTTGGGCAAAATCAATGAAAGAGTATTCCAGGCAGAGAGAAGAACCATAAACCATGCCTGGAGTATTGGAAAAAGTGTGGAGAGCCAGGAGTTGGGTAGCACACCTACAATCCCAACATTTGGACGCTGAGACAGAGGATCACCAGTTTAACATCAGTCTCAGCAACTTAGCAAGGCCCTCAGCAACTTAGATCCTATGTCAACATAAAATTGATTTTATAAAGGGCTGCAGTGTAGCTTGGAGTAGAAGGCCCCTGTGTTCAAACTCCAGGGAGAGAAGGAGAGAGGGAGAGAGAGAGAGAGAGAGAGAGAGAGAGAGAGAGAGAGAGAGAGAGACTTTTTCTCATCTCTCATCACCTCTTTGTTGCCCTTCTGCATCAGGCAGAAAAGCAGTGACTTCCATTTAAAACAATCTGCTCCCTCTGTTATGGTCCTTGCTTTAATTCTTTCCCACCAAGTGGACTTTATAAGCCATGTAGATTCTTCTTTGCAGTCACAGGAGTCATGTGGTCAAGGACTTAACCTTGGTCAGGGTTGCTAAGGAAAGCAGCTCTGAGCCAGAGGAAGTCGCACTCTATGAAAATTGGAAGAGTTTGTTTTCTGGTGTTTTTTAATATATTTTTTATTGGTGCACTGGTGCAGTTTCACAAATAACATAGTTCTTTTCTGGTGTTTTTAAAATGCCAGGATATAGTTACTATTTTTTCACTCATTTTCTGATACTAGAATTTCAATTTCTTCCAGCCATTATCCCAGTGGTGAGTTTGGGGATGGACACATAGGGCAAGAAACACAGGTTGGAGCTGTCGCTGGCTGTCTCTGCTGGAGTCACCAGAGAGGGGCTTCTTTTTTGGTGGGGATGCTAAGTGTGTCAACATTGAGTTAGTCGTCATTATTGGCTATAGTGCTTTCCACATGGAAAAAAAAATCTTTCCTAAGAGGTAGTGAGAGAGAGAGAGACAGACAGACCTAATGATATCTTAAGAGATCTTGTTCCTGCGTCCTGAGCCTGCAGTACTCTCAGGCTTTTTAGTGATCAGAGCCATGATTACACTGGATTGAGTTGTGTATAGTCACAACTCAAAGAATCTTGATAACATGGGTATCACCTGGTGTTGACTCTCTTTTTCAATAGATAGCAACAATTCCTATTGGCCTCTAGACATGATGAGACACAGAGGTCAGCTAGGCCCTTCGTTAACAAGTCTTTTGTGGGTATAAATTTGGTCCCGACATGTCTTACACTGCATGCCACTGTTGGTTAGAAATTTTCTTTGCTTAAATTCTTACTCCAGTAAATGACAAATTTTCTTTTCTACCTTACATATTTGTAGCTCCAGTTTAAATATTATAGAGACCCAAAGATAAGGGAAAATTAAATTATGTAGAGATGCCAAGTTAAAAGATCAATTAAAAAGGTGCTAGAAACTCAACTTCTTCTCATTTTTTTTCCTACAAAGTTCTGGTTTTAGTTAAGAGGTAAATTTTTTCACATCAAAAAGCTTTTCATGTTACTGGGCATTTAGAACAAGTTAAGAGTAAAAGTGATATTCAAGAAAAATGAGTTTTCTGACTGTTATGGCTGAACTGTGTCATCCCAGGATTCACATGTGGAATCCTAACCTCCAATACCTCAGGGTGCCACCGTGTTTGGAGAGAGGATCTTTGAAGAGGAAGTAACGTTAAAAAGAGCTCATACCTTGTCCCAGTATGACTCACATCCTTGTAAGAAGAGAAAATCTAGACACAGACCCAAAACTGGAAGATCACATGAAGATACAGGAGAAGATGGCCAGCTCAGTGCCAAGGAAAGGGACCCGTGGACACCTCGATTTTTGGCTTTTAACATACAGAACTGAGAAGATAAATGGCTGCTCTTTACACCACCTGTTCTGTGTTATGAGATACTACATGATGGAAGTCCTGTTAAATGGACACACTAACTTAGTGTGTCTCTTTGCCCTCTGAGGCTTTTCAATGTCAGTCTTGGGCTACTACTTCTTCATTATTTTTCTGACAACTGAACCCCTCTATTTTTGTCTGTTTATCCTGTCTTAATAGTGATACTGATAAGAGTATTAATAGATCTTAATAGTGATCATCACAAAGCAGTATCAGTATTGCAGAATCAGGACTGGCTACCTCTTGGTCCTTCCACAGGTTAAGCAGATTATGCCTAATCAGCTCAATACTTTAAATATGTAACTGAGCCCTGTAGTGGGCTGAAGGGTGTTTTCCAAAATGATAAATACAGATCCTAATCTCTTGAACATGTGAATGTGACCTCAGTCAACGCAGATGTGATTAAGGATCTTGAGATAAATCATAATGGATTAGCTGTGCGCCCTGAATCTTATGTCAAGTGACTTATAGAGACACACAGAAGGGACAAACAAGAGAAGGCATAAGGCCCCAGAATCGGTCTGAGTGATGTGGCCACAAGCCAAGAAACTCTCAGAGCCACCGAAGGAGGGAAAAGGCAAAAATCTAAGGGTTTCAGGAAGAAATACAACTCTGCCAACACCCTTCAGGGTCTTGGGCTTCTCGTCTGCAGGTCTATGATAGAGTATCTTTCTATTGTCTTAAGCATTTGTTATAGCAATAAAAAATTAACTTGAGCCTGAACAAAGGTTGCACACACAGGGAATGCCATATTTATTGTGATATGGGTTCAACAAGTTGGCAGTGTTTTGCTGGAGATTAAACCCAGGGTTTTCTAACTCTGAGCTATACTCCAGAGCTATTCTTTATTTTGAAACAAAATCTCACTATGTTTCTGAGGGCTTTGCTAAGTTGCTGAGACTGTCCTTAAAGCTGCAATCCTTCTGTCTCAGCCTCCCAAATACTGAAATTATAGGTGTGTGACACCACAACTGGCTAGGGATAGGTTTGTTCACAAATGGGCCTTTCCTTTCTCTGAATCCTAATGGAATGTATGAGGAGGCTTTAGACGGTCAATCTGCATTGCAATTTTCCAAGGGCTTTCAATAATACACTCTTGTGCTGAGAAAATAGCACATATAGTCTCCCAGAGATAGGCAGGAGACAGCATGAAGATCTCCAACCTACTGAAGCAAGAACTGAGGTTTGCTTTGACAGCATCACCAAATGAGTCAGACCCAGGCTGTACAGTCAGCAGTGGGCATCCTTTTGAACACAATGGCATGGTGCCTCTGCATGGTGTGATGAGAAAGACTGGCCGGGACCCGCAACTAAGCCAGGTCTGGACTTCAGTTATATCTGCTCACAGTTCCCTCTGTTGACCTCAGTAAATGCAGTGCTATACTCCCCATTCATTTAAATGAGTTTTTTTTTTTTATTCTTTTTTTTTTTATTTTTTATTTTTTTTATTTTATTTTATTGGTGCACTGTATTCATACATCATAGTGGGATACAAACTTTTGTAGACATACATGCACACATCGCCCAGTCAGCCCCCACCCGATCCCCACCCCATTCTCTCCCCATCCCTCCCTCCCATGCTTGGCTTAGTGGTTGACATCTAGTATTATAGCAATTTATCCAAAATTAAAAATGATAATCTCACATAACAGTTTCATTTGTCTGATACCAAGCTTTTGATGTCTTAAAGATAACATTTCAATATTTCTTTTTGCTTTCTTTCTTACCAGAGAATATTTTTTTCTTTTTTTTAGGTGAAACTATCATATATTTATTTTTCAGAAAAAAATCTATCCTGATATGGAATATGGACTCTAGATACCCAAAACAATCTCGAAGCAAAAACAAAGCTAGAAGATGTATATTTTCTGATTTCAAACCATATAAAGCTACAATAATTGAAACAGTGTAGTACTGTTCTAAAGGCAGATATATAGACCATTGGAGTTAAATACAAGCCTAGAGCTAACTTCTTCCCTATATTGTCAAGTTATTTTTGACAAGGTTTCCACGAAGATTTGGTGGTGGAAATAATAATCTTTTAACTAAATATTGTTGAAAAATAATAATTACATGGAAAAGAATAAAATTGGACCCTTACCTAATCCCACATACAAGTATTAACTCAAACTAGATAAAAGACCTAAATATAAATCTTAAGACTATAAACTTTTAGGAGAAAATCTGGGTCATAAAACCTCACAACATTGAAATTGGCAGTGATTTCTTGGATATGATTTCAATGGCACAGGCAACAGAAGAATATACAAACTCCCTAAAAAATAAAAGAAAATATTGTATATCCAAAGACAATGTAAACAGAGTTAAAAGTTACTAATAGAATTGGATAAAATATTTCCAAATGCTATATCTGAAGGTATATTAATATTCCAACTAGAAATCCTAAAAATTAACAACAATAAAGGCAAACAATACAATTTAGAGATAGGTAAAAGACTAACATAAATAATGAATCTCCACAGATAACCAATCTTAGTTATCTGTTGGATGGAAACTCTTGTTTCTCTGGTTCTGGTGAGTGTTACCTATTTCTTCTTTGTAGTTAATCTCTTTGAGTATTTTCTCTAGCGCTGGTTTTGAAGACATAAATTCCTTCAGTTTCTGTTTGTCATGGAAGCTTCTTATTTCTCCATCTAATTTGATAGAAAGTTTTGCTGGATAGGAAATTTTTGGCTGTAAGTTGTTTTCTTTCAGAGTTTGGAATATGTTACTCCAAGCCCTTCTGGCTCTCATGACTTGGTTTGGGAAGTCTGGAGTGATTCTAATTGGTTTGCCTCTGAATGTCACTTGGCCCTTTGTTTTTGTTGCCTTTAAGATTCTCTGCTTGGCTTCCACATTGGTCATTTTGACAATTATATGGCGTGGGGATCCTCTTCTCGGATCCTGTCTAAAGGGAGTTCTATAAGTTTCCTGGATCTGTGTATCAACCTCTTGCTCTATATTTGGAAAATTTTCTGCTATTACTTCCTTGAAGAGATTGTTTATCCCTTTGGTATCACTTTCTTTTCCCTCCTCTATTCCAATTATTCTTAGGTTAGCTCTCTTAAGATGGGCCCATATTTCTTCAATGTCAGATTCCTGCTGTTGGATATCTTTTTCTAGATTAGAAACTATGCATTCATTTTTGGATTGCTCATCTTCTAAGAGCGAGATTCTGTTCTCCATGTGGTCTAATCGGTTGTTTGTGCTTTGAATTGAGGCCTTTACTTCATTAATTGCATCCTTTATCTCTTTTTGGCTCTCTCTGAGTTCTTTTCGAAGCACCTCTATTATTTCTACAGTTATTTTCCTGATTTGATCTTCTAGAAATCTCTGATTTTCTGTTTTATCAGGTTCTGATGTTGTGGGGTTGTGCACATTCATTACTTCAGTGTTATTCCTCTTTCCCATGATTTCGGAGGTTTGTGCCTTCTCTGGGTTCTTCCCTTGGGTCACTATGGCTTCACTTAAGGTGCTCTGGATCTCGAGTCTGTATTTTCTCAGACCCTACTACTCCTTTACTGGGTTGTATCACAGAGTCTCCAACCCAGGGAGTTGATAGAGGCTGCTTTAAACTATGGGGGGTGCCAGGTTGCACGTTCTCCTATGGTGTGATATCTCTGCCACCACCACTCCCTCACTGGGTCAAGTCCCAGGAGGCCCAATACTGCGATTTCTCCTCTGTGGCCCGCAATTTGACTCACTGTTCTTGAGTACGCAGATGTAGCTGTACTGGACTCGGTGAATTCACTGCTGCTGCCGCCGCCGGTGGCAATATGGCGCCGCAGCCACGCCCTCGGCCATGAGGCTGGCGTATTTTTTCTTCTCTGGTTTTGATTTCCACTCTGAATCCCTGCAGCGTGTGCTGAGCTCAGCCACTGGGAGCTTTAAATGCTGTCTGCGCCGAAAGATCCCGCCTGGCTGTTCCGCATCGGCTCACCTCGGCTTGCTGTAGCCGTCCGCTGAGTTCGCCGCTGCCGCCGGCAGTATGGCGCTGCTGCCGCGTCCTCGGGCGCGTGTGTCTCCTCTGTGGCCCTGAGCTCTGTTCTCAGTCCGCTTTCTCTCTGGAGCCTGGTGGTTTTTTTGTTTTTCTGGTGATGGTGTTTTCTGGCTATGAAAGGCGCTCTTTTTGTGGTAATGGAGATTGGTTGTTAGCGGGACTCTTAAGCCCCGCTTTTCTCGATCGCCCTAATTGAGTTTTTTATTTTTTCCTTTTGGGGCAAAAACAAATCCCAGAGAAAAATATAATGCAAACTTAAGCTGTCTTGTCTTGGTGAGGTTAATGGAACTGCTATGAAGGAAGATGGTTTTTTTCTCCCAGCACTGACTTCAAGAGTTGAGAGAAATACCACTATCTCACCCCTAGCTTTCCTTAGGTTTTGCTAAACCTATCAGAGAAAATGTGTGCCACCTTTATAGCTACTTTGATTCTTTAAAGTGTAATTTTCCAGTGTCTTTTGTATAAATATATTTCTTTCATTTAGCGTTCATAATGACTGTACGAGCTAAGTGCTGAAGAATGAAATGAATTAAACAAATTGCAGCTTGGAGAGGGTAAGCAGCTTCTGGGTCACACAGCTACAAGTTTGGGAGCCAGGAGCCCAAACCCAAGTAACGTGACTCTACATTCTGAGGTGATAAGCCCCGTGCACATGCTGAGCCCACGTGCCATCGACCTATCCCTGGTGATAAAGGCCACCCTCAGACCTGTGTGGACTCGACTTTACCTCCAGGGAAGGAACCTGGGGATTTGGCACTTCCCTTCAGTTCACCATGTGTTGCAAAGCAGAAGTGTTTGGGCAGCTTTGGGCAGCTGAGCTGTTGGTCCCTGACACAACATTGATTAAGTGTCATATTTTCCTATCTGATTTCACTGCTTTCCACAAGGCTATTATTTAGTGTACAGCAATAAGAGAGCATAAACATAGCTCTGACTTTTTGGAAGTAAATATCAGCTAAAATAAGCATTTGGTCTCCCTCAAGGCTTCTAAATCTACTCAAATGTCAGGTGCAATGAGATTCCGGGCGAAGGACGGCACAGCAAATCTGTGGGTTTTATAAAAGTTCCCCGGGTGCTCACTGCCTCAACTGAACCAACCAAACCCGGCCAGCCTTGCCTTTTGTGTCTCCCGGGATCATTTTGCACAGTTCTTTCTAAATTTATCTCCTTTATTGGACAAGTTGTGACTTAGTTGTCAGTTCAGGTAATTATTGAAACTACAAGCACAGATTGCTGCCTCATATTTTTATCACATCTGGAATATTGGGAGGGACAGAGGACTGATAGGGTCTTGCTCTAGTGACGAAGCGGCTGCCAGGAGGGCCACGTGTGATTCCACAAATTCAGTTCACCTGGGTGCTTTTATGTCTGTGTTGCTGGGAGAAAAAAAAAAACTGGTTTATACTGATCTTCAAAATAAATAAAAACCACTCAGACAAAGGCATAGGGTTATCTGAATCATCAGTAGCAGCAGGAAGAGGGCTCCTAGCATTCCACCCATGTCTTTCCATCCCTTGTGCCTTGAGATATCTAGCCCAAACTATCTGCACAGGGACCTCCTCGTATTTCCCTATCAGAATCTTAAGACACTCCATATGAGTGTTTTATATACTTTGGAGATATTATTAAGAGATGGCTTTTTCCCATGTAACCAGACTCTCCTGTATAAATATTGTAGATGGGCCAAAAATTGTTGCTAGCTTTTATGGGCCATTGGAGTGAAGCGATTGTACTTCTTAAAATATTTTTTCCCATCACTTCTATGTCTCTAGACTAAAGTTAATATCGAAAATTCAACAGCTGTATGTGGATAAGGCGTAACACACCACGTCACACCACACAACCACATCACACCACACAACACGCCGCCAACTTCCAGCTTAAGTGTTGGCGCCAAGGTGGGCAGCATTATTAGGAGAGCTGGGATTCAACATACTCACCTAACTACCTTTCCTATTTTTGTGTTAAAAACATCATCAGAATTTGCTCTGTGTTAATGTTGATTAGTCGCCGAAAGAAAAATTTCTACTGAGTCTTTTTATTAGTTATTTTTGTACTTCGAAAATCTGTGAAAACAAAGAGTGACCCTCAAGGCATTCAATGCTTAAAAATCTCTTAATTAACTTCTTATTTCTCAGGAGTTAACTCTTCTTTAATAGGAACTTAACAGGCCATGCTGGGAACTCATGAATCTCTAGGAAACCCTATTAATTATAGGAGGCTTGGATAATTTATAGTACTTTTGAGAAATGCTAAGTAGCAGAGGAAAAAAAAATTAGTCTAAAATTCAAGTTCCCCTTATGCTGACCTTTGGAAAAATCTTGTAAGATTTATTATTATGCACTTGGGTGGTTGATGGATTCCGCAGATAACAGTTTAGAGAGGGCTTTCAGGACAGAGGGATGCTGTAGTTTCATGAGTCTGCTTGTGTGTGTATGTACGGCATACAAAGTCGGTGCCATCAAGTCTTTCAACACGAAGGAGCACAGAGCCTTCACAGGGTATCAAAGCCCAGCCTGGTGGTAACTTCTGCAGTGCATTATTTCCAGAGAATCTGATGTGGTTGTTTCTATCTTACCGTTAACATTTGGTTGAGTCTCTATTTGACATGGTGTTCATCTTTCTGCTTTCTGTAAACATCAGACAGAGTTATGTAGGCTCCCTTTGCCTGAGAGAGGTAGAGAGCTCCTGCTGGCTCCATTTAGAGCTTTGAAGGCATTACATAGGCTTCTCTCACAGCCGCCTGCCCTCCTGTCCTTTCCCTGAGATTAGCAACAAAGGCAGATAATATTGCCTCCAGAGGGCCTGAGTCAAAATTACAAATACTATCGGGAAGCAAAGGAAAGATCTAGAAATCTCTGTTTTATTTTATTTTTTTTATTTACCCACTTGTTTCTGACTGCGGGACAGATTTTGATTCTGAGATGTGGCACAATGATAAGGGTTTATGTTCAAGAAGGAAGAGGAGAGGCAAGTACATACCAGCCTTTGGTGATTTCCTAGGAATCTGTGAAGCCTGACTCTGAAGAAGGGTACTTTGTGCTAGTAATTTTGGTAAGAAAATATATTGATATATTTCATGTTACTGTAACAAAATACCCAAAGCCAGATACTTAATGAAGAAAAGAAGTTTACAAAGCTCCCAATTCTGGAAAATCAAGCAATAGCATCTGCTTGGCTGTGGTGAGGATCTCAGGTGGATGGCATCACAACAGCATGAGTGCATACATACGATAGACAGAGATCACATGGTGAGCAGGAGCCCAGAGTGAAGGGAGGAGCCACTAGTGGCCTCCCACAAGGACCTCTGCCCCTTCAAGGTCACCACTGTTTGCCAGGAGTAGTGAGGTACACCTGCAATCCCAGTACTTGGTAGGCTAAGGCAGGTTCAAGGCCAGCCTCAGCAACTTAATGAGGACCTCAGCAATTTAATGAGACCCTGTTTCAAAATAAAATAGGGCCAGGGAGAAGATTTTTGCCACCTACTCCTCCTATAGAGGACTAATAGCTAGAATTTACAGAGAACTCAAGAAACTCAGCACTAAGAAAACAAATAACCCAATCAAAAATGGCCAAGTGAACTAAATAGACACTTCACGGAAGAAAAAAAATCAAATGGCCAATAAATGTCTGAAAAAACACTCAACATCATTGGCAATCAGAGATGCAAATCAAAACTACCTTGAGATTTCATCTAACTCCAACTAGAATTGACAATCATTCAAAACACAACAACAAATGCTGTGAGGATGTGGAAACTCTAAAACATTGTTGGTGGGATGGCAAATTAGTGCAACCACTTTGGAAAACAGTATGAAGGATCCTCAGAAGAATGGGAACAAACTTACCATTTGATCCAGCAATAACATTTCTGGGTATCTACCCCCCAAAAAGGAAACCAAATTACCAAACTAATGCATGCATATCTATGTTAATAGCTGCACAATTCACCATTGCCAAACTATGGAACCAGCCAAGATGTCCATCAACAGATGAATGGATTAGAAACTATGGGATATATACACAATGGATTTTTACTCAGGTATAAAGAAAAACACAATTATGTAATTTACAGGGAAATGGATGGAACTGGAGAACATTATGCTAAGTGAGATTAGTCACAAAAAATAAGAAATCAGATGTTCTCCCTAATATGCAGAAGCTAGGGAGAAAATGGGTCATAGGAGGAACTCTAGATGAAGAAGGAGATACTATAGATGAGCAAATAAGGCAACCTAACTGAGAGGGATGGGAGGGGGAAGAGGGAAATTCTTTATTCCACATGATGTACATTAACAAACATATCAAAGTCCATCACTAAGCCAAACATGAGAAGGGGAGGGGGAGAGGGAATGAGGCAGGAATTGGGTAAGGGCTAATTGGGTGATATGTGCATGTATGTCTCCACCATCTTGTATCCCATTAAGATGTATGACTACAATACACCAATAAAAAATAAAAAGATAAAATAAAATAGGGCTGGGTTTATAGCTTGGAGTTAGGATGCCCCAGGGTTTAATGCCCAGTACCTCAAAAACAGAAACAAAACCAAAAAAGGTCACCACTTATCAACAGCGCCACACCAAGGATCAAGAATCCTACATATAAGCCCCTTTGGAACATGCTCAAGCCACACCCATGCCATGGCAGAAGGCCATCAGAACATGGGGTTACAGGCAAGGTGCTTGACAGTGGCTGGTGTGTAGACAGGGTGTATCTAAGGAAAGATGGGGCAGAGCAAGGAATCACCTCCATCAGTGCACTGTCAGGCCCCAAACAACCTTAAACACTGGATGAGGGATTCCAAGGCCTCTGGACCTTTCGCCATCACTAATTTTCATCCTGTTCTCCAACTTTGTTTGAGGACCTGTGTGTATAAGTCAATAATTTACAGCAGCCTCGTTATTTGAAATAGTCTATTCCAATTTTCATTGCTAACAAAATCATGTTCTAATGTTGGCTTAGGAAGAATATGTGTTAGAATTTGGTCTGTCACCTTAATATGGCGTCAACTGAGGACAGACTCCACGGAACCTGCTGTCTTCTCCCACTTTTAATGATGCTGTGAGCTTGGTCTCTCCGGATTCAGAAAACTTATCTTTCATTATGAATTGTTTACCTACAATTCCTCAAAGGGTTTCACACTTTCAGTATCTTAGGGATACTTGAGCCAAATAATAATAAAAGTAGTCGGGCTTACTTGCTGGCATATTGGTATCATGGGCTTTTTGGTATGTCTCTGGAAACATTGAAATCTGGGAATAGTGCTGGTTGAAGGTGACGATTATGAGTTTTGCTTTCTTATAAGTTCTCTACAATGGAGTTGGGAATGTAGGCCTGGGACCCAAAGTGAGTCCTGGATGGGCCAAGCACATCGAGCACATCTTCCTGCTGAAGGCCATTGCTGAAGTCTTCAGTGGCTTGAGACATGTATCAATCAATTGGGGAAAAACCAAGAATAATTCTTAAACAAAATAGAAGATGATCTCTCATGCCCCAGAAGTCTAGCGGTCAGCAGTCTAGTGTACTGGCTCCACAGAGCAGCAACCCAGAGTCCAGGTCAGGATTCCCTTCTGTCAGGTGTGTGACCTCATTCATCTTTATGGTGTAAAATGGATGCGGCAACTCTGGACATCGCAACTGCATTCCTGGGAGCAGGAAAGGCTCATATTCACAGGCTTCACTTAACATTTTCTCTTACCTCTTATTGGTCCAAATTTAGTCACATGGGGGCTGCAGAAGAGACTAGCAAGTATAGTGTTTTGTTTGAGTTCTAATAATAAGAGATCTAAGCAATCAATTGAAAATGTGGAGTTTCCTTATGTAGGAAGAAAGAAAGAGTGAATGAACACTGGGAGGCATCTGGGAGGTGCCTTGAGTCCTGAAAAAAAGGTACCTGGAAGGGGAGGGCAGGCTGAGTAGGGGAGGAGAGTTTTCTAAGATACAGGTATTAATTTTATAGGCAAGTATGGAGAGAAGTCAAGAGGAATGGGAGCCAAGAAAGAGCTGCTGAATTTCCTATTACTGGATAGTTTAGTACTTCAAATCTATTTAGCATTTGGTATTCAGAAGCATAAACTTCTTCCATCTGAAAGCCTATTGCTCATTTGATTTTTTTTCTAAAAACCAACCAATGAACAAGCAAGTATATAATGCCAGGTAAACTCTTCACATACAAGTAGGCAGGAAGGAGAGAGAATTCTGCCTGGAGAATTCCCTCCAGGAGAGAACAAGCAGCTTGATTCATGGGCATTCCAGAAAGAATGAAAGGTTAAAAAAAGAGAAAGAAAGAGAAAGGTTGGTCAAGTGTGAGCAACTATTTAGGAATTTTCCTATAGAAAGAATCAAAATAGGAGCAGAGTAGGGCACAGTGGGACATGCCTGTAATACCAGTATTTTGGGGGCTGAGACAGGAGAATCACAGGTTCAAGACCAGCCCTGGCAAGTTAGTGAGACTCTCAGCCCAGCAAGATCTTGTTTCAAAGCAAAAAAATTAAAAAGGGGGTGAGCTGGAGTTGTAGCTCAGAGGTAGAATGGCTCTGGGTGATGTCTAAGAGAAAAGTAAAAATGGCTAAGAGAGAATTTTTGAGAGAACAGCAGAGAGGTACTAAGCAATCTAAGAAGAGAGCGCCTTAGATCCACCGAGGCCAGTTGATGTTTCAGCAACAGGAAGGAGGCTTGGAGTGGGTGAGTGGGTGTGCCGGTGTGGTAAGTGGCTGGATTTGGTGGTGGAAGGCTGTGATTCTTTTCTGAGGATATTTATTTTCTCAGTAGTGTATGAAGCAAGACTGCTAGATGTTGGTGAGATGAGAGTAGGGGGGTCTCGTGTTTTTTTTAAGAGACAGAAAGCATAAAATAATAATCTTGCATGCTGGGAGATTGACTTAGAACTTGGCAAAGGATCAATAGTTATGAACACTATTGTAAACTGGATACGTTTTCTGAAAAAATAACACAGCAGGCCAAGCGAGAACACTAAAGGTGAAACACAAAGCAAGAGGGAAGCAGAGTGGATGGTGCATGCCTGCAGTCCCAGTACTTGGAAGGCTGAGACAGAAAGGTCATGGGTTCAAGGCCAGCCTCAGCTACCTCAGAAGGCCCTCAGCAACTTAGCGAGTTCCTGCTTCTAAACAAAATGAATTAAAAAAAGACTGAGAGTACAGTTTGGAGATAGCATGCCCCTAGGTACAATAACTAGTTCCCTTTTTTTTTTAAGAGGGAAAGTATATGGAACAGAAGGAAGAGGCCTCCATAGTGGCTTCTTATAGTGCCTCACATATAACGAAGGAGCAGGTTTAATCAGAAGAGAACAGGAAATTCTCTCCTTTAAGAACACCTTTCCTGTAATCTCAGTACTTGGAAGGCTGAGAAAGGAGGATCACAAGCTTGAGGTCAGTTGAAGAAACTTACAAAAGACCTTGTTAAATAAGATAAAATAAAATAAAAATGTGCTATGGCTGTAGATGAGAGGTAGAATGCCCCTGGGTTCAATCCCCAGTAACACACACACACACACACACACACACGCACTCGAAAAAAGAAGAAACATATCTACTACGATCAGTGATGAGCAAACAAGATCTTTGACACAAGAGTAAAAGATCAAGAGTCCTTCGTCTGTATTTGAGCCACGATATGGGTATTTGTCCCCAGAAAGGATACTTATAATAATTTCTGCAATTTAACATTGATTTGTGCTTTGGATCTTTTGACAGCCAAGCAAGGAAAGAAACAAAGCAAACAGAATGGTTTCCATAGCTTATATTGTCTGGTAAACAGAGGGTACCATTTGCTAGTCAAGCCAGAGATTCAGTGCAATATTCTAAGAGAAATTTATTTTGTGGGTTTGTTTACTACGAGCGACTTAATTGAAAATCTCTTCAAAAGCAATTTTACACTAGATTTAAGCACATTTTTCCCCGTGACCATTTTATATTCCAAATCTACATAGGAGCAGATGGTATTATGTTAATTTTTGTTCTGAGAAGACATTTATATGGAGCATAAAAATAATGTAGTCTAGTAGCTTGCTGCTGCTCGGCTTCTATAGGGACAGAGCTGAGAGATTCCAGAGGTGGAGTAAATGGCTGGCATAGCTTCTAGCCTTTAAACATAAATGATTGCAAATACAATTTACATTTATTTTGAGATTAAACCATCTTCAGGGAATTGAGAGGTTTGTTGCATTCTGCTATCAGTGAACAAAGAATAAATATGGGGACAGGTGATGTTTTGTTATTTATTCATGTGAAGTATGTACTGAGAACCTGTAATATATCCAACACTGTTCTAGACACTTGTGAAACATCGGAGAACCAAACGGACCAAAATCCCTGCCTTCATTGATCCAGGATTTGAAAGGTAAAGACCCCAGTTTGCTTCATGCTTAGGTAGGGGTTTCCGTGGGTGTGGAAAAATTAGTCAAGAGAGGAAAGGTCTTTAAATTCACTGAAACATTGGTTCATCCAGTCATCTCTTTATTAGGAACGCTTACTGAGAGACTTTGAGCAAGCTGGGTACTGCTGCAGACTGAGCTGGGTGAGCCGGGTCCTTATAGTAGCCTAGTTGCTAGGCCAATTCACCTGAATACAGGGACCAAGACAGTGGGGCGAACATGGCTGTAAAGTCAAAGAAGCTCCAGCCATTTGTCATCTTTCACAAATGTTGTGAGTTAGTGATGTCTTCTTGACTGGAGATATTCAGAGGCTGAGTTAGATGCATCTGGTAAAACTTGGAAATTCTCTAAAATCAATTTCAACTCTAAATTTGTGGTCCTGCTTCCGAGTGCATAAATCATAGTGAGGTTCGAGGTGGTACCAACATACATGCACACAGCACTTGGTGTATTTCCCTTCATATACCCGGCCCCCTCCCCAGAACACCCTCCCCCCCGCTTTCCCCCTCCATGTTAGTGAGGTTGATAACGATAGCTTTGTGTGTAGACATAATCTTATTTGAACTGTTCTCTTCTGAGTGCATACTCAGTGTGTGCACAGCCCTGGGCTGTGAGTCTGGACCTGTGCCTGCGAGCACATCCTGAAGCAGAGGGCCCAGAGGCCAGGAGGGGCCTTGGGCAATGGGTTGTCTGACACCATCTGTTAAGTCCTCACTCCATCCACACCGAAACAGGCTGGTTGCTTCTGGAAGCCAGCTTTCCACTGCCGAAAGCAGAGGTGAGCTAGAGTTTGAAACTGTGTATCTCTGTCAGGACCATTTGCTGCCTGGCTGTTGTCCGGAGAGTTGAGGCTGATTTAAGATTGTTGTTAAATGCACGTGTCTTCAAAACTCTTTAGCTGTCCAGGTAGATTTGCTGTGGCTTGATGGCATGCTCGCTGTGCTGTGCAGTGGCATTTAAGTGCTTGAAGCCTGGAGGGGAGTTAGAAAAAT
The DNA here is from genome assembly GCF_963383645.1 of Muscardinus avellanarius. NCBI lineage: Eukaryota > Metazoa > Chordata > Mammalia > Rodentia > Gliridae > Muscardinus > Muscardinus avellanarius. The sequence continues at coordinate 16,060,077 of NC_137787.1, read as the reverse complement.
AACAACTCCTGGGAGGGTGACCATTTCCTGAGATTTATTTATCTGGTAAGGAGATATGAATACAAAATCTCTCCTCCAGCTAACACTCTCCTCCAGCTCAGAATGGCACCAGGCACAGAAGTCCTATAGCTGAGAGCATTGATTTTTAGAAGACTTTTATTGGTGCAATGTAATTACACATCATAGTGAGAGTCAAAGTGGTACCAACATACATGCACACAGCACTTGGTGTATTTCCCTTCATATACCTGGCCCCCTCCCCAGCACAACCTCCTCCTGCTTCCCCCCTCTGTGTTAGTGAGGTTGATAGTGATACGTTTGTGTGTGTACATAATTTTATTTGAACTGTTCTCTTCCTCAACCCTCGCTTTTTTCCTTCCCCAACTCCCTTCTTCAGTCTCCTTCACTATTGTACTGGTTTCTCTCACTTGACTGACATCCCTTTTGCTTCCCCTTTTTTCCTAGCTCCTACATGTGAGAACAAACATACAACCCTTGGCTTTCTGAGACTGCATTATTTCACTTGTCAGAATATTCTCTAGTTCCATCCATTCTCCTACAAATGGCATGCTTTTGTTCTTCATGGCTGAGTAAAATTCCATTGTGTATACACTGCTCATTTTGGAATCCATTCCTCTGTTGATGGACACCTAAGTTGGTTCCATAATGTGGTTATTGTGAATTGTGCTTCTATAGATGTGGATATGCATGTATCACTATATAGTATTGTAACTTCCATTCCTTTGGAAGGATACCAAGGAGTGGTATGGCTGGGTCACGTGGTGGTTCCATTTGTAGGCTTCTGAGAAATTTCCATGCTAATCTCCATAGTGGTTGTGCTAATTTACATTCCCACCAACAGTATATGAGAGATCCATTAATAATGTGACTCGCTTTCTGGCCACAGAAAGATAGAATTTCTGGAAATGATTTTTCTCTATTTACTGTTTTTTCATGATTTTGCCCCTGTAAATGCTTGTTTCTTTTATTCTGAAATCTTGGAAGTAGCAATTCTAGTTTATCGCTGTTTGATGTATGTTGTCATTTGAAATTTTATGAACAAAATTTTGTAGTGTTTGGCAAAGAACAATATAATTCTCAGGGGCTTCACTCTCTCTGGATAAGTTTGAGAACGGCTGGGTGAGACCTTTATTTAACAAACATTCATTGAATAACAGACGTTGTATTAATCAGCTTTTTGTCATTGCAACAAAACTATCTGACAAGAACAACTTAGAGAAAAGATTATCTTGCATCATGCTTTCAGAGGATTCAGTCCACGGACAGCTGACTCCAAAACAAAAAAGAATCATAGCAGAAGGGTGTGGCAGAGGGTATCTGCTTAGAGGGTATCTGCCAGCCAGGAAGTAGAATAGAGGGAGGAAGGAGCTGGGGCGATGACAAACCCTTCTGGTGTGTATCTTTTCTCCAGCTAGGTCCCACCTCCCAGTAGTCCACACAACTATCAGTGGATTAATCCACAAAATGGATTAATCTATTGAACATTTCAGAGCCCTCATGACCCAATCACTGTCTAAAATCCCCACCTCTAAAACTTGCTGCATTGAAACCATGCTTTCAACCCTTAGTTTTGGGGAGACATTTGAGATCTGGACCACAACAATCATGAATATACAGTCAATGGTAATATTGAGGGTGGGTACATATACTCTAAACATTCTAGTAATTCTAAATAAAAATTCTGAAAGACCTTGGAAATATAATGGAAGGAATATTGAGCAAATAAGTATAATGTGAGATGTGATGTGATATAATGGTACAAGATAGTGAGAGAGTCCAAAGAGAGTTCAAAGACAGCAGTAGTTCAGATCACCTAAGGATGTGAGGATGTAGGTCACAGGAAACAGCCTTGAAGATTGAGCAGGTGGAAGTTTTGGGCATAAACTGTAAAAACAGAGGTACAGAATACATGAATTGTTTAGGGAACAGAGAATTGCTTTGCAATTATGGTACTTAAAAGGACAAAGTAAAAAATAGTAGGTATTTAAGTTGAAGCTAGTTATTTAATACTAAGTACTTCTTATTAACCACATTCCTATCACATTGCTTTCATGTTGAAGTCCAAAAGCAGTGACTTGATCAGTGGAATAGAAAATGACATGACAGAAGTCTGGAGGACAAATCAGAAAGAAGCAAGGCCCAAGGTATGGAGAATAATGGGAGAATATTGCAGTAAACCAGGCAAAGATGAAGAGGGTGGGAAATGATGCAGTGCAGTGAGAACAGAAAGTTGGTATTGGCTGGTGCCCCTTAGAGACTTCGCTACCAGGCAGCCACAGCTATGTATCAGAGCTGACTCTCGTCGTGAGCTAACAGAAAGTATCACTGGTATATGTCTTGAAAACTATCCTTAATTCTCATCTATGGGCTCTGAAACATTACTGAAGACATACGGGTTTTCTATTTCCTTTAGTTTTTTAGTTAAAAAGGTATTTATTGATTACTTTAAAGGTACTGGTAACAAAATAGTAAGGTGGACATGACACATGCCCTTTGTAGTTTATATTCTAGAAAAACAGACGAAGAATATGCGAACAAGTAAATAATGTATATACATATATTTCTATTATAAAATGTCATCTTGGCATGCTGCCAATATAATACCCTACATATGAATCACTGTAGTCATAATATAAAGACACAAATCTCTATGCCTCATCTTTAACTCCAGAGCCTAATTGCTACTGATATTTAGAGCAAAATTGAAGGGATAATGGATAAATAAGGTCTTTGAAAGTATATGTTTAAAGCAGTCCTGGATTGGGCATAGATATTTTAGCAACAGTTGAGAGGACTTATTCTTTAGTATCAAGATAATGTGAGCTACATTAAGATGCTAATCTACATTTAATTTATGACAAACGGCGGCACTGCAGAATGGTGGGGAAAAGATGATCTTTTCAGCTCATAGTTCTGAGTTAATTGAATATTCTCATGTAGAAAAGGAAATCAAAGCCCTATGCCGCACACAAAATCACTTGCAGACGCCGGGGCGTGGTGGCGCAGGTTATCCCTGCGCTTGGGAGGCAGAGACAGGAGGCAGCTCAGGTTCGAAGACAGCCGTGCGCGCTGGCTTAGGAGACCCTATTTCCAAATAAAAATGTAAAAATAGGTCTGGGAGTGTAGCCCGGAGGTAGAAGGACTTCCAGGAACCCCAGTAACACCAAAAAAACCCAAAACAAACAAACAAAAAAACCCAAAATCACTTGCAGAGGCATTGAAATCTAATTATGGCAGGAAAACAAGAGAACTTCTAAAAGATAACGTAGAAGGCTGTCTTCATAAATTCAGGACAGAAAGGGATTTCTTAAATAGGATATAATCTAGCCAGGCATGTTGGCACACACCTGTAATCCCAGCACTTGGGAGACTGAGACAGGTGGATCACAGGTTCTACGTAGAATGCCCCTGGATTCAATCTTCAGTACCACAAAAACAAACAAACAAAAAACCATAAATCAAACAAACAAAAACACTAATCTAAAGGGAAAGAAATACATTAAGTTATGTTAAAATTAATGTCTATTAAATATATATTAAAATGGACCAACAAACTGTGGTATGCTCATGCAATGGGATAGCCTACTGGAGTAAAATCTATAGGCACACATAACAACAAATAAATCAGCCAAACAGTGTTAAACAAAAGAAGCCACACAAAGGAAAGTACATTCTCTATGACTTAACTTGAACTGTAAGAATCAGGCATAACTACAAGGACTTAACGGTCAAATGAGTTGTTTCCTGTGTGAAAACATGTCTTGATCTAGTTAATGGTTACATTGGTATACTCTGTGTGTAGGAATTCAGTGAGCTGAATGCTTATGATTTGTACTTTTTTTGAATGATGCTATAGTTTACTTTTAAAAAATATTTAAAAGCTTTTCAAATTCCTAGGTTATTTGTTTTGAAGATATCCTGAGAATTGTCCAAATGTAACTGTCTTAGTTCTCCAACATTTTAGCTTATGTTTCACCTTAGGGTTAGGAAAAGAAGGTAAAAACTTGAATTCTTACCATACCATGTGCACTTTTTATATTTAACACCCTCCCAAATGTTTTTCTTTCGGATAAATGTTTATTTTTTCCAACAATGCATTATAAATTGCAGACCAATAAAAGCACTTTCTCTCTAATTGCCCTAATATTTCATTGTCAATCATTTCTGAACCAGCCAACTGTGGTCAATATCTTGAAAATAATATCTCACTTAAAATAAGTATGTGATTATTATTAAAGACAGGTTTGTTTAATTCCATGAAAGCTAAAATTGTTTTCTTGTGAGGTTAGGGAACATACTTTCTCAGCTGCAGAGCTAATTAGATATTGAAAAGCAAGAAAAAGTATTTAGCCAAATTCTCAAAAGGCATTTTTCCTAGCAGGCCATATGCAGAACAAATTGAATCTTTACCTACTCTGTTGGGTTGTCTTAATCCCATATCATAGGGATGAGTGGGACGGTTCTCATGGGTATCTTGGGCTATTTTGTGTTGTGGTTATAACAAATTATATTTGACACTGAGTATTTTAGTAACTAAGCTGATTTTTATTAGTGGTTTCAGAGGTAAGAGAGTTAAAGATGGGGCCCGACATCTGCTTGGCTTATGTTGAGGTTCCTGTGCTGTGTCATGCCATGAAGAGAGAGAAAATGAGCAAAGAGAAGGCGCATGTGTGTCAGAGAGATGAGGAGAGGCCAGATCCGGGGCTACCAGCCTCTGCCTTACACTGACACTTCCTCTTTCTGTGACTACTTTCTGTAGGTTCTTTGTGTGTGTGTGTGTGTGTGTGTGTGTGTGTGGTACTGGGGTTCCTGGAAGCCCTTGTACCACCGGGCTACCACTTCCATACCTATTTTATACTTTTTTTTTTTTTTTGAAACAGGGTCTCTTAAGCCAGTGGGGCTGACTTCGAATCAGCGCGATCCTCCTGTCTCCGCCTCCCAAACGCAGAGATTATAAGTGTGCGACACCACGCCCGGCCTGTCTGTAGGTTCTTGATATACAAAATTTGGCCCAAAGGCCAGCAGTCTCTGTATTGCCATAAAGAAGAGGGGGAAAATAAAACATCATGCTCCTAAATGTTCCTTTTCAGTTTCCCCAAACTCAGCCAAGTCAGGAGAACAGTGGGAGCCGGCCTGGGCCAGAACGTGTGGATCTGACGGCTGCCGGCTTTCCCCTGTGCTCTCTGGGAGCCTTGGCAAGCTACTGTTATGTGCAGAAAACAACTTTCTTGCACATGCTCAGGACAGTCGGGGTTGTTGGTCACAGAAGCAGACTAAGCGAGCTGGTGCTGATAATGGCGTTTCCTCTGCAGCCCTCCTCTGAGTGGGGATATGTGTGTGTCACTCATTCAGCTGGCTGCCACTGGACAAATGCCACGAGGGAGAGGAGGCTCTGCTTGGTGAATCTCCTTGAGGGATGGAGGTGCTGTTAGCCTGTCTCCACTGAGCCCTTGGAGCAGTCACTGATGTCTTGTATCCATTCCCCAATAAACCTTTTTCATGCTGTCTCTGGGCACTTTCTTTGGCTTGTCTACAGCTTACCTTACTACCTTTGCACAACTGGGCGTGGATGTGATGGTCTCTAATTGGAAACTTTTGGAGATGAAGATACTAAAGCCTCACCATGGCCATATTGAACAAAGCATGCTTTAAAACAAGATCCCCACATGGTCTGTATACTAAAAAATTGTAGAAGCACTACCTCTACTCTAGATACAAGTGTCTCAGTATGCAGGGGTAGAAGGATTAAACAGCCGAGTTAATCTGAGCCCGAGTTAATCTTTAGATTTTTAAAATGCTCTTAGTCATTTTGAAAGATGAAAAAAATCCAATATGATATTTCAGACACTTTTAATCTTTCAGTGGCTAAATAATCACATTATTGTTAAACCCCTTTCTCAGGAAATTGGAACTTAGAACGTTCCCTGAGAAATTACACAGTGACCGCATATGTATTTTGTACTTACTTTCATTTTCTGGAGTTTGTAGAAGGGATTAAGTGATTTCTAGATACAGAAAAAAAATCTATTAGTTTAGGCTTTGCCATGGAGAGGTGGTTATAAGTTAGCTGCAGTGTAAAATCGGTTTTATATTGCTAGTGAGGAAAGATGAACAGACAAAAACAAAAACCACATATTATAATTATCATATTATCATGTGCCTTGTATGTAGTAACTGCCCTACGAAATAGGTATTTGTTCTAGAATTATCACTGATTTGCAGAGAAGGAATTAAGGGCCAGAATATCAAAATAAGTGTCGAATTCAGGAATAAAATCAGAAAATCCTGCCATGGTGCTCATTTTTTTTAGAACCACTATAGCATGCTGTCTTTCAGCTGTATTTTCAGTGGTAATCTAACCCTATTAAGTTCTTATCAAAGGAACCCCCAGAGTCATGGATGATCTCAGGTCAGGGCTTGTAGCCTTTCCCCACGTCTTAATTGCACTGTGTCACTCCCCTGGCCACTTCTGACTTCACCCTCTTGAGATACCCCGTTACCTACAGGGGGACACTCCGTCACACCCTTTTCGACACCCTCCTCTCTCACTTTCCCCACTCTTTCACTCCTGCTTCTTAAGACTTGCTCTCAAATAAATTTTCAGTACCTGATTCCATGTCTCAGGCTCTTCTTTGGGGACTAAACTACGGCAGCAACTCCAATGGCTACAGGAATCACATAGACCATAAAAATGATCAAAGAGGCCAGGTATATTTCTGTACAGTGAACACACACGAACCATCCCAGCTCTTAGAAAGAAATATGTGGCTTGTTCAGTTATTCTAAAAAGGCCTGGGCATCTTAGTCTCCTGTAAATTTTCTGAATTTTTTTATTCTTTTTTCTTTATTTTTTTTATTGGTGCACTGTATTCATACATCATAGTGGGATACAAAAAAACTTTTGTAGACATACATGCACACATCACTCAGTCAGCCCCCACCCGATCCCCACTCCATTCCCTCCCCATCCCTCCTTCCCATGCTTGGCTTAGTGGTTGACATCTAGTATTATAGCAATTTATCCAAAATTAAAAATGATAATCTCACATAACAGTTTCATTTGTCTGATACCAAGCTTTTGATAACTTAAAGATAAAATTCAATATTTCCTTTTGCTTTCTTTCTTACCAGAGAATATTTTTTTCTTTTTTTTAGGTGAAACTATCATATATTTATATATTTATTTTCCAGAAAAAATCTATCCTAATATGGAATATGGACTCTAGGTACCCAAAACGATCTCGAAAAAGAACAAAGCTAGAAGATATATATTTTCTGATTTCAAACCATATAAAGCTACAATAATTGAAACAGTGTAGTACTGTTCTAAAGGCAGATATATAAACCATTGGAGTTAAATAAAAGCCTAGAGATAAATTCTTCCATATATTGTCAAGTTATTTTTGACAAGGTTTCCATGAACATTTGGTGGAGGAAATAATAATCTTTTAACTAAATATTGTTGAAAAATAATAATTACATGAAAAAGAATAAAAATTGGACCCTTACCTAATCCCATATACAAACATTAACTCAAAATAGATAAAAGACCTAAATATAAAATTTAAGACTATAAACTTTTAGAAGAAAATCTGGGTCTTTAAACCTCACAACATTGAAATTGGCAGTGATTTCTTGGATATGATTTCAATGGCACAGGCAACAGAAGGGTATACAAACTCCCTAAAAAATAGAAAAAAATATTGTATATCCAAAGACAATGTAAATAGAGTTAAAAGTTACTGATAGAATGGGATAAAATATTTTCAAATGCTATATCTGAAGGTATATTAATATTCCAACTAGAAATCCTAAAAATTGATAACAATAAAAACAAACAATACCATTTAGAGATAGGTAAAAGACTAACATAAGTAATGAATCTCCACAGATAACTAATCTTAGTTGTCTGTTGGATGGAAAATCTTGTTTCTCTGGTTCTGGTGTGTGTTACCTATTTCTTCTTTGTAGTTAATCTCTTTGAGTATTTTCTCTAGTGCTGGTTTTGAAGACATAAATTCCTTCAGTTTCTGTTTGTCATGGAAGCTTCTTATTTTTCCATATAATTTGATAGAAAGTTTTTCTGGGTAGGAAATTTTTGGCTGGAAGTTGTTTTCTTTCAGAGTTTGGAATATGTTACTCCAAGCCCTTCTGGCTCTCATGACTTGGTTTGGGAAGTCTGGAGTGATTCTAATTGGTTTGCCTCTGAATGTGACTTGGCCCTTTGTTTTTGTTGCCTTTAAGATTCTCTGCTTGGCTTCCACATTGGTCATTTTGACAATTATGTGGCATGGGGATCCTCTTCTCTGATCCTGTCTAAAGGGGGTTCTGTAAGTTTCCTGGACCTGTGTATCGACCTCTTGCTCTATGTTTGGAAAATTTTCTGCTATTACTTCCTTGAAGATATTGTTGATCCCTTTGGTTTCACCTTCTTTTCCCTCCTCTATTCCAATTATTCTTAGGTTAGCTCTCTTAAAATGGGCCCATATTTCTTCAATGTTAGATTCCTGCTGTCGGATATTTTTTTCTAGATTAGAAACTATGCGTTCATTTTTGGATTGATCATCTTCTAAGAACAAGATTCTATTCTCCATGTGGTCTAATCGATTGTTTGTACTTTGAATTTAGGCCTTTACTTCATTAATTGCATCCTTTATCTGTTTTGGGCTCTCTCTGAGTTCTTTTCGAAGCACCTCTATTATTTCTACAGTTATTTTCCTGATTTGATCTTCTAGAAATCTCTGAATTTCTTTTTTATCGGGTTCTGATGTTGTGGGGTTGTGGGCATTTATTGTTCCATTGTTATTCCTCTTTCCCATGATTTCAGAAGTTTGTGCCTTCTCTGGGTTCTTCCCTTGGGTCACTATGACTTCACTTACGGTGCTCTGGATCTTGAGTCTGTGGTATCTCAGACCCCACTACTCCTTTACTGGGTTGTATCACAGAGTCTCAGACCCAGGGATTCAATAGAGGCTGCTTTAGACTATGTGGGGGGTGCCAAGTTGGGCGTTCTTCTATGGTGTGATATCTCTGCCACTGCCACTCCCCAACTGGGTCAAGTCCCTGGGAGTACAGTACTGGGATTTCTCCTCTGGGGCCAGCAATTTGACTCACTGTTGTTGAGTACACAGATGGAGCTGTAGTGGACTCAGTGAATTCCCTGCTGCCTCCACCGGTGGCAATATGGCACCGCTGCCACGCCCTCAGCCGTGAGGCTGGCGTATTTCTTCTCTGGTTTTGAGCTCCGCTCTGAGTCCCTGCAGCATGTGCTGAGCCCAGCCACTGGGAGCTTTAGATGCTCCCTGTGCCAAAAAATCTGCCAAATCCTGCCTGGCTGTTCTGCAGTGGCTCACCTCGGCTTGCTGTACGCTGCTTCTCTGGAGCCTGGTGGGCTGTTAAGTGTGTTGGTCTGTAGCCTTAGCTGTCCGGTGAATTCGCCTCTGCCGCCGGCAGTAAAGCACTGCTGGCGCATCCTCTGGGCGTGAGGCCGGCGTATCTCCTCTGTGGCTCTGAGCTCCGTTCTGAGTCCCCCTCCTCTCTGGGGCCTGGTGCTGCAAGAAAAGATGGCGCCCGCCGCTCTGCGCCGTGGCTCCAGCCGCAGCACTGCAGTCTGGTTTCTTTCTGGTGTCCCATTTTTCCAGCCCTTTTTTTCTCTGTCCCTTGTAATTACATTTTTTGTTTCTCTGGTGATGGTGTTTTCTGGCTATGAAAGGCGCTGATTTTGTGGTAATAGAGATTGGTTGTTAGCGGGGCTCTTAAGCCCCGCTTTTCTCGGTTGCCATCTTCCCAGAAGTCTCAAGTTTTCTGATTTTCGGTAGAGACATCAGTTTAAGAAATAGTCAATGTCATGTTGACTTAAGAGAAACAACAAACAAGATACTAAAACAATACTGCCCAGAGTATGAGCACTGGGTTGAATGAGGGCATCCTCACCCCTACTATAGACTTCATGTGTGAATGGTGGCCCAGCTGGCCAGAACTTTCATTTTAAAGAAAAGCTAAAACCCCATATATTCACCTGAAATTTATGGCTCTTTAAATGTTGACAACTAATTAAAAGTACTTAAAAATGCTTTGGGGGCTAAATATTAAGCCTTCTGCATTGAGACTGATGTACTATATACTTTCTATTTAATTAAAATTCTGATATGGCTGGGCATGGAGGTGCAAATCTGCAATCCCAGTACTTGGGAGACTGAGACAGGAGGATCACAGGTTTGAGACCAACCTCAGTAATGTAGTGAGACTTTCAGCATTCTACCAAGACATGGTTTCAAAAAATAATAACAAAAGGAATAATTGGGAATGTAGCTCAGAGGTGGAATGCTTCTGGGTTCAATCCTTAGTACCACACACAAAAAAATCTTGATATGTTAATTGTAAATAATTACGTTTTCACTCCTTAAAGCTGTCTGGGACTTTATCAAACAACACTTTGTTAACCTTATTTTGTAAAGGAACAAATGGCTTTATTCCTAACATAATAACACTGCATTTAAAAAAATTATTTCATTAGTATACTGCAATTATCTATCATAGTGAAGTTCAATATGATAAAATTAAAAAACACACATAGCTTTTGGTGTATTTCTCTTTACTTCTCCAAGTAATATTTTATATTTAAGTATCTTAGTGGTCTAGAGGAAAGCCTCAGGGGAATTCAAGAAGTCTGACTTTCTCTTAAAGGATCTGAGCACATGAAGTTAGCTGCATGGACACACATGTCTCTCTGCCCACAGGTTGGCACAAGCCATCTTGCTCTGATCTCAGCTTCCTGGGCAGGACATTTCTCATAGTCTTCGCTGCTCTGTGTAATCTGGGACTCCTGGTTTATTGGAGGAATGCCGTGTTATGTAAGAGAAGCTGCTGGGAGGCCAAGGCAGGAAGCATCCTTAGTGAATCTCCTGGAGGGCCCAAGTTCATCTAGAAAGGGTGATGATTGAACCTGGGCCTCCTCAGGGAACTTGGGAGACTCCAATATTTATGCAGTACAGCTCTTGAATCCCAGGCACTGGGAGTCCAGTTCCTTCATCAGATATTTCCCTGGTCCCCGTTCTTCTCCCATCAGCTCCTCTTGGTCACCAGCTTCACTCTCCACCCAGTTCCGCGGACAAGGCTGAAATTCAGAGTCCTTTGGTAGCTCTTTCCTTTCCTCCTGAAGCTATCATCCTCAGTCTTGGGGTCCCCCTCTCTCAGCTTCTGAAACCTCAGTGTCTCCCATATGAAGCAACCATTACATCTCATCAAAGTATCTTCTGCACCCATTCTGTCTTAGCTAGAGTTCATTCCTCATAAAATATAGAGGGATCTTTAAAAATATCAATTGGAGCCAGGAATGTGGTTACACAGCTGTAACCTCAGTACCAGGGAGGCTGAGACGGGAGGATCACAGGTTAAAGTTCAGCTTCAGTGACTTAGTGAGATGCTCAGCTACTTAGTAAGACCATGTTTCAAAATAAAAATATTAAATGGGCAAGGGGAATAGCTCAGGGAACACCCCTGTATGCAATCCTCAGTAACACACACACCAGTTAAATCATTTCACCAGCCTCCACTTTGCTGTCCTGCTTCTCACTACTGGCCGCTCCTGTTCCTCGAGGTTCCATGGGCCCTACTGCCCTTGGTCTTTCCCCCACATGTGGACTGCCACTCCTGTGTGCTTTGCTGAGCAAACTCTTGCCAGCCCCCTTCACAACTCAAGCAAATGTCATTTCCTCAGGGAAGATCCCAACCAGACCAAGCCTCTGATAACAATGCTGTTGGTTTTGGGACCATGAGAGCATTAGCAATAACTGAACTTATTGACTACCAGTGAGGGTCTGGCTCTTTTCTAGCACTTTCTGTTTGATCTCTACAACACCTCTTGGTGTCATTAGTACTCCCATTTTACAGAAGAGGAAACCAAGGTAAAGGGGGTTAATTAGATTCTCTAAGAAACCATAGAAACTTTGTCTACATCCTCTAACTGTACTATAAAGCTTGTCTTTGTAGTACCTATTATGATTGCCATTACAAATTTATTTGTGTAAACTTTTAAACATTAATGTCTGTCTTTCCTCCAGACCTGATGGGTTGAGTGGTCAGGCGCTCTTTAGTGTATGCACAGGCATTTAATTACCACAAAACTGCAGGTATCTACAACTCTGTCTGAATCATAGGAAAGGCTCAGAAATGCAATGCTCTCAGAGATTTCTCACTCAAATTACTATGAAGTATCCTGCAAGAAAAGCTTTTGAACCTGCTTGGTTCTGTTTGTTTCTAAAGGAACCTGTCATACAAGGAAATGAAAGATATTGGAAACAAATGGTATAGAGGCACATAGGATATTACAAAGTCTCTCTGAAGAGCCATATATTATATTAAAGGAATGTGAGGGTTACTCATGGTATAGAATACATGTAGGGGCAACAGTGATTTGTCCCCAGGAAGCTGTAGGTCTTTGCTGCTAGTTTCAGTGAGTATGTCCTAAAAAATGCTATTGCTTCACGAGGTCTGGGTCACACATGTACCCCTGAACCACTTTGGCCCAGGGTAGAGTGCTACCCTGCTTTGCTAAGCCTGGTCCTGCCTGCTCTATGGCAAGGCAGATCTTCCATCACCATACTGAGGTGGCTGGCAGCAAAAGCAGGGAGCTGACCATACACAAGAGCTACCGTGAGGTGAGAAAGTTGGCTCTTCTTATCCGAGTAGAGAATGCTACTTTAAGATCTTCTTTCCAGAGCTGGGTGTACACCTGTAGTCCCAGTACTTGGGAGGCTGAGACAGGAGGATTGCAGGTTCAAGGACAGCCTGAGCAAGTAGTGAGACTCTCATCAACCTAGTGAGAACCTCTTTCCAAATAAGAAATAAAATCGGGCTGAGAGTATAGCTCGAAGGTTCAATCCTCAGTACCACATGAACACACACACACACACACACACACACACACACACACAAGTGATCTTCTTTCTAATCAGTTGTGCTTCTCATGCTAAGTAATGCATTATTGATGATAGCTTATCTAATAATTTTATTTCTTAGTGCAAATTAGTAAATTGGTATTCTGAGTTACAAAGGTCTCTGTCCTTAGGGAGAGGTTTTCTTCTTGGGGTACTGACAATCCAGGGTTCTTGACCCTCAAGAGCCCTGCCTGAATCCTGATGCATTCATCTGTAAGGTACCTGACCGGGACGCCAAAGAGCTGAGCTCAGTGACATGGTGACCTCACCTCGCTACTTCCATTTGACCTGCATACACACTGGATGTAAGAATTAGGGCAGGAATTAGAAGTGTGTTCTAAACAGTTAGGGTCCAGATTCTACCTCTGAGCTACACCCCCAGCCTTATTTTATTTTTTATTTTGAAATAGGGTCCCACTAAGTTGCGGAGGGCTTCACTAAGTCCATTGCTGAGGCTGGCTAAGAACCTGTTACCCTCTCGTCTCCGCATCCCGAGTACTGGGATTATAGGTGCATGCCACAAGGCCCACCTTGAGCTGGTTTTTTAAGTTTTGAAAATTCTCCTCTAGTGTCTTCCTCTTGCCTTTACCATGCTTCATCCTTTTCGTGTGCAATTCCTGAAGAGAGTAGAGGAGTGGGGTTCATCTCTACCTCCTAAATAGTCATGTCTTCAGTGCTGAGTTCAGTGGCTGCATATGGATCAATCAGTATTTGTTCCATGAATCCATAAATTCCTGACACTTCATCAGCACCCCCTTCTATCTAAGCAGCTATAATTTTAGGTATTCCAGACTTTTCGGGCTTTAAATGCCCATTTCTTTCACATTTTTGTGATCTGTCTCACTACTGATGGTGTCTTGAGATGGACCAGAATCCAGTTCCTCTTATTTTCCTGCTGAATCTTTGCCTTCAGCCCCATAGTAATGGCCACATTGATCATTCCATACCCACTGAGCGCCTTTGAGTTCCTTCTGCTAGCTAGTAAGATGGTTGAGTTACCTGGCTTCCTTGAAGACTTCGGTTGTCAGGTTTCCCTCTTGGAAGCAAAGGGTTCATTAAAATTGGATGAAGAGCACACAGCTTCCTGTGGCTAACAGTAGGTCCTGGCAAAACAGCAGTGAAGATAAGCTGAGGCTTTCAGGAGAGCTTGTTCTTGCTCGCTGAAAGGACAAAGTCCAGACCCCCTGCTGAAGCTGAAGTGCATTGCCAGTTCACACCAATGAAATGAAAAATAGTATTCAATTTTAACAGGGGCATTACTTTTGAAAATTTTTTTTCATATTTTTCTTATTCTTGACAAGTAAAAAAAAAAAAAGAAAAAAGAAAACTGGAAGAAACATAAAAAGGATCAAAAAGTGGTTTTAACGATGCCCTGACACTGGAACATGGAGCGAGTCCTCCTGTTAAAATGCTAACTTATGTGTTCTTCAATTTGGAACAAAATTGATAACAAAGAAAAACTAGTTTCTAAGTGTTATATTTGATTCCAAGGAACAGCAGGGTTCCACAAACATGCAGTCAGAATTTTATTTTTATATATAGTATTTTAATCTCTTGATTTACATATGGTGATATTTAAATAGTTAAATTTAATATATGTTCAATATGAACTCATTGGAGGCTACAATTCAACATATTTCATTGGATTGATGAGTTCATATTTTTCTGAGTAGGAATAAATTAGAATACTTCTCCTGATCATTTGGTATCCTGAGACTCCAGAGAAATTATGAAATGACCCTGGCCTTTAGAGCTCCTTGTCTTTCTTGAATAGTGATCTTCTTTATACAATTTTACAGAACAGAATGCATTAATTAGTTATAAGCTGAAAACTGCAAGAATTATTTAATTTATTTGGCTTTCAGTCTAGATTTATGTTTTTGTGTTAAAGGAGAACTGTGTTTTCATTAATTGGTTTTATAAATAAATACCATAAATTTGAACAAGTAAAATGAATTTATCTTAATAAAATATCTCTGTTTTATAATACTTGAGTAAGGTTTTTTTTATAACAGCACTATAGTGAAAAGATATTTTGAAGACCACTTTATATTACTTTTAAATATTTAGCAGCACAATTCGTAATAGCCAAAATATGAAAACAACCCAGATCTCCATCAACAGATGAATGGATAGCAAAACTTTGGGAAATACACACAATGGAATTCTATTCAGCCATAAAGAAGAACAAAATTATATCATTTGCAAGAAGATGGAAAGCCCTGGAGAACATTATGTTAAGTGAGATCAGCCAAGCACAGCTGGAGAAGGTACATATGTTTCCTCTAATATGCCCAAACTAGGAAACACAGAGGATATCAGTGGGACTCCAGATAATGGAGGGGAAATATCAGCAAAGTTTGAATGGAAAGATAGGAGAGGAGGAAGACTGATCTTGATTAATGAGGGTCTACATCTGAATATGTGTAAAATTATGAATATGACATGGTTAACCTGGACAACCATTGGTGGGAGGGGGGAAGGGAAAATGGGGGCAGGGGGGAGAGGGCACCAAATATAGTTTAAATGTATACCATTTATGTTCAATAAAAATTTTTGTTTAATGAAAAAAAGTAAATATTTAGCAGTTTTGAAATAGTCGGATTCTATGATATGGCTAAAATCATAACGTGATTAATGGCTTTTGTAGTAAGGCTAATATTTGGCAGTAATTATAGGCTCTCCTTTGGCTAGAATATTTTTGTTTTAGTTTCTGTTTTCTATTGCTGGATGACTAAAAATCAGCGACTTAAAATAAGTACAATCTGTGTAGAATACTCTGTCAACTGGAGGGTGGGGAGTCTTGCTGGTACCATGTAGGCACCCTCATGTACCTGTGTCCAGCTGTTTGGAACCTCTATGACCTGGGATCTTCTTTTCTCTCTCTCTTTTTAGATGATATGGCCCCAATAGACAAGCTCTTATCAGGCTTTCATTTGTATTATATTTGCTGATGTATCATTGTCCAAAGCAAATCCCACTGTCAACCTGGAATGGAAACACATAAAGGTGTAATTTATTGGGTTCCTGACTGTAATAATTCATCAAAGTTTCCAAGAATCCAAATTAAAGGATACATTAATTAATTAATTAACTAAATTAATCAAACTCTACATAATTTGAAAATAGAGACCCTAGACTACAAGGCAGGAGGGAAGTCATTGTAATAATGGTCCAAGTGAGTGAGAATTTCCTCTGTTTATATTTCTTTGTAATATGACGCCACTATTTTTCCTTCTTAGTAGAGCTGCTATAACAAAATGCCACATACTGGATTGGACAACAAACAATAGAAACTGATTTTTATAAGCTTTAGAGTCTGGGAAGTTCAAGTTCAAGGCTTCAGCAGACTCACTGTCTGATGGAAGCCTGCTTTCTAATTTATATATGGCACCTTCAGACTATATTTTCAAAGAGGGAAACTATCTCTATGAAGTCTCTTCTAGAAGGATACTAATATAAATAATGAGGATGAACTAATAACCTCCCAAACTCCTCATCCTAATACCATCGCGTTGGGTGGGGTTAATATTTCAAGATATGTATTTGGGAAGACACTACATTCAGACCATAGTACTTGACATTGAATGGTAGATTCTATTTCTCCACCTTGAACCTTGGCTGCCATTGTGCTTGTTTTGACCAATAGAAGGAGTAGACATGGTATTTGGGGAGTTCTGAAACCTAAGCCTCAAAATTTCTTGAGGCCTCTCCCCTCACTATCTTGGGACTTGATGCCATATAAAGAAAGACAGGCCAATCTACTGAAGGATGAGACACCAAGTGAAAAGAGAGGTCCCGGTCTTCTAACCCTGCCCATCAGGATCTCAGCCATTTGGATGAGGACTTCGCAGACTCTTCAGCTCCTGATGCTTCTCCAGATGAGTTCAGCTGCAACAGCACGTCCATGTAAAGCTGCCCAGCCCAAAGATTCCCAAGAAATTGTATCAGCCATTAGCAGCAAGGTTTATGATATTTTGGAGACTGTATAATATGAAAAAGGTAAGAGTAAAGATAAAAATATGCTGGTGATGGCATTATTGAGACACTACTGGGTAAATTTGCCCGAATCAGCCTGGTACATCCGTGATTCCAAACTAATTTTCTTGTTATAGGCTGCATTCCAGAAGGACCAAAATCATGTGAAGAGTGAGAGAAAATGTAGATGGTCCCTGACTTAAAATGGTCCAACTTAAGGTTTTTTTTTTTTTTTTTTTGCCTTTTGAATGTTATGAAAGCAAAGCACATTCAGATAGAAACTGTACTTTGGATTTTGAATTTTAATATTTCCACAGGCGATTGATATGTGGTAACATGGTCGTGAGATGAGGATAGTGGCAGGGAGCTAAAATCCTCAGCCGGGTGATTAGTAAGGGAGATAACCAGTATTCAGCAGGATACCATGTTGATAAGCTGGGACCTTCCGTAGGTTATGTGAGTTAAATCTATATCTGACATATGGCATTTTCCACTTAAAATAGGCTTATCTCAAAACAACCCCATCATAACTTGAGGATTATCTTTAGTTCTTTTGTTATTGAATTGTTTTCTAAGCATGCTGGGAACATATTTATTTTTTTTTCTAATTACATAAGACACAGCTGAAATAACCATGTCTGAATATTACTGGGAAAGAAAGTGAATTTGAGAATAAGTCATGTAACTTTGGGCAAGAGGAATTCATTTTCTTCAGAAAAAGCAAAATCACAAAGTAGTTCAAAGTACTAACAAGAAGAGTCCAAGAAGAAAGAGCTTTGCACAACACCCCTCTATCTCCCCTCCCTAGAAAACATAAATATACAAAGAAGGACAGAGAGAGTGTGTCAGTTCATGCTTAAAAAGTGTAATGTCCATTAATCTTCAGCAAATTACTGTCCACAAAAATGTCTTTTTTCTTCTTTTTGAATGGATTTTGCTAGCTGAGTATTTTAGAATGTGATGCAACTCAAAATATTCTTAAAGTGCTAGGAAAGAGAGGGCCTAACGCATGTTCTAGCCTCTGGCCCTCCACTCCTAGGCACAGAGGATAGAACAGGGAGGGCTAACAGTTTCTAATGAACATAGCAGTTTCCATAAAAATAGCAAATTAAGTAATTTTTAAAGTCAGGCATAGTAGCACAGCTTGTAGTCCCAGTACTTGAGACAGGCAGGTCACAGGTTTGCAGCCAGCCCCAGGCACTTTGGTGAGGCTCTCAGCAGCTTAATGAGACCCTGTTTCAAAAAAAAAAAAAAAAAAAAAAAAAAGGTTGAGGCTGTATCTCAGAGGCAGAAGGCCCCTGGATTCAATCCCCAATACCACAAAAAAAGTAAAAAAAAAATTAAGTTTATATAAGAATTCATTCCTGGTGTTGGACATTATACTGGTTTATACAAATGAGTAATGTCTTGTATCTGCCATTATAGAATAATGGGTAATAATGATGTCTCGATGGAGGATTGTCAATTATAAAAATTTAGCAAAATCTTCCATTTCCAATATTATAAACTGCACTATAATAAACACTTGTACATACATCTCTGTGCATTTGTCAGATTAATTCCTCAGGATATAGTCTAAGAAGTAGACTTCCTAAGTCAAATAAACTATGTATTTTTGGAGGCCTTCATTTGTATACCAAATTTCCCATCATGAAGATGATATCAGTTTACACTCTCTTTAATCATGGTGCTTGGCATTCTTTTAAAGTTTTGCTGATCTGGTAGAACAAATGATATCTTACTGTTTTCATCTGCAGTACTGAAATTACCAATACGATAGGAGATAACTTCATAATTTATCAGTTGTTCACAGTTCTTCTTTTGTGATTTCCTCACTTAGTTATTTCATAGTTCTAGAGGACCAGCTAGACTACTTTGGGTGACGCAAATCAATTCAGAATGCTTCTCAAACTTTAATATTTTCACCTCCTTCAGTTTTTTGGTATGGGTTTTAGAAAAAGATTAGAAAACTAACACTCATAAACAAATTTATTTGAATACTGCTGGCTTTCCCAAGTTGCTTGACCCTTTTCATGCCCAACTCTTTACTAAAGGGCAAAGCAACACTCTGAGAATGTCACAGGAGCTGGGCGTGGTGGTGCACACTTGTAATCCTAGTACTTGGGAGGCTGAGAAAGGAGGGTCACTATTTGAGGACAGCCTCAGCTGTCCTCAGTGAGACTCAGTGCAACTCAGTGAGACCCTGTTTCAAAATAAAGAATAAAAAATAGGGCTGGGGGTGTAGCTTAGAGGTAGAATGACCCGGGTTCAATACCTAGTACTGGAGAGAGAGAGAGAGAGAGAGAGAGAGAGAGAGAGAGAGAGAGAGAGAGAGAGAGAGAGAGAGAGAGAGAGAGAATATACCTTGCAGATAATGTGATTATTGCAATAGTGTGAGTCACCACGTTTTTGCATTCCCAGTGCACATAAAGGTTAGATTTACACTATACTGTGAGCACTTAAATATGCAACAACATTATGACTAAGACCAAAAAAGTACATAGATTAATGAAAAAATACTTTGTTGCTAAAAATTGATTATCTGAGCATTCACAAATTCATGATTTTTTTTTTTTTGCTTATGGTGGGTGCTGCCCTGCTGCTGACTGATTATAGTGTTGTTCCCAAAGGTTGGAGTAGCTGTGGCAATTTCTTAAAATAAGAAAAACATAAGCCAGGTGCAGGGGCACATGCCTGTAATCCCAGGATTTGGGAGGCTAAGACAATTTAGCAAGATCCTGTTTCAAAAGGAAGAAAGAAAGAAAATAGAGAGGGAAAAAAAGAAGTAATGAAAGAAAGGAAGAAAGCAAGCAAGCAAGCTGGGCATGATGGCATATGTTTGTAATGCCAGTGCTTGAGAGCCTGAAACAAGAGGATCACAGGTTCGAGGTCAGCTTCAGCAACTTAGCAAGAACTTTAGTAATTTAGTGAGACTTTGTTTCAAAAAAAAAATTAAAAAGGACCAAGATATAGCTTGGAGCTGGGAACCCCTGGGTTCAGTCCCCAGTAGAAAAAAAATAATACTGAAATTGGCCACATTGATTGAATTTTTTTCTTCCGAGATTTCCCTATAGCAGTCAGCATTGTTTGAGAGCATTTTAGATACAGTGGAATTTCTTTCAAATGTGGAGTCATTCCAATCAGATCTTGCCTCTGCTTTCTAAGTTTATGCCATATTCCAAATCCTTTGCAGCCATTTCAATGGTCTTCACAGCACCTCCACCAGGAATAGCTCCTGTGGCAGGAAGCCACTTTCTTTGCTCATCCAGAAGAGGCAAACACTCATCTGTTCAGGTTTTATCACGAGACTGCAAAAATTCAGTTACACCTTCAGGGTCCGCTTCCAATTCTAGGGCTCTTGCTATTTCCACTACATTTGTATTTCTTCCTCCATTGAAGTCTGGAGCCCTTCAAAGTTACCCATAAGAGTTACAATCAACTTTATGTTAATTTGATACTTTGAACTCCTCTCCTGAATCATGAATCCTTTTAATGGCACTTAGGATGGTAAATCCTTTTCAGAAGGTTTTCAGTTTCCTTTGCCTTGATCCAGCAAAAGGTTTATTTTCTTTTGCAGCTACAGCCTTATAAACACATTTCTTAATGAGATTTGGCCAGGCATTGTGACACATGCCTATAATCCCAATACTTGGAAGGCTGAAACAGGAGAATCTCTGGTTCAAGGACAACCTCAGCAAGTTAGCAAGACTCCTAGTAAATTATCAAGACCCTGTTTCAAAACTAAAAATAAGAAGGGCTGGGGGTATAACTCAGAGGTAGAATGATCCTGAGTTCAATCCATAGTCCCATAAAATAATGGTAATAATAATAACAACAACAACGATGATGATGATGATGATGATGATGATGATGATGACTTGAAAGTAAAAATTCCTCCTTAACTCAGGGGTTGCAGAAACAATGTTGTGTTAGCGGGCATGAAGACAACATTAATCTCTTTGCACATCTCCTTCAGAGATCTGGAATGACTAGGTGTACTGTCAAAATGAATCTTTTCTTCTGATCAGTAGGTCTCCACAGCAGTCACTCATGTTGCAAACAAATGTGACTCACCTAGGTTTTGTTGTTCTTTTTACAAAGCACAGGCAGAGTGGATTCAGTATAATTCTTAAGGACACCACGATCTGGCCAAGGTATGGAACCTGTCAAGATGTCTATCAACACATGAATGGATTATAAAAATATGGGATATGTGCACAGTGGAATTTTACTCAGCCATAAAGAAAAACACAGTAAGGTCATTTACAGGGAAACGGATGAAACTAGAGGACATTATACGAAGTGAGATTAGTCAGGCACAAAAATAAGAAATCGGATGCTCTCCTAATATGCAGAAGCTAGGGATAAAATAGGTCATAGGAGGAACTCTAGACAAAGAAGTAGATACTAAAAATGAGCAAATAAGGTGGCCTAACTCAGGGGATGGAAGGGAGGAAGAAGAAATTCTCTAATTCTCATGATGTACATTAACAAACATATTAATGTTAATCACTGAGCCAAACATGAGAAGGAGAAAGGGGGAGAAAATGGAGTGGGAATTGGATAAGGGCTAATTGGATGAGGTGTGCATGTATGTCTCCACCATCTTGTACTCCATTAAGATGTATGACTACAATGTACCAATAAAAAATTTAAAAAATAAAAAGAATAATAAGTTAGCATTGGCTTCAACCTGAGGCCATCAGCTACATTAGCCCCTAACAAGAGGGTCAGCGCATCCTTTGAAACTTGGACTCCAGGTATTGACTTCTCCTCTCTAGCTATGCAGGTCGTAGAGAGAGGGCATTTTTTTTAGCAATTAAAAATCTGTGCTGGATCTTCTGGGCAACTTCCCGCAGTGTCTACATCAGCACTTGCTGTTTCACCTCCCATGACTCTGTTCAATGGAAACAGCTTCTTTCTGTAAACCTCACAAGCGCACCTCTGCCAGCTTCAAACTTTTCTTCTGCAGCTTCCTGGCCTCTATCACTCTTCACAGATTGGAAGAGAGATAGGTCCTTGCTCTGGGATAGGACGTGGCTTAAAGGAAGATTGTGTCTGGTTTGACTTTATATCTAGACCGCTAAACATTTCTCCATATCAGTAATAAAGTTGTTTTGCTGTTGTAATGGCTATGTGTTCAGTAGAGTGATATTTTTAATTCCCTTGGAGAACTTTTCCTTTGCATTCACAACTTGGCTGACCCTTTGGCACAAAAGGCCTAGCTTTTAACCTATCTTGGCTTCAACATGCCCTTCTCTTTAGGCATAATCACATAACCATTCCTAACTCTCTCTCTCCTTCTCTCTCTCTCTGTGTTTCCACACACACACGTGTGTGGTTTGTGTCTATGTGTGTGTGTGTGTGTGTGTGTGTGTGTGAGAGAGAGAGAGAGAGAGGAGAGAGAGAGAAAGGGAATGAGGATTGAACCTGGGCCCAGAGCTTTCTACTTCTGAGCGACACTCTGGCTCTATTTTATTTTTTGAAACAAGGTCTCACTAAGTTGCAAAGTTCCTTGCAAAGTTGCTGAGACTGCCCTCCAACCTGTGGTTCTCCTGTCTCAACTTTCCTTGATTACTACACAAACTTCCTCAATTCATTCTTATCACAGGATAATTTTTCACCTTTTTTTTTGGGGGGGTAGTGGGGATGAAACCCGGGGACATTCTATCTCTGAGTTACACCCCCAATCCTATTTTTTATTTTAAACAAGGTTTCAGTGAATTGCAAAGGGCCCAAGTGGCTGAGGCTGTCCGCGAACCGTGATCTTCCTGTCTCCGCCTCCCAAATGTTGGGATGACAAGCGTGTGCCACCACGCCCAACTCATTTTTCACCTCTTTGCCTTTGTGAAAGTCACAGATGAATTGTGGCAAAGAGTAAGTGAGATGCATACAGATCTCTCATGAATAATCAGCCCAAGTGAGGTGTGGTTGCACATGCCTGTAACTTCAGACCTTGGGAAGCTGAAGCAGGAGGATCGCAGGTTTGAGTAGGAGCGCAATAAGTTAGCCGAAATGCTTTCCAAGTAAAAAAAAAAAGGCAGAGGGTATAACTCAGAGTTATAGTGTCCCGGAGTTCAGTTCCTACTACCACAAAGAGAAAAGAAAAATCAGCTCAAAATGCATCTTTTCTTAATACGTGTGTCAGAAATATCAGCAATCTATGTGAAATATGGAATGATAATAATACTTATTACTTATATTAGGTTCAGAGAAACAGAATCAATGGGATTTTCATCCCACATATATGTTCATATATATATGACATAATAAATATGATAGGATATTATATATATCATAGGATATAACATATATATTATAGGATTGCCTTATGTGATTATGATTATGAGAAGTACCATACTGTTCCACCTGCAAACTGGAGAACTAGGAAAGCCCGTGGTGATACTCAATTCAAGTCTGCAGGCCTAAGAACCAGGAGAGCCGACAGTGTACATCCTAGTCTGAGTCCATAGGCCTGAGGACCAGAGCACCAATGTGTGGGGGCAGGAGGAAATGCCTGGCTCAGAAAAAGAGCTAGGAACATCTCCTCAGACAACATCTCATAGAAGTAACGTCCTATTCACTATGGGACTAAACATAATGTTCTGTTCACTATTCACGCAGCCTAGGCTGACTGACAAATGAGGTTAACGATCTCATTACTAAACAGTGAATCCCAGTAAGGTTTGTATTTTCTGCAAGTTGCCTAAGATGTCCATATCCTCACTATACCAGCAGGTAGCCTGGACTGAGATGTTAGGGCTAGATGGGTCTTTAGAACATTTTTGCACCTTGGTTTCCTTGCATGTACAATGAAAGTTGTGGATAAATAAAGTATGATCCAGGGTCGTTTAACTCAAAGTGGGAGAAATGCAGCATTCCTAAATATAATCCCAGAAGGCACTGCCTTGTAGGCATTACCCATATCTGCTTGGAG
This sequence comes from Muscardinus avellanarius, assembly GCF_963383645.1. Taxonomy (NCBI): domain Eukaryota; kingdom Metazoa; phylum Chordata; class Mammalia; order Rodentia; family Gliridae; genus Muscardinus; species Muscardinus avellanarius. The sequence goes on along the minus strand of NC_137787.1, from coordinate 16,036,203 downwards.
CCACAACTCTGTCTACACATAAGGGAATTCGCTCTGCACATACCCTGAGTCACTGCTGCCCCGAAACATGGATGTGTTTATGAGATGTTTTTAACCAGGTTACAGGGTTTATTAGCTATACTTATTTGTTACATTTTCAAGTTTACGCTTCACAGAGATGACAAAGCCGATTATGATTCTGAGGGCCATAAGAGAAATTACAGAAGGGAGCTTAGGGTTTTTTCTCTTTGCATCATGAAGCACGCTCCTAATGAGAGACACAGCATTTCACAGCCTCTCTGCTTGCTCCAAATACATTTTTGATGAAAAGATATTTCACGGTCCAAAGCCTTGTATGCTTCTGACTAGCTTTCAACATAATCAGCTCCTTCTCCACCAATGTCAGCTGCTTTTGGAGGACTCTTCTCAGCGAACTTTCCCATTCAGATGAAATATGAGGTGTGCCTGGGCACATTCAGCCCTCAGAATGAGAATGCAAATTTGTTGTCTAGAAGAAAAATGCCTGGAACCTGTGAGTCAGGAAGTCGGGAAGGCAGCAGCTTGGGCCTTGTTTTAAACCCATTCCTGCTCACAGGGAACAGAATGCAAACTGCAGTCACATCTGGGACTCGGGGGCCCCCCACACTATGGAAAAATTCAGAGGCTTCCTCGATCTGCTTCCCGCTCATGTGCTACCTTGTGTTTTCCAAGTTCCCATGGTGAGGAAACACGCGTGTCATCTACAAGATGAACTGTCTGGCTGAAGCCCACAGAGGTGGGGTCTGCAGTTCAATCTGCTGTCTCCCTCCTCACTCTTATCCTCTGCGGCTACCCTATAAGGACCTTCTCCAGTCAGCGTGGTATCTTTCCTATTCTGTGACTCTGTCTGGTGGCTGTTTCCTTGTTCTTCTGCCTGAGGAATATTCTGCGTTTCCTCCGCAGATATCTTCTTGTTTTCCTCCGATGCAAGTGTGGCCCAAGCTTATGGAGCGAGCTTCAGAGAAACTAACTTTGGGGCTAGGTGCTTTTTTGCTAGGTGACGTGAATAAGGTGATAAAATATTGTGATTTCCCTAGAGGATTCATATTCTAGTAAAATGCAAAGACTGGAAATTCTAGGCCCTGGAATCCATCTTTTTACTAAATATCTAGTGTTTTTTTTTCTACGAAAGAATTATTATTTTTTAAAAAATATTATTAGCCAGGCGTGGTGGTGCACACTTGTAATCCCCGTGCTTGGGAGGCAGAGACAGGAGGATTGTGTGGGTTCGAAGCCAGACACGCTGGCTTAAGAGACCCTGTTTCCAAAAATAAAAAAAGTATTAAATAGGTCTGGGAGTGGTAGCCCGGAGGTAGAAGGGCTTCCAGGAACCCCAGAACCACCAAAAATTATTAATTATTATTATTATTATTATTATTATTATTATTGTTATTATTTTACCTTTGGGTTATATCTCTAGTCCTATTTTATTTTTTTATTAAGAAACAGGGTCTCACTAAGTTGCTGAGGGTATTTTTAATTTGCTGAGGTATTCTTGAACCTGTGATTCTCCCGTTTCAGTTTCCCAAGTACTAGGATTACAGGCATGTACCACCATGCCCAGGTTCTTTTCTAAAAAATTCACTTGCCAACTAATTATTCATTATTTTGGAATGGTTTCCCAAACAATCACAGAACAGTTCCCTGGCCTTTGAGCTGTTACTTTCATGAAATTGAGCAAATACATTCCTTATGGTACCACAATCTATTTAAGATTTTTCTGGAAGTTTTGTTATTTTCAAATTAGTTAAATTTAAAATAAAAATTTTATTACTGTTTATAATATAAACTCAGTATTACTTTCGTTTTTTTATGGTTTTCAGTAACCATAAAATACAATGACGACAAAGCATTGCTATTATTAAATTCTAGTGAGAATCACAAGAATGTTCATAACAGCCTTATGCATCATTGCCCCAAATTGGAAAGAACTCAAATGTCCATAATAGTATAAAAGATACATAAATTGTGGTCATCCACTCAGTGGAATCCTGCACAGCAACATAAAAGAACAAACAATTGCAACATCCAACTAGATGAATCTCAAAGACAAAATGATGAATGGCATGTCCTGAATGGTTCAATTTCTATAAAAATCAAGAATAAAAAAGCTAATCTATAATACTAGAAGTAACAATAATCATTCCACTGAGAGAGGGGTATTGGTCTGGCAAAAAGAATGAGAGAACTTTTTTGATAATGGAAATATTCTATAACTTAACTGCAGTAAAGGTCACATGGATTTAGGCACACATTTATAAAAATTATCAGGCTCTGAGTTTAGGATTAGTGTAAATTATACATATTATAATAAAAATCCAATGACATGTAATAAAGCTTTAAGAATAATTCTAGTTTAAGATTTTTAGCTTGGACATCTCTGAGCCTAAAGTCTGCTTTCTTTAAAAAGGTGATGACTAAGAGTGGAGAGGTATTAAAGGCATACTATTCCTCAAATGAGAATCTTTCTTTAGGGATTGGAGAGAATTGAAAAGAAAAGTCTTTCTCATTACAGAGGTTCAGTGTCTGCAGAGCTGAGGGCATGGCAGAGAGAAGCAGAGAAAGGAAGAAAGCAAGGGATCTGCTCCCACTTCACAGACACTGGAGGGGAGAGAGAGAGAGAGAGAGAGAGAGAGAGAGAGAGAGAGAGAGAGAGAGACAGACAGACAGACAGACAGACAGACAGACAGACAGACAGACAGACAGACATCAGGGGAGGAGAAACAATATATTTGCCAATACCATACCTCCAGAGACCCTTCCTTAGCAACCAAGTTCCATTTCTAACATTTCTGTCTTGTTACCAAGAAGGACAGAGGGGCTTTAAAAATCCCAACCATTACAGTAACTAACTCACATTTAAGAAGATCACTATGCCATTTTTTTCTATTTGATTTTAGGCTCAATTTCTTGACTTATACTAAGGTCCCATGAGAGTGGAGATCATTGCTGATGTATCTAGCTATTTTCTGATAAATACTTATTATGACAGCCATGATTTCTAGAGGGATAGGTTCTCAGGACCTAACCTATGTTTGAGTCTGTTGTTCTTCAGCCATAGACAATATGACTCCCATTGAGTATGACTAAAGAGAAGGGTGTCATTTCTTTAAAAGCCTTTGTACTTCGAGGTCAGAGATTACTATCGATTTAGGGCAGTAAGTCTAACAATCCTTCTCAATTCTCCTTCAGGTACTAAAATCTTTTTAAAATTTTTGGTACCAGGGATAGAGCTCAGGAGCATTCTACCTCTGAGCTATGTCCCTATCCCTTTTTATTTTTTCTTTTGAAACAGAATCTCACTAAGTTGCTGAAAGTCTCACTAAGTCTCTGAGGCTGGACTAGAATCTGTATTCCTCTTATCTTAAGCTCAGAAATACTAGGATTATAGGCATGGGCTACTATGTTGGACTTCAAGATTATAATGCAAGCTGAGAATTCCAAGCTCAGAAAATCAAACACATATACTCCTCCACTGTTTTGTATAAAGTTTATTTCATTGCATTAAAATTTGATCCTCAAATAGAATATCTAAAACATCTTTATAGTAGTACATTTCTTTTCCCCATTTTCCTGTGCAAATCAATGTAGAACGTGTAAGTAACACTTTATGAAAAAAGAGAGAAACTCATCCTAATTTTCTACCCCAAGATATAAATGTTAATCTTGCTCAGAAGTAAGTACATGACTATTGTCATTTAACTGATTAAAAGAAAAATTGTGGTGTGGTCTTTGGTTCATTAGCTTTGGTATGCCGTCATTCTAAACCTTCTGTTATCTTATCACAATCTCTTAAAAATTCAGACTCAGAAAGGTCTTTAGTAGCACAAAGAATTGGAGTACCATAACAAGCCTTGGCAGGAGGGAGGGAGTAAGGACAACAAAACATTGCAGATTTGTCTTCATAGCATCCCCTGTGAGGATGCAAATGTTAAAATGCAGGAATCCTGTTTCATTTAATGTTATTTCTCCAGTACCTGGAATGCTACTGGAACATGATACTCAGTAAACATTTGAACAAATAAATGAAGAACTTTACTATGTCCAGAGGTCTGTGAGATTATCTTTAGAATGTCTCTTGAATCTATGTCACCATTTTGAATCCTTTCAGAGCTTGAAATTCATTCTAGCTTTTAGAGTTTGGGAGAAAAATCAGAAGTCATTTTTATTGGACATCCTCTAAATGTGACATTATGGTTTCCTTTGTGGCTTTTAAAATTCTATCCTATGGAATACAGGAGAGCAGTGTTCTTGCACTCATATACCAGAAGTGATGAGCCACAGTGACACAGGCCTGAACTCTTTGCTTCTGGAATCCGGGATTATAGCTGACATTAAATTAGAAAACATCCCCGATCCTGACAGCTTCTAGAGCTCAAATGCCAACCCTTGTCCCTGCGTTCCAGCCTCTCAATATCACTGCAGGCGACCCCAGCTATACTCTCGGAGTCTTCTAGAGGGGGCTCCAGGACCCCTGCCATGTCATTTTCTTCCTCGTGGGTCTTGCTGTGTAGACAACTCATGCTGGCACAGGCACAAGAGCAGAAGAGGCCTAAGCATTGGGAACAGGCCGCAGCCAGTCCCTTCCCTAGCCCCACACCTGCCTCTCTTTCCATCTCTGTGGTTGGCGTCTTTGCTGGGGGCCACACGTTGGGCTGTCCACCTTCTGCTCAGATGCCCAGGGATATGCCCAAGGTACAGACCCACTGGGAAAACCCAACATGTTACCACCTGCAGCAGGCATGGCAGCAGCAGGTGAAACAGTGCCTGTCCACCATACTTGGGCCCAAGCTGGCTTCACAGGCCCTTACCCGACCACCTGCACTTGCCAGTGCCCAGCTTCTGCCTGTGCCTGAGGCTACTCACGCCACCAGGATTGAACCTCGTGGCAGTCTACTTTTGAGTTACATCCCCAACCAGACACTATTTTTCATGTTAAAACAGAATCTTGCTTAAGTTGATGAGGTTGGTCTTGAACCTGTGATCCTCCTGTCTTAGCCTTCCACGTACTGAGATTACAAATATGTGCCACCACACCCAGCACTTAACATTAAATTATATTGGAAGAAAGGGGAAAAAGAAAGAAAGAAAGAAAGAAAGAAAGAAAGAAAGAAAGAAAGAAAGAAAGGAAGAAAACAGAAAAGGGTAGATGAGGGAAGAGAGATGGAAGAAAAATTTGAGGGAGAAATAAGAGAGAGAAGGGAGTAGAATGAAGATGAGGAGGGAGGAAAGAGGCACCGAGAAACAGATGCAATTAATTTAAAAACTCTACAAAATTCGTTAGGTCCATGAAAAAAACATAATGAGAGAGGACACATTAAATCTCATTAAGCAAAAATGCCTCTGCAACAACAATCACAAAAATGTTTGCTTTTCTCCTTGCTGAGATATTCTAAATGGAGACATCCCCCCCACTCTCAGTTATAAAAAGAGGCGAGAGCTCTCTCTTCTGAGTATCTGTGCTTTGGGCTTGGTGCACATGGCAAGTGATGTGGGGTCTCTCAATAGCTGGGGTGCAGGACTGTGGCCAGTGGGCAGAACTCAGTGCTGTGATCAGGGTCTGGGGGACTGCTGGCAGTGGGGGATGTGGTAGCAGTTGGTGGTAGCGGAATGTTGCTCTCTAGTCTCTGTACTTCCAAGTATAAATGCCAGGGTTGGAGAGGCCTATGGCAGATGTTCACAGTGATCCAGGCTTGGTCCTCCCCATCTGAAGTGCTTTGGGTGGCCACCAGCTGCAGACATGTGCACTATTTTCTTGGTGTTGCCCTTTTTAGCAGATGTGCTCCAGGGAGGCCTGTGGTACTGGTGGTGAGGTGCACACCCTTTCCTAGCTACCACTACTCAGTCACTAAAAGATTGCTCAGTGCCACAGTGCTCTGGCAGCAAACGGAGAAGAGCAGAGCTGTCCTCCATCCTCAGGTGGCTTAGCAGCTACTGCCTGCCCCAGTGTAACTCACCTGACTTTCTCTTCTGACAGTTTCTGGTGAGAGCTTGTCAGTTCTGCTTCAACCTATATCTCTCCTCCTAAAACCCCCACCCAGCCCTGCCCTGTTTCAGCAGGTGCTAGTTTTAGGCTAATACCTTTTTGTTTTACATTCCAGTAACCAGAATTATAGATTGCTCCAAACTTCTGACCTTTTAATATTGTAAGTCAGTGCATATCTCTGCCACCCACCTCTTTGAACAGCTGTTCTCTCACTTCTTTGATTTTAACCTGCAGAGGTCTTCAGCCCAGCTTCTCTCCACCATCTTGGATCTCTGGGATTGGAAATCCTTGCTCATATTATGAAGAGCTGAACAGATGGATCTTGAGAATCCTTCAGTACTTCTGGGTGTCTGCATCCCTCTCTCCTTTTGACTTTAGCCTGCACAGCTCATCCTCTAACTCCATGCCAGTTGCCAACATGAAAAGAATAGCTGGGCATTTACCACTGGCCCTTCTACCATTCTGAAAATGCAACTCTCCTATGTTTCCAGGTTTTGTTTTGCAACTGGGTGTTGAGAAGGAGCTACATTGTCAGATGTGTTTCTAGGTTGGTTGACAGATGCCATTCTTTTGGATTTGTTGACTATGGTTTTCAGAAAGGTAAGGCTTTCAGAAAGACAAACAAGCATGACATTTCAGAGTGACAGCAAGGCCTTAATATGCAAGAGCTTTGTGATACTCCCTTTTCTTTGACATTTTCTAGCCTAAGAAGCTTAAGACAAACCAAGATGCATGCGATAATTAAGGTGATATTTTGTTGATTTTTTAAATTTCTACTCTGAGCCGGGCATGGTGGTGCAGTACTTGGATGGCTGAGATAGGAGGATTGCAGGTTTGCAGACAGCTTTAGCTACTTAGTGAGGCTCTCCATGACTTAGTGGAACTCTCTTTTGAAACAAAGAATAAAAAACAGGGCTAGGGGTGTAGCTAGGAGGTAGAATGCCCCTGGGCTCAATCCCTAGTTCTGAAAAAAAAAATCAACTCTGGCAAATACTGCTACCGGGAAATGAGAACAGCTACACATTCCCTGACTGTAAGAACATGACTTCTCACATTTTACTTGGTTGGTAGGAAATAGTAACATCACTGTATAAAGTAATATTGGTCTTTCTTGCCTATGAAGGGTATTTCTTTTTTTTTTTTTTTTTACTATTTTTTTTATTGGTGCACTGTATTCATACATCATAGTGGGATACAAACTTTTGTAGACATACATGCACATATCGCCCAGTCAGCCCCAACCCGATCCCCACCCCATTCTCTCCCCATCCCTCCCTCCCATGCTTGGTTTAGTGGTTGACATCTAGTATTATAGCAATTTATCCAAAATTAAAAATGATAATCTCACATAACAGTTTCATTTGTCTGATACCAAGCTTTTGATGACTTAAAGATAACATTTCAATATTTCTTTTTACTTTCTTTTTTACCAGAGAATATTTTTTTCTATTTTTTTAGGTGAAACTATCATATATTTATATATTTATTTTTCAAAAAAATCTATCCTAATATGGAATATGGACTCTAGATACCCAAAATGATCTTGAAAAAGAACAAAGCTAGAAGATATATATTTTCTGATTTCAAACCATATAAAGCTACAATAATTGAAACAGTGTAGTTCTGTTATAAAGGCAGATATATAAACCATTGGAGTTAAATAAAAGCCTAGAGCTAAATTCTTCCCTATATTGTCAAGTTATTTTTGACAAGGTTTCCACGAACATTTGGTGGTAGAAATAATAATCTTTTAACTAAATATTGTTGAAAAATAATAATTACATGGAAAAGAATAAAATTGGACCCTTACCTAATCCCATATACAAATATTAATTCAAAATAGATAAAAAACCTAAATATAAATCTTAAGACTATAAACTTTTAGGAGAAAATCTGGGTCATAAAACCTCACAACATTGAAATTGGCAGTGATTTCTTGGATATGATTTCAATGGCACAGGCAACAGAAGAGTATACAAACTCCCTAAAAAAAAAAAAAATATATATATATATATATATATATATATATATATATATATTGTGTATCCAAAGACAATGTAAACAGAGTTAAAAGTTACTGATAGAATTGGATAAAATATTTTCAAATGCTATGTCTGAAGGTATATTAATATTCCAACTAGAAATCCTAAAAATTAACAACAATAAAGGCAAACAATACCGTTTAGAGATAGGTAAAAGACTAACATAAGTAATGAATCTCCACAGATAACCAATCTTAGTTGTCTGTTGAATGGAAAATCTTGTTTCTCTGGTTCTGGTGTGTGTTACCTATTTCTTCTTTGTAGTTAATCTCTTTGAGTATTTTCTCTAGTGCTGGTTTTGAAGACATAAATTCCTTCAGTTTCTGTTTGTCATGGAAGCTTCTTATTTCTCCATCTAATTTGATAGAAAGTTTTACTGGGTAGGAAATTTTTGGCTGGAAGTTGTTTTCTTTCAGAGTTTGTAATATGTTACTCCAAGCCCTTCTGGCTCTCATGACTTGGTTTGGGAAGTCTGGAGTGATTCTAATTGGTTTGCCTCTGAATGTCACTTGGCCCTTTGTTTTTGTTGCCTTTAAGATTCTCTGCTTGGCTTCCACATTGGTCATTTTGACAATTATGTGGCATGGGGATCCTCTTCTCTGATCCTGTCTAAAGGGAGTTCTATAAGTTTCCTGGACCTGTGTATCAACCTCTTGCTCTATGTTTGGAAAATTTTTTGCTATTACTTCCTTGAAGAGATTGTTGATCCCTTTGGTTTCACTTTCTTTTCCCTCCTCTATTCCAATTATTCTTAGGTTAGCTCTCTTAAAATGGGCCCATATTTCTTCAATATCAGATTCCTGCTGTCGGATATTTTTTCCTAGATTAGAAACTATGCGTTCATTTTTGGAATGATCATCTTCTAAGAGCGAGATTCTGTTCTCCATGTGGTCTAATCAGTTGTTTGTACTTTGAATTGAGGCCTTTACTTCATTAATTGCATCCTTTATCTGTTTTTGGCTCTCTCTGAGTTCTTTTCGAAGCACCTCTATTATTTCTACAGTTATTTTCCTGATTTGATCTTCTAGAAATCTCTGAATTTCTGTTTTATCGGGTTCTGATGTTGTGGGGTTGTGGGCATTCATTGCTCCAGTATTATTCCTCTTTCCCATGATTTCGGAAGTTTGTGCCTTCTCTGGGTTCTTCCCTTGGGTCACTATGACTTCACTTAAGGTGTTCTGGATCTCGAGTCTGTGGTATCTCAGACCCCACTACTCCTTTACTGGGTTCTATGGCAGAGTCTTCGACCCAGGGAGTCCTTAGAGGCTGCTTTAGACTGTGGGGGGTGCCAGGTTGCACGTTCTCCTATGGTGTGATATCTCTGCCACCGCCACTCCCCCACTGGGTCAAGTTCCAGGGAATACACTACTTGGATTTCTCCTCTGTGGCCCACAATTTGACTCACTGTTCTTGAGTACGCAGATGTAGCTGTACTGTATTTGGTGAATTCTCTGCTGCTGCCGCCGGTGGCAATATGGTGCCTCTGCTCCGCCCTCGGCCATGAGGCTGTCGTATTTCTTCTTGGTTTTGAGTTCCACTCTGAAGCCCTGCAGTGTGTGCTGAGCTCAGCCACTGGGAGCTTTAGATGCTCCCTGAGCCGAGAAATCCCGCTTGGCTATCCGCAACAGCTCACCTTGGCTTGCTGTAGCCGTCTGGTGAACTCGCCGCTGCTGCTGGCAGTATGGCGCTGCTGCCGCGTCCTCGGGGCGTGAGGCCGGTGTATCTCCTCTGTGGCTCTGAGCTCTGTTCTCAGTCCGCTTTCTCTCTGGAGCCTGGTGATTTTTTTGTTTCTCTGGTGATGGTGTTTTCTGGCTATGAAAGGCACTGATTTTGTGGTAATGGAGATTGGTTGTTAGCGGGGCTCTTAAGCCCCGCTTTCCTCAGTCGCCATCTTCCCGTAATTCGGGTATTTCTAAAGTAATAGAAAAGAAAAAAAAATATCTATGCGTGTTTCTTTGTTCATAAACCTGGAAATTCCTGCGTCCCAGGTTAGAAATGCATCTTCAGCTCCTGACTTGCCATTAGAGATAGTGGTGGTGGGGTATTCTACTAGGGCCTCAGACTCCAAAAGTTTAGGAAAATGCATTAGCAATGTATACTCGAAAATAATAGAATTTTTGAAAGTTGGGATACAAGACTCAGGTTGAGAAGTTTATTGTTTTACTACCAGTTTGAAAGAGTCTCTGGATAATATTGTCACCTGGACTACTTACCAGAGAGAGGGACCTTGACTCAGGACAGATGGGGTTCTTGGCATATGGTAAAAACAACAACAACAACAACAACAACAACAACAACAACAACTTTGCCAGGTACCATTCAGAGGCACATATTTATTTAGGAAAACAGATACATATTCAAGAAAGAATATCTCCAGAGGGAAGGAGCAGCAACCCTTTGGGGTGTTAATATACACAGAGGAACAGTAGTGAGGAGCTGGACGAAAGGCCAAGCCAGGACCCGTGATAACATCTTGCTTCACTTTTCTCTGCAGGCTGGGCATCGACCTTCCTGGTATCTGCTACTTTTTGGGGGTGAGGACTAGGTTAAAGACTCAGATCCCACTTGTTTTGCATTTTGAAGTCTCATGGGTGTTTCCTGCAATCCAAGTGTTGTTGAGGATTTTTCTTTCGAGACTCAATATATCTTTTTTTGTATCCTCAAATTCCTGTTTCAGTGCCAGTAAAACCTCTGCTCTATTTCATTTTCTTTTCTTTCTCTCCTTTTATCTTTTTAAGGTCCAAAGGTAGTATTTACACATTTGACATCATGTCAATAAGTGTGCCAAAGGCCAAACTTTTCCTCTATGTCAGTAAGAGACAGAGACATTAGGAAAATTTCAGAATTTTCTTTTCATAGTAGTACCAGGTGGTACTGCTCTGTCACCCCCCACCCACCCCAGCACTGGGATCCTCCTCCCTCCCATCCCCAGACCTTGTCCTAGACCCAGCCATCTGCCCTGGAATGGAACCCAGCTTCATTCTATTTCCAAGCTACACCCCCAGCCCTATTTTTTATTCTTTATTTTGAAATAAAGTCTTACTGAGTTGCAAAGGGCGTCACTAAGTAGTTGCTGAGGCTGTCCTTGAACCATGATCCTCTAGTCTCAGCCACTCACCCAAATGCTGGGATTACAAATTTACACCACCATGCCCAGCTTGTGAGTGGATCTTAATCTCTTCCTTAAACGAATTTCCAATTTATTCCACATTTTGTCGATTCTAAGATGTTTGTTGACCACAAGAAACATCCCTGGCTACAGATCTTTGTTGAGGGCAGAGGGTGATGGAACATGGCTTTTTTTAAATGGACACATATCAATTGTAAAACACATTCATAATTAGAAATGAGAAGCTACATAATATATCTTAGAATAAAAGTGATATGTTATTCCTCTTTCTAAAAACAAATTGCATTCCAATGGGAAAATTTGAGCCCCTGGTAGGTGTGCAAGAAGGAATTTTATTTTTCTTTGGGGAGGGAGCCTTCCTTCTGTCCCTCTTCATATGAAACCACATTTTAGGTCATCTTTTATCCTTTTCCACCCTGATTTCTTATAAAGCTGATATGGGTGAGTTACTCCTTTATTTACTTATAAAATCAATAGGTTATCAAATTCTCTTTTTTTCTCTTTAGTACTGGGGATAGAACCCAGGGTCATTCTAACCTCCAAGCTACACCCCCAGCCCTATTTTTTTTATCTTTTCTTTGAACCAGGGTCTCACTGATTTGCAAAGGGCCTCACTAAGTAGCTGAGGCTGTCCACAAACCGTGATCCTCCTGTCTCAGACTCCCAAATGCTGGAATTATAAGTTTGCGCCACCACACCTGGCTTGGTTATCAAATCTTTAAAACCCCTCAAACGAGAGCATTGAATTAAGGGAAAATGGCAAGGCCAGATTTAAAGTCCAAACGTGCTTTCTAATTCCAGCAGAAGGATATCCAGTTAAATTCCTCTTCCTTTTCCAAAACCAGTCTCTGTGAATAAAGCAGTCTATGGTGGTTATAATTTTTATAAAGGGTATAGTTTACAAAATGTCAACAGGGGGGAGGTCATTGGAGGATTAAAGCTTTTTCTAAACTTGTCAGTGTTCCTCAAACTACTCTTTGTTTTTATGCAGTACAATAAATGAATGATTTGATAAAGTTAACATCAAGGCAAAAGCAAAATCTAAAATTTAGAAACAAACACAAACGCAATTGTTTCTTTGTAAAGAATGTCAGCCAACGTAAATGAAAAAAGCGCATTTAAAGTACTAAACTCTATGAGCGTTGACTGCTCAGTAAAGAAGTTCAATATCATTAAGAGGAAATCAGAAGTTCTTTTGATGTCACAATGTTCAGAAAAGGACTAGAAATATTTATTCACCTAGCTATTTATTCTGGAAGACACCGTTCTGAAGTTTCACAATTTTAACCAGACAACATAACTGGATTTTTTTAAAAGCCATTTTAAAGTGAATATCTGTCTTTTTTGTGTGCTAGTTCAAATATAAGAGTTAATATTAGCTCTGGTGATGGCCAGGTGGAAGCTAAAGCCCCCTTCCTAGTTAACCAGCTTGAAGAGACTTTAAGAGGACTGACTTCTGCAACATTTTACTCAAAAGAATCACAGAGAAGTGTTGGTAAATCCAGAGCTTTTGATTTTCAGACTTATTGAATAAAGAAGCTCCTTGACTTATGATGAGGTTACAGCCAGATAAATCCACTGTAAGTTGGGAATACCATAAGTCAAAATTTTATTTAATACACCCAGCCTACATCAGAGAGCTAAGCCTCGCCTGCCTTAACACGCTCAGAACACTTCATATACAGTTGGGCAAATGCATCTAATGCAAGGCCCGTTTTATAACAAGGTGTTGAGTGTTTCATGTAGTTTATTGCATACCTATATTGAAAACCCACTGGCAATGTGTGTTTGCCACACATTGGGTGTGAGTGGTTTCCCCTTGCAACTGCCCGGCCACCAGAAGGCACAGTTCACTGTCACTGTCAGCACCACGAGAGAGGATCATGCTGAATAGTACTAGCTTGGGGGAAAACAGAAACTCAAAATTCAAGTATGGTTACTACCAAAAGCATAGCATTTTTGTACCATTTTAAAATTGAGAAATCATAAGTCAAATCATTGTATTTTGGGGACTCTGTTTATGTGATTAGCTTTTTCCTATTGGTTAAATGATGTTTTTAAAAATGTATTTATATGTGGAACATATTGAAAATGGCATACAGTTAGACTGTGCTTGGTACCCTCTCCCCACCCCCCAGATCCCCTTCCCCCTCCCAACAATGAGTGTCCAGGTAAACCGTGCTATATTCATACTTTTACACCTATGGAATGTAGCTCCTCCATTAATCAACCTCAGCTTCTTCCTCTCCTATCCGTCCCTTCTAGCTTTGCTGAGGTTTCTCCTCCATTATCTGGAGTCCCTCTGGTATCCCCAATACTCCCTAGTTTGGGTATATTAGAGAAAACATAAGTCCCTTTTCTTTCTGTGCTTGCCTGATCTTACTTAACATAATGTTCTTCAGGTCTTTCCATCTTCTTGCTAATGCCATGATTTTGTTCTTCTTTATAGCTGAGTAGAATTCCATTGTGTGTATTTCCCATAATTTTGCAATCCATTCATCTGTTGATGGAGACCTAGGTTTGTTCCATATTTTGACTATTAGGAACTGTGCTGCTATGAATGATGATATGCTTTTAAAGGAAATGTGCTGCTTAGGAAAAAGAGGCCTGAAGCTCATGAGCTCTTGTCAGATGCAAAGGGACGGAAGAAGCTGATCTAACAAGAACTACAAAGAGGTGCCATGGTAAGTGTGGAGGGAGATGGCTATAGAAGCAGGGTGGGCATGGAAACTGGGCTCTAGAGACAGCAACACAGCAGCCCAGTGGGATGAGGGGTACTAGAAGAGAAAAAGAAAGGCAGTCAGTGGCCCCCATTTTGCTCGAATCATCTCTGTTCACAACATTTTGTACATAAAAAATGGGCGCAGATGGAGATGAATATGTCAATAATTCATTTCAGTGCTACCAATTTGTGACCTTGGACATGGTACCCGTGGGCCCACATTGGTGTCCTCTGAGCCTGCCTTAGGAAGCCATTTGTTTGGATATCTGCTTGAAAACCCTACACTCTGTTAATGACAGTTCCAAGCTGTTAGCAGTGTAATAATTCTTTCTGGGCATGCTTCATTTCAGCTTCATGGGAACACTAGCTACCCCTAAAAAATATGTATTGAAACTATACTTGTGTTTGAAAATGAGAAAGAAAGCGCCCATTAGGTTTACAGTGGACTTCGCATACGGAAATTGATTATTCTGCACAGTGCCTCATCCTCAACAGTATTTGATGATTGATTCTTATCCCCATTTTAAAGATACAGAATCTGCCCCAGGTGACCATCTGGCAAACACTTACATAGTGGTGGTTGGTGGGGGACTGGAGGCTAATCTGCAAACTGGAAATGCCTAAAGACAATTTTTATTATTACCTTTTGTGGGGGGTAGCTATTGGCATCTGGTGAGTAGAGACCAGGGATATTGTTCACAATCCTATGTTGTTAACACCTCCCCCCCAAAAAAAATAATTCTACAGCCACAAACATCAGTGTTTTTGAGGGTAAGGCATGCACCGGAGCCTTTATTTGGATGCAACCCCTCTCACCTTTAAGCCAAGCCTTTCTGCTACATGGTGTAAAAGAGACAGTGCCTCCCAGTGTATGTTCTTTCCCAGAGGGGGGACAAAAAGGTGAGAGGATAAAAAATTATATAAAAAAAGTATGTACTGGTAGTTTCCCCTACCAAGTACTGTGCTAAATATTTCATAAGGCTTAGCTCTTTTAACATCAAGTACAACCCTATGAAATCATTGCCGCATGAGATTCAATAAAGTTAGGAAAGTTGTCCAAGTCGTGGAGTTAGCATGGAACCAGGGCATGGTCTCCTGTGCATGTGTTGATTGGTTAAAACAAAAACAAAAACAAAAAAAAAACCAGGAGAGGCTGCCTCTTGGAGCATGTTGTGTTCACACGCAGGGGAAAAGAGCAGCGATAACCACACTGAGAGAGCTTTCCTATGCTTGCTTTCCTGGCCCTTTGCCCGAAGGTGTCACCTGCTTACTCTGTTAACATCTGGGTTGCTAGAAGTTTGGGATTTCCAAATAATTCAGCATTATTATAGTAATTAACTGAATCTGAGATGCCATTGCGTATAAGCTGTGCTGCTTAATTAATTTATTTATTTATTTTGGTACCAGGGATTGAGCCCAGGAGTATTCTGCCTCTGAGTTACATCCCCAGCCCTTTTAATTTAATTTATTTTATTTTGAAAGAGAGTCTCTTTAAGTCGTGAAGGACCTCTCTAGGTTGCTGAGGCTGGTCTCAAACCTGCGATCTTCCTATCTCAGCCTCCCAAGTACTAGGATTATAGTCATACACCATTGTGCCAGGACGCACTGTTTATTTTATGTGCTACAAGAAAGGAAGAAAACATGTAATTTGTATTTGTAAAACACCATCAATTCTAAGATATAGATTTATATCAGAAGACACATGTTTTCAAAACATACATTGAAAAATCCAGTGCCAACTGAATTCGACAACTCTACACAACATGAGGCTGTGCTGCACAGAATATAGTGGGCATGGAAATGGTCTCTGAGCTCAGGAAGTAAAATAAAAACATTTTAGATTTTTTTAATACACAGTGCATGTCTAATGAGTAATGTAGAGATAAGTGATAGTGTTAGGCCACATTTACCCATTGAAATGAGTGACATTGATACAGAATATAGGAAGAAGAATTTTTTTTTTGGTAGAGAGAACTATGTAATTTTTTTTAAAGACAAAAACTGTCAAAGAAGTAGTCTTTGTGATCATGTAAAGAGTATCAGAGCAATTGACTTTGTTTTTGTTACTACCGAGTTCTAAAGCAGTGCCCAGCATGAAGTAGATTTTCAAAAATCTTAGTTGAATGAATAAATATTTTGGAAATATTCTCCTTTTCATTCCTTTTAACATTTTTGTTTTCATTCAAGAATACTCGTGGCTTCCCACGCTTACTTTTATTTTCATTAAACATTGGGTTTAATTCAGGAGTTAAAGGGACATGAGAGAGGATGTTGATCAGCAAACTGAGAACAATCTTTTCCAGATATTTCAGAGAAAAGATTTAGTCCCATCAATTCTCTAGGCAGGAGTCAGGTTTGGGGATTAGAAGATAGAGAAATAGTGAGCTGGTGACAGCACTGGGTGACAGTGGGTGTCAGTGACAGACATCATCATCAGCCTTCCTTGCATTGCCTAACACTCTAGCTGAAAGCTCATCAGATTTTCTGACATGGAGATTTCTTAATAAACATTGTTGAATTCTTTGACCTTGTGATTCTGCTTCTCCAGACAATTTTTTGAGGAAATGAACAATTTATTGACCGGATATCAATTGAACTTGTCTTCTGTGGCGGGTACTGCTCTGGGCACTGATCTTTGACATACTCCAAAGAGAAAAAAGTGGGTGAAAAGAAAATTATTTCTTGTCTCCTCCTCCAGGCAGAGGTAGTGGTAATAGAAAGTGTGTGTGTGTGTGTGTGTGTGTGTGTGTGTGTGTGTGTGTGTGAGAGAGAGAGAGAGAGAGAGAGAGAGAGAGAGAGAGAGACAGAGACAGAGAGAGACAGAGGGAGACAGAGAGAGACAGAGAGAGACAGAGAGAGACAGAGAGACAGAGAAAAGCCTCATCCATTGGATTTTATAGTCTGGCAAAAAAGCAGGGGCAGGCAACTGTATCAGGTAGTGGTGTACACTATGCAGAAATATATAAATAGTATGGTTGAAAGGGGCTTCTAAGAGTTGACTTTCATTTGGATATATTATCTTGTTTGAGACAGTTCAACTAAAAACTGAAATCTGAATGATTGTGTTGATGTGGAAGCAGCAGTTTAGGAAGAAGAGACAACTAGCCTAAAGGTCCCAGAGTAGAAACAGGAATGGTCAGCGTGTGGTGGGCAAAGGGAAGAGCCTGTGGAGATGAGAGTGAAGAGTAGACCAGGCTAGAGGGCACCAGGCCTTGTATGCTAGGATCATCAGTTGTGCAATTGCATCAAATTGTACACATCACACACATACAGCGTTTTCTGTCTGTGTACACACATGCACACACTAGTTATGAGCCATGCCACATGGTTTGGTCATGACACAATGCATATGTGACATTGGTTTTATGTCATAATGGAGTTGAATATAATGGAGTTGAAAAATTCCTGTTGCCCAGTGATGTTGGACCATCATAATGTCATGGTATCACAGCACATTACTAGTATTTTTGTGCTGCTTTTGGTGTAAGCAAACTAGAATACCACCAGTCATATGAAAGTATAGCATACACAGTACATGATACCTGATAGTGATGATAAAGGACCATGTTACTAGCTTATACATTTACCATTATATATATAGTCAATTGAACTTGTCTTCTGTGGCAGGTACTGCTCTGGGCACTGTTCTTTGACATACTCCAAAGAGAAAAGTGGGTGAAAAGAAAATTATTTCTTGTCTTCTCCTTCAAGCATATATATATATATATATACATCACGCCTGGCCCATATTATATTTTTTATCATTAAAGTGTACAGCCCTTCTATATCTCTAGGAATGCTTGTTGTAAGAAGGTATATCATGTTACACAAGTAGCAGTCTCATGCATCTCGTCGATTTGAAGTGATCATGCTTTTAAAACCAGGTATGGAAATATTAAGGAAGCTAAAGATTTCACTTGGGCTGTATCTTTACCTAGTACTGATTCCAAGCACTGATTCATTCGACAGTTTTTAAATAAGGAAAAATCTATATTTTCTCCTTGCTTAAGGGATTAGTAAAGATTCCTTTTTCTTGAAAAAATGTGGTTTAATCTCCATAACATTCTTTCTCAAAGGCATTTTGGAAGTGTTTTTTCCCCCACAGAAGGAAAGCTTTATAAAATCCTGTTTATCTTTTAAAAGTCTCTTTCTATGATAATACAGTACAGAGAGAAAAAAAAATATTTCTGGCCAAACCAGAGCAGATTTCATTCAAGCATAATAATCTACTTGTTGGATCCTCTATGGAGCTTTAATACACTAATTTATTTTTTAAATGTAGCCAGTCAGGCTTAATAGTCTATAAATAATAAACTATAAACTATTATGAAAAAAGATGAAATATATTTTCTCTGTATTTCAATAGAAAAATACATTCATTTTTAACAATTCTATAAACACTACAAAAAAGCTAAAATACATTATTATTTTTTTTTTTGCAGGTCTGGGATAGGAACCCAGGGGCATTCAACCTCCAAGCTACACCCCCTGCCCTATTTTTTATTGTTTATTTTGAAACCGGGTCTCACTGAGTTGCAGAGGGCCTCACTAAGTAGCTGAGGCTGTCCGCGAACTGCAATTCTCCTGTCTCAGCCTCTGAATGCTGGGATTACAAGCGTGCGCCACCACGCCTGGCTAAAATACATTATTTTTATAAATTTAATTTACTGGAGTCAGTTATAGCTCTCAAATATCTGATATTCGGAAGCCTGAACACCAAGAACCAAGAATCGTCTATGTGACATTCACATGCGCATTTTCTTTCAAGTTTATTTTGGATATAGTACTGTAGGTGTTGGCTTTTTGAAGCTGGGCATGGTGGTGCACACCTGTAATCCTAGTACTTGGGAGGCTTAGACAGGAGGATCACAGGTTAGAGGACAGCTTCAGCAAGTAGTGAGACTTTCATAATTCTAGCAAGACCCTGTTTCAAAATAAAAATAAAATAGGACTGGGGTTGTAGCTCAGAGGAAGAATACCCCTGGTACATGTGCATGTGCGCACATACACACACACACACACACACACACACACACACACACACACACACACAGGATTATTTGTGGCTTTGCCCTTTATGCACCACCAAGAACCTCCAAGGTCATTGTCAGGATGGAGCCCAGGTTTTCTTCTGATCTCTAGACCTAGAAATGCTTCTTCAAGTATTTTCTTGTACAAGAAACTTCAGAGTTTTCTCTTAATCAGGCATTTTTTCTCATTCATAAGGGGAAAAAAGGTGGAGGAGGAATTTTTCTGTGTGTGTGTGTTTCTTTTTATTTTCTTCTCTCTTCCTTTTATCTTTTTTGTGATAATTGAGGATTGAATCTATGAGCATTCTACCTCCAAAATACACCTCTAGCTCTTTTCACTTTATTTGTTTGTTTATTTATTTATTTATTCATTCATTCATTCATTCATTCATTTACCCATTCACTTACTTATTAACAAGATTTTGTATGTTGCTGAGAGTTTTGCTAAAATCCTGAGGCAGTCCTTGAACCTGTAATCCTCCTGTCCCAGCCTCCCAAGTACTGGAATTATAGGAATGAACCACCACACCCCACTATACAACAAATAAACAAACAAATAAACACACAAACAACAACAAAAAAGTACCATTTAGGTCATCCTCTGCAGAAACATAAGGACTGAGGCAGCGTGGCCTCAGAAAATTCTTCTCTTAGAGGTCATTGGTTTCAGGACTATTGGTACCCTAAGCAAATCCTGAAAAATGTCCCCTGGTCTGTATAAAGTGGTGCCCTCCATCAGTGAATGCTCAGCAGCCTCTAGGGAAAAGGGGTCAAGAGCGCTGGCCGGTCCTGCTGTGCATCCAGCCGAGAGAGCCTTTGACCCTGTCACTCGGCCTTGCACAGACCGGGCAATCTCACCTGTGCAAAGTGACCCCAGGACGTCCCGAAACAGTTGGGCATCATTAGCTCTGCGCCACGGCTGGCATATGAGGTGATCAGGAAATGTAGAGAAATTTTTACTGCCTCTCAACCCTTTGACAAGTTCCCCTCCAATTGTATTTGACTGTAGCACCCTCTGGGACTCACATTCATCTGGGGATGAGGTAGAGAAAGCTGGAGAACTGGACTTTCCCACTTAGTTTTCCATGAATTTTCTACCTGACTTTCAGTACCTCTCAGCCTCACTGAGCTCAGTTTCTTTGACTCAGAAGAGAGAAGATTGACAGAGAAAGCCTCCTGTCTAATACAGTTAGATCCAATCTTACCTGGCTCAATCCACTTTGATCAGGTTGGATCCAGTTTATTCCAGCTCCAACCAGCTTGATCTGTCTAATCCAGTTTGCTTTGATTGAATTGGCTTGATCCAGTTTGATTCTGTCAATTCAGTCTGATCAAGTCTTATACGGTTTGATTCATTTTATGTGATTCTACTCCAGTTTCAACCAATTCGATCTGGCTTACACTGCTTTGATCTGGTTTTGGCCAGTTTGATTTGAATCTCTGTGCAAAGGGTAGGAGATTTAGAAGGAACTAAATTGTTTGCTGACTACAAATACCCATTCAATAGACATGCTAGAAATGTTGCTAAATGTCTCATACATGCTAATTCCCTTGACCATCAAGAACCTATAAAACAGGTGGAATTGTTCACTTTATTTTGCAAATAAGAAAACAAAGAGAGCTTACAGAAGCCACCAGCTGGCACAGAGTTCGGTGGGGGGGGGCTTAAATTGTTTCTGACCCTGCTTATCACTGTAAAGCAGCACATAGGGAGGAGGACTCATGGACACCCCCCCCCCATCAAAAGCTCCTACATTTCAGCACTGAGACAGAGAACCACTTTCCCTGTGACCCATTATAACTCTATAAGACAACTTAAAACTCTGAAATCCAGGCCATCCATGTTTTAAGTGTTTCTTTTGAAGACTTTTTATTTGATCAACATGTATTTATGTATCCAAGTGGATCAAGCTGAATTAAGTCAGATCAAACTGGACTGAACTGGCTGAAACTGAGTAAACTGGAACAAACTGATCTGAACTTGATCAAAATTGATTGAACCACATCGAAAAAGATAAAACTCAATCACACTGGATTGACCCAGATTAAACTGGATCCAACTGGCCTAACAAGACTGAACAGGATCAATGCTGAATCAAACCAGTTGAAACCAGACCCAACCAGATTGAGCCAAAGAAAACTGAATCAGACTAGGGATTTAACCCAGGGTCATTCTAACTCTATTAATTCTCCTGTATTTTGTTTAATGATTTCTATTCCTGTATCTTTTTTGGTTTAATTTTAAGCAGAAAATTTTAAATCTTAATAGCAACTACATCTTTCAATTTATTTGGTGATAAAAAAAAAAATCTCCCAAATCAAGTTTTCTATTTGTTTTTCTGTTCCAGGAAATCTTTTTTCTCATCTCCATCTTCCTTAAGTATTCTTATCATTTTGTCACTTTAGTCATTTTCTGTCTTCTCCAGCAGCTCTGTCTCATTAGGGGCAAATTCAGGCATGCTATTTTCTCTTCTCTCTGGCTGCCAAAGCTCCTTATCTGTCTAACTTTTACTTAGTGTGCCAGACTCAGTTCCAAATAAACAGACCCAATGCAGCAAGGGAAGAGTTGTGCCTCTTGGGTGGCATTCTGGCTATCCCTGTAGAGGCACCAGAAGGAAGCCTGTTTTCTCTGTTTCCCAGTTCCCTTTTTCCCTCCCAAGACTGGAATAAAGAAGATTCAGATCAATTGTTTAATACATGGGAGACCTGTCACCCTTATCTCATGAATATCCACCTTCTCTCCAAAGTCCAAAGATCTTCCAAAGCAAACACAGTTCTTCTAGTGCCATGGAATTTGTATTCTTGAAACTTCGGCTATGCCTGCTAGAAGACTCACACCTAGTCCATAGCAGAAATAACCTGTAAAAGACCTATTACTAGTACCTTTGGATTTTTTCTGCTTATTAAGCCAGCAGAATTGAGCAGGTCACAACTACAACTATGCTACAGAAGCATGGGAAACAGACAGTGATACTCTTTCCAAACCCGTTTTCTCTAGGAGAAAACTATCACAAGGCAAGTGTTTCATTTTGAGATCATGAGATACATGAATATATTTCTCAGGCAATATGCAGAAAGCTCTTGGCCTGGTATCTTCTGACCTATAAATGACTATCAGTTTCCATGGTTCATTAACATGATGACTGGTGTTTATAGTAGTACCCTTGAGATACTATAAGATATTAAAGGACTTACCAATATTTCTAAAAAAAAATTCAAATGATTCTCAGCACAAGCTTTAATGTTGTCTGACTTTACACTATTCAGACACTTTGAAAATAAAAACCCAAGGATGATTTCCATGGCAACGATATGAACATCAGAATCTTTGATAAGACTAGTTGACAAAACTAGTTGAAAGAGTTTACAGGTTGTTGCTGTGTTGGCCCAAATGGAATTATTCTAAGCCTTATATAACAACATGGGATACATTTATGAAAGTTTCACTGCATAATATTATTAAACCATCATCTTTTGCAAAATTCAAGAGGTTGAACTCCATGCTAATAATGATTTTGCTTCTTTTTATATGAATAGTTTTTCTTCTTTACTCTGTGACTGTTTCCTATTAAAAAGAGAAGATTTTGTGTTTAAACTTCCTAGAAATTCCTAGTAGAGACAATTTTTTTGTGCCTGTAGGGCTAAGATTGGAGCTACTCTCTCAGCTTTAATTTGCTTCTTTTAAGAGATCGGTGACAGGAGATGAAATGTTAGCAATAAGAGTCTAGAACATGACTTAATGGCAGTGGAATATTAGAGAATTTATTATGCTACATAATGTACAATTCTTGGCACAAAAGTGTGTACATTGCTGATTTCACAATGTCCTTTTTCTTTCTTAATGGCTCCAAGCACAGACATAAAGATTCTAGTTTCATAAAACATTATCTTCAAGTACAGAGGGTTTCAAATGTCATGTATCTTATTTATTAATTTGTTTCACTTCTGGTTTTAAGGACCTGGTTTCTAAGAACATATTTTAATATTTGTGAGCTAGAAAAATGGATTTATGATTTACAGTCAGACTGATAAACATATGTTTTAGAAATTTTGATAAAATGCACTGTTAATAGAAGCCTAAAATTTATATATTGATGTCTCCTCAATTTTTATTTCTGTTCTAGACTTTTATCTCAAACTCAAGACATAAATTTATTTATTTTTGTTACTATATTGTAGTCATGTATCATGATGAAGTTCACAGTGATAGAGACATACATGCACACAGCACTTGGTAAAAGAATGTATTTCTGAAGTTTTTAAGTCATCTTGTGTATGGCAATTTGTTACATCAGCCACAGGAAACAAATATACTATCTCTCCCCAAACCTCTTGTTCCACAGTTTTATAAATTCAAGAGAAAGCTGACTCCATTCCCAAAAGGTTGAAGGCATCTGTGTCTTCTTTGTCTTACTTCTAAAATTCAGTCTATGAGTTAATCCTTTGGCTTTACTTTCCAAAGGTAGGCAGAACCCAGTGGCTTCTCGCCAGCAGCAGCACTACAAACCTGCCCAAGCCACCACCATCCTTTACCCAGGTCTCCAAAGCGGCCTCCAAGCCGGTCTCCTTCAGTCCACTCCTGCCCTTTACTTATTTATGGTGGAATCTTTATACAGACACCAGGATGGTCCTTTCAAAGCTACATCAAGCTGCTCCTTGGCTTAAAAGCCTTTATTAGATGGATACCTTGTTTTTGCTGAAGGTTAAAGTGAAAGATCCTGCCATTCCTCCAAGAAATTTCTCCATCTCCCAGTGAGAACTCAGCTTGTTCTCCCCACTCCTCTGCCTCCCAAGCTTTCTCTGACTTCCCTATTTAAAAAAAACTAGCCCCTGGTGTGCATGTATGCCTCTATCATCTTGTATCGCATTAAGATGTATGACTGTAACGCACCAGTGCACCGATTTAAAAAATACTTAAATTTTTAAAAAGTAGGTCCCATCTCTCTGTCCCCCCACCTCAGCTTCAGTCCTCTTAGGAAAGTGGTCAGGAGTAACAAGCTGTGTCACTGTCTGCCTGCCGCTTCCCTCTCCCCAGCCTAGGACCTAGCCTTCACGAGAACAGGAGCTCTCTTTTGTACAGCTGTTACAGGCCTACCGCAGACACTCAGCAAGCATTCTGTAATTATGTATTGGATGAAAGAGCAGTCTACCATGAGACTGGTTTGCTAACACTCACTTTTAATACATTGCAAAATGTCAATCATTTTGTCTATATGAATATTTATAGCCTGTTTGGGATTTTTATTAGTTATTAAATTTTATTTTAAATGAAGCACAAAATCATTTTGGTATAGTAGGTTCCTGGGAAGACTATTTGACTCAACTTATATAAATCTATAAGTTATCAGGGAACCCAAAAGGAAAAGTGAAAGTACTTTTCCATCTCTTAGGATTTTCACTTTTCATTCTCCTCCTATGCAGATTTTTAATTTGCTTTAAAACATTTTTTATTAGCAGTTAAGTTGATCCAGTTAAAATGTAGCAGGTTTGAGCTTTGCTGCTTCTCTTACTTTTGCAGCATTAAAACATTTTTATAACTTAGGGAGTCAAAGGAGATGTCAGCTGCCTTCTCTCCTCTTCCCTCCTCTCTCCTTTCCCTCTTGGTCTGGGGGTGGCAGCCACACCCCCCACAAAAGCTGTCTTCACCAAGCACACCAGTGACTTTATTAATGGCTCAACTCAGAAACCTGTACTTTTTTCTCAGCATATTTAGCTATTGTAATTTCTTCACTTGTTATGAGTTTTCTCCTACCCGGGGTCTGATCCTCTCCACCTCTCTCACAGCGTCTGTTCCTTCTGCTCTCTAAATATGGACAGAACCTGAAGCCCAGTTTCCAGACCTTCCACACCTCCTTGGGAGCTTCAAGTACTACCTTTCTGAGGGATATTTCTTGACATATGTCTGTCTGTCTGTCTGTCTGTCTGTCTGTCTCTCTCTCTCTTTCACACACACACACACACACACACACACACACACATTCAATTATATTTCTGTTCTTTATAACTAACTTTGTTAAGTTCATCTCGTAATTCAGGCAATAACATTGATATATTTTTGAAGTTTTGTTTCCTAGCTAATAATAGAAACAATGCATTGTTGTTCCAGAACGCTTAGACAATTATGAAAAACAGAAGTCACTCATACTCTTTTATAAAGATGTGCTTTAAATATGTTCTATGCCTAAAGCACACACATGGAATTGCTGTTTTTCATTATCTAAAGTTTTTACTCCTTTTAATGTTGTTAGCATTTTTTCATGTCATTTAATACTGTTTTAATTCTTTTTTTGTGGTACTTGGGTGGAACCAAGGGGCATTGTACCTCTGAGCTACACCTCCAGTCCTATTTTTTTCAGTCTTTATTTTCTGAAACAGGATCTCACTGATTTGCAAAGGGCCTCACTAAGTAGCTGAGGCCATCCACAAACCGTGACCCTCCAGTCTCTGCCTCCAGAATGCTGGGATTACAAGCTTGTGCCACCATGCCCGGCCTTGTTTTAATTCTTTTTAAATTCCTGTTGGTAGCTGTGTAAGACAAGCTTCCCGTGACAAATCCCCCAGTACAGAAAATCCTTAGTAATTTCTTTGTACACAACCACCAGGATGGTGTAGACTTTTATTTTTTCACTGTTACTTTCATTTTAACAATACTTAGTTCTTCTTACTGCAGCAAAAGGGTCTCTCTCTAGATTCCCAAACTTATTTTTCTTAACCTCCCTTCAGAAAAAAAAAATGACTCAGAATCATTCTGGAGATCTATCAGCTTTAAGTGAATAAGCAGAAAGATGCAGTGACAACTTTGCATTCTTCTATGTACCCGTATTTTATTCCATCAGCCCACTTCCCCTGGGAATCTACACGGGATCGAGAAATATGAGATGAATTTTGGGAGCCTGGCTTCTTCTCTGTCCAGTCTGGTGGTAGCTTTCATGTTTATCTGCCTCTTGACAGCTCTTTTCAGAGAAGGACAATCTGAGTGATAATGTTCTGGCATCAGAGTCACATGAGGAGCACATCCAAGAACTGAGGGCTGGGTGCAGTGGTACATGTCTGCAATCCCAGTACTTGAAGGTTTTAAACAGGAGGATTGCAGGTTTGAGGCAAGATTCAGCGATGTAGCAAGACTATCAACAACTTAGCAAAACCCTGTTTCAAAACAAAACAGAAAATGGATTTGGGAAGAAGATAGAGAAGTGGTCATAATCACCAACTTCACACTGGAAGAACAACCGCAGAAAAGACAATTATGGCTCACTGTAGCCACCTATGGGGAGTAGAGATGCCATCAACATGAAGGCAAATTTCAGCTCTACAAAGGCCGGACAGATCTAGCAGGATTTCTAACAATTCAAGCTTTGCAGAAAGCCTGGGCATCTGGGGTGAGGTGAGTGCCCTGCCCTGATGCACTCTGATGGAATGCTTCGGGGGAGGCCACAGTCTCAGAAGGGATTTGATGTCACACTGGGCTCCTGCATCCTTTTTTGGATTTGGAGACAGGATTCCACAATCCCTTACTTTATATAACTTCCACTTATATCCAAATAAAGTCTCATTTGCCACTCAAGGAGCAAAGGCCTTGCTTGCATTATCCCAGCCTTGTCTTTGAGGTTACGCCAGACCTCATCTTAAATAATTCCCTGGTGTCAACAAAGAACTGTTATCCTGAATGAGCCTGTCTCTCAAGAAGGCAGAAAAATCATCCCATAGATATGATTATGGACATGCAAATGAATGCACCTGTGGAAGAGGAGTGACACACGGAGCAGGCTGCTTTGCCCGAGTCCCACTCTGTCAAAGTCCTTGGGTCACCTGTACAAGTCCTCTGTGTCTCTGTGGGTAATGTCTTTAGAGGGCTCCTGTGAAAATTAAATCTCTCTTGTTGGTAAAGGGGATACACCAGTGCTTGACACGTAGTAGGTGCCCAAACAATAATCAATAAAATGTGTTATTATATATAAGATGCAATGTGGATGCTCTGATTACTCAATGAACATGTCACCTCCTATGCCTTTAAGAAACCTTTAACTTAGTGAATAATACCCTCAAATAAAGAAAATACTCCTCTGAGGTGTGTATTTATGCCCTGACAGGTCTGGGCAGATGTCAGAGATACCCATGGCTCAAGTGTCTTTCCCTGTCTTGGTTGATTAAGCAGGCTTGTGAGGAAGGATAGTAAGCCAGAATTGAAGGATGAGCTACATTTAGTGAGTGGAAAGTTGAGGGCAGCATGTGTTAGGCACCGTGGACAGTATTGCAAAGAGTCAGACTATAGTAGACCAAAAGTAAGGAGAATACTGTATATTCAAGGAGACTCCAAAACCTGTTTAATGGTATTGGGTGGCTATGAAGGGACTTTACATTTTTCCCTTTCTTGCAATTTTCCATTATACTCATCTTGCAATCTGATTCAGTCTGTATGCTTCATTTTCAGGAAGTCTCATATTGCATCTTCTAGTATTAGAAGGCTTTCATGGTTGTTATTGTCAGGGAAAATCCAATCCCCATTCTACTCTTCTTTTGTAGGCTCCTGAGCCTAGAACTCATGTGGTGAGTCCAAAAAGCACCTCATCATTTTTTTTCTCTGGCTCTGACAATAAGGAACCTCTATTTTAAAGGAAATTTCATATGCCACAGAATTCTGCTATGTGTCTACTTATTTTTTAGCAATGAACTGAGATAACCCTAAATAAATAGTACTTGACTCAAGCTAATTCATCTAGAAGTTGTTCATTTGACCATTTAAAGATAATTGGTCATAAGAAAGCTGAGGCGTTTCCTTTCCAAACATTTGTATAAAATCAAATATTTCTCAAATTGACATTTTTACTTTTACCAGTTGCTTTGTTTTCTCCTTTTTTGTAACTCTAAGTTACGATATTAACATCATAATGGCTAGTTTAATTTCAAATTAGATTGTATTCTTTATAAAGGTCTGCATAATGATTGGAGTTGGATATAATACTATGAATAACCTTTTCAGGTATTTAACTTGGTCTATATTTTCTTTATTATGTTTTCTTTGCTTGTAATATAATGTAAGTCTGAAAACTTGCTTTTTACTAACGTGAAGTAGGTTGGACTGATGTAATTTAATGTGCTTTACTTCTTTCTTTAAATAGTCTATGTCAAAATAAGATATATCAAACTGTAGAAAGTCCTTAGTGTTCTAGTTAATAATAAAAACAGATTTTTGTTTCCCAAGCCTATCAACAAATGGGGTTTCAAATGTTCTATCTCCTGTTGTATATGCATGATCCCACCAGATGGGGGCAGACTGACGCAGTGAGAGCAGGAAAATAAACAATGGTAGACGTCCTGTTGACTAAAGAGCTTCCTATGAATAACCTTAAGATGTTTTGCTTTATAAATTTCTTTTCAAATAAAAACATCCAAGTATAATGAAATGCAACAACCCAGGGCAAAGAAAAAAAATTCTCTTCCTTAGAAGCCAGACCTCTCTTGACCAATTTGCCTATGTGATTCCATTTCAGTAGTAATTAGACCAGATTCCTCAGAAGGGCTGCAGTCTCTGGAATCTCAGCTTGACACTTATACTTGCGGCATCTGTTAATTAAATGTTTAGGCCTCAGTCTTCCTTATTAATCAAATGGAAAAAAAAACAATTCCTTGCTCATAGCCCAGTTGTGACAGTAAAGTGAAATAATGCTTTGTAAGCACAGAGGATAAAGTAAATGCTCAGTGTGTGTTAGTGATTATTTCTAATGGCTGAATCCTCTGGTCAGCCATCCTCACTCTCATAACTCAAGTTCAAAAAGCCACTTTTGATAATCCAATCAAGTTAGGGACATTATAGCTTTGTGGGAGACGTGGTCTTCAACTCTCTACTAAAAAAGATCACATCTTTAACTCTTGGTCTGTCATGAATTGGAATGCTTTAACTATAAGCCCCAAGTCAAAAGCCAGAAGCTTTAACTACAGGCATCAATTTGCTATTGAACTGCTTCTCACATGGAAAACTGTACGTAGGTAACGGCATTAGGAGTTCATTCATTAATGGGGCTTAGCGACTCTCCATAGCAACCCAGGGGAGGACAGGAAGTGTATAAACTGAGTTTCATGTGCAGAGGCTGTTAGTAGAGAATGGGGTATAGGAAAAACTTAGGAACGAGACAAACCCATGTTGACATCTCATCTGTGGCTAGTAAAATGGCTGCTTTTGGTTTCAATGTCCTTTGTCAGAAGTAATTATAATCACTATCTAAGTATTCTCTAAATATGACTTCCTTTATTCTCCCCCACAACCAATTTGCTTTCCCTTTGATTCAATTTTGCTTACCACTAGAGTGATCAAATAATTTATACTTCAAACTAATAAAATTCTGAGAGTGAAAGGGCATTATAAAAATTGTAATTGCATAACTTTTAACATTTATTTATAGACCCAAATTAATTCTATTGTATTGGCTGACTAATAATCTACTTAAAAATTATTTTAAAAAATAAAATTCTTCCAAAAAAACCAAGATAACACATATCTATGGTCATTGGAGTATATGCTTTAAAAAAAAAAAACAACCTTCACATTTGTTGTCTAAATATTAAAAATAGTATAAATAATTTTTGGTACATGTTTTTGTACTTTAATCAGTTTCTTGGCTTTATTTACTTTTATAACTAATCTTTAGCTACAACTATTTTTCAATTTTGTCACTTGTATTTTCTAAAATATGTATTTTAATATTTTGTTCAAAAAATTGAAACTTAGTAGTTTCATCTTTTGTCTAACAAATGTGATTCACTGAGACTATTAATGGACTCTTTTAACAAATACAATTCACTGATACTATTAATTAACTCAGTTTTTAATTGAAAAGGCACTCTGCCCATAGCTGCAGCTCTCTATAATTTTGATTTTAAGTTTTGTCAAATTAGATATTACAAAACAGAGGCCTTCTGAAATTCATTTTATTGTGTTTTGGAAAATTTATTATGTTAAAAAGGAGCCCCATCAAATGATTCTGTGAGCTGAGGCATTCCAGAGGATTAGTATTTGGTCTTTCATACTTAATTCTGAACATTCTTTAGGTTTTCATTTTTACTTCATTCATTTTTTCCCAGATTTTATAAGGATAAATTTCAATGATCATCTGCTTACTTAAAAAAAAATTACAATTCTTGAAAAGCTCTGCAAGCTGAAGTTTTTCAGTATGCTTTTCTTTGGATAATTTGATTAAAGATTTCTTTTTTATTGATCTTCAACAAAATGCAACCAAAATTTAGAAAACACTCAATATGGAAGATATTTAGTTGGATTTACCAAGAAATTATTTCAAGGTTCAAATATTTTTTTAATTCCAAGTCATTATTTATTAAAAATAAGATGACTATACTTTAAAACTGAACTTATTTTTATTGTGAAATGTTTGGAGGTCAGTTGTTTTAATGTGCACATAAAATATCCATATAATTTTACACCTATAACTTTTATCCTCAGTGGTGGAATATTGTAGCTCATTTGTATGCAGTTAAGGTTCGTATGCACCTCACAATCCTCTCAAGTACATTTCCATTTCATAGATTTCTTAATTTAATATGAGCATTATTTTTACCATGATGTTATGCTCCACTAAAACTGCATGCATATTTTCACTGTAAAAATGAATCACACATAAAAATCAGTTTCCAATGTTGAATTTGTAAATTAAATTTGCAACATTTACAATAGTACTAGATGTTCATCTTGACTGAATCACCTCCCAAAACTTTCACTTTGATTCTGTGACTTAGATGAAAAAATTTGAACATTATTGGAATCAACATCATTAATTTTCCATTTGAAACATCCGATGATGGAGAAATAACACTGGCTTCACGTCACTGTTTGCAAAGATTTTCTGTTAGTGGAAACAACCACATTAACAGCTATTGCTTCACTATTTTTCACCTGCAAAGAAAACTCAGTGTTGAAAAATAAGTAACATTAACTTAAAATGCACCGCCATTTGATTTAAATAAAAAGTTATGCTTCACAGAGTGATCTATTCCAGCTTCTCTAAATGAATTTATTTAATGATCATTTTTGGAACAGTTTTCTTAAATAAATACTATTAAAATAGATGTTGACATATTCTTAGTAGATTCAGATCTTGACTTTGTTATATGGTCTGTGTTATTTCTCTGGTCCCCAAGGTGGATGGTCAATATTAAAGAACATTGTGTACAAATTACTGCTAGTCATGAACTTTCTTTCTTCTTGTTTTCTATTTCATTTAATTTGTTCTTCGTCGTGAACTTTAAAATCTGGAAATCAAGTTTAATTTATGTAAAACACACTCTTTTTTAAAAGCTCATTACTGTGAAAAGGAATAAAGCAAAATCAGAAACTAAATGATAAAAGAGATATCCATTTATTCCATAAAACAAACCAGCAAAAGTACCTTAGAAGAGCAGACTGTTCTGGACACCGCTCATCCGGTTCCCTTCCCTTTTGTGTTTCCGTGAGCTATGATTTTCCACATTGCCTCTGATACCACCAACTAGCACCTTTGGAGTTCTCGCTTTGCAATGGGTTACAGCAGGATTGGCTGCCCCTTTCAAAGGTGGCAGATGCAGAAGGAGCCCCCCATCTTCAGTCCATATGGTCTGAGTTAGCTTTTTTGTACCAGTGTGTCCAGAGTGGGACGGGTTAGTGGGATATGTTGTGTTTGGGTGAGAAAAGGAGAAGAGAGATGGGTTATCACTGGTTGACTTTTGGATTCAACTGCATGTTAAGTGAGCATCCTTTTCTCTGTGTGTATGATGGAGGTAAAGGGGATAGGACCCCAAGGCATTCTGCCTTTGAGCTGTGCTCCCAGACTTTTTCTTCTTTTTTATTATTTTATTGTTGTATTGCAATTATACATTATACTGAGGTATACAGTGATAGGAACAAACAGGGTCTCACTAGATTGCTGAGGTTGGTCTTGTACCTGCGGTCCTCCTGTCTCAGCCTCCCAAATACTGGAATTACAGGTGTGTAGCACTGCATCCAGCTCAAGTGAGCATCCTTTTTGCTGTATTTCTCTCTCCCACGCTGCCAGACAAGACCCTGGTAGAAGCTACATGTTGAAAAGGTTCTAATAAACTCATCCTGGCTTATTACAATACAACGAAAGACACCAGAGACAAATGCTTAGCCTGTCAGGACTCTGGAACAACAGGCGTTAACCAGAGCTGTGGCAGCCAGCTAGGGTACGCGGCTAGGAGAGATGTCAGAGCCATACCCTTACAGCAGACTGCTCGCTTCTGTCTGGCTCCTTTTACCCCACTTCCCCACTTGTCCTGAATGCTTTTTTATTTCAAGAAAAGTGACTTGGCTCTTCCTTTTTTCCCTTAGCTTTTTTTACAGGCAATAAAACCCAGCTTCTTCCCAGCTTAATGATTTAAAGCTTCATTTTGCAGGTTTAATGACAGTTATAACTCAGCATTTATATAATTTTTTTCAGAAAGAGAAGAAATTTATTTTCAATCACCTGATTGAAAGCTCATTCTAAAAATAGAAACGCACTTGGATGCTCACAAGTCCATTACATTTACCTTTAAGCATTCCTCAAAGAAGGTATTATTGCTGCTAGAAATTAAAGGAAGAGAAGTCAGGGGAATGTAATATCTCCTAAAGCAGAAAGGAAAAGTTGTATTTCAGAGTTGACTGTGTTTTAGAGAAACTACTTTACACGGCACTGCGTTAATTTGCTCTTATGATGTTTCGTAACTTTTAAAAACATATTTCAGCGTGTTGTGTTTACAATCCTCAACTCGATTACAAACTTTTGAAGGCATTTTATCATGTCAGAATTATTCCACAAGTTTTAGTCTAGCTCCCTTATTTATTTAGCCCCTATATTTATCACCAGTACAGTCAATAAACTTTCTCTATTTTTACCTGTAAATAGAATCCATTTATCTTTTTTTGTTGAATTCTCATTGTCTTCGAGTCTCAGTCAGTGAGCAGAGAAACAAACCAGAAGTCTATCTCGGGAGCATGAGGAATGCGTCATGAAGAAGCAATGCCTTTTCAATAAGATAAACGAGATCGCTGAGGTTATTCCCTGCAGTAACTCTACTTCTTTTTATTAAACCACAACTTATAACACTAAAGTGCACAGTCTTAACTTTACAGGGCAATCATTTTTTTGCAAGTGTAATTTTTATTGCATTTTATTTTATAATTTTATTTTATGTTCATATTTTATTATTTTTTTTACCCATGTAATCACCAGGTCAAAGTAGATTATTTTCAGCACCTAGAAGCCTTCTTTTTCTACTTCCCACAAATAAACACCATTTTGATTTTTTTTTTAATCAGAGATTCAGTTTTGTTTGTAGGCTTAAAAGGAATGGCAGATTATCTACCCCCTGGCATCTGGCGTCTTACTTTCTAGAGTCAAACTTTAATTGAATTATAACAAGTTGTACTATACACAAATAAGTATATAGTTCTCTGACTTTTTTATTTTTGGTTGTACCAGGGTGTTCAAACTCTGAATTTTAACTCCAACCCTATTCTTATTTTATTTTGAAATGGAGTCTTGCTAGTCACTGCATACTGGCCGGCACTCCTCCTCTTAACCTCCAAGTACTGGGATTATAACTGTGTACCACCGCGCCTACTTTCTTTGAATTTTTTTAAGTGAATCTCTCTAAGGAAATAGCATCTAGATCACATCAAACATGACTCCAAAATCCTTATTGTGCCCCGTCTACTCAATTACTCAATGTCAGTTGCAAACGCTTCCTTGATTTCTAAGACCATAGATTAGTTTTCCTTTCTACAAATGGGATCATAGTGTATGTACACTCCTGCGTTAGACTTCTTTAACCCAAAATTCTTGCTTTATCACACTAGCTAGGACCTCCAATACACCATTGCATACAAATGGTAATAAAATATCTTCTACTTTTAAAAAATATACTTTTATTGGTAATTGTAATTATATATCATACTTAACACCCAAAAAATACCACAATAGGAATGGTCAAGCATGTGTGTGTGTGTGTGTGTGTGTGTGTGTGTGTGTGTGTACATATATATATGTATATATGTGTGTGTGTGTAATGTGTGTGTATATATATATATATATGTTGGTACTGGGGTTCCTGGAAGCCCTTCTACCTCTGGGCTACACTTCCAGACCTATTTTATATTTTTATTTGGAAACAGGGTCTTTTAAGTCTGGCTTCAAACTTGCGTGATCCTCCTGTCTCTGCCTCCCAAGTGCCGGGATTACAAGCGTGCGCCACCATGCCCGGCCGGAATGGTCAATTAAATGAAATATACACTTCTCAAAAGAAGAAATATGAATGGCCAATAAATATTGAAAAAATGTTCAACATCATTAGCAATCAGAAAGTATGTAAACATCTACTTTTAAATTAGTTTACTTAAAATTGTCCAACTTTATTAAAGTAGAATTGTGAATATTTATTCTGTACATTTTGATACACACCCACATATATACATAGATATGTTTATACACCCTAATATAAATAGTTATCATTTTTCCTTATGGTACAAATATTCAAAGTTGTCTTTCTTAGTCATTTTTAAGTGTACAATACATTATTTTTTAAATATATGTTTTGTTCCTGAAGCCTGGGGAAAAGTTTACCATTAAGTATGAATTTTTTTTATGTCAAATGAATTATTTCTCTTTTAAAGATTTTTTTTTCTGGCTTAACTTTATAAAAATATCTTTTTCCTCTTAGGTGTTCAGTTTTTTATAATTTGACTAGGCATTATTTCTTTTATTTATCCTGGTTAGGGTTTTCAAAACTTCTTGAGTTGTTGATTAATGTTTTAAATCAGTCTGGGGTAATTCTTGGCTATTATATATTCACATATAACCTCATCTTTCTCTCCTTTCCACTTGGTTACATGTATGTTAGACCTTTTATGAAAACATGTTTTCTAACACTTTTATGCATATTCAAGTTTTCTCTTTATGTTTCAGTAATTTTATTTTTTGTTTTTGCAGGTCTATCTAGAGATGAAACCCAGGGGATTTCGACCTCTGAGCTACACTCCCTGCCCTATTTTTTATTCTTTATTTTGAAACTGGGTCTCACCGAGTTGCAGAGGGCCTTAGAGGCTGTCAGTGAACTGTGATCCCCCTGTCTCAGCCTCCCAAATGCTGGGATTACAAGTGTGCGCCACCACACCCGGCTTTTATATTTCAGTTATATATTTTCTATTGACATATCTTCTAAGTTATTAACATTATTCTTTTTTATCTAACATTTGCTAAACTCATACTGAGAATTTAATTTCAGATCAAGAATATTTTTAGTTTTGAAATTTCTACATGATTAATAGATTCTGATTGCTATTAAAATTGTTCATCCTTTTACGTATATTTTCCACCCATTCATCCATTTACATGAAGATTTTGAGTTTGTCTGAATTTCTAATAACATAATTATCTGGGGGTCTATTTCTATTTTTTTTTATTTTTTCCCCTTGAATTTATCGATAATAATTTCCTGACTTTTAGTATGACGTCTACTAATTTTTTATTGACATTCAAATATTTTGCATAATATAATGTGTAGATACCACATAGTGATGTTTTCCTCTGAGAGAGTTCACTTTTCTCCTGTTAGGGAATTAGTAAATGGGTGACTACTGCAGTCCATTTCAGACATGAGCTGAGTCAGGCCTCGATTGTCATTTGAATAAAGATTGTCTATTTCTGGTGTGTTCCTGTCTCTCTAGGACTTGGTATGCGTCTATATGCAACATAAAATATTACTTAGTAAATAAAACATCAAAAATAATTTAACTCTTTCTTGAGAATGGAGGGCATCGTATATATGGAGAGGTTGGTGTGGTCAGTGAGATTGCCTCAGCCCTGGAAGACTCTGAACTCTAACTTTAATCTTCTTAGTACCATAAGATGGCAGAAAAAGACATTTTGATCCTCCTGGCATTTGATTTAACTCTTTATCATCCCACGTAATAAGCTTCAGGATTCAAGTGATGTTGCTGGAGGGAGATCATCTCTGTGAGGTCTCTCAATTTTGTCAGCCCTGTGTGACTATTATCATCTGTGCTGTTTCCTCTGGTTTCCTGCCTATAACAATCCTGAAATCTCAGCCTTTCACTTGGGTCTAGAGATAGTAAATGAATCCAGAGAAAAAGATAGCTTACTTTTCTGGGGTTCTCTCTTCTCTAGAGCCTCAGCCTCTCTATTCATCATTGATTTATTAGCTCTCAGATGATTTTAATAGAACAAATTTTGTATTTTACCTGCATTTCCTAGGATTTTTTTCTCTTTTCTTAGTAGGAACACTGTTCAACTGCAAATTAATTCATCCTACCCCAAAGCAAAAGCTCATAAGGTAAACATGTTAAACCATCGATATATATGACCCTAAAATTATAGCTATGAGCTGTGAGAAAATGTTTTGTACAAATTTGTATTTAGAACCACCATTTGTTACAATTATATGTTTTTAGTTCCATCACTAAATAATTAGAGTGAAATTATCATGTGAGCCTTTGATAGCATTCATAATAAGGAGGATCCCAATCTTGAGTGTCCTTATTTGCCAGGCAGGTGACTGGTAGGTGTCCCTCCAGATCAGACATTCATCTTGAAGTGTGAAAGCTTCCAAGGAAAGGAGAAAGTTGCCACCATAAAATCCGTGCAGTTTTCCTGAAAGAACATGAATGTCCCTCAATTCCATTTTCCTTACCTGCTTTTTGAGTTGTTAATCACCACCAGCTTCAGCTATCTGAAATATGGCTTTAAACGCATAAATAAACAAGGCTATTCTGAACTATAACTTAGTCCATAAATTTTGCTGCTAGAAAAGAATGGAATCTTCTTCAGTATTTACCCAGGTTTTATGTGAATAGCTTCCAGTGTCATAAACTGCGTAGCCTGGCTTCTCCTTAGAAAACTTCTCATCTTCTCAGGTTGAAATGAATTAAGAATTAGAGAGAGATCAACAGATAGTATGACACAACGTGTAGAGAAAAAAATAGCAAATTTCATGAAGGGACACAGACCAAATACCTGCAAATTGAAGACACAAGAAATAGAACCCAAAATCGAGTCACATGGCAACTGCCCATTCCAACTAGGCCTCTCATTGTCTTATGTGAGAAAATTATGATTCCCTTTATTCTCAAAAAACAGTTAAATTATTTTCCATGTTTCATTTACTAGTATTTTATGTTGCATATGGATTTATATCAATTTATGTATCCTTAATTCCACATTTCATTATGAGATGAAGTAAACGAGACATTGCTCATTCACATCTTTGAGGTGAATGCATAAGGACCAAGTAGGGGGAAAAATAAAAATAATACTTGGGTTTGATAGCCAGGACTACTAAATTTGGGTAGAGGCCTCGTTCCAGTATTGACTTCATTCTTTATATAACAGTAGAAAAGTTATAAATATTTTTTTCTTTCAGGGGCTTTTGAATCAGTATGCTTCATTTAAAGGTTTTCTGCTTTGTTAGCATCAAAGTGATGCTTCCATAAATGAGAATGTTGGGAACGATAGCTATCTGATTCCCTTTCATTCGAAGGCATTGCTTATTTCTATAAGGAGCTAAGACTTGTTCTTCATGTTTCTAGAGTGAGCTCATCTGGTATAAAATGCAGTCTTATCCATATTTTTGTTCCCTGAATAAGTCTATGATTTTAAATGCGTGACTAAGAGGCAGAGAGGAAGGGAAGGTAAAAAACAACTTAAGAAACGAATGCTTAACTCTTACTCCAACTTCAGCTCCTCCTTCAATTTTCTTTTTCTCAGAAAAGCATCTGTCTTAATTTATGTAGCTTATTTCTCCCTATGAGGAAACACCATGACACCATGGACCTCTCTTTATTTGCAGTTCCAACTTTTTCAAGTGTCTTGCCAGTAGTATAATTCTCTGCCTCAGTCTAAGTGTAAGGCAGATAGATTCCAGAAGGGAGGCAGAGACCCCTGCTGTGTACAATCTTCGTAATCCCTTCCCCTTGAGCATGGGATAGCCTTGTGACACACTTCTAGCCAAGAGCATATGGCAGAACTGGTGGGCTGGCACTCCCATAATTATTTTTATTTTTTTCAGTATTGGGGCTTGAACCCAGGGTCATTCTACCTTTGAAGATAGCCACGGCCTTATTTTTTTTTTTATTCTTTATTTTCAAACAGGGTCTCACTGAGTTGTGCAGGGCCTCATTAAGTAACTGAGGCTGTCCCTGAACTTCAATCCTCCTGTCTCGGCCTCCCAAATGCATTTAAATGGCCTGGAGCATTTTATGTAGTCCTATCCTCTTAGATATGTAGTATGCTGTGCCCTTCCTTCCTTCCTTTCCTTCCTTCCTTCCTTCCTTCCTTCCTTCCCTTCCCTTCCCTTCCCTTTCCTTTCCTTTCCTTTCCTTTCCTTTCCTTTCCTTTCCTTTCCTTTCCTTTCTTTCTTCTTCCTTCTTTTCTTTCTTTCTTTGGTACTGGGATGTAACCCAGGGACATTCTACCTCTGAGCTACACACCCCCAGCCCTATCTTCTGTGTTTTATTTTAAAACAGGATCTCACTGAGTTACAAAGGACCTCAATAAGTAACTGAGGCTGGGTGCAAACCACAATCCTCCTGTCTCAGTTTCCTGAATGGTGGGATTACAAGCGTGCGGCACCACATCTGGCTTTCTGTGCCCTTTCTTAAAACTTCCTTTTAGGGTTTTAATTCAAGTCCTCAGCTAGGTTGCAATATCCCTGATCCCCATGTGTGTAATATCCCCACCTGGAGATTCTCCATCACACACACACACACACACACACACACACACACACACACACACACACTCATCCAGTTCAAAGACACACAGCAACTTAAACATTTAAAAATTTAGTTTCTGTTGGTTAGGCTCTGAACATGACTTAATTAGATCTCAAACTTATTAATTCTCCCTTTTTAATGTTCTCATGTAAGACTGAGGGAAACAATTATACATACCAAGAAAATGGTTCTTTCAACTTCCTGTGAAACATATTAGCTGCAAAATTTTTGAATAACAAGTTACTTTTCATGGGCCATGACCCTACTTAAATAAGGTCACATTTACTTCATAAAAATTCATATATAAATATTTGTAGGAAATAATTTAGCCACTAACAGATAGATTCATTGGAAAATTAGATGATTGGGTTAATGGATTTTCTGAATGTGCTGTAATGGGTTTGAACAAAACAAACCCATTCTGTATTTTTTATCCTCCCACATCAAATACTAAGTGACAAACTATGAATGTAGGAATTAGAAATGCTAAGCAAATTAAAGGGAGAAAAATATGCATTTTCATTTTCACCGCATTGAAATGTTAATAATTTCAAAGAAACTTGAGTTTGTAATACAGTCTGATATAAAGATTAGCCTCTGGTCTCACTCTATTACGTCTTTGTGGAAGAGAGAATCATGGCCTCTTGAAGAGGTCCATACCCTAACCGTGGAAACCTATAAATGTTACCTTATATGAAAAAAGGAACTTTCCAGATTGGATTAGGGTTAGGAGCCTTAAAATGTGAAGTCGAGTGTGTTCAACCGAATTACATGAGTCTTTTAAAGCATTAAACCATTTTGGGCTGAAATCAGGGAGAGCTACGGCTAAAGAGAACACGTCAGAGATGCACTGTGGCTGGCTTTAAAGATGGAACAAGTGGCCAAGAGCCAAGGTGCGTGTGAGGACTAGAAGCCGAAGCTGGAAGAGGCATGAAAACAGACTTGCCCCTGACCGTCTGGATGAGAACACAGTCCTACTGTAATAGTTTAGGTTTGGGGTGTCTCCAAGCTCTCACAGAAATGGGGTGGCAGTGGGAAGCAGGAATTGGTTTTAATCTCAGCAGTGGATAAATCCATGGTAATGGGTTTATCTGGGTGGTGGCCTGTCGGGGTCCAACCCTAGCAGGAGTCGGGGGTCGTGTGTTGGTGAGAGAAGAGTCGAGGTTGAGTGAGAGAAGACTCTGACACATGAGAGCAGATGGCAGCTTTTTAAACTTTATTTAGGATTTGTTAAAATCTTTATACGTTTTTTTGGCAGAATAGACAAAACCACAGTCATGCAAGCAGAACACTTTAAGGGCAGAAAATGTCTTTAACAGACTTCAGGACAGGGTGCTAGACATTTAATAAATCATAGAAAGTATGTTTTGTCTTATAAGGTCAGCTTGAACTTAATCTTATATGGTGGCCCAAACTAAGGTCAGCTTGAGCTTAATCTTTGGCCTAAACTACTTTATCTTTGGGAAAAAAAAAAGATCTTTGTTGACTGAGTATTTTACATGTTGCTGCCCATCTATTTTAGTTATAATGTGTATATATATATATATATATGTGTGTGTTTCTAATTATATATATTACTTTAAATAATTTTTAAATAATTCTTTTGAAGGGGGAAGGGCTAGTTTTTTTCGCGGGGGACTCCAGCCTTTGCATGTCCCCTGGCCGAGCTTTTGCTCAAGGCCTGCACGAGATGCTGTAGCAGTGGCCCAGGCCAGGAGGGTGAAGCTGGAGAAGGTAAGTCCCCAGGGCTTCAGCCTTGGGAATTATATATGATTTCTTCTCCCCTTCATTGTTCTCTTGCTTCCAGCCTCCACGATGTGAGGAGCACTGCCTTGAGTTCATATTCTCTCTCTCTCTCTCTCTCTCTCTCTCTCTCTCTCTCTCTCTCTCTCTCCTCCCTCCCTCTTTCTCTCCTTCCTGCCACCACCGTGGCCTATGAGCTGTGGTCCCCAGACTAACATGGACTGAATCCCCAAATCCTGAGCAAATAATTCTTCCTTTTTCTAAATTACATGGCCAGGTCTTTTGATTAAAACAGCAAAAATACTGATTAAAATGCCTGTCAACAACTTGGTTTAGCCCAGTAAGACCTGCATTAGTGATCTGATCTGAAGAACTATTCAGTGATAAATTTCAGTACTTTAATTCACTAAATCTGTAGTAACTTGTTACAGCAGCAACAGAAAACTGATACATTCTCTAAGTAGACTGTGCATGTCTACCTATGTAATGCTCAGATTTTTAAGTCTTAGTATAAGCTAAATATGCTTAGAAATATAAATTTAAATCCTACCTTGTTTCTTAAGTAGACTAGTTGGGTCTCCATTTTGCTGATGTCAATAAAATATACATGTATTTACTGAAAGAAAATATAGTTTTGGCCAGGCACAGGTACTGTAGTACAGTAAGCACAGTGTTTGGGAGGCTAAGACAAAAGGATCTCAGGTTTGAGGCCAGTGTGTGGTAACTTAGCAAGGCCCTGTTTCAAAATAGAATTAGAAAGGGCTGTGAGTGTAGCTAAGAGGTAGAATGCCCTTAGGTTCAATTTGCAGCACCACTATCCCTTAAAAAAGAAAGAAAAGAAAAAGAGATAGAAGGAAAGAAAAAGAAAATGCATTTCTGTCAGTTAAATTTCATAGTTGTGTCTGTGTCCTGAAAAATCCTTTCACTGGAGATAAGGAAAGAAAATGAACCTAGTTTTGAAGATGGGAGTGAGACATGTAAGAGTCGCCAAGGCACCAGGGCAGTTTGGCTGAGTTGTTTAAATACTGCTCCAGGCTCCCTAGTGAGTCAGGCTGAGCCGGAACACCTGGGGCAGTTGGTAAAAATTACAATGGGGGAGCTTTCTAAGATGAGAGAGCACAGGGCTGGCAGGCAGACTCATAAAATAACCTGCATCTTTGCAGAGGAAGAGAACACTGCAGATAGAAGCAAGCAATGTCGTTCCCGCTGAGAAAATTACAATGCAGAAAACCTAGTCAAGGTTCACTAGGGTGTTTCTCAGCAGCAGAGGACGATTGGAAGAAAGGGATAGTGTGTTATTACCTCTATGAGAGCCCCAGAGGAGTTCTGGCCAATTTTCCTTCCTCAAGGATGGCAGTAATAGGCTGTAGTTTCATGAAATGAGTCCAAGGTGATTAGATGTCCTCAGTGGCTACTTTTTGATCCTTTCTTCTCCTAATTATTTTTGTCTCTTTTTATTCTAATGTAATCTTATCATATTTAGCTCTTGGTGAAG
This sequence comes from Muscardinus avellanarius, assembly GCF_963383645.1. NCBI lineage: Eukaryota > Metazoa > Chordata > Mammalia > Rodentia > Gliridae > Muscardinus > Muscardinus avellanarius. The sequence continues at coordinate 15,994,263 of NC_137787.1, read as the reverse complement.
AAATGAAACCTCCATCCCTCTCCAAAAAAAGAACACCACACACACACACAAAATGACTGACGTTGCTGACTCTAGAGCAGTGACACTAACTCTGAGAAAGGCATTGTTCTAGTGACCTTAGCATGATAGTCCTTTTTGTTTTATTCTGGTCATATTTCTAGACTTATTTTATATATTTATAAGTTAGTGATGAGGTAAGTATATTATTAGTCTGTTTTCTGCTACTATAATGAAATACCCAAGGCTGAGTACTTTATAAAGAAAAGAACTATACTTAGCTCACAGTTCTGGAGGGTGAAAGTTCAAATAGCATTACACAGGCTTCATGAAGGTTTCCCTACATGTGCCCCCAGCTATCTGACAGCACAGGCATCTTGCTGGGAGTGAGTGAAAGAGGAAGAGATGGTAAGACAGGAAATCAAGTTGAGGGTGGGGTTCTAATCCTTTAGAGGGCACCCCCTATGATCTAAGGACTTCCCATTAAGTCCCATCTCTTAAGATTCCATCACCTCTAAACATCACTATACTGAGGATCAGTCTTTCAACACATGAAACCGTGGGGGATACACTTAAACCATATTCAAACCCCAGCAGAAATTATCATTTAAAAAATACCAGAAAGTAAAAATCAAGAGAACCACAGAATTTTTTCCTCTGTTCTCTATTTCAAGGAAGAAATTACCCCCAAGAAGCAAGCTTGTATCTGTGTGCTATTACTATTTAAAATTGTTTTTAGAGTCACTTTTGGTGTCTACTGTGTTGTCAGTAAGATTCAGAAGATTTCAAGCTGGCCGTGGTTGCACATGCTTGTAATTGAAGCGTTTGGGAGGCTGAGACAGGAGGATCATGGTTCAGTGACAGCCTCAGCTACTTAGTCAGGCCCTTTGTAACTCAGTGAGACCTTGTTTCAAAACAAAGAATAAAAAATAGGGCTGGAAGTGTAGCTTGGAGGAAGAATGTACCTGGGTTCCATCCTCAGTACCACATAAAAGGGAAGAAGAATTCATATTCCATACTGTGTATGCTGGTGATATGTGTTTAAATTAATGGCCTTGATGCACCCATACAATCTTCAAGTAAAGAATAAAAATTGACATTTTCTCTTTACTCATGCTTGAGAGGCAGTAACAAAGAGTAGTACCTTTTTTGAAAGATATTTTTCAATAAAAGTTAAATTAAAGATGGTAGCCACCTCAGTAAATGCTACTACCATATAGTGTTTCTCAGAATGGAAACTTGGAAGATATCTTGCTTTACATGTACTACACTTCATTAGCCAGGAACATTGTGTCTACCTTTAGTGTAGATTCTAAAACTGATAGGACTTATTACCTTCTAATAATAAATCCTTAGATCCAGGATACCCTTCCATGTATCACCTGTACCACTGAAATATCCAGTTAAAGTTCTTCTGCTTCTAACTTTTCCCACTATTATCTATACAGAAGCCCAACTGATCCTCCAAAATGTAAGCCAAATTATGCCATGCCTCTGCTCAAGATGTGCAGTGACTCTCTATCCCACTCAAAATAAAATTCAGGTCCTTGCCTTATCCTACAATGCATGATATCTTGCATTCTCTGACCCCATGCCTCTCTCCCTCACATAACTCTATCCTGTGACACTGGCTTCTACTTCAAGGGCTTAAACACCCATGATTCTATCTGCCTCAAATGAGCCCCATCTCCTAACATACACCAGGGCTCATTATCTTGATTCCTTTACAGCTTCTGCTCAAATGCCACCTTTTCAAGAGAGCTTGCCCCTGATTACTCTCCCTAAAAATGCACTTCTAGTATCTCCTTAGCCCTTAATCCAATTTATCTTTCTGCATGGTAGTTATTTCCACACTACATCTCTGCCCCCCCCACTCACACACACACACTTCCTTCATTGGAATGGAAGCCCTTTGAGGCTGGGGAATTCATATCTTTTGTTTGCTGTTTCATTTCCAACACTGAACACTCTCTGCACATAAAAGACAGTCAATAAACATTTGTTGAGTGAATATCTAAGTGAATGGGAATGGGAATGACAGATGTGTGGCTCGCTGCTGATTCTCAGCCTGCACAGCAGTGAACTGATAAACTCAGTGAGCTCTCAGATAAGAAGAAATACCAACCCAATAGAAAAACAATATCCCCCAAATTCACTGAAACTTTATATTACTGGAAAAATTATCGTTTTGTTTTTTCATGACAATAACCCTGACATGTAGGATAAACTTTAGCTTCTCAAAGAAAAAATTATATACTAGTTGGTCTACGGATAAGTAGTCACTAAAGATGACTACCAACAATTCCTTTCAGTCATAAACTAATCTGGTTGTATAATTTGTTTTGCTAATGGAATATAATAGAAGGGGTGCTTTACAGTTCTAGATCTAAGCCTTAAGTAAACTTGTGAGCTTTCATTTTTATTCTCCAGAAGTTAGCTGCCATGTATAGAAGATTAAGTTAAATTTTATCCTACAAAAGAATAGAGGGGACATGTGAAGAAGAATCCTGCATAAGGGTCAACATCAAGGCACCAAACTGTGTGTGAAGCCATCAAGACCTCCAAGACCAATGAGCCATTCCAATCAACATCATGGGGCACCAGCTCCTATCCACTCAAGCCATTGAGTGGAGGCCCCCGGTACTGCAGAATACAGAAAACTATGTTTTCAGAGCCCTGCCCAGAGTTTGACCCCACACAACCATTGGCAAACAAAACAGCTTTTGGGAGCTATTAAATTTTGAAGTGCTTTTTAACGTAGCAATGGATAACAAACTGACATATCATTGCAGTCTGACCTATCATTACAGGAGGATCATGCTGAGAATTTTGCCATCAGAAGGCAATCCTTTGAAAATTTTGGTTAAGCTCAGGGAAACACCCACATAATCACACACATACACACACACACACACACACACACACACACACTGTGTGTGTATTTTCCTGAGCATGAGTATAATTTTTAAAGAATAGACAACTGATAGAAAAATTCTCAACAGATAGGTAGGTATACACATATATCCATGTATGTCTGTATACTAATGCATATATATCTGAATACATATTACATATATTTAAAAATATTTCTACACATTTTCTCTGTCTTCATTTTATTGGAAGGTTAATATAAAGTTAAATATCCTGTTGTAAAATCCTTGAAAATGCTGCTGTCATTACTTTTGTATAATGTCATGGAAGCCTTTCAGTTTTCAAATACCACACATTTAATTGTTTTATTAGTTGGATTGTTTATCTTCAGTAAAAGTAGAAAATTCCTTATTTTACCAAAAAAAATATTAAAAGGATTTCCAGTTCCTCTGAAATCTGAAAACTCCAGAGTATATAAAGTTCCTTCTCCACTCCTTTAACCTTATGCCCTTATTTTGAATAGTTGGCAAACTTCAAGTTTGAAATCAGGGTCCTTATATATTTTGTTTTGTTTTGTTCAACAGTATATGCATAAAGATGTCTGAAATCCTTAAGAGGCTCAGGGTGCGATTTCATGCACATCAGTAGAGGAGTGAAGGAACAATGTGAGCTTTCTCAGGGGCTCAGTGTTCACTTTCAACTGTGGAGGTGAGAGCAAATGGGTAAAATAGGTGTTTTTGTGCTTTATCAATTTAATTAGCCTTGTCCAAAATAATAAATTTCCATGATTTGGGAAGTTTGAATGGGGGACTCTTGTGATAAACATATTTTATGCCTCTTTTGATTGGATTTTGAAATCTGAATTGGCTCAGATTTTGTACAAAGGGGCCCGTCTAAAGCCAACACTTCCCAGTTGGTAGAAAGGGAGCCACACCCTTCTATGGGTGATCACAGTGACCTCCCCAGGCTTTTTTTGAGGTATGTTCAGGGAATATGAACTAAATTTGCTCTAACAAAAGAGGAATCTGAAAGTCAAATGCATTCAAGAAACCGCGTTTCTGCCCCACTTTATAGAAGGAAGTCAGCATGGAAATGCAGGTCAGAGAATGATGCCCAAAAGTTACCTGGATCTGCCATGAAGACCCACAAAGATTAAGAACCACTGGTTTAGATAATTTCCACTTCTTTCTTTTTAACCATACATTTATTTTGGGGAATCTGTGAAGTACACCTTGGCTGGTTGTTAGGATTAAATAGGATCAAAACATGTAAAAAGCTGCTCAGAGTCTTAAGAGAGATTATTGTGCTGGAAGGAGGTTTACTTTATTGATTCTGCTTTATTACTTTGAAAATGGAAAAAAACAATGCTTTTGTCAATCATGTGAAATACAAGAGTGAAGTCCAAATAGTTGCTTTAGTTTGCTCTAAGTAAGAGAAAATGATCCATAGCAAAAACGATAAATGAAATAAATTTCAAGTGACATTTGTCACCAGTCATACATGTATGTTTGTGATAATTTTCTTCTCAAAGAAGAAAAACCATCAAGTCAATCATTGAAAAGGATACTAATTTTATTTTCAATAAAAATCAATTTAATTACATATGATTTTATAGTCACTTATACTAACCAATGCCAAATGCTATAATAAAGGTCTAAATTTAAAAACTTTTTTTCAATCAAAATATTTTTTATGTTCTTCATGCATTTTTGAATATTTCTTATTTAGTCCGTATTTCTGAAATTTAGAGCCAAGTATAGTGGTGTAAACTTGCAATCCCAGTACTTGGGAGGCTGACACAGGAGGGTCCCAGATTTGTGGCCAGCCTCAGCTATTTAGAGGCCTCTGCAACTTAGTAAGACCCTGTTTCAAAATGAAGAATAAAAAACAATAGGCGTGGTGGGCGTGGTGGCACACCCTTGTAATCCCCGCGCTTGGGAGGCGGAGACAGGATTGGCAGGTTCGAAGCCAGCCTTGCTCCCTTAAGAGACCCTGTTTCCAAATAAAAATATATAAACAAATAGGTGTCTGGGAGTGTAGCCCAGAGGTAAAAGGGTTTTCAGGAACCTCAGTACCACCAAATAATAATATTAGGGCTGGGGTGTAGCTTGGTGGTAGAATGCCACATGCACAAACATACACACATACACACACATACACACACATACACACACACATACACACATACACACATATACACACATACACACACACCAAAAAAAACCATAAAAACTTTCTTCTACTACCATTCTTAACCCTTTAGGCATTATTATAATATATTGTTAAATCTGAGAATGGTTTGGCTACTCTTTGCTTTTTCTGGTTGAAGTGAAAATTCTCTATGTCAAAATAAATTTTGCCAAGAGATTTTTGTAGAGGGTGATGTAAATGAAATGTTATAATAGTGGAATTAAAGATATTTTAAAAATAATGTTTAGCTTGGGTATTTTTTCTGGTGATAAGTTAGAACATATTTATGGAAGAAAGCTTGAAAAATGCTGGAAAATATGAAAAAGAAATTCATTTGCACTAATATTTTCTTCTTTTCTCAGAAGATGTAAATCCTTTCAGTTGTTATACATGCACTCATAGATATGGTTACATATATATATATATATGTATATGTATACATTTATTTATTGTGGTACTGGGGATTGAACCCAGGTGCATTCTACCTACAAGCTACACCCTCAGCCCTATTTTTATTATTTATTTTGAAACAGGGTCTCACTGAGTTGAAAAGGGCCTGACTAAGTAACTGTGGCTGTCGGCGAACCATGATCCTCCTGTCTTAGCCTCCCAAATGCTGGGGTTACCAGCATGTACCACCATGCGTGGCTTAAATTTATTTGTTTTTGATTGTTAATATTCCCTTTTATACTTTTACTTGTCCCTTATAGTCTCACATCATAATGTCATTCATAGTGTTAGTAACATACATTCATCATATAAAAGAACCAAAATCAAAAATCACATGATCATTTTAATAGAAGCTGAAAAAGCATTTTACAAAATCCAACAAAAGTCTAATCCTTTAATTCTTTCAGACTCTCTAAATTCTTTTCTGAAGTCCTGTATTATTTCTATAGCTACATTCCTGACTTGACCTTCTGGAGATCTCTGCAATTCTGTGTTGTCAGGTTCTATTATTGTGGCGTTGTGGGAGCCCATTGCTTCCTCGTTATTCCTCCTTCTCATGATTTCAGAAGTTTGTATCTATTGCTTTTGATAGATTTTTCTCAGTCTCTGGGTGTCAGCTGATATATCCAAGGCTCAGTCTCTGGGTGTCAACTGATATATCCAAGGGCAAGCTGTGTTGTATTCAACAGTGAAGGTTGAGTGAGGAGGGTAGTTAAGTCATAAATGGAAGAATAGGATAAAGCCTCAGGTAGGATTGAATAGAATGAGAGTATGAGTTTGGTAAGGTAGTATATATTAGAGATTAGAGATAGTGCATATGTAGTAATATTCTAGTAACCAATGTAGAGATTCTGGTATAATTATATGAAGTGGTTTAATACAAGTCAAGGGAGAGAGAAGCAGAGAGAAAAAAGTAAAAAAAAAAAAGGGATATAGAGGAGACAGTAGGTATGTACAAGGGAAGAAGCTTGGGACAGAGTTTAGGAAGAGGGCAAAAAGTAAAAACAGGAATATACATTCACACACACACACACAAAAAGAGCAAAAAACCAAAACAACCTCAACAACAAATTAATGCAACTCTACAAACAAATTAATATTTAGCAAATTGGGCCTCAACAGTTCTCTCACTGTGCAGATACCGATAACACCAGCACCTTTCATGCTGTAAGCCTGGTTCTATGAGTCTTTCTCAATCTCTGCAGATGACCAGTATCAATGGGGCTGGATCTAGTGCTAAGCACAAGTTATTCCCCATGCATCTCACAGATTTGAAGTCTCGGTCTCTCCCTGCCTCATGCCACTGAGACCAAACTCAATTTAAGAGTTTCTGTTCTCCACAGCTAGGGCTGGTCTGTTTTGACTTCTCCCCAGTCACTACGATTGGGTGGTCTGTGGTGATCCTGAAGACCCTACTCATTGGGTCTAATGTAGGTCTCCACCCACACTTTCCTCTGATCAGAGCCTTAGTCTGTCTGAGCTTCTGCTATGTTCAACAGCTGACTTAATTCCCACCTTTGTGGTTGAACCACAAAGTGTAAGACCCAGGTTTATGGTGGCTGCGCAAGTCTCTGGGGGTGTCATGCTGGGCATTCTCCCACAGGAGCCTCAGCTTCACTTATGGTGTCATTGAGTGCTGCTCTGGATCTCTGGTGGGTGTGGTAAGCTCAGCCACCACTGCTGCAAGCTGTAGACTCTACCCCCTCTTTTGCCGGAATGAACTGCAAAGTCTCAGACCCAGGGTGTTTATTGCAGCTTCATGAGTCCCTCAAGGCGCAGCACTGGGCATTCTGCTACTGGGACCTCAGCTTTACTTATGGTGTTGGGTTTTGTTTTAAGTCGGTCTGGGTCTCTGGAGGGCGTGGTGAGCTCGGCCATTGCTGCTGGAAGTTGTAATTGGTGTTTGCGTGGGAGGAACTAATGACTTACAGTTCCGATGATCTGTGGCTGCTTACTTCAGGTCCTTGGTTGTTTTCCTGATTGGCCCTGGAATCTGGTGCAGTGAGGAAAGATGATGCCACGGTAACGCCTGTGGCTGCGAGATGGGTATTTTTCTTTTCTGGTGTTAAGCTCCACTCTAGATCCCTGGAGGGCATGGTGAGTTCAGCCACCACTGCTGGAAGTTGTAGTCAAAGTTTGTGCAGAAAGAACAGCTGCTCACTTTAGGCCCTGGTTATTTTCCTGTTCATCTCTGGAGTTGGGTGCTGTGAGGCAATATGGTGCTGCTGTGGCACCCACCACCGCTGCAAGGCAGGTGGGTTTCTCTGCTGCTACCTGATCAGTCCTCTAATCTTCTTTTCCTCTGCCCCTTGTACCTATCATTTTATTCCTCTACTAAGATTATTTTCTGGATTTGTAGAATGTTTTTGAGCCAGTGGAGATCAGGTGTCAGCAGGACTAGTATGTGCTGCTTCTCTTGGTCTCCATTTTCCTGGAAATCTCCTCAAACATTATTTTTAAATTTTAGATTTAGTGATTACACATATGTCCACTCTGTGGGTGGTCTATTATTTATCAATCTCTTTGTATTAAAACTTCAGATGAGCCTGGCGTGGTGGCGCATGCCTGTAATCCCAGCGCTTGGGAGGCTGAGACAGGAGGATCGCACAGGTTCGAAGCCAGCCTCAGCTACTTAGTGAGGCTCTCAGCAACTTAATGAGACCCTGTTTCCAAATAAAGTACAAAAAAGGTCTGGGACTATAGACCAGAGGTAGAAAAGCCCCTGGGTTCCACCCCCAGTACCACACACACACAAAAAAAAAACCAACTTTAGATGGTTTTGCATTTTATCACTGTAACTAACACTGTGATGAGTGGTGTTGATATATAAATTTTATTTGTAAAGGTTTTATTTATGTAAATAAATAATCTCTTATTTCTAAGTTTGTTCATCAGTTTCCATCATGTAACAAAATACCTGAGATAAGCAATTTATAAGGTAGAAAGATATATTTTGGCTCACAATGTGGAGATGTTCATCAAAGGTCATTTGGCTTATTGCTTTGGGGTCTGTGGTGAGACATTCCATCATGGTGGGAGCTCATAGCAGAAAAGGGTAAGGGCTGAAGAAGAGCCACTCACTCCATGGCATCAGAGAAGCAAAACAATAGACACAGGAAGAGGCTAGGGTCTTACTATCTCCTTCATAGGCACAATCCCAGTGCTCTAACTTCCTCCAGCTAGGTGCCGGCTCCTGAAGGTTCCACCATGTCTCAGTAACACTGCAGGCTGGTGACCAAGCCTTCCGGACATGGGCCTTTAGAGAACATTCAAGAACTAAACTAGAGCACCAGGGAGTAAGTTCCTCAAAGGAGCATCGGGTCTATTAGTACTGATTAGAAAAGTGATGTCTGTTCTGCTGATATATCTCCTTATTTATCTAAAGACTTTTTGGTTCTCAATTTATCTCTAGCTTCTATGCATAAAAGAAAACATATGGTATTTTATTTTCTGAGTCTATTTTGTGTCACTTAGTATAGTATCATCTAGTTCCATCCATTTTCCTGCGAATGACATAATTTGTTCTTATGGAGCTGAATCTGGGGGGGGGGGACCTGATAAAGGAAAAAGTTCAAACAATACTTTGGACATTTGTGAAGTTATCAATACCAATTTTAATATTATGAAAAGGGAAGGGAAAGGGAGCAGAATGCAGTGGAATCTGGAGGGAAATGTATCGGTGCTATGTGCATGTATATTTTTATCTCACTAAATCTCAGTAGGATGTATGATTACAGTGTGCCCAGAAACATATTAAAATAATAAAATAAAATAATATCTGAGCTAAGCTTACCATACATACTTAAAAAAACAACTTCAAAGTAACCTGTGTACAGCAAAATCAGTTGCTATCTCTAAAAAAACATCATCCAAGTTCTGTGGCATTTGGGGGAAGAATGGGATTTTTTTTTTTTTTTGGTGGTACTGGGGTTCCTGAAAGCCCTTCTACCTCCAGGATACACTCCCAGACCTATTTTTACATTTTTATTTGGAAACAGGGTCTCCTAAGCCAGCCTGTGGCTGGCTTGGAACCTGCGTGATCCTCCTGTCTCTGCCTCCCAAGCGCGGGGATTACAAGCCTGCGCCACCACGCCTGGCCGGAGAATGGGAATTTCAGGATGGAGAAAAACTCATGTTCTATACTGGAGACAGGAAGGAAAAGGAGATGGTCAGTAATTCAGTCTGGTGGGACATGGGTGTTAAGTGACAGTGAGGGCCAGTGAAAGAGGAGCTGAGATGCCCTGAAGGCTTCAGTCTTCTGCAAAAGACAAGGAGCCCACAAGAGAGCTTAATTGTTAGTACCAAATTCTCAGCTTTCATCTGAGAAAGGTAACCTGGCAGACTGGAGGGACTTGGTTAGAAGAAGAAATAGGCAGGAGCTGATTACAATAGTTCTGGGCCTGACCCAGAACAGTGGAATGAGACCTGCAGGAGAAGAACCCAGTGCATGAGTTTGAACTGAAAGACTTAGAGCTCAACACTGGAGGAAAGGGAGAGAGACAGGCTTGAAAGACAGGAACTGGAACTGTGTTGCTTCAGGAGCTCTGCGAAGCAGCCTCCACAGTGCAATGAGAGGCCATGACATTTAGTGGAGAGACGCTGATATGAACAAGAGCGAAGGAGTAGGAGCAGGAAGATCATGGAGATGTACTGGGAAGAGCAGAGAGACACAGGGATGGGGAAGGAGAGCTCCAGCCTACAGCACAGCTCTGAGGAAAGGCCAGTCATGCCGGAGAGTCCTCCCTGAGCAAATACTGCTCTTTGGAAGAGCCCTGCACATGGCAGGCAGGAGGTGGAACTAAGATTGCCAAGCTCTGCCACTGGAGGGAGCAACACGGTGGACACCTGGTGGTGCACAGCCAGAGGCAGATCCAGTGGGTGGCAGCTGGGGTGAAAGCAACACTGTCGCCTCCCACACTAGAGTCTCTTGCAGAAAGTTCCAGCTTTAAGTCTCCGTGGCACCAAGGTGGTTAACTGCTTTCTGGTTCATATAATGAATAGATGGAGCCCGGAAAATACTAAGTGTAAAAATCAATTTTAGATTTAAGCCTGGGCTTCCAAGAATGTAATAAGTAAGGCAGAGAAAGGTTTTACTTGTTTGGGAAGAAAAAAGACTGTTAGAGAAAAAGAAAGAACACCTAAATCAAGAGCACTATTTTGTTTTCTGCCTATCAAGTTCTATCTGTGAGATCTTGAAGGAATGATTAAATTCTTTTATTCTCAATTGTTTTTCATTCCTAAAGTGAGGATGAAGAATACACACCTTGTAAAGATTTTTTGAAGATTATTTGAGATTTCATACATATGCCATGCTATGATAGGCATTTAGTGGTTATTGGTTTTCTAATAACCAGCAGAAGGTTGTCTTGTCATTTTAGAAAAGTGATGTGTCTAGACTGTATAGGTGTAAACTTTTCTTCTTTCTTGTTTGCTTGGTGCAAAAATACTTTCACTCTTAGACTTCATAAAGAAGCCACTCATTTATCCTCCTACCCTGAAGACTTTTCTTCTGGGCCTCATACAATTAATAGATAAAACCTCAGGAGATAAGGAGATGCTGATTAGAAAAGCCACTAGGAAATGCTTGTATTGCAAAAATGCTCAGAAGCTCTAGCAAACTTTGTAGACATTTTATTTTTGGAAATTCTGGGTGTAGCTCATTCTACATTATGTAGGTCAAACCAAGGGGTCATAAAATTTGTGGATTTTGACTGGTACAATTGGTAGTAAAGTTATTATAAGTCAGTTCAGGTTCAAATTTTTGTTTACTTTTCTTGTACTATCTAGATCAGAGATAGTATAAGAACTGGGTCCTAGCTACAATTTTTTTATTTTATATTTTTGGTGCTGGAGACTGAACTCAAGGATGTTCTACTTCTAAGCCATACTATACTATACTATACTATATATATATATATATATATATATATATATATATTTGTATAATTTGGTGGTACTGGGGTTCCTGGAAGCCCTTCTACCTCCGGGCTACACTCCCAGACCTATTTTTACATTTTTATTTGGAAACAGGGTCTCCTAAGCCAGCATGTGGCTGGCTTCAAACCTGCGTGATCTTCCTGTCTCTGCCTCTCAAGCGCGGGGATTACAAGCGTGCGCCACCACGCCCGGATATATATAATTTTTTTGGAACAGAACCTCATTAAGTTGCCTAGCTAGGTTGTTGAGACTAGCCTTGAACTCATGATCCTCCTTACTCTTCCTCTTAAGTACTGGGATTACAGGCATGTGCCACCACAACCGACCCATGCACTATTTTCATAAAGCACTTAGGTGACTCTATTGTGCCTTTTTATTTTTGTGTGCTTCTCGTTATGTTTTGAAAACCATTGATCATGATTGGCAATATTGCCTTGTCAAACTGCCTCAGTGTTAAGTATTTTAGGCACATTTGTTTGAGTATTTGCTTTTAAAAGTATAATTGAGATTAATAAACAAAACCAAAACAAACAGCACCAACACATAACCAAACCCAACCAAATGGTCTTCTCAAGCCATGGTGTCCTCTGTTGAGAGCCCAAGAGAATCTGACAAAGAGTACCCCTGGGACAAAGCTGTTTAATTACATTTATCTGCTTGGAGGCAACAGAAACAGAGAACTCTCTAGGGTCCACCCTGCAGACCCAGTCCTGGCATCTCACCTCAGTGCCCTGTGAACGAGGTGTGAGGGAGAATAATGACCTCATCCTCTTTCCTACTGATGTCAGGACTCTTCAGGATTCAGTTTCCATTGTGTATAGAGTAATGGAACACCGAACCCTGCTGAACTTGGCAAACTTGCTTTGGAAAAAGATAATTTTCAGTCAAGGAGATACACAAACTTTTGAGAACACTGATCCAAGATAATTTAGAATTGTTATGTAAAGGACATTATTTGGCTTCGTTGTCATTTTAATCTTTTAATCTTTTTAATCTATCATATATCTATTTCAGGCAAAATTACCTGCCTGTAGTGAAGGTTAGAATCTGAAACAGTTTGCAGAGAGTAATATTAAACCCCAACGTGTTCTAGTGCAATTTTATTTCTCCAGCTGGTTTCCTAGGAGACCTGTAATTCTGTCAGGAAAGCAAACTACTCCCCATTCAGAGAGCTGCACTGGGTGGTCTTACTAGGGGGCTCTGGAGTTAAACACTCCCAGCTTTGAGTGCTGGCTCCTGGTGAATCTTTGAGCAAGTGTTTTGACCTATATAATATCACTTTCCTTGTCTATAAAGTGGGGATAGCAATATTTATATTGATTCCATAGGTAACAAAAGGCAGATCTGAAAACCAGACAGTGAGAAACATCCAGAACACATTACAGAGACACTTGGGCAGAGTGCAAAGGTAGAGAGAACAAGAATAAAGTTGGAGAAAAGGGTTTGAGACAAATGGCTACTGCTATCTCCTGTAGCTGGGTCTGGGCCCAGCCACGTGTCTGTGGATGATTTTTCCAATTTCAGGCAAAAATCAATTGAACTTTAGTTGAACGAGAAGAAGAAAACAGTGGAATAGAGGAAGGATAGAACGCACAAAGAGAAAGTCCTTTCTCTTAAGAAGTTTACAGCGAAATTGGGATGACAGCGTACAACACCTTCCTTTGCTCTTCTCCTTGGTACTTAATGGAGCCAGGAAGACCTTCAAAGACAGCAAGCCACCAAGTTTAGATGGAGGTTGTGTTATCAGAAAAAATTTGCTGAATGTCAGGTGTGATCCAAGGGTCCACAGTAGGAGTTCAGATGACCGAATCCAGAAGGTTTTGGAGGGAGGGGAGACAGTGACTGTAAGGCCTTGGGAGTCTGGGACTATTTATGGGTGAAGTTGTAGAAAGGTTAGACAAGAAGTAGAAACATGAGTGGATATTTAGAATGAGAATAGGATAGACTTGGCTAAAGCAATGTCTGTTAAGAAAAGTATTAAATAATTTAAAAAGTCAATGGAAGAATTAAAAGGTGGGATTTGACCTGAAGACAATGAGCTACTGCTAATGGCTTTCTCAGAGCTCAAAAAGGGGGATGTGATAGTGTAATGTTTATCTTAGCAAGATTAAGACTATATATCATAACAAATTAAATAAGCAGTACTCCTTGTGTGCTTATTATGTTCTTGGTGCTGCTCCAATGGCTTCACATGTATTAATTTATCTAATCATACAAGAATCCTCCTGAAAAGTACAAACACCATCCCACTTCGCAGATGGGAAGTAGGAACCTTTAAGGAGATTACTTTTGCTGGGATGTACAGCAAAGATCAGACGAAACGAAAAAAAAGCTGCTCAGGCAGAGAGACTGGAATGCATCCAGAAAGACTGCCAAAGAGGATGATGATCCCCTGAGTTTAGGTGGTCAGCGTGGCATCTGATACGTTTTGTTGAATGTAGGAGAAATTTTTAAGTTAATTTTCATGTCTGCGGGGTATAGTGTTGCACACCTGTAATCTCAGTTTGTGGGAAGTTATTTAGTGTAATTCCTGCCTAACCCTTTCCTGCTACCCCTCCACCCTCCACATACAGGCTACTAAGGTTGTTAGTGATACCTTCACATATGAATATAATATTATTCACTGGGATTAGGAGACAACCATCAGAAGCTGTTGTGTGCATATATGAACATATCACTTTGTTTGTTTGTTTTTTTTTTTGGTACTAGGGGTGGAACCCAGAGGCTTTCTATCTCTGGGCTATACTCCCAGACCTATTTATATTTTATTTGGAAACAGGGTCTCACTAAGTAGCGGAGGCTGGCTTCGAACCTGTGCAATCCTCCTGTTTTAGCCTCCCAAGTGCAAGAACATACCACTTTGAATCTCACTATGATGTACAATTATATGTACCAATAAAGTTCTAAATTTTAAAAGATATTTTATACAGATAAACAATTTTATACAGATGAAACATATCTGAAAAATAAAATAGGTATAAAATAAAAATGAAAAATAAATGGTCCCTTGAGCCAAAGGGGCACAGTTTCTCTCTGTAGAGTAAGAGGCACCTCAAAAAGACATCTTGCCATATTGACAGAAAAGAGCACCTTTCTGTAGTCTCTCTGAAGTGGTCTGTGTTTATTCTAGAAACAGCATTTCTTTCTGCCAGGAAAAAATTCACCATTTTAAAGCAATAGTTCATTTAGATTAAAAATATGATTTTTAAACTTATCATTTTAAACTTATTTCTGCTTTCTGAATAAAATAATATTTTTCCTACTTACTTATAAAATATTTAACACATGCCAAGAAGTCCTGAGAGGGAAATCACAGAAAGCCACATGCCCTGCTTTATATACGATATGCCAGCTTATATTTTGTTTTCTTTGTATTACTGTTTTTAACTTTGGATTTTTGTTTTTGTTGTTCAATGGGCATCTTTTTATAAAAATTTTAATGGTGAGCTTTAATTGTCCCTGATGGTGAGAGTCATAGTGATCTGTCCACATAGGCACATAACATTATTTGGCTTGCTTCCTTCTCAGTTCCTCTTCCCCCTTCTCCCTCCTCCTCCATCCCTTTCCAATGCTCTACTGGTCTCCTAATTTCCATGAGGTCCTCTTTCTTTCCTTTAGTTTTTCTAGCTTCTTCATATGAGAAAGAACATGTAACCTTTGATTTTCTGAATCTGTCTCATCTCACTCAGCGTGATGTTCTTGAGTTCTGTCCATTTTCCTTCAAATTACATAATTGCCACATTTATGGCTGAGTAAAATGAGATTGGGTACATATACAACATTTTCTTTATACATTCATCTGTTGTTAGACACTGAAGTTGGTGCCTTAACTCGACTATTGTGAGTTGTGATGCTATAAACATAGGTATGCATATTTTTCTATAGTATGCTGACTGATGTATTTTGGATAAATACTGAGAGGTATTATAGCTTGGTCATATAGTAGTTCTATTCCAAGTCTTTTGAAGAATCATCATACTGATCTCCATAGTGGTGGTACTAATTTGAAATTCTATCAGTAGTGTACATGTGTTTCTTTTTCCCCACATCTTTTCCAGCATTTATTTGTTTTCTTGATGTTTGCCATTTTAACTGGAGTGAGATAAAATTTCAATGTAGTTTTGATTTGCATTTCCTTGATTGCTAAGAACGATGAATATATTTTCATATATTTGTTTGCCATTTGTATTCTTCTTTTGAGAAAAGTCTTCTTAGTTAAATTGCCCACCTGTTGATTAGGTTATTGTTATTTTGGTGTTTAGTTTTTGCTTTTGCTTTTTAACAGCTCTAATGCATTACAGTTGACATGTATTTCATGTAATTGTGTATAGTTTGTTAAGTGCTGACAAACACATACATTCATGAAAGCATTGATTCAATGAAGACATATAGATCATACACATAGATCCCTTTCTAAAGAGGCAAGATATTTCCAATGTAATTGAAGCTTTAAAATATGTTTTCATCTATCCTTCTCCAGAAGTAATCACTATCTTTACTGTGATTTTGTAAGTTTTAAAAAACTTACTATCTATCTACAGAAAACATGCAGTAATATTAGCATCTTGTTTTAAAATTTTCATAAATGGCATCATACTGAACAGATTTTGAACCTTCTCTCTCCCTCCCAACAAGATGTCACTGATGCATCCATGCTTATACAAGTAGATTATACTCATTCATTGTAACTACTCCACAAAAATATTCTCTTGTAATTAGAAATTACACAAAATAAAAGTTTTACTGTTAAAATGGAAGTCCACATTGAAATCCAATATTGAAGTCCAAAGACAAGTTGCTGCATTATATCATGGCTGTCTTCTAAAATATTGAAGAAAAATATAAGTTTTAACCCCATAAATTAATAGTCGCTTATTTTATGACAGGATTATGAGTAATTTTCATTTTAATTCTTTGTATCTTTCTCAGATTTCCAAATCTACATTACTATGCAATTTTTAACAAAAAAGAACATTAAAATATCAAGTTGAATAAGTAGCATTCTTTATGTAAGACTACATGATTAGGAAATTGGTAGCAATACAGGATCATATAAAAATGATCCTGCTTGGGAGGCAGAGACAGAAGGATCACATAGGTTTGAAGCCAACCTTGCTGGCTTAAGAGACCCTGTTTCCAAATAAAATATAAAAAATAGGTCTGGGAGTGTAGCCCAGAGGTAGAAGGCCCCTAGGTTCCATCCCCCTCCCCCCCAAAAAATAAAATAAACAAATAAAAATGATCCTAAAAGTGCTCATAAGTAGTTGAGAAGAAGTGATCATTGGGGAAGCTTTGGACATACAGAGATTTTTTTTTTTTTTGAGATTTTCTAAATTGTGGAGGATTTGATAGAGGAGGAAATTACTGATATTTATTCAGTGTGACTCTTCCAAATAGAGCTGAAGAAAACCCCTTAGACTTTTATAGGGGAATATATAGTGGAGGATATACTGTGTCATCTTTTGGCTAGATCATATTTAGGGAGATCATTGCTTCTGTTCATTCCATGAATGGAAGAGCTTATTCTTTTAACAAGGAAGCTGCTATCGTTTGAATAGTGTCTCAGAGTTCAAGTATTGGAAGTTTAATATCCAATGCAACAGTGTGGAGAAATTGAGACACTTAAGATGTGCTTAAGTCATGGAGCCTCTATCCTCATGAATGGATTAATGCCATTATGAAAAGAATGGATTAGTTCTTGCTGAAGCACACATCTAATAAAAAGATAAGATCAGATTCCTTTCTTTCCCAACCTCTCCCTCTCCTACATACAGGGTCTTGATCTTTCCCCTTTGGCCATAAGATGGCACAGTAAGACAGTGAGCAAGCCCTCACCAGATGCCAGCTCCATGAACTTGGATTCTAGCCTCCAGATCTATAAGAACTTAATCTGTTTGCAGCCGCCATCTTTGTCTGTCGTCTCCTCCTCCTCCTCCTCCTCCTCCTCCTCCTCCTCTTCTCCTTTTCCTTCTCCACCTTCTCCTTCTTTCTTCTTCTCCTTTTTCTCTTCCTCCTCCTTCTCCTCCCCCTCTCTCCATAATTTTTCCAGCATCTGTTATTCTGTTATAGCAACATAAAATATATTAAATTGATAGAGTTCTTGGCATCAATCTCCTCTGTTTTTTTCCCAGCTGGAAATATACACATATATCTTTTCCACTTTTTCTTGATTTAACTCATTACCCAAAAAATGCTTCTGTGCTTTTAAGGCAAAGATTATTAAATGTTTCTCTGAATGTGAAGGACCAAAGTAACTCCATGACAGGCTCCAGTTAGAGCTTTGAGCAAGAATAGGCCTAAGTTTCTGTTTCTTTAAAATGTTAAGTTCCTGTTTCATTGAAACCCATGCTCCATTCCCTGGAAACAGTGTTAACTGTGCTAATCTGATCTTCTCCTGGCAACAGCAAATCGGTATTGAGTACATTTGGGTCTAGAATTTACAGATATTTAGGCAAGATCACTCCAGAGGCTAAGAGACCCCCACCCACTCAGAACAGTCTTGAGATAAGCACTGTGGGCCAGGCCAATCAGCTTAAAGGTCACCTAATATGGCCAATACTTCCTTGGTGATGACCCTTGCCTGAGGAGCAAAAACTAAACCAATCAGGGGGCAACAGCAGGCTTTTGTTTCAAGCTAACCAATCAGTGTATAGATGGGTTGGGATACCTTTCTAAATGATAAAAGTTTTGTTCTCGGGGAACACGAGGCTGTTCCTCCACATCCACTGCATTAGTGTGTGTGAGGAGCCCAAGCTTGTGCTTGAATAAAGACCCTCTTGTGCTTGCATCAGAATTGGCTCCCTGGTGGTCCTTGGTGGGTAATGGACGGGCATTTCAAATGTCCATACAAGGGGTTGGATATGCAATGTTCCCCAAAGTCTTAGGTTTGAAGGCCTGGTCCCCATCAGAGGTGGGGCTTTTAGAAATGACTGGGTCAGGGGATTCTAACTTTATCAGTGGATTTTCATCTTTCTCCAAACTTATATAATGTTGATGGAGTAATAATAACCTGATAGATTAATAATTTGAATGGACTTCTGGAAAGTTAATGAAACTGTAGGCATTTGGTGAATGGTAGGGCATATTTAATGAAACTGTAGGCATTTGGTGAATGGTAGGGCATATTTTATTTTTATTTTTATTTATTTATTTTTCTTTTTTTAAATTTTTTATTGGTGCTCTGTATTCATACATCATAGTGGGATACAAAAAAAACTTTTGTAGACATACATGCACACATCGCCAGTCAACCCCCACCCGATCCCCACCCCATTCCCTCCCATCCCTCCTTCCCATGCTTGGCTTAGTGGTTGACATCTAGTATTATAGCAATTTATCCAAAATTAAAAATTATAATCTCACATAACAGTTTCATTTGTCTGATACCAAGCTTTTGATAATTTAAAGATAACATTACAATATTTCTTTTTGCTTTCTTTCTTACCAGAGAATATTTTTTCTTTTTTTTTAGGTGAAACTCTCATATATTTATATATTTATTTTTCAGAAAAAATCTATCCTAATATGGAATATGGACTCTAGATACCCAAAACGATCTTAAAAAAGAACAAAGTTAGAAGATGTATATTTTCTGATTTCAAACCATATAAAGCTACAATAATTGAAACAGTGTAATACTATTCTAAAGGCAGATATATAAACCATTGGAGCTAAATAAAAGCCTAGAGCTAAATTCTTCCATATATTGTCAAGTTATATTTGACAAGGTTTCCACTGAACAAAAATAGTATACATTTAAACTATATTTGGTGCCCTCTTCCCCACCCCCGTTTTCCCTTCCCCCCTCCCACCAATGGTTGTCCAGGTTAACCATGTCATATTCATAATTTTACACATATTCAGATGTAGACCCTCATTAATCAAGGTCAGCCTTCCTCCTCTCCTATCTTTCCATTCAAACTTTGCTGACATTTCCCCTCCATTATCTGGAGTCCCACTGGTATCCTCTGTGTTTCCTAGTTTGGGCATATTAGAGGAAACATATGTACCTTCTCCTTCTGTGCTTGGCTGATCTCACTTAACATGATGTTCTCCAGGGCTTTCCATCTTCTTGCAAATGATATAATTTTGTTCTTCTTCATGGCTGAATAGAATTCCATTGTGTGTATTTCCCAAAGTTTTACTATCCATTCATCTGTTGATGGAGACGTGGGTTGGTTCCATATTTTGGCTATTACAAATTGTGCTGCTATGAACATAGGTATGCATATGTTGCTGTATTTCTCTGAATTCAACCCCTTTGGAAAGATACCCAGGAGTGGTATAGCTGGATCATATGGTGGATCTATTCCCACCTTTCTTAGGAATCTCCACACAGATCTCCATAGTGGCTGAACTAGTTTGCATTCCCACCAACAGTGTAAAAGAGTTCCTTTTTCCCCACATCCTCACCAGCATTTGTTGTTGTTTGATTTCTTTATGCTTGTTGCCACTCTGACTGAGGTTAGATGGAATCTGTGTAGTTTTGATTTGCATCTCCCTGATGGCCAGTGATGAAGAACATCTTTTCATGTATCTATTGGCCGTAGGGCATATTTTTAAAAAAGGTCACCGGTGGTGCCCTGAGGAGCTATATCTTGTCCCTGGAATCTTTTTCTCCTCTCCCTTAGCTTCCTGGATGCTGTGAGTTGAGATTCTGTGTGTGTGTGTGTGTGTGTGTGTGTGTGTGTGTGTGTGTGTGGTACTGGGGTTCCTGGAAACCCTTCTACCTCCGGTCTACACTCCCAGACCTACTTTTATATTTTTATTTGGAAACATGGTCTCTTAAGCCAGCAAAGCTGGCTTCGAACCTACCAAATCCTCTGGTCTCTGCCTCCCAAGCATGGGGATTAGAAGCCTGCCCTGCCATCCTGGTGCTTGAGATTCTTTTCTTCATCACACTCTTCACCATGATGGTCTGCCTAATCTCAGGCCAATAAATATTTTCTCCTTTAAAGCTGTTATTATCAAATATTTTGGTCACAGTAATGAAAATCTGATTAATACAGTCAATAACTAAAGTATAAATAGAAGAACAAAAGACTCCTCCACATTCTTCTTAAACTTAAAAATGTTGAGTTGTATATTTTTAAAATATTTATCTTGGAGAAAATTCAGGAGTCATGACATCGTGGGAAAATTTCTCTACTCTATTGTTAAAAGTTTCTGTCATTCCAGAATGCTGCTGGTTTTTTTTTTTTTTTTTTTTTGTTCTGGTTTTTTTTTGTTGTTGTTGTTGTTGTTGTTTTGGCACAGAGTATTGAACCTAGAGGCATTCTACTTTTATGCTAAGCCCCCAGCCTGATTTTTTTATGTCTTTATTTGGAAACAGAGTTTCATTAGGTTTCTAAGAGCCTTGCTACATTGCAGAGACTGGCTTTGAACCTGTGAGCCTCCTGTCTCAGCCTCTCAGGTACTGAGTTTACAAGCATGCACCACCACGCCTGGCTTTAATGAATTATTTATTTAAGCTGAGGTTGGAGTGCCATTGTAACTTACCACAATATGATAATATACTGGACTGAATTATAATGCTGAAGATTTGTAAAATGTTGGCTCTTGTGGCAAATGACATTATAGATGAACTAATTTGATGTTCTATCTTGAAGTTCTGTGAGTTAAAACTAAGAATCTTTGTAAAAATATATAAATGTAACCCATACAACTGGAACTAAGTTTGCATAAACACCCAAATTCAACATTTAAGCTGTTTCTTTCTTTTCATCTATTTGTTTTCTGTATTATTCTACCTCAAATGTACACACACACACACACACACACACACACACACACACACTTGTTCTCATGCCATATGTGGCACTAGATTTTCTCTCACACAGCACTGCAGACAGTACTTACAAACTATAGCCAAATTATTAGTGGGAAACATTGTAGTATTTCTGCAATCAAATAACATTGAGTAATTAAAATAAGTTTATTGAATGGGAGCAAATTTTCAAAAGCTCCATTTGATCAAAACGTTTTGTAGGAAGGGAGTAGAGATGTCTCATATTTAGAAGACTAGAAATATTGATTTTTAAAAATACACAAAGTTATATAATTGATAAATGTATTAGTGGAAATGGTTACTGAATACTGTTGATGCCTATTGCTCTACAGAAAAAGGGGAACTCCAATTAACTAATAACATTGTAATCTAATTATATATACAACCAGTTTTATTTCTCAAAAGATAATATTAACAATTAACTTAAATAATTAAGTAGTAATAATGCCAAAATGTGTTTTATAGAGTGATGTATTTTTTGTGTTAATGAAGAAAAAAATACTAAATTTTTTTTTAACATTTTGTATGGTATTGGGAATTGTTCCCAGAAAAATTTCACTTCAAAGTTATACCTCTAGCCCTATTTTATTTTTCATTTTGAAACAGGTCCTCACTAAGTTGCTGAGGCTTTCTCTAAGTTTCCAATGCTGGCCTTTAACCTCCAATCCTCCTGTCTCAGCCTCCCAAGTACTGGGATTACAGGCATGCACTAACATTCCCTACAGGATTAATATTTTTTTAAATTAATTTATTCCTTTATTGGTGCATTGTAATTATACATGATAGTGAGATTTGAAGTGATAGAAACACATATGCACACATCAGTTGGTGTAGTTCTCTCCATATTCTACCCTATTCTCCCTTCATAGCTCCCGTTCTTTTTAAATAATATTATCCTTTGTGGAATATAGCTGGTGAGAATGATGTAACAACTCATCAAATGTTTTTCCAGATTTGTTCTCTTGTTGTAATACACATACTATTGTCTCACATTTTCCCCATGAGATACTGCTAACAAAGAGGGTATTTGGAGATGCCATAACCACACAGCCTCTACAATAAAAATGATAATCTGTATTATACATTATATTGTTCAATAATGCTCCACTTGACAAGAGAACATTCAGAATCATACATGCTACAAAAACAGCTGCTGATTATTGTTTCCATTTCAAAAGACACTATCTTCATTTGTGCTATTATGCTTAAATTAATTGTCAAAGCAAAGGAAACAAGCTCATGGCAGGTAAGTAGCTTGTCCAAGGTCACTTACCAAGAAAGGAGAGGAGACAGAAGTCACTCACAGTGGCTCTGGCCCTACCTTCTGTGACTTTTTATTTTTAATGTATTTCCTTTCAAGAAAGGATGTAGAGAGATTAAACAGAAAAAAAAAAGAGGCAAGTACAAAGCCAGTAATGAGATTTTTTTTTAAATGACCACTTATTCTGGAAACTTGAAAGTTCATATTAATTATTACAGACTAAGAACCAGACAATTTTGTTTTTCAGGTCTGGGGATGAAACCCAGGGACATTCTACCTCCGAGCTACACCCCCTGCCCTATTTTTTATTCTTTATTTTGAAACAGGCTCTCACTAAGTTGCAGAGGACCTCACTATGACCGCGATCCTCCAGTCTCAGCCTCCCGAATGCTGGGATTACAAGCGTGTACCACCATGCTCGGCTTAGACCGGATAATCTTTTTTTTCTTTTCTTTTTGGTGGTACTGGGGTTCCTGGAAGCCCTTCTACGTCCGGGCTACACTCCCAGACCTATTTTTTTTTTAATTTTTTTATTTGGAAATAGGGTCTCTTAAGCCAGCACACGTGGCTGGCTTCGAACCTGTGCCATCCTCCTGTCTCCGCCTCCCCAGCGCGGGAATTACAAGCGTGCGCCACCACTCCCGGCTTAGACCGGACAATCTTGAACACAGAGAGTGGCAGCTCTTGTGCTATTGCAGCTGGGACGTGGGGCCCGAGACCTTGGTCACCTGGGGCTTTTGTCCTCTGTCCTATTTTGCACTTGTCTGGAAGAGGGACAAGGAGCTCTGTGCACTGAGAAAAGCTGTAAGACAGGTAGGAATACAGGTACTCAGAGCAGATGATGGTTCAGGGAAAACGATTAATAGTTTTGATGCATTGTTTAATGTATTATTTTTGCTCTATTTTAAGGAAGGAATCATTGATTAGTTTGTAGACTGCTGCTCTGATATTCCTTGTGGAGAAAAAAAAGAGTAAATAATTTTAAATATAAAATTATAAATGAAAGATTTGCTAAAAAGAGTGAAAAGAAAAGGAAGAAGAACCAGAGACTTAAGCTATCTGTCCCTTATCTATAACTTTGTATTATATTACTTGTCTTACTTAGAAATCAGGGAGCTAAGACTCCCCTGCAGACAGCAGATGATGGCTGTTATCTCCTTACAGAAATTGTGCAAAAGTACGGTCTAGAAAATCATAAAGATGCAGTTATTAGTAAAACCAGGATATGGGCCCAGATTTCTTAAGGAAATTTTTTTTTTATAAAGAATGGGTGCAAGGCAACTCCCAATGACACCCCTCCATCAGCAGAAAAAATTATTAATGTCCATATTGTCAAAGTGAAGGAGATTATCATAATCATTTCCAGTAAGTGAGGAAGAAGTGAATTCTGTAATGTCAAAGTGAAGCCTGCAGAAAAATATATAGCGTCCCAGATTTGATTGGACTGTGGCTGCTAAAGCTTTTTTTAGGGATCTGGTTTTATCTGCCTCCTTCCTGCTGAAGAGGTCATTAAAGAGAGTAGATTCCTAAATATGAAGTTTCTTCCTTTGCTTGGTTAGTGACCTAAAAATTCACTGATTCTTAGAAGAGGAAGAAACAAAATTAATTCTATTTTTTATTTCTCTGCTGGAGGAGGAGAGGAGGGGCTGTTCATAGTACCACGTGAATGAGTATCTCATCACCAGCATACAGGTTCTACACCCTGGGTTACAGGAGTCCAGGTCCATAGTAAACCAGGGTTGTAAAAAGATGGTGAATCAGGGTGAATAGCAAGAATGGGCAGAGGCATTTGAAAAGGTAGCAGGTTTGTTTAGATTCTGCTCACCTTGAATCCTTCCACTTTGTTGCTTAACAGAGAGAACATAATTTCTTACTAAAGAAGTTTGAGACAACTTTGGAGTATAAAAGTGGAAGAAGAATGTCTAAGTGCTTTGAATTAAATGACATCGACAGTCATTTTCGGATTTAATTTTTGCTGTTAATGTCAAGAGATACCCAAGATGCCTTCTTTAATTGGATCCAGTTAAGATAATCCTGATGGAAAAATCAGTATATGGGCTGCAATTATTGAATTAGTGAGTCACAGACATGATTAGAAAGAAATTAACACAGCCACCTGACTCTGGTTAAGGTTCTAATTGATTCTGGCTACTGAAGTTGTACCAATTAACCTAGCGATGTCCATCTGAAACTTGACATTCCCTAGCAATATTAAAGTGACTTTTTTTTGAATAAAAGTATTCTTTTTAAATAAGTCTCTCTTAAGTGTAGCCATGTAAAATATTATTTTTCTACTAATAATTTAGGTTTCTAACTTTTTTCCTCATATGGGAAAAATCCTATGCTGCCCCCAGAAGAAAGTTGGAGGTGACCCTAAAGAGCTATCCCAGCCAATAGAACTCTAGAGTGTGAGCCACCTTTAAACTTAAAGTTGAACACCTTTGATGGGAACTCCCGAGTCAATTTGTTTAAAGTTTGGGCAGATTTAAATGTGGGAAATTATTTCTCATACTAAGTTTACTTATTAATTTTAAACTATTTGTTGCAGACCTATTACCTATTGAGCACAGTGTATATAGTGGTGAACAAAATGACCTCTATCCTGAAGGAAGTTAAAGTAGAAACTGAAATATTCCTACATTTACCTAGTAGTCTTTGACCTCCCTGTAGAGGCAACTATAACCCTCAGTGTCTAAGGATCATAGTTATGGGCTTGAAACCTCCTTTCTTCCCTAGATGCTGATAGGCTTTGGTTTGCTTAGAACTTTTATGAGATGATTTCAAGTCCTTTCACAATCTTCTGATTCTTCCTCTTTGGTCTTCTCTGTCTGTTTTAAAGTATTTTGTTATGGTTACATATCAGATGCTCTCTCTAATATGTGAAAGCCAGGAAGAAAATGGGTCATAGAAGGAATTCTTGATGAAGAAGAAGATGAGAAAATAAGGCGACCTCAGGGAATGGGAGGGTGTGAGAGGGAAATTCTCTAATGTTCATGATGTACATTAACAAACATATCAAAGTCAATTACTAAGCCAAATATGCGAAGGGAGGGGGAGGGAATGAGGTGAGAATTGGGTAAGAGCTGATTGGGTGATGGGTACATGTATGCCTCTACCATCTTGTACTTCATTAAGATGTATGACTACAATACACCAATAAAAAGTTACAAAAATAAAGTATTTTGTTCAGAATTCGATGTGACCCAGCAGGGTAGGACTTCGTTTTGCTCACATATTCTCTTCAAAGAACTTTGAAAAACTGTATTTCTTTTGACACTTTTAGGTAAACACCTAAAACTTTTTCATCACAAGTATAAATAGTTTCAGCAGATAGTATTTCCAGTATATTGGAAATATTGACTTTAAAAATAAAGTGTTACATCATTCTTTTTAATGTATTCAAAGGAACATAGACATCAAGAAGATTTAATGCTATCCATTATCCACTTTGAAAATATACACATATGCTTGTATTTTGTATCTTGTTGATGACTTAGATTCACTTCTATTTCTCCTTGAAGTCATAATTTTATTCCATTTCTGCACAGAGTTTTGTGCTAATGTAACATACTTTCATACCTTGGATCTTATATATAAATGACACTAATTTTTCTCTGCAATAATAAAATCAATTTAATTTTTTATTTCTTGTGATGATAGGATTTATGTGTTAACATTTATTGAGAGACATGATTATAATGATATGCAATTAATCAAAGAACAAGCTTGGTAGAAATCCTGGTAAATGATTACTAAAAAAAGGTAAAAATTTATCTTAGGTACTTTTTAAAGAGTTAAATGGGCTGGATATTTGAATGAATTACTCTTGATTGACTATCTTGCCTAGTTTTATTTTTTTTTTTCTTTCATTTTCTCTGCAGTGTTATAAACCTTTGGGCAAGATGCCATTGCAAAACTGATTGATGAGAGCTGTTTCTTCCTTTTATAACACACACAAAAAATGATGAAGGTGGGGAGGTGGAGTAGAAACTTGGTTACCTTCACCTGCTCAGATAGATCAGGTTTAGAAAAAAATAAATATGCATGAACTTGGTGAGGTGGGCCATGCTTGTAATCCGAGTACTTGGGAGGCTGAGACAGAAGGGTTGCACTTTCAAGGCCAGCTTCAGCAACTTAGCAAGAACTTCAGCAACTTAGTGAGATCCTGATTCAAAATAAAAAACAGAGATAGATATGTATCTCAGAGGTAGAGCACCCCTGGATTCAAGCCCCAGTACACACACACACAAACACACACACACACACACACACACACACACACAGAATAAATATGCATGGTGACTTTCTGGAAATGAATCCACATGCATGTGGATATTTTTCAAAGTCTTTTATTTTTCTCATGGGTAATGACATTCTGTCTGGAGATCAGCACCCCAGGGTGTAGTCTAACCAGAACATGGAAGAATAAGATTTTTATCACTCTCATTTTAGAAATAATCCTTTTGTTATCATAACTGAAGATCATGTTAAATATTTCAGGGACTGAATAATACCCTCAATTTCTATAAACTCCATGGTGGCTTTTCTTGCCTTTCCCAGCTGTGCCTTTGCGAAGTCATATCTCTCCTTCATCATGCACTTATGGGAAAGCTTACATTTATCTCTGTCAGATTTCATCCTCTTCGATTCAGCCATTACCCCAGCCTGTGCAGATATTTTTGGATTATGATTCGATCTTCAGCCCACACAGAGAACATTTCAAGAATGCAAGTATATATTCCTAAGAATTTAAAAAGAGAGCACTCTCCTAAGATTTTGTTTGGAATAATTAAGAAGTATTTTGACTATGTTCGTTCTGAAGAAAACATATATTTTTAAGGTACTTTATTAGAAAAAATAAACATGCCAATAGACTTGTGAGAAGTACTGGGCTCTTATTTTAGAAGTTTTCTACATCATTCATTCTTTCATTCATATGTTCAAGAGATGTGAAAGACATGAAGGTCATTTGTATGCCTGACTTCATGTTAATCACCATGGAAACAGAGAAGATTGCACCTGAGCAAAGTGAACATAAACAAACCAAGCAAAGCATTAGTAATATACAGAGAGGTGAGTGGATGAAAGCTGTATGTCCAAGGCAATGGAGGAATGCCAGGAGTTAGCAATTTACATGAATGGGCGGGGACCAATGAAAACTTCTAAGGATAAAATGACATAGGAATCTGGAGGAGTAAATGGAAGCAAGTGTGTAAAGAACAGAGGAAATGCAATGAGTGATAGGGTGGGTATCATGATAAGAATGAATAATCTATAACATGAAGTCATACAAGTACCTATTGTAAATTGCTAAACCTAGAAAAGGAAAACTCAAGCTGAAATAAGATGTGACATACAAAAAGAAATAATAGAAGAAAATAATTCACCTGTTTTAGTGTAAAAGTACAATAATCAAAGATGATAAAGGTCCTTGAATTATGTGAAATGGAAGTTGTCATCAGTCAATATGTGTAGCACAGGACAGTTGAAAGCCTGCCTTATGACACAGATGTTTAAAGGGTGGATTTCTAAGAAATTTTAATCTTGAGTACAGATGCTGCCTCTTCCTGGATGTTTCAAAACAGTTTGAGAAATCCTGATTTCCTGTAAGTTTTAGATAACACGATTCCCAAATTCCTGTTCTCAGAATACTCAAAGCACTTTAAACCCAGTGCTTCATGAATATTCCTGCCGGGCATATTTTTGAACATGAACTATTGGTTTACTCAAAGAAATCATAGGTTCCTTGTGCCTAGGGGTCACTTGTCTTAATCAATTTTGTATCCCTGTCACCTGGAACTCAAGTGATTTTTTAATTGAAATAAGTAGATCCACTTTAGAGGTTGTAAAGAAATGTATATGATGAAGCCATGTTAATATTAAGTACTGTTACTATCACTAAAACAAATACTGAAAATATTGAATGTACTGATCTGTAGTAGCAATATTAGCTATTTGTAGATAAAATAACGCAGCATAAAAATATGCCATGGTAATATTTACCATGTACATGTTTATTTGGTAGGGTTCTTTGGAAAGTTTCTCTTTTTGAAGTCTGGGTCACTAAGGAGATGCCACTTTGAACTGAATCTTTCTTCCTTTAGTCACTAGGTTGTGCTCCCACTTTCATGAAGCCTGTCAACTCTTGCCAAGAAAATGATTCAACTGTTATAGTGCAGTAACTAGAATACAGATGAAAATACCATGTTTAAATTGTAAATGTTTAGCTGTTTATGGTGGTGTCAGATGAAAAGATTGATGAGTGTCTTGTCTCACTGGTGTGAAGTTTCCCTTGATACACGTCAAGGTCAAGCTATTCCATGAAAGAGTAATTGGCTTCTCTCTGAGGCATCAGCCCAGGGTCATAAGACTTATATTGCAGTCTATAACATTTGTTCCTGCCTCTCCAGAACACACAGGCTACCGGGATGATACCCAGTATCTCTGCCTTCTTTTCATTCTTCTGAATATTTTCTGATGAGAATGATAAGAATCTGCTTCTCTCTTAATTTTGGGATACCAGAGTGGCTTCAGAGATAGTTCTCTTTTATTCTCTTATAATTTATTTATGTATTTCATGCCAGGGCTCCATTAGAGGAAAAAATATTCTTACTTTTACCTTTGCTTCTTAAAAACTAGTTTATAACCAGAATGAGACAGTTCTTCTGTTTTATAGTTTTCACATGATTTATCTCATTGAATCCTCACAAGAATCCCATAAAAGAAACAGAAAGATGTAGCTGGATATAGTGGCATATGCTTGTAATACCAGTATTTGGAATGCTGAGATAGGAGAATCACAGGTTTGAGGAAAGCTTCAGCAATATTGAGACTCTCATCAACCTAGGGAGTTCTTGTTTCCAAGTAAATTTTTTTAAAGGATTAGGAATGTAATTTAGAGGCAGAATGCCCCTGGATTTGATTCCCAGCAAAATGCACACACACACACACACACACACACACACACACACACACACACACACCAGAAAAATGTAAACAAAAATTTAGGGTGGGACTTCCAACTTGCAGTTTTCTTTCTTTAATAATGGTACCTTTAGCCCAAAGAGAAACCCATGTCATTAATAACATGCTTTCAGAGCTTTATCTTAGGATTCAAAGCTGGGAACAATGGCACCAAGCCAGTTCCTGCATTCCAAAAATTGGATGCAAAGTCCTCAATACAGCCCTTGTCAAGAGTGTAGCCTAAGACTAATTAATCAATTCCCATAGTCCAGCCCCCAGCATTATAGGAAAACCCTGAATGATTCATTTTAGAGGATGATTTATGATAGAAACTCCTTTGAAGAGAGTCATCTGGGAAGCACTTTCTCCTTCCCAAATAAAAGGTACATGAATGGAACCACTTTAAACAGCAACTGTATTCCTAATGATAGAGCTAGTTATGGGTGCTCAGCCTCACTTGGAGATGTCTGAACATGAGAGCTTATCTGGAACTGCCTATGTGCCAGGGCATGAAGAAAGGGATTTAGTGTATGGAAGCAAAACATCCATGAGTGGCAAGCCAAGAATCTAAGAATTTTTCCTTTAAACACATAAAACAATGAGGTAAATTTTATGTCATATTATTGAGGCCACAGGGTACCCAGAAATTTGGTCAAACATTCTGGGTGTGCCTGTGAAGGTGTTTCTAGGTGAGACTAATCACTGGTGTTTGTAGACCAACTGAAGCAAATTACTTCCCATTGTGGGTGAGCCTCACACAATCAATTGGAGAGCTGAATAGAACAAAAAGCTGAGTGAGAGGAAACTTGTCCTCCCTAATGGAAGGGATTTAGTCTTTCTACTCACAGTTAACACTGGCTCTCTTTGGTCTTGAGCCTCCTGGTCAATACTGGTTGATTGAATTTCACACCTTTGTCAATACTGGTTCTTAGACCTTGGGGCTCAGGCTGGACCTTTGCTGTCATCTGGCCTGGGTCCTCAGCTTCATAACTGCTGATCTTGAATCTCAGCTTCCATAGTATCTGTCTATCTGTTCATCTATCTGTATACACATACACAATCTCCCACTAATTCTGTTCCTCTGGAGAAGTCCCAGTACAGAGGTCCACCTGGATGGTTGTATACTGGGACCCAGGAGCTGAGAGAGCATAGTTCCTGTGCTGGGGGAAGGTTCCTTAGAAATTGTATCATTAATCAAGAACCCACAAAGTCCTTTATGAGAGAAAAGGACAATTGCCACTTCCAAGACCAGATTTTTGTTTTCTTTTTGTGGTAGTGGAAATTGAACTGCAGGGCAGTCTACCTCTGCTATACCCCTAGCTCTATTTTTATTTTTATTTTGAAACAAGGTCTCGCTAGATTGATGAGAGTCTCACTACTTGCGAGGCTGTCCTCAAACTTACAATATCTCCTGTCTTAGCATCCCCAGTACTGACATTACAAACATGCACTGCCATGCCTGGCTCTAATTATAGATTAGATCAGATTAAAATCTCAAAAATATTATTCTCTTTTCCACCAATTCTTCTTGTTTCTGAAGCTGATGATTGATAGACGAACAAAAAATAGAAGTTATAAGACAATCTAGTAAGCAAAGATAGGATGAGAAAAACTTTTAAATCAGAAGGGAGAGTTGAGTTTTGATGTTAGAATAAATTTTTAACATCAGAAAGTTATTAGAATTTGGGAGGCTGAGACTGGAGGATCATGGTTTACAGACAGCCTCAGCTACTTAGTGAGGCCATCTGCAACTCAGTGAGACCCAGTTTCAAAATAAAGAATAAAAAATAGGGTAGGGGGTGTAGCTCGGAGGTTGAATGCCCCTGGGTTCCATCCTCAGACCCACAAAAAATAAAAAATAAAAAATAAGGAAATAAAAGAAAGAAAGAAAGAAAGTTATTAGAAGAGTCATGCTATATGTTCTAGTTTTCTTTCAGAGGAGGGGTAGATAATGATTCATGGAAAGAGGAATTAAGACAGCAGTAGTGAGATATAATAATGTATTTTGCTTGTGTCTTTAAAGTTCAATTTTTTTGACATCACGGTTAAAATTTTATTATGTGAAGTTATTCCTCTGACTCAGTCAACTGAATGAAAGGTAGAAACCAACTTGATTGGATGGCAATTAGATTTGGTAACCTATTAATTTATATTTAGGATTGAAACAGCATTCTTGGCCATCTCTTTAATGAATGAGAATCAGAGAGACAGGTCTGCAGAGGGAGAAGATTAAAGAAGTCTTATGCAGAGAAGCACACTGAGATTCAGAGAAGTTGGTTTGTATTCTGAAAGGCTTTCTAGGTCCTTTGCTTTAAATTAATATTGGATTCAAGACATTTTTTTATTCAAGTAATTGGACCTAATTTTTAGCATGTTGATTCATTTTTTATATCCAAGAGAAATACAGGTAATACAGGGAGTTGTTATTTTCATTTTACAAATTACCAGGCTGAGGCTCAAAGAGAAGCAGATTGCCCAGGAAAATACAGAGGGAAAGACATATTCAGAAACTATAATGTAATGATTATATCCCTGCAACATGTAAAGCTATATTCTAGGCACTGATGATGCAGCAATGAACCCAACTCTGAGTGTGTGTGTGAGGGAAGGAAGGAGGGAGGGAGGGAGGGAGAGAGAGAGAGAGAGAGAGAGAGAGAGAGAGAGAGAGAGAGAGAGAGAGAAGTGGAGAGAAGAGAGGAGAGAGAGATGTCATTAAGATTTAGACTTGAACAGGTGAGTGAGTTGATATATCAGTCATCAAGGTAGGATATGCTGAGATGCAGAGATGCTGAGATGGGAAGGGATTTTTAGGTGTAGACAATCAAGAACTCATTTTAAGTTTGAGATGTCCATTAACAATCCAAGTAGAGATGGTCATGAGTTAGTTATGGAGAACACTGGAGGGTTGAAAATAGAAGGTTAGAAGATATCTGGATGATATTTAAAGCCATAGGACTACCCTAGTGGAGCAAGGGGGTGGTCCAAGGGAAGATGGTTGTGGGGAGAGGGAGAATTAACAAAGGAGACACTTCTATTAACTTTATGTACATATGTGAGAATACCAATGTCAATCTCAACATTATGTTTGGAGAAGGAAAACAAAGACAAAGCTCCCCAAGCATGTGCATGTATGTCTCAGTAACTCTAAACTATATTATGATGTGAGGTTATAGCACAACAATATATACTTTTATACTCTATAGAAAAGTAATACATATTATTCTTTATATATATGTAACCATATGACTAGATAAAATTATGTAGAGAATGAGTACAGATAGAGAGGAGGTTTCTGGGGCACTCCAACCTGTACAATTTGAAAAGATGAGAAAGATTAAGAAAAGGTGACTCAGAAGATATATATATATATATATATATATATATATATATATATATATATATATGAAGAACCCAGAAACCATTTAGTAAAAATTGCAAGAAGGGAAAAAATAAACTATAAGAATGGTTCAATGCCTGCCTCTAAAACTGAATAAAATAAATCAAAAACTGATTTTTGTACTTGGCACCATGGGTGTCATGAATAATCATGATAAGTTTAATAGTGGGGACAAACTTTGATTACAGTTGATCTAAAGAGAAGTGGAGGAGAAAGGGTGGTATCATAAAGAAACCTTCCTTTGAGAAATCTTCATTATGTAAGAGGGCAGAATGTTGGGGCGGTAAGTGAAGAGGAATTATAGGCTGCCTCAGTGAGCATTCTCACTGATACAATCAAAAGCAACTAACCACACAGCCTGGAGGAGGAAAGATTTATTTGTTCACAGTTTTTTGGAGATTTTGAGATTCAGTCCACATGTGGCTGGTGTCTGTGGAACTCAAGGTGTAGCAGTGGAAGGAAGAAGAAAGAGAGTGAGAGAGAGAGAGAGAGAGAGAGAGAGAGAGAGAGAGAGAGAGAGAGAGAAAGAAGAAGAAGAAGAAGAAGAAGAAGAAGAAGAAGAAGAAGAAGAAGAAGAAGAAGAAGAAAGAGGAGGAGGAGGAGGAGGAGGAGGAGGAGGAGGAGGAGGAGGAGAAGGAGAAGAGGAGAATGCATAAAGCTCTGATCTCACATCGTGGAGGCCAAAAGCAGAGAGAGCAATGAAGATTGTTTTTAAGGACAGGAAATATCAATGAATTTCTCACTAAAGAAAGAAATATCAACAAATGAGTTAAGCTTTGCCTTGGCCCTACCAATCCTGGTGGAGGAACTCTCCCAATGGGTGACAGCTTATGTGCCCAGCTTAAATCCAATTGATAACAGCAAACTACATCAATAGACTGAGAGATGTTTGAACCTGATGCTACTATCTAATTCAGTACAACCATCTGCTCAGACTTGAGGCAGATGTCAAATTAAGGTGAACTTAATATACTTTGTAAGATATGCCCTATCATTTCATGTCTTTTTAATGAAAGCTACTACTGGATAATTAACTTATTAATTTGGTGAATTAACTATACTTGATCAGCAATTCTTTTCCCTTTCTGAAATCCCAAAATGATCTTTATGCTTTTGAGATGATGTAAAACACTACTGATGGCCATATTATGAAAGAATAATACTTCAATCTGTCAACCCATAATTTTCCTTCTAGTGTTGCTTCTCCAGCATAGAATTGGTTTTGTTTCATATACCAATACTTTTAGTGTAGAAAGTACCAATATTAACTAGGCTGGAATTTGGTTTGAATGGCAAATAAGCCCCAGCACATTCCATGATTTAAATAATCTTGGGCCTCGAAAGTCCATGCTGATTTTACAGCAGATATCTTGGTGTAGTTTTCACATGTCCCAATCCAGAAGTATGACGTTGGCTGCCCTCAAATTTGTTCCTTTAGAAAATCAAAAGTTGAATACAAATGGATTTAGAGGGCATTTACCTTCCCATTTTCCCAAAGTATACAATTGGCTATTGTATAATCCTTGGCAGTTTCACTTAATTTTGGTTCCTAAGTGGTCCACAAAGATATTTGATCTGATGGGTCTTCCTTGAATGAAATGATCTCCTTAACTGAGTGTTATTGATTTGGTCTGGAACACCCCTACAGTTTCATGGGTACAGAAGTAGGGCTTTTAGCCAAATATTGGATCACTGGGCTCTGGCCCAATTAGTGGATTAATCTATTTGATAGCTGAGAGTATCTACTTCAAAGAAGTAAGTTCATTGGGTTCATATCCTGGAATGGATTATCTAGTCCCCAACCCTATGTTCTCTTTTTCTTGGCTTCAGCCTGTGCAATGTGGGAGGCTTTCTTCCCTCAGGCCCTTCCACCATGATGTTCTGCCTTATTTCACACACAAAGCAACGGAGACAGTCAACCATGGACTGAAACCTTGGAAGCTGTCAGTGCCAAAAAACTTTCCTTCTTTATATTGTCTACATCAGGTATTTGGGGTTAGAATGACATAAAATGAACACATTAAATGTAGTAGATTTCTGGCAGGAAAAAGTAAAATTCATTTAGATGACCCAACTAAAGAGAGTTAAATTCAGGTATTATTTAAAAGTAAAGGGTTAGATTAAATATATAAACCAAGGAAGTGCTCAGAGCCTGGAAATAAAACAAGGTCATTATCACTGCCAGGACTGAGAGCCAAGGAGAAAAAATATTGTCATCAAGAGGAGTGGGAGCTGTGGAGAAGAGAACCACAGAGCTGAAATGGGGTGGGGAATATCTTAGTTCACCTTTCTCCTGCATCAAGATTTCCCTCCATTGGAAAATCCAGTTGGAAGCCAGCCAGCAAGGGAGTACTTGTACAAGCCATATAGTCTATTTCTTGGGGTTCTGAGAGACAAAGGGGATAAATGAAGTCTGAATGAAACAAAAGCTTAGGACACATCTCACAGGTACTTTTAGGTGTGTATGAAAAATCTTTAGACAAATTTTCCATTGAGGATGAATTTGTGTCTTCTGGATTCAGCAGTCCTATATTGAGGACCTATTTTGAGTATTTCAAACAAATAATAAGAAGAAAGTACCTGCCCTACACAGTTCCCACTTATGAGCTAACATGCAAATTAATTCTACTGTTTTAATTCTACTGTTGCTAAAACTCTATCGTGCTTAAATGAATGGTTATATCCTGAGACTGCTCTTGAAGTTTTAGCCCAGATTCAACTCCAAAGAGTCTAGCCTTGTTCAGGCTGATGGCACTGAACCAGGCAGCTGGATTTTCTCTCATGCGTAGGCTCCAGGGACTCCCACTGAGCTGGAAGTCCCAATTCATTGGATTACTTTTGGCATAGATTTATGTCATTCAGTTGACTCCAGAATCTACCAAGCCTTTGCGGAGCTGAAGGCCTAGAGTTTACCCAGGACAGAACTATAAGATTAGCTGGAGTGGTTCTTTGCTTGATGACACATACAAAATTACAAATTATAATTTGACTTTCCAGAAATCCTATCTCAGAACCATTGGGATTGAGGAACTAAATTTGATATCTCAATCAGTGAAAGCATGTTCTAAGACCAATATAATAGAAAGTTTTTAAATCGAAACCATAGAAGTTTCCAGATCCTTGAAATGAACATTGTCATTCTATTTAAATAACCAAAAAATTGATTGCAAATATTTATGTGATACATAGGGTTTTTTACTGAGCTCACCAAACAAATCATAAAAATTAATCTAAACTAGCTTGAAAGTCTATTCTGTGTTGTTCAATTCAAGTGTTTGATTCATTTGCTAAAATTAAGAATTTCGTTTTCGACATTAAGATATATTCTAAAAGGAGAGAAATTGAACTACCCCTCTTTTATACGAAGTTTCATTAATTCTAATGAAATTAGAAACCAGCACACATCAAGTCTCCAATTAGGTGATTTTTGACATGCATTTACATATGTGAATCCCACTAATTAATTGAGGAACATTAAATATTGCGTCTGAACATTTAAAAACCCATATAAGGAATTTTTAAAGAAGATACTCACCTATTTTGGGAAAGACTATTGTTCCAGGTTAGTTGACTGAGTTTTGTATAATTTTTGCTAAGAATAATTAGGTTCCAGACAAGATATTTATACAGAGATGCCTAGACTCAAAACCAAATTCATTGTATGGATGTAAGAATAAATATACTTCACTAAGTTAGGTTAATATAACTTAAAACTAAGGGAAGACTTTTTTGCCCAGCTTCTGAGCAAGCTCTAGGAGATGCTGGAGTAAGCAGAGGTTCAGTTTCTCTGGATGAGGGAATTTGATTGTCAAAGGGCTAAGCCATCAGCTACTGTCACTTCAACCTCCCCTTCCCACCCACCTAAAACTCCCCTCATTAGCCTCCTTCTTTGGTTTAAGACTGTCAGCTTCTGAAAGACTTAAGTACCACATAGCTAGTCCCGAGAGTATGGCATGCTGAGCCACTAGATCCTTGTTACACAATTAACTCAGAGCAGGGGATGAGCTCCAGTGGTTATCACCCAATAGGGCCCAGAGAAAATGGGACATCTCATTTGTCAGATTTGGTGTGAGAAACTGGAGAAAGAGCAAGGAAGAGAAAAATGTGATATATGAGAATAAAGGGAACCACAGGCTTGGTGGAAAGTTCTTAAAAAGACAAGAAACCAAGCTGAGAAACAACACCACATACATAGCATTATGTAAAATCTTAGTCCAGTCAAATTTTCATTTCACCTCTCCTATAATTTCTTTGTTCCAGAGAAATTTGCCTTCATGATTTTAGCAAAAGGAGCTTTTCCTTACTAGTCAGCCTGAGGAAGTTCCGGCAAACATTTTAGAGAATTTATTATTGTTTCTTTGGCACATGTCACAGAACTTTAAACTACACTAATTGCAGATCTTACAAGGTGTTTGTTTCTAAGAAGCTTGGAGGAGCATTTTTCCCTCTCTGCCCTGTGCAGGCACAGCAAGAAGAACAAGAAGGCAGAGAGAGTCCTCACCAGATGCCAAAGCAAACAGCACCCAAACCTTGAACTGCCCAGTCTCCAGACCTGTGAGATATATATTTTTTTGTTATTTATAAATTACCCAATCTAAGATATTTCAATTCAGCAGTTTTGATAGACAATAACAATTTATAATCAAACATGTTTAAGTTACTACTTATATCTTTATTTCCCACTAGTGCTCCTGCCTCTGTGTGTGTGTGTGTGTGTGTGTGTGTGTGTGTGAGAGAGAGAGAGAGAGAGAGAGAGAGAGAGAGAGAGAGAGAGAGAGAGAGAGAGAGAGAGAGAGATAAGACTGGGGATTGAACCACCCAGGGTTTTCTGCCTCTGAGCTTTATTCCCAGCTGTTTTATTTTTTATTTTTTTAGAAACGGGGTCTTACTAAGTTGCTAAGGTCCTTACAAAGTTACTGAGGCTGGGATGACAGAAATATGCCACCAGGGCTGATGTACAAAAGCTTTTTGAACAATGACCTCTTTTTTTTTTTTAAAGAAATATCTGAAGTTTTCCCTACTGTTATTTTAAATTGTGATTCAAATAGAACTATCACTAATTGATGAATGAAAGGTGAGAAACCTAACTTTTAGACCGGGACCCCCAATGCATCTGAGAGACCCTTGCCTAAGACCCTTCAGCTGCTCTGGAATTGTGGCGGGCTCCCTGTGAGATCTGAACTGGCTGTGATGAGCAGAGTAATGGGAAGCACTTATTGAGTCCTTACTACATCCCATGTTTCATATGTAATATTTGTTATTTTAATTCCCTTATGAATTTATAAGGGGCTGGTAGTGTTGTTTCTCATTTTATAATGGAAAAACCTAAGGCATGGGAAAAATAAAGATGCCTCTCTTTCTTCTTTCTTTTTCTTTCTTTTTCCCTTCCTTTCTCTTTCTTTCTCTCTTTCTTTCTTTCTTTCTTTCTTTCTTTCTTTCTTTCTTCCTTTCTTTCTTTCTTTCTTTCTTCTTTTTATCTTTCTTGGTACTAGGATTGAATCCAGAGACATTCTACCTCTGAACTAGCCCTTTTAATTTTTATTTTGAAAAAGGGTCTTTCTAAGTTGCTGAGGCTGGCTTTGAACTTGCAATCCTCCTGTCCCAGCCTCCCAAGTACTGGGATTACAGATGTGCACCACCGTGCCAGGCTGAAGGCACTTTCTTGAGACCACGGAGCTGGTGAAAGCTTTGTTAATGGTAAAGCTTTGTTAAGGTAACCCTACCTCCAGGGTCCATTAAGGCTCTTCATTTCACCCAAACTTTGAACTCTCCTTCTGGTAGCAGGATGCTTGCCAGTGATGCTCAGCTGACATTCCCTGTACTAAGTTACCTCAAAAGAATGAAGACTCTTGCTATTCTAGCAAAGAACCCAGGTTGAGCTCATCAGCTCACTGAGCTCCCTTTGCCCATATGCACCTCTCAATTACAACTACTGTGCCAAGTGAATGAAATGTTCTGGAACCGGGCTTGAATCATGCACCCACCTTTAAATAAAAAACTAGAGACACTTCCCGACCTAGAAATCCAGAGTAGAAAGGGAATAATCTCAAAAAATAGGGGTTTTGCCGGGCGTGGTGGCGCACGCTTGTAATCCCCGCGCTTGGGAGGCAGAGACAGGAGGATCATGCAGGTGTGAAGCCAGCTATGCTCGCTGGTTTAGGAGACCCTGTTTCCAAATAAAAATGTAAAAATAGGTCTGGGAGTGTAGCCCGGAGGTAGAAGGGCTTCCAGGAACCCCAGTACCACCAAAAAAATAAATAAATAAATAAATAAAAAAATAGGGGTTTTGCCAAAAGAATGGGTAATAGATGCTAAATATGCAAAATAACTGATGTCCATTGTGGTTATCATTGTAATTGTAATTGATAACCATTGCAATTGATAACCATGTGGTCCAAAAATTGCTCCTTCAGGAGGTTTGGTGGAGCATACCTGTAATTGCAGTACTTGGGAGGCTGAGACAGGATTATAAGTTTAAAGTCAGCCTCCTTAGCAACTTAATAAGGTTCTCAGTAACTTAATGAGATCCTGTGTTATACTTAGATATAAAATATCCCCTAAAAAGCTCACTTAATGTACGGAGCTGATGTAATTGAGTCACGAGGGTTGGAATCCCTGAGGTGGATAAATTCTTTGTAATGCATTTCCCTGCATGGTACTTGGTAGGCCTGATGGGTGTGGCTGAAGGTGGGCTTCTGGGGGCATGACCTTGAGGATTATCTGAAGGATTATGAGGATTATATAAATAATTATATATAAAAGATTATATAAAGGGGATTATATCTTGCTTGCTCTCTCTTCCAGCTTCCATGCTGCAAAGAGCACAGCCCATTGTGTTCTCTCTCCAGGTCCTGGGCCATGTCCCAAGTTCTGTGGGCCCCAGCTTCATATAGACTGAACTTGAAACAGTAAGAAAATAAACTTTCTTTCCTCTAAGTAACAGATATTTAGATTATATTTAGATTATGGCTACAGGCATACATGGCAGATGAATATACCTTATTTATATTTTTTCTTAAAATAAAATTAAAAAAATAAAATAGGGCTAGGGTATAGCCCAGAGTTAGAATGCCCTGGGTTTAACTCCTAGTACCACAAAAAGAAAATAACAGCAACAAAATAGATTCCTACTTCATCTTCTGCTAACTTGCAGTTAAATTGGAAAACATTTTTTTCTTAGCCGATTGAGGGGCTCGATAAGCTGGAAATTCTTTGCTGCGCCCTTTCTTTAGTGTGCCAAAAAGATCATATGCTCTTAATCACCACGAGGTGAAATATGACATTTTCATGACAATTTAAGGTATGATTTCACGACAGTGGGTCATTTTTAACCCCTGTGCTATTTGTCACTTTTCCGTACCTGCTACAGATGACAGCCTAAAAGGGTAACTGCTTGCTAATTTTGCATCTGGAAGTAAGTGGATGGAGAGAGAGAACTTAATGGGAGTTCATCTGGGAAGGCCAGGCTGGCATTTGTTTCTTGCCATCATACATAGTCAGGTAGATATTTTTACCTCATGGATCCCGATGAGTCTCACAACCTGATGAGCTAGGTGTGAAGTAGCTCAGACACAACAACCCCTGAGAGAATGAGTTATCACAGGTACAGAGCACGGATGTGCTGAGACTGGATACAGCAGATCTGCGGACCAGTGCCAGTTTCCTACAGTGACACGGTGACGTCACATTGCTGTTTTCTTTATTAATTGCTAAAATGGTTAAAGAAAAACAGCCTTAGTATTATGTTTGAATGGCAGTTAAAATGGCTAGATATAAAGAGCTCCTCAAACCCTCATAAACATACACTTGGTTCAGCATACTGCGTCCTGTAGGCACTTAGTAGATGTTCTCTATGCTGAATAAGTGAATAATAATTAGCTTTCAGAGTTTGTGTTGTGTTCTCCTAAATGATGGTCTCTTTTCTCAGTAATGATGTTCAGCCAGAAGGGACTACTGCGTTCTCCTAGTAGGTTAGGGCCTGCATCATTGTGGTTGGCTTGGAGTCCCTTCTGATTGGTTAATGCTCATAATAGACTATTAAGAAATCGTTTATCACTTTTGTCTCTTCTTCAATAGGCACTCAAAGAAATCCCACTTAAATCAAATTTTCTCCTGCATGAATTCTCTCAACTTTCTTTTCTATTAAATATTTGCATGTCTTATGCCCCATTATAAATCAAAGGGGTTTTGAATCGTGCTAAGATATTAGTGAAACTTTGTGATGCTTTCTCAAGGATATAACAGTGGAGAAAGAGTGCCTGGATCCAAAGACTTCAGCCACTAATCATAGGTGAGAATGTCAGGCACGAAGGCATGTGACATGAAATGCTTTGTTTGGTTTCAAAAGTTTCTTCTTTGTTCTTCTAGTCAACCCAGTCAGTAAGGCACTGATTTTTCCAGAACACTAATCCAAGTCACCTTTAATTTCTCCCTGCTGGGGCTGCCATGATCCCTCTCTAGCATTAGAAAATGGGGTACCTATGCTTGAGATGATCAGAGAGCTTACAGGTGGTTTGAGGATGGAAAGAGGAGGCCCCTAAATTCATCTTGCAAACTAAAAAGATAAGGCTTGAGGACTAACATTGGCATTTTGGATAATATTTACTAAAATTTAATTAAAAGGCTGGAATCAACCATGTGTGTTTATAGAGTTTCATGAACTCATTTTATTTTTTTGAATCTAAGAAATCTAAAATCTGTAAAATTTAAAGTATCCAAAAACAGCCATCTGCTTCCATGTCTCTACACATGAACTTCTGCCGTTCTATTTTGCTAAATGCATATGGAATAACATAACTTTAAAATGAACTTTAAAGTGGCTGTTCTGGGATTCCTGGATATAGAAGAGGACTTTAAAAAACGGTCACAGTTTTTAAACAAATCACAGGCTGAGCTCAGTGCACAGCATCTCCTGATGTTGTGCACTTGACCATGAGGGGCAGAGCTACCTGTTAATTTCACATATGCAAATAGTAAAAACAGTATATAAACAAAGTGAGTGCAGACGTCACACATTAGAGAACAATGACAAGAACCACAGCAGCCTGGCGTCAGGGGACCCCAGAGTGTAGGAGGAGCAGCTTGGTTCTGTGCTGCCCTGTATCTATTGGGAGCCAGCCCTGGATCAGCTTCTGGAAAGAAGCAGGCGACACTTCTCTTGACCCAAGGGAGGAGCCAACTGGCTAGAAGTCACCCTGTCTACAGTCTACTGGCAGGTGCAGTCAGCATGGTGTCCCTCTGTCCACACACCTTTTCTCTAGTGATGGGACTCTGCTCACTGCCTTCTGAGGCCATGTCTGCTGCCTGATGACATATCCTGTTCCGCTATCTTTGCCCCATGCAAAATTCCACTCCTTCATAGTGGCCTTCCAGAACCCAACTGCTCCATGTGGCGACATTATCTTCTCCCCCAACAGTATTACTTAAATCTTTGACCACTTCACACTATTGCATAATGGTATTTCCCAAACTCTAGCTCTTCCTGTAATACTTTTATAATTGGGGCCATATCAGTGAACCATCTGGACAGTGTTTACTTTTTTAAAACCCACAATTGGACTCACTTTTTAAAATTTTTAAATTAAGTAATTTGAAAAAGAAAACACAATACCACGACTGAAAATGGAAAAGCAATTTCACTTGCCACAAACAGAAGGTATCCATGGCAATAAATGCAAATGGAGCCAAAGAGTGCAATTGAATCCCAGCCACACACTGGGCCATCCTGGCCTTCTCCTGGGGTTGCAAAGGAGACGAACCAAGTGCGGAAATGGCTTCAAGGACACTCTTGTCTGAAACTGAGGTTTTCTTCTAAAAGTGATAAGAAGGAGGGTAAACCGTGGCTTTCTGACTCAGTGTTATTTAATGTTTTGTTCTTGCTCAGCCCAAAATTATCCTGCATGCCACCTGTGAGACCTTGTCTTCCTGAAGCACTGCCCTGTATTACCAGTTATGTTTATGTTCGTGTCCTAATCTCACCTACTACTCAAGACCTTAGCCCCCTCACTATCCACAAATATCTTGACCCAGAGTGTTAGTTAATAAGTATGGAAGTGGGTTAGAAAGATAAATAGGGTAAAAATAGCGTCATATTTCTTATTGTGGTTCCATTTCTATTGGCCAACACCTGCTGAAGGGCTAAATGCTAATCTTTTACCCTGGGTATGCAGTGATAAACAAAAAGAAAAGAGACAACCTTGGTGCCCTGGTCACAGTAAGATGAAAACATTATGAAGAATAGATTTGTTCACAGTTTGACATATGGTCCAAATCTTACTAAAATGCTAAATAGATTAACCCGAATTAAAAAAGAAATTGCTTTACCAAAAAGAAAAAGTAGAATGTTAGATCTTAAAAAGGTCAATGGGTATTTTATTCAGTCCACTGAATAGTGTTAAAAATATTGTTCATTGGACACCTTCCTTTGGGGTTTTGGCATCAGAAACCTGCAGCTTATTACATGACAACATATGATCATTAACAGGGATTTATTTGGAAATAAAAAGAAAGGAGATATTTCTTAAGC
The DNA here is from genome assembly GCF_963383645.1 of Muscardinus avellanarius. Classification (NCBI taxonomy): domain Eukaryota; kingdom Metazoa; phylum Chordata; class Mammalia; order Rodentia; family Gliridae; genus Muscardinus; species Muscardinus avellanarius. The sequence continues at coordinate 15,950,885 of NC_137787.1, read as the reverse complement.
CATTTTCAGCCAGACTGTGTTTTTCCATCTATAAACTAAGAACTCCTGGGTTGCAGGGTCACAAAAATAGCAAATATGTGCACAGAACTTGCTATGTACCAGTTGCATTTCTCGTAATTTATATATTGATAGATTGAATCATCCTAGCAACCCTATGAGTAAGTACATTAGTTTTCCACTGCTGCCCTAACAAATTACCACAATTTAGCAGCTTAAAACAACCCAATTTATTGTCTTATAATTCCATGGGTCAGAAGTCTGAGTTGATTTTATTGGGCTCAGATCAAAGTGTCTGCAAGGCTCAGTTTCTTTCTAGAAGCTCTGGGGAAAAATCCATTTTTGTGGGCATTCTTGCAGTTGTGGGACTGAGGTCTCTGTCTGCTGCTGGCTGTCAGTTGAGGCTCCTGGGTCTTAGCTATTGGGCCTCAAGGCTCCATTTATGCCTTGAGTCTTCTTTTTCTCTCCTCATTGCATCTCTCTGTCTTCCTCTTGTATTTTTAAGGACTCATGTGTTCAGATGGGATCCACCCAGATAACCCAGGATAATCTCCCCATCTCAAGATCCTTAACTTCAATCATATCTGAAAAGTTCCTTTTTCCAGGTAAGGCAACATATTCACAAATTCCGAGACTTAGGGTGTGCACATCTTTCCAGAAAGCATTATTGTGCCAGTCACAGTAAAGTACTATTGTTACCCTGTCTTTCCAAGCAGGAGCTACTCTCTGAAATGATGACGATATGGTAGTTTCTCTTTATTCACTCTTCATTTTATAAGAGCAGTGTCATCTCCTACCAAATTTGTTTTGATAAAATCTTCGACCTGGGTGTTTGTACCTTATTTTATCTATTGGACAAGTTCTGACTTGTTTCTGGAAAAATATGCAATAGAACGCGTTTGTAATTAAATGAAAGGCATTCCCCATAAAGTGTTGTGAAGTTGCAGTTTTATCAGGTGAGCTATTGTTTTCTTTCTAATTACTTCTTGTTAGCAACCATATAGTCCATGTATGTGGAACGTGCCCCCAGTGAGATCTAGAGAAGTAATCAGAGACTCACCTCTGACTCATTCACCAGACCCAGGACCTGTGAAAAAGATGGCTGTACTTCCCTTTCCTTCTGCATCATCCCCTGTCCCCATTTAATGGATGTCTTTTGGAGTTTCATGATTCAGTGTCTCAAACCAGACAGTAACTCAAGAAAGGAGGTGGCCTTATTAGTTTGGCTTCTCACCATATCTTCAACACTAAGCACAGAGAATGACATAGAGAAATATGATAGACAGCACCTGACATGGCTCTCAGTGATGTCCTACCTTATCTGGGTATCCACAAGCTTGTGGAATCCACTCCCCCTAAATGTGAGTGGGAGTGGATTCCACAAGCTTGATTTACCCTAACAGCAAGATTTACCCAGAGGAGAGAAATGTAACATCTAGGACTATATATTACAAAATATCTCATCTCTGGATTGCTAGCAGATTTTTCCTCTTGGCTTAAATAGTTTGATAAAGCAGATTGCCATGTTGGAGAAGCCCACAGGGCAAGAAACTGAGGCCAGCAGCCTGTGAGGAATCTGAGGATGACAAGGACCACATAAGCTTAGAATTGGGTCCTCTTAGGAGCCTAAGACAGAAGGATCACACAGGTTCATAGCCAGCCTCAGCTACTTAGTGAGGCTCTCAGCAACTTAGTGAGACCGTATTTCTAAATAAAATAAAAAATAGTATAGCCTAGAGGTAGAAAGTCCCTGAGTTCCATCCCCTGTACCACAAAAAAAAAAGAGAAAGAAAGGAAAAAAATTGAGTCTTCCCCAGGTAAGCTCAGAGATGACTACAGCCCTATAGCCCATTTCTTTAGATTCCAAAGCAGAGGACCCAGCTATCATCTCAGATTTCCAGCCTGTTCAAACTGTGGGATGCAATAAATAAATGTATATTGTTTTGAGCATTTGTTCTTTTTTTATGCAACAGTAGATGACTGACACAAGTGGGAGTCAATATGTATTTGAGGAATGATTGAATAAAGAAGACTAAGTAGAGGTATTTCCTTCTCTGTTCATTGGCTGGTGGGTTCATAAGAGCAGTCATAAATCTGGAGTCAAAGAGTTTGGAAAATGCCACAGTGGCCTATGGCTAAGTTACTTGTGCAATTCAAATTTGTACACTTGGGGAAACTTCTAGGGAGGACCACTAGGAGATACCCTACAGCTTCCTTCTTCCATCCCGTGCTGAAAGCAGAGTGCTGTCCGCTGAGGGGCTGGAACTCTAATGCAGTTGATTTTCAGCAGTAAGCTCCTGCTTTACCCTCTACTTGTTTTTAGATATGTAGTTTTCAGGAAAGACCCTGTGGCCAGGAGACCCCTGCAAACTCCCTCAGGACCCTATGAGCTATAAGAGAGAGGCTCCTTGGACGGAACAGGCAGATCCTGTTTTTAATGGGAAAGATTTGACACTGGCCCTGGGCAGAGCTATCTGTTTGGTGTCTTTCTTTCCCTGGCTCTGACTCTTCATCTCTTCCCTTTCCTGTTGCGGTTAGCTGTACATGGTGAGTAGAGACTGATTCTGAAGTTTCCTGGGGATGGGGAAGTAGGGCTAATTTCTCCTGACAATATGTCCCCTGTCTGTCCCAAGGAGCAGATCAATGTGCAAAAGACAAAATGCATCATTCACAACAGGGACACAGACAGGAAGCCCTATGGGGCTGGTCTCTTTCCAGCAGATGTTTCCTTCCTCTTCTTTCTCACCTGTGGTCCAATTAGAGAACTAATTTGTCGTGTAAATGGAGAGAAAATGTGTGGAAGTTACACGGGCAATTTGGGCCAAGGCTGATTAGCTCGGCACACTTCTGTATTACCTCCCCATCACCACCTTTCTGTGGCCCCAAACACTTCTGCCGTGGTTGGTTCTTTTGGCTGTCACAAAAGGTTTCTAACAGGGATTTCGTGTCCATTCCTGAGATGAGAACTGCAGGTCCAGGAGTTTGCCCAGATACATAAAGCTGTATCAAAGAGAGGGCTAGCCCTGGGGCATGGAAGCAAAGTTCAGGTCTGGGGAAGATGGGGCAAATGAACCACTCACAGTGTGCTCAAATATGAGGGAGCTCCAAAGTGCCCAGTGACTGAGATGATTCTACTTTAATGCAACATCTCTTTAAGAAGTCAAAGATATCAAATTTTGAAATGAAGAGAGTTGGCACTAACACTTTTTCCTTTAGACTCAGGTTCCACTATGGTTGTGCAGGACCTGGTCACCTCCTGTTACTTCCAAGCCTGGGGGTGGGATAGGGTGGAGCAGATAGACTCCTGTCTGCTCCAGTGGGGCCTGGCACCCCTGGGGAGCAGCAGCCTCTTCCAGAGACCATGGCTGTCACCAGCTCTCTTTCCCTGGCTAATAAGATCTCTCCCAGCTGGACAAAACTTAGGGTAATCATCTTCCTTTAGAATAGGGTTCAGAGGCTGGGCATGGTGGCACACACTTATAATCTCAGCATTTGGGAGGCTGAGAAAGGAGCTGCGGCCAGACTCAGCTACTTAGTGAGGCCCTTTGCAACTCAGTGAGATCCTGTTTCAAAGTAAAGAATAATTAAAAAGAAAATAGGGCTGGGAATGTAGCTCAGAGGTAGAATGCCCCTGAGTTCTATTCCCAGTACTGAAAAAAAAAAAATAGGGTTCAGAATGAATATGATTCCTGCTTTATTTTCAACCATCTGACAAAATGATCAAGACTGTGTTAAAACATGAACCAAAAGATGAAGAATCTTAAAGACCACTGAGTTTACATGCGTCAAACTGCCTAGAGGTTCACAAAGCTTGTTTCTTACAGACGTGGAGAATTTTGAGTATACAGAGCTCCAGAACCAAAAGAAAATTAAATGTATTTGTGTCTGTGTGTTTCTTCTTGTCTTATATGTGATTCTTTTGAAAGTGAAGCATTGATTAGATGCAGAATTCCTTGATTCATGTCAAGTTGTCCAGAATTTATACAACATTGAAGGAGAAGGCAGAAGTGCTGGCAGTTTTCTTTTAATAGCTTCCCCTCTTTGCCCCCGGCTATTGCTGCAGAATGTGTCCCTCTGGGAAAAGGCTCCCTTGAGAGCAGAGAAATAGAAGGTTGTTGGTGAAAAGCACTCAGAACCACTGTGCCTTATGTCTTCATGGCTGGGCGCCATGTTTTATCCATTAGTGTGAAGATAAGTGTTAAAAGCGAGGTGGTTGTCATGGGAATGCATCGCAGCACAGCTATTTAAATTGAAAAGAGAAGGTTAGACTTTTCCTAACAGAATGCTAGTCTGATTTTACTGATAATAAAGATTGGCTTTTTCAATTACATTAGCCGGTCAAGGCAGACTATAATTCGAATGAACTAAATCAGCAATTCTAAGGTTGCTGAAAATATGAACAGAATTGAAATATGTTTAAAGTATAGAATCAGATGAATGTGTTTTGTCAAAAACATTGAACTAGTAAAAGAGAATTGAAATATTTCCATCTTTTCCAGCCTTTCTGAGTATGTTGTAAGAAACAGTATATCTCATAGGGAAAGCCCCAAGAAGTCACTTTTTTATAATACACTGACATGCTTTAATGTAGGTTTGTATTGTCCTAAAGAATAGAGTAAACCTACCTCAGCTCATTGCCCCACTAGGGTCTGGGACTTACCAGACTTCTTTACAGCCCAGGAGCTATAAAGTTAAAACCTTATGTCACAGAGGTCTGCAGGACCTTGCTTTAATACTAATAAGATAGCCCCTAAGTCAATTTACTGTTGTATGAGTTAGTATTTGAACATCACTTTTAGTTGTACGAGTGTAACTGTCATATTAAAAATCTCAGTAATGCTTTTGAAATAAATTGAGTCATAATTCTAAGGATGGACAACAAAATTTGAAATTCAGTTTCTAATTTTTAAAGTATTTCAATAGACATAAAGTATTCTCTGAGTTGTCAGTTAATTAAATGTGAAAATTAATTTTGATGATTTAATCATTGTGTGATTTAACCAGGAAGCTAGGGTGGGCTTTAGAGTCAGATGAAATTGCTCTAATAAATTTCTACTCCCAGTTACATATTTTTGAGAATAATGTTTTCAGGGCTTACATTTTTAAAAAATGAAAACCAAAAATATTATTGATGTTGAACTACAACTCATTCTACAATTAACTTTTTTTTTTTTTTTTCAGTACTGGGGATAGAACCCAGGGACATTCTAACTTCCAACTATACCGTCAAGCTTTATTTTGTATTCTTTATTTTGAAAAAGGTCTCACTAAGTTGCAGAAGGCCTCACTAAGTAGCTGAGGCTGTTTGTAAACCACGATCCTCTGTCTCAGCCTCCCAAGTTACAAACTTGGGGTTAAAAGCGTGCACCATCACGCCTGGCTACAATTAACTAATTTTAATCTGCAAACACATGAATAAAGTGAGGGGGTAGCTTCATCTACATATCATTATCTAATCATTTAAAGTTTTATTTTATGTAAACAAAATTTAAACATATAACCCAGGACATTCATACAGGCAATAATAAAAAGTCTTTTGAGTATAAAAATATATTTATTTGGGATAAAAGTTTTTTATGGAAATAAGAGTTCAAAAAAAGATCACATGATACATCTGACTTCTAAAGAAAGTTTTCTCATATATTGACAGGTAGATGATATACATCCAATTATATATGATTTATATCCCACTGGTTAAATTTATATGGCTGATATAATAGCTTTATTTTTATGCATACATTCTTGCTTTGGCCCTTATGATGTTATGCTAAATAAGCACTGGTATTACTGATAGTCATTTCTGGTTTTGTGAGGCATTGCTGTGGCTCCCCCCAGACAGCCACGGATCAGAGGCACCAGATTCAGGGCATTCCGCTAGTGTAAAACAGTGTCTCATTTTCATGCACAAAACTAAGGTTTGGGGAAGCCGTTGCGTGTCTGTTTTCATATAACCTGTAGGACAGCTAGAATCCCACTGTCTGACTTTTAACTCTGTGCTTTTTCTCTTAAAATACCATCAATCAAAAATTTTTATTTTTGGTTAACTACTTATTGGAACAGATAAGAAAATCCTGTGACATAGAACCAATATTTGACTTGCTGGAATCTCTGGAAGGAGCAGCAAAGCTTTTGAGAAGCCCCTTGGTCCCCAAAAAGAACTGAGCCTTGGAAACAAAAACCAAGGGATCACTTTCTACTTGTGCTAGTTACTAGCCGTCAGCTTTTGGATTATTTACCCAACTTTCTTGTGTTTGCTTCTTTATCTGGAAAAGGGAAATTAAAATACCTGGCTGAGGATATTAAGGTTAAGATGAAATGAAAAGTCATGAGAGATCATGATACAGGAGAGCTCATGCACAGAAAGTGGGTAGTATGATACTTGGCATCATTTAGAAACATAAAAACACTAGTTTTTTCCCTGATATTTCTTTGTTTTCTACCCCTACTTCCCAGTGCATTTCTTCCTGTAGCACATGTCCTTGATAGCTCCTTGGGTGGTCTGTAAAGCTAAGAGTTTAACAACTAAGAGGAGTGGCTTTCTAGCTGTGAGCTGTGAGGGCCCCTTGGAGTTCAGGTAAGGGGGTATGAAAGGGGGTTGCAGAGACAGAAAGCCAGGGACTTCAGTGTTTACATTAGCAAGAGAAGGGTTGCTCTTCTTCATATATACTAATGATTTTGTTGGGAAAATATTTCCCTGGTCTTCATGGGCCATTTGCATTGGGAAACCCTGCAGACACAGTGCTTACAGGCAGCAGTGTCCCAAGGTGGGAAGTTCCTGTGTTGAGCCTTTCTGTTTTGGGAGATGTTTTTTGAGATGGGCTTGGCGGTGAGGATGTTTGGTTGAGTTCAGCAAGGAGATAACTCAGGGTCAAATGCAGTGTATAAAATACAGCAAGACAAGTTGAGAAGCATGAGAGCAATAGACGTTCAAATATTTTTATAGCATTTATGATGCTTCGCATAATTGGCTTTAAATTCTGAGCACACATCCTTGCTCTCAGTCACCCTGCCATTTTCAAAGCCCTTTCATTTGTTGGAGCTTTTCTCTGTTTCAGTGTTTAGACGTCATTTCAGTCATCCTCCTCATTTGCCAAAGGAGAAGAAAAGCTGAAGGCGTTCAAACTTGTTCTTCTGTAAAATAAAAAAAAGATGTCCTAAAGTTTTAATAGAACAATTTAAAATCTTCATTAACTTGTTTTTATTTTATGACTTTAATTTTTTTTATCCCTTTTGTCCTTTTCATAATTGAGTTGTAGATGTTCTGCGTACCCTTGGCCTTTCTAAAACAATGAACTTTTGTCCTTTTTGAAAATGGGATGAAAACATGAGACAGCAATAGATATATCATGAAATCACCCAGAAGGATAAGTCTGACCAGGGTACCCTAAGCCTAAAGGAAATTCATTAGTTCTTTGGAGAAAATGAGTCTTCCTCCCTTTACCATAAAGTATTCTGGAGAGAATCATGGCTAATCTCTGTACCTATCACAGAAGTTTCCCCTACCTTTCTGAAGGCCCCTTGGTGTTGAAAGGATCATGAGTATTCCACTCTTGTCTCATTCTCACTCTTTTTTCTCTGGCATTTCAAAATCATATAACTCATGTTTTCCCAATTCTTTGGAAAGGTGAAATTTTTTAAAATTATAATTTCGTCTTTTTTTTTTTTTTACTTTTTCAGGAATATAGATTCTTAAAACACAAAAAAGAGGAAAATCTCTTAAACACACAATGTACTTAAACATATTGAAATCAATCACTAAGCCAAGCAAGGGAAGGAGGAATGGGGAGGGAATGGGGTGGGAATTGGGTAGGGGTTAAATCAGCGAGGTGTACATGTCTGTACACAAAAGTTTTTTACCCCAATATGAAGTTTGAATATGATTCACCAATAAAAAAAATTAAAACACAAAAGTTCTTCATCTAGTTATTTCTGGGAATTTCCTAGTGATAGTCCATGTATCACCATAAACAGGTAGACTCTGCCAAATCCTTTCCTGTGTCTTCCTCTCTAAACTTCTGCACTGGGTATTTGCACCCTAGGTCATCAGGGCTGCTTTTTGTTCCTGGAACCCCGGGGAGGATTGGCTATGCAGTCACTGTATTTATTATGTGTCAACCTGGTGGGGGGAGTCCTCAACCCAGGAACTCAGGTCCTTGGCTAATGTGACTGAAAAGAATTTCAGCACAGGCCAGTCAGAGACATGAACGGAGGTTCAATTATGGAAAAGGGATGAAATATACGTTCAAGAAAGAATCCAGGCCACCTCATGAGGAGGAAGATATTTTGGGTAATGCAGGGCTCTTTTCTTATAGGAGACTTTTGTGAGGGGTGGGCTAGAGGAAATCTGTGAGGATGATATCAGTTCAGTAGTCCTCAAGGCTGTTTCTGGTGGCCTGGTAGTCTGGTCAGCTTTAGGATGGACGTTATCAGTCTAGTGGTCCTGAGGTGCTTCTGGAAATTTAGTCAACCTTAGGATTCTCAGGCCGATTGACATATTCACTATCTGATTGACAAGCTGGAGAGTATCCTTATAGGTTTCACAAAATATCATACCTGTCTTGTTATCAATGCACAGAGCAATTACAATTTCTTTTAGTTAATCTTAAGATCTATAGGTTTCCAGAAACTTGAAAGAGTCAGGCCTGGGAAAGAGAACTGGTTTTTGGAGTAAAGATTGAAGTACTTCTGCTTCAGGTTCTTCTATTAAAGTTATATTTCACTTTTCCTTCCTGTCTGTCATATTTCTACCTACTTACTTCTTCTATCTACGTCAAACCAAGGTTTCAAGTTAGCAAGGACACTGGCCTAAAACCCACTTCGAATCAAGGGTTTATGTATGTGTCTGTACTGGAGATAGTGAGTATGGGTATGATTATCTGTCTTATAAAATAGCCCCAAGACTTTTTTTGGAAACCCAAAGCACAACACTATCTGGCAAGCAATATAAACTCAGATTGGAGGAAATTATGATGGATTAAGGGAAGAAAAACAGAAATATAAACATGTTTGGTAGGGCTCCTATACCTGTTGGGGCTTATGTAAGAACACAGATGGGGAACTGAAGAACAGTATAATACAGGCGCTGTTTATAAAGGTGTAGGCAATCTTTCAGAAAACTGGGTCAGCACAGCGTCGTAGGGCTGCAGGGGTGAGAAGCAGCAGACAACACTAGGCCTGGCAGACAAACGGACAAGCAGGGACTGGAACCAGGGAGCACTGCTGTAGAGCGATCCTTAGATAGGGCCTGTCTTTGATAAAGAACACAGCCAGCCCACAGTGATCCGGCCTGGGTAGAGCGCAGGGGATATACGGCCACCTCACTCTTCACTCAGGTTCTTGTCTTCTGTGAGACTTCTGGAAGTCAGAGAACTGGAAAGAAGATGAGACCTAGTTGATACAACCCATGTAGGCCAACCTCCCTGAGCAGGAAGGAGGAGCACAGTGCAGGGAGGAGGATGAGCAGCAGAAGACATTCCGCTGAGACTTACACACACACACACGCACACACACACATCACTTGGTGCTTTTCCCTCCAGATCCCACCCTCCCTCTACTTTTCTCCTATACATGTTGGTGAGATTGGTAGTGATATTTTATATGTGGACATAGCATTATTTGAACTGTTTTCTTCATCAGTTCTCCTTTTCTTCCTCCCTACCTCTCTACCTCAATCTCCTTCCGCTATTCTACTGGTCTTTCTCCTCATTAATCTGAGGTCCCTCCTTTTTTCTTTATTCTCTTTAGTTTCTACATATAAAAATATAACATATAGCCCTTGACTTTCTGAGACTGGCTGGTCTCACTGCGCATAATATTCTCTAGTTTTATCCATTTTCCTGCAAATTACATAATTCTGTTCTTTATGATGAGTAAAATCCCCCTGCATATATGTTCCACATTTTCTTTATCCATTCATTTGTTGATAGACAACTAGCTCCATTCAACTCCGATTAGAATAGCAATCATCAATAATACAAGCAGTAATAAGTGCTGATAAGAATGTGAGCAAATAGGAACTTTTATGCATTGTTGGTGGGATTGTATATTGGTACAACCATTATGGAGATCAATATGGAGGTCTCTCTCTCTCTCTCTCTCTCTCTCTCTCTCTCTCTCTCTCTCTTTTGGTGGTACTGGGGTTCCTGGAAGCCCTTCTACCTCCGGGCTACACTCCCAGACCTATTTTATATTTTTGAAACAGGTTCTCTTACGCCAGCGCAGCTGGCTTCGAACCTGCGCGATCCTCCTGTCTCTGCCTCCCAAGCGCGGGGATTACAAGCGTGAGCCACCACGCCCGGCATACTTCTTTTTTTAAGATTTGGAAACAGGGTCTCTTAAGCCAGTGCGGCTGGCTTTGAACCTGCGTGATCCTCCTGTCTCCACCTCCCAAGCGCAGGGATTACAAGCATGGGCCACCACGCCCGGCTAGTCATCCAAATTTCAGTAAGTTTTTCGAAAATACATGCAACCAGAGAACCCTGGTTCCCTAATCAAGGCTAGTGTTCACCAATGCTTTCATAAGATGAACTGAAATCTCAAAGGCTTGGTGGGCGGCGTAGTTGTCTGCTAAAGATATGGTTTAAGCGGGCAGAAAAGGAAGAAGTTTAGCTCAATCCAAAGCAAAGCTTCACCAAAATACTGCTTCACAAGCTTCTCTTTAAAGTGCTGCCCCATCTCTCTGTTATTCTTGTAGCCAAAGAAGGCAAGCAAGGACTGTCCCCAGAGGTAGAAGAAAGAGGTGAAGTCCGCAATGATGTTTATAGAAAAAATTAATAGTTTTGTCTGTATCATGTGTTAGTTGTTAATGTAACTTATGATTTTAGTATATACCTCTGTAAAAATAATTATAAACTGGTCTTCATTCCTTGAAAACCTCATTGAGTTCGTGTGTGTGTGTGTGTGTGTGTGTGTGTGTGTGTGTGCATATCTCCTAGTTCTCAGCATCAAAAAATGTTATTCTTTTCTTAACTCACTCTTACAAACATCCAGAGGTAGCTTAAGGTTGCTGTGATGTGGTAGAATTATCCATTACTTTTAGTCCAAATTATATTTCTATCTAAAACTTATTTTAAAATAGCAGCTATCATTCACTTGAAGCTATCTAAAGAAATTAATTCATGTCCAGGCTTTCCTTTCACTTTGAATTTGCTTTTTACAGTACGAGTTGGCCAAAGCTTTGGTTCAAACTTTATCAGAAGAGATATTTCATCTCTATGCAGAGACTACAAAACTCACTGAGAGTGCAGGAAGATTTTAATATGTTACTTTACTAATTTCCATATATATTCAGCACATGTTTTAGAGGTAATGCTTTCTTATCAATTTCATAACACTAAGGAGACTGCCAATGAAGGCATTTCTTTGATCATGAAAGAAAATGCATTTGAAAATAGTTTTAAAACTAGTACATAATCCTTAGGAAGAAATCCATGCAGCACACAGCTATAATAACTATAAAGACTCCTTTCTTTCCTTTTCTTTCCTCCCTTCCTTCTTCCCTTTCTCTCTCCTTCTCTCCCTCCTTTCTTCCTTTCTTCTTTGTTGTGCTGGAAATTACACTCAGGGGCATTCTCAGAGCTATACCTCCAGTTTTATTCTTTTTTATTATTATTTTAAAACAAGATCTCACTAAGGTGTTGAAGCCGGCTTCAAACCTGAGATTCTTCTGCCTCAGCCTTCCAAGTACTGGGATTACAGATATGTGCCACCACACCTAGATATGACTATTTTTCTATATGATAATTTTAAAGTATTACACACACTACTAGAAGAAAATATTATAAATAATATTTAATTTTGTTTGATAACCTTCATTTACTATACTTTTCAATTTCTTACTAATATATGTGTTATAATCACAAGAAATAGAAATTTATCTTTTAAATGAAATTAAAAGGACTATTGGGGAAGTTGACTGAAAACCTAGGAAGTAATACTTGAGTGTGCAAGTAGCAGAATGACTTTTCACAAAGAGGCAGTACTTAAAATAGACCTGGAAACAGAAAAAAGGGAAGAGTCCCAGCTTCTGGAAGGAATGCTGTTATCAAGATCTACAAAGAGAGCCGGGCGTGGTGGTGCAGGGTGCTTGGGAGGTGGAGACAGGAGGATTGCGCTGGTTCGGAGCCAGACTCAGACTTAGAAGGGTTTCCAGGAACCCCAGTACCACCAAAAAAAAAAAAAAAAAAAAAAAAAAAAAAAAAGATCTACAAAGAGGAAAGATGTGTACATCTATCTAACATGAGGACACAAAAATACTGCAGTTTATGGAGATTTGAAGCAGAAAAGATGGTATATTCCAGCTCAAAACATATTTTGATACACCGAGTAAGGCACATAACCTATGTAGGACCATATTTCTCTCTGTCTCTGTCTCTGTCTCTCTCTCTCTCAGTAGTACTATGAATTAAATCCAAGAATATTCTACCTCTCAGTTACAGGCCCAGCTCTACTTTATTTTGAAACTGTGTCTCACTAATTTGCTGAGTCTGGCCTCAAACCTGCAATCCTCATCTCAGCCTCCCAAACCAGATAGGGCCATATTGTCTTAAAAATCATTCAGTTAAAAAAAATCTCTATGCATGTAGACTACAGCTTCTATCTAGGAAGTAAGTAGTCACCCATTTTATTAGAAAAAAATGTGGTTTAATTTTATAGAGTTTTAACCAATAGTATAAATAGCATGCTTAAATATAAGATCAAGATAGCAAATTATTTAGGATGAAAAATATTTATTCTGGCACTATCCTATAGGATGTCAGCATTTCTGGCTAAAGCTAAATAGATGTGATGCAGAATCTTGGGTTAGAAATAGGCTTCAGTATGAAAGCTTTTGTTCTCAACAGAAGGTATGATTCAATAAACTTCTCTGGACACTGAATTTTCATCTCTCTCACTGGAATTTTTTATTCCTCTCAAATTTTATTCATTATATTATTTCAGCGTTTTATGCTCTTTCCTTCAATTTCTGGTAATTCAGTGGTTCTTTTCAATTGTCTGGCATCAATGTTCCTTTACAGATTCAATATAGCGAGTGCTCTATAAATATTTGTTGATTGCTTGATTTCTTATTAACTGCTAAATCAATTCTGGGCAATTCCTAATAGACGAATGTTTACAACTCCAGCCCTGGGTGATTGAGTTGGCATGTCAGACATTCTATTAGATTCTGCCCTGAATCACATAGAACCCACCTTACTCTGGGAATAGGGCAGCGATAACTGCAATCAATCTGAGAGGCCATTTCAGAGAACATCACATGGCATTTAACTCACACAGGAATCTCAGTCAAACTGGAGTGATTTGGCTGCTTTATTATCTCTCACTCATCGTCTAATTTTGTCTCTGCTATCTCATTATATACATGGCACCTGAAGTGATAATCATAATGAGGATTATTAGTTAAATTTGAGAAAAAAAAGAAAGATCTTGAAGTTGTAGAGCTACATGAGTTCAATAGTATACAAAATCTATAGGCAAATATTCTTGTATCTAAAACTGTGTTGCTTCTGTAATTATTTTGGTTTTGTCTATTGTAAGAGGCAGCCTGAACATGCTTTCTGAAATTTTCTTTTGAAATTATGACAACTTCAGTCACAAAAAATAAGAAAGCAGATGCTTACCCTAATATGTGAGAGTTAGGGAGAAATGGGTCATAGGAGGAACTCTAGATGAAGAAGGAAATCCTATAGAGGAGCAAACAAGGTAACCTAAAGGAGGAGAAAGGAGGTGCGGGGAAGAGGAAAATCTCTAAAACACACAATGTACTTAAACATATCGAACTCAACCACTAAGCCAAGCAAGGGAAGGAGGGACAGGGAGGGAATGGGGTGGGAATTGGGTAGGGGTTAAATTAGTGACGTGTACATGTATGTACACACAAGTTTTTTACCCCAATATGATGTATGAATATAATACACCAATAAAAAATTTAAAAAAGAAAAAAAAAGAAATTATGACAACTTTGTTGAATAAATCATATGTTCTCTTCCCTCCAATGTCACATCATTTTCAACTTGCTAAGTGTCTACTATACACACATTATTCTTGCAAAGAATACTGAGGCAATGGCAATGGATGCCGATTTGAAGGGCTTAGTGCCTTTCAAGTAGCTGGCATTGTGGTTAAGAGTTAGCCCTGAACCAATAGGGTCTTATTATTATAGAGTATTAGACAACCAAAAAGTTATCATCCAAGGAATAAGGCATATCACAAGAATACTATAAACAAATTTCTGTGTCTAGAGGAAAGAGAAATTACAGTTGTAGAAGAAGGACTTTGGATTTTATATTATTAAGGACAAGATAAACTACGCTATTGAAAAAAATTGACAACAAAAAGTAACTTACCAAAGCAAAGGTTTATTGTATGCCCACTGTATGTTGATGAAAGGTTCTGTCCCACCTAGCCATTCAAAGACCCAGGGTGGTAGAGACTCTACCATCATTGTTTAGCCACTTGAGTAGTTTAGCCACATGAATTCCAGGATCTACAGTGGGAGGGGATAAAAGAAATGGCAAATGGAGTCTTATTATCTCAATTCAAAAGTGATGTAGGTCACTTCCCTCACAATTGCCTAGAACTAGTCATATTTTTCTATTCAACTGTAAGGGGGCTGCAAAGTACAGAGTTCTTGCATACAGTCAAGAGAAGAACTGAGTATGGATAAGCACTAGTAATAACTACCAAAACAGTTTTTCTGAAGGAAGCTGGGGGCATTTAAGGTGATCTTTGAAGAGAAAATGGAAATTTAAGTATATTGAGAGAAAAAATAACATGGGCACAAATAAAGGACATAAAAAAGTTTGGGGGAATGCTCAGAAAATCAAATATGTTCATTTCCATATGACTTGAGATAAGAAATAAGGGAATGGCAGAGACTGGAGTGAATAAGTAGGCTCAGAAATAACTGCAGGCAACTTGATATATAGAGAAAAGTGTGGCTGCTAAGTTTAGTTGGCAATGGGGTAAGAATTGAACCTGTGTTTTTGTTTTTTGTTTTTTTGCAGTACTGGGGATGGAAGCCAGGGTTATTCTACTTCCAAGCTACACTCCCAGCCCTGTTTTTTATTTTTTATTTTGAAACGGGTCTTACTGAGTTGAAAAGGGCCTCACTAAGTAGCTGAAGCTGTCCTCAAACCATGAGCCTCCTGTCTCAGCTACCCAAATGCTCGGTTTACAAGTGTGCACCGCCACGCCCGGCTGAACCTGTGTTTTGCTGAGGATTTCTTTGCCCCAGTGCATGGGATGAAGTAAAATAAAGAGAGATGGAAAATGAAGAAAACATTTGGAAGTAACTACAGCAGATAAATCAAGATAAAAGAATCTGAAAAGGAATAGAAAAGAGAAGAAAAACAGAAAAGAAGCGATGGAGTTCCAAATGACTCAACATGTGGCTGAATCTAGAGGTAGAGCTGGGAACGGGTGAAAGGACAATGATCTCAGAGCTGGAATTGGTGGTGTCAACAGCAGAAACAAGGAAACAGGGGAAGGAACACTTACCAGGTCAAATTATGGGCATGCGTTCAGGTATTTCTAGAAGAAAGGCAGTATCGCATGGTAGTTATGAATTAAGAGGAAGGAGTTGGGTATAATGGTACACATTTATAGTCTCAGTACTTGGTAGGCTGAAACAGAAGGACTACAGGTTTGAGGCAAGCCTCAGCAACTTAGTGATGCCTTGTTTTAAAATAAAAATAAAATTAGACTGGGGGTTTAACCCAGAGGTAGAATGGGCCTCAGCATATACACACAGATAAATTAAGAGGAAGGTTGCTGATGCCAAATGACCCAAATTGGAAATCCTAACTGCCACTTGGTGATTGGTTATGTGATGGGCTCTGTAAACTTCATTGTGCTCTCCTCATCCAAAAAATAGAAGAATTGTAGCAACTTCTCCATAGACCTGTTATGACATGAAATTAGTTTTTCCTATAAAAGTTTCAACACATAGGAGTTATATAATGAATGCTGGCTAAAAAATAACAATAATTATTGTGTAGAAAAGATACAACTAATATCAATTTTACAATACAAGGGAGTGATGATTAAATTTCTGGTATTAGAACATACTGGGTTGCCTATAAATGCTTACGGTAAAACAGATTAGGAAAGCACAGTATACTTTGTTGAAATCTTCATTCATGAAGGCTCTCTTCTCCTTAACTTTCTGTTCCAGAAAATAGAAAGACGTTAGCATTCACTTACCTTTGCTATTGTTTTAGAGTAGAAATCAGATGTTGGTAGGATATTGCTAGCAGTATTACTATTTGTTATAATATTTGCTATTTGTATTATTATAATATATTATTCTTTGTTGTAAAAAAAACAAGTTTATTGAAGAGATAATACTGACCATAGCAGAGGAAGGATAAACAGAGAAATTGTTTTAAGATCAAGAGAATAAGATGAAAAGTTACATTGCCTATATTTGGAAGAGGTTGAAGGTTTGTGGATCCCGCAGAGTTGGGGATCTAGAGCTATCATCTGTTAGAATATGGTGTTGAGAAAATAATCTGCTTGAGGAAGTGGGTCCTAGACTTAGAAGACCTAGACTTCCAAGCTGAGACATAGGGCATTCCAGTGGTATCTAGCTATGATTAAACAACACATGCCTGGAAACACTTCCAGATGATGTGGGACTTTGCCACATCCTCATGAAGCAAACATTCTTAATAATGGCCGAGTTTGATATCCCTCAAGACTTGGTGTTCAGAGGAAGCTTCAGATCACTTTTAAAAAATGAAGAAATGTAGAAATTCCTTCCATACATGAATTTTTAGTGTAGTTACTCCCAACATAGCCATATGCAAATCTCATTTAATTTATAGAGAAGAGATAAATGTTATAATAAATTAGGAGAAAACTAGTAGAAGATAATTGAATAGGTTAACTGGCTAAAAATATTCAAAGAAGCAGTATTGAGGTCCTCAGAGAGGCAAAAATCAGTATGTTAAAAATAGGGATATGTAGGCCGGGCATGGTGGCGCACGCTTGTAATCCCTGTGCTTGGGAGGCGGAGACAGGAGGATCACACAGTTTCAAAGCCAGCCGCGCTGGCTTAAGAGACCCTGTTTCCAAATAAAAAGTATAAAAATAGGTCTGGGAGTGTAGCCTGGAGGTAGAAGGGCTTCCAGGAACCCCAGTACCACCAAAAGAAAAAAAATTGAGGATATGTATGTGAATGCCACAAAAATGCTCTGAATGACAACATCTGTGTATTTTAAATTAATTAAATTGTCAGAAAATAATTTCTATATAGTTTCTCTTTTAAAATTTTATTGGTGACTGTAGTGATACATCTTAGTGGGGTACAAGATGGTGGAGGCATGGATGTGCACATCATTAATTTAACTCTTACCCAATTCCCACCCTACTCCCCCCATCCATCCTTCTCATGTTTGGCTTAGTGATTGACTTTGATATGTTTATAAATGTATGTCAAGTACATTAGGGAATTTCCAATCACTATATAATTTCAAAATATAATCAGTATATAATTTAAATTTATTGAAAGTTGTTTTATGAACCAACATGACTTATATTGCTGAATAATAAAATCATGTATTATACCTTTATGAGATCTGGAATGCAGGAAATATTCATTAGGTCAAGACAGATGATTCTGTTTATTTAGATCTAGGTTTCTACAGAGTTTTCTTACTTGCTTGCTTTCTGTGTAGTAGTTCTATCAATTACTGAGATTAATGTTAAGGTCTCTTAACATAATGGCAGGACCATTTCTCCTTTTGTCAATTTTTTATTTATGTATATTCAGATTTTGTTTAAGTGTATACAAATTGAAAGCTTCCTAAAGAATTAACCCCCTTTATTATTATGAAATATTCTTCTTCTCCTCTCCTTTTTCTTTTTGTTGTGGTGCTAAGGATTAAACCCAGGGACTCACATATGTTAGTCAAACACTTTACCATTGAACTCCATCCTCAGCACTGAAGCATTCTTTATATCTTTATACCATTTTTTATACTATTGGTCCTGAGAATTTCATTTGATATAATATGGTCCCTCAAACATTCTTATGCTTACTGATTGTATGATGTATATCTTTCCATTTATTCATCCTACCTGTGTCTTTATGTTTGGAGGGTACACAGCATATACCTGATTTTTTATTTTTCAATTCATTTTGAGAATATGCACATTTTAACGTTTATGTAGTTATTGATATGATTGGATTCAGGTGTTTTTGTTTTATTTTATTATTTTATGTGTTTTTTCAGACATCACTTCTATTTTTGTTTCTCCCTGGTCTTTTTTCTAACATCTTTCATATTATTTAATATTTTTTAAAAATCATTTTAATTTATCTGTTGAATTTCAGTAGCTATTTTTGGTCAATGCAACTTTAAATGTATTTTATACTTTGAAAATAATATTCTTAATTATTAGAATTACATAATAAAACCACATTTCTGATTATATTTACTATTAGATTAGATACTAAATCTCATTTCAAACTGTATAGTTTCAGAAACATGGAAAATTTATAGGGTGCCAGAAGAGAAAAAAGAGACATGATAAAAGGGTTGGAACTAGAACCAAAGAAGAAAAGTGATCAGACATAATTTGGCCTGAAGAAGAATAGCTCAGAGATAACATTTTCCTTTAAATAGATGAAGTATTTTCATGTGGTGACCAGATGTTCTCTTTACCCAAAAGAAAAGAAAATACCATCAATTATAACAAGGTGGAATTAATGGCTGCCAATGGGGGGAAAGTCTTCACTAATTCTTTGAATATACCATGATGTTAAATTTACTGTGAAATAAAAAAATAACATGTTTATCTCAATATCTTTAAGAAACTGTCCTGAATATCTCTGAAATTTATTATCCTGCTCTTATTCCCACAGAATTTCCCTTAGTGGTTTGCCTTTTATAATTTTTAATTTACATGAATTATCTAGATGTAGAGGAAAGAATTATATGACATTGGTAAAATACTATCATTTTGAAGTCAAATCCAAAAGGTATTCTTCCTATCATATGCTGATGAAAAAAAATTCTGAAGACAAATCACATTTTTATTTTTGAATAAACTTACAAATTTAGCAAATAAAAATATAGAATGTCCAGTGTAATAAGAATTTCACATAATCTGTGAATTGTTTTTAGTATCAACATATTCATTTTTTAATAATTGGGACATACTTATAGTAAAACATTTCTCTTTGTTTATGTGAAATTCAAATTTATTAAGTTTATGAGTATCTTGCATTTTATTTGGCTATGATATTTGGGGATAAATAAATTAAAAATTATAAACATTTTAGTGTATAAGGGCAAGGAATTCTATATCTTTGTTATGTATTTCACTGCATCCCTGAACTAACCAGATATATTTGTAACTCTGGTCAGATATGTTAAAGGCATGTTCCTGATGTGGTGAGCAGCTTTTATACACATTTTCACTTAAAAAAATTATAACTGGAATATACCATTAACAAGAATATGATGTTTACAATATTTTCTACCAGGTCTTCAGCCATCATTTTTTCTAATGACATAGTTACTTTGCCTCTCTAGGCACACCCGTATTGCTCATTTAAACGTTTCTCCACTCAGTCAATGAATCCATGGTTGCTATTCCTTTCTACCAGCTTCTTTGAAGACTCCTCCATCCATTTGAATGTCCCTAACCAATTAAACAATGCAATGCACACTTGTACATTTAGCTAAGCTATCAGTTTCTCTCCCTTTTATGTATAAGGTTCCCAGACATTATGTTTTAGAAATCACTGGACATTGTACAAGTTGATGTGTGGATGTTGAGATAGTTGCTGCCAGTTACCTCCCTGAACTTCTCATGCTAAGTAGTAGAATATAATTTTCTTCTCCTTGAATCTAAACTGGCCTTAGCAACTTGGTGAACAGTAGTATGTAATGGAAATGACATTAAGACCTCTGATATCAGGTCATAAGAAAACGTGTAACTTCCACCCAAGTTTTTTTAGAATTCTTTATCTTGGGAGAATCTCACTCAGATCTATCTGGCATGCTGTAAGAAGCTCAAGACACATGAAGAAACCACATTTGATGATTTAACTGCCCCTGCTGGACTCCCAACCAGTATCAACTGACCATCATTAAATGACCCATCCCGGACACTGATGAAGACTCTCCTTAACCAAATTTTAATCAGGCTTATTTGTCTTCTTCTGGATTAGGTCTCAATTTGAGACTCATCCTTGACAGATGGACATAGTCCAGTTTTAGCAAAAATCTTAAGTCAGTTTAGAATCCCTCACATCCTTGGTATCTGATCATTCTGGCCTGCCTTCAACAAGAATCCTGTTTGTAAGTCTAGAAAGAATC
This sequence comes from Muscardinus avellanarius, assembly GCF_963383645.1. NCBI lineage: Eukaryota > Metazoa > Chordata > Mammalia > Rodentia > Gliridae > Muscardinus > Muscardinus avellanarius. Next base: position 15,930,558 of record NC_137787.1, on the reverse strand, counting down.
CCTCCTTCCTTTGATGTTTCCTGTTAGTAAGTTTTCATCTAACAAGCTCCTCAAATCCTCAACTGTTCCTATTGTATTGAAAATTGACTCTCCCCCCCCTTTTTTTACTGAAGTCTTTCTTCTGATACTGCAGAAGTTTCAGAATATAGTTCCTCCTTCCTTCCTTCTTTCCTTCCTTCCTTCCTTCCTTCCTTCCTTCCTTCCTTCCTTCCTTCCTTCCTTCCTTCCTTCCTCCATCCCTCCCTCTCTCTTTTTCCTTTTTATCAATTTAACTCTGGTTTCCATTCTATTCAGATTTTTTTATATTAAGATCTAACTGGCCCCCTTAAAAATGATTTAACTCAGTCGATCCTTCAAGTGGCTGAGCTCAGATGACCAGTTCCATGAGTAACCCAAAGTGTGACCTTCCCAGCTGAGAGTCACCTCTAGAATGTGAGAATTAATAAGGTGTTTGAAGACATTGAATTGCCTAGTGCTTTATTTTGCAATTGATAACTGGAATATTTATTACTTAAAAATTTATTGAAACATGACACATTTTCACTAACAATATATGTTACCAGATGCAAATAATAGATACTGTACATGTTTTTATCAATAATAAATACAATTAAAATATATATAGAATGCTTTTCTAATTAGGCAATATATAACATATAATATTGGAAGGCACTTGATAACTGAGTTACAATTGATAGAATCAATATTATTTTATCTCTATTATCTAGTACAAAAAAGAAGAAAAGCCATTAGGAATGACAGATACTATTTAGCATTTTCTTTTTTGTTGTTACTCTCATTAGCACTTTCACTATGCTCCTTAATTTGGCATTCTTAATAAGTTTATGATACTGGTGTTATTATGCTTTTTTTTACTACTGACAAAACTGAGATCTAAAGTTGTTAAGTAATTTATTCAATATTTCACTGTCAAGACTTAAATCAATGTCTTCTCAGTTTTAATTCCAGGCTCTTTTCCAGGAAACTCTGGCCAGACCCGAATAATAAACTAAAGTCCAAATCTGGAAACATCCTCTCCAGTTTCTGAATTCTGAGACCATTACTGTCTAGAGGAATGGCTATTGTTTTACTTTTGGGAAATTCACATTGGGAGAAACTTGATGTTTTCATAGGGAATCACACGATGTAGGATTCAGATTGAATTTCACTCTGGAGATTATAGTGTTGGCTTTTTCAAGATTCAATTTTAAATTATATTTTAATAAGAACAACATGTGATTGTGTAGAAGGAAATCTGAGATGTGGAGAGGGAAGAGCCTGGATCTGAGTTCCAGAAGAGATGATGGCAGCAAAGCTCTGAGATTCTCTTCCTCTGCCTCCCATTGCAGCGGGCTCCCACCTCTGCAGAAATCTCAGACCAAGGACTGTCACTTGGTAAATATGTATGATTTCTTCAGGGAAACTCAGTAAAAGTTCTTCTAATATGTGTTTATAAGTGTGGGAGATAAAGTCCCAAGATAAGGCTCCAGGTGAAGCAAGGTGTTGCTAATGGCAAAGCCTCATTGTTGGCCTAAGAAACACTGCCTTAAAACCAATTTGTCATTTCTTCCCCGTGCCCATTTCTTTTGGAGGGGGGAAGGAAGCAGTACTGAGGATTGAACCTAGAGACATTCAGCCTCCAAAATACATCATCAGCCCTTTTTAAAATTTTGAAACAGGGTCTCACTAAATGCATATCTATGTTCATAGCTGCACAATTCACCAATGCCAAACTATGGAACCAGCCAAGATGGCCTTCGGCAGATGAATGGATTATAAAACTATGGGATATGTGCACAATGAATTTTACTCAGCCATAAAGAAAAACACAATTATGTCATTTACAGGTAAATGGATGGATCCGAAGGACATTATGCTAAGTGAGATTAGTCAGTCACAAAAAATAAGAAATTGAATGCTTTCCCTAATATGTGAAAGCTAGGGAGAAAATGGGTCATAGGAGGAACTCTGGAGGAAGAAGGAGATTCTATAGATGAGCAAATAAGTCAACCTAACTGAGGGGATGGGAGGGGGAAGAGGGAAATTCTCTAATGCAACATGATGTAAACTTTAACAAACATATCAATGTCAGTCACTTAGCCAAACATGAGAAGGAAGGAGTGGGAGAGAATGGGGTGAGAACTGGATAAGGGCTAATTGGGTAATGTGTGCATGTATGTTTCCACCATCTTGCATTCCATTAAGATGTATGACTACGATGCACCAATAGAAAAATAAAACACAAAAAAGAAATGAGCTGGGAGTAGGGTTGTCAGATAAAGTATGCATTATTAAATGGAATATAAGTGAGCCCTCCCAATTTTTTTTTTGTGTGTAGGTATATCTCTCATGTAATGGGACATATTACATTAAAGCATCTTTTTTTGTTTATCTGAAATTCAAATTTTCATGGGGCAGTTCATATTTTTACTTGTTAAATCTGGCAACCCTAGCTGGGGAGCGTCATACAGTCAGCTCTTTGGAGATACCCTGAACTCCTGAGGTCCTTGGGAAAGGAGAAGTGCCCACCGATGGCGGAGGATGTGCGCAAGGCTCTAAGGTCACGGGCAAGGCAGACAATGATCCTCTCAACTGCATCACCTCAGTCCTGGGGGCTGTCGATAAAATCCAGCTTACATGCCATGTAAGCTCTAGTCAGGTAAAAAAAAAAAAAAAATAGAAAGTAACTAGTTCCCCAGAAGTGTCTCTTTTTTCCTCTGGGAGCCACTATTCCTCCGTTCTCTTTAAGAACAATCACTACACTGGCTTCCTACTCCACACATTTTAGTTTTGCCTGTATTTGGACTGTCTTTACCTGAAACCACATGCTGTGCTTTCATGGCGGAAATTTATTTCTGAAATAAGCAGAGATGCCTTGGCAATTTCTCATCACCTAATGAAATCAGAGACGTAAAACAATTCAACAGGTTTTACTCTCTGTAACTGGCTCTGTTTGTGGTTCCTCCTCCATATGTGAAAATGCCGTGTCCAATCACAAGTGCTTCTCCAAGGCCTCTGCCACACAGTGACATCTCAACTTCACTTTTGGTCCACCAGCCTTGGGATTCTGTCTGAACATCTTATTGCATTCTCCCTGGGAACCAGCAGAGGCCTCTAGGTGAAAGTTACCCCTGCCTGACTCAGTTTTCTTCAGTCTCTTGTCTCTATAATTTTTCACTGCTGTAGGAGCTCTTTATGGTTTGTTGTTGTTGTTCTAATTTGCCAGTTGTTCTCAATAGGAGACCCTGTCTGGACTGCCTGAACTGTCATTACTGGAAGCATATTTCTCAATATTTGAGATCTCATTGCATTCTACAAGTCACAGACAGGACTGAGGACCCTTGCAGCCTCAGATCTAGTTACACTTTTGCCAGAGAAGAGAAAATTTCTGGTCAAAGCAAAGTTCTTTGGGACTCAGAGGATGAGTGTCACTGAAGCTGCACCAAGAAAAGGACAGTTGTATCTGTGCAGTGCCTGTAGTAGAAGAGTGCTATCTCTTTTGCTCCAACAAGGAGAAAAAAAGTGCGGTATTCTGCTGTAATATGCTGCAATACTTTTCTTAAATTTTATAACTTAAGGTCATGAGTACAATAATTTTCTTAAATTTTTTAACTTAAGGTCATGAGTTTTTTAAATATATTTTTCTCTAGAAAAGAAACAGCTATTATTTTTGGATCTCTACAATCATCCTGTTAAAAATTCATTTGTTAATTTAATTAAAATTTAGCTGTTAAATGTTAACAAGACCTCCTTCCCTCAAAATACATTCTTTTCCCCACAAAACTCCATTGTTTATTTTTATTGAAATGTAATATTTGTATATCTTTCTGGGAGTATATTATGATAAATCAATAGGTTATACAAAAGTAATAAACATTATTCCCATCTTCTCAATTATTATTATTATTATTATTATTATGTGTGTGTGTGTGTGTGTGTGTGTGTGTGTGTGTGTGTGTGTGTGGTACTGGGGTTCCTGGAAGCCCTTCTATCTCCGGGCTACACTCCCAGACCTATTTTTACATTTTTATTTGGAAACAGGGTGTCCTAAGCCAGCACGTGCGGCTGGCTTCAAACCTGCGCGATCCTCCTGTCTCTGCCTCCCAAGCGCGGGGATTACAAGAATGCACCACCACGCCCGGCCCTCATTATTTTTAAGTATTGGATTTTCTATTCTTTTCTGGCAATTTTGAAATATATCACAGATTATTTTAACCAATGGTTACTATATTGTGCTAAAGAAGAACCAGAAGTAAGTAACCCCTTTGCTCTGTTTTATTGCCCTTTAGTGAACTTCTTTCAGTCTGTCCTCCCCGATCCTTCTCAATCTCCAGTGACCCCTGGTGCATTCTGTACTTCTACAAGACTGACTTAGTTTCTACAAATAAAAGAGAACTTCTGCTATTTGTCTTTCTGTGTTTAGTTTATTTCACTTAACATACTGTCCTCCAGTTCTATCCATGTTTCTGTAAATGACAAGAGTACATTTTTTGTGCCTGAATAATATTATATTTCATCATATATATATATTTTTTTCATTACCCATTGATAATTCATTGAGGTATATTTTAGCTATTGTGACTAGTACTTTTGCACATAATCATGGGAGTGCATGTATTATTTTCAGAATAACACTTTTATCTCCTTTGGATTATGTACCCAATGGTGAAATTGCTGAATTCTATGATAGTTCTATTCTTACTTTTTTGAGGACACGCCATACTGTTTTTCTTAATGGCTATACTAGTTCACATTCCCTGCAAGGCCTGGGAGAAGCACTTGTGCTTGGACACACAGAACATTTGCAATTAGGGAGGAGGAACCATAAACAGAGCCACCAAGAGTATATAAGAGCTTTCTTTATCTACATTCTGGCTAGCATTTATTACCACAATGCACTCTTGATTTCGCCTAACATAACCAACTAGTTAGCACAACTGAATTGTTGACTGGGTTAAAAAGGCAAATGCAGTAGTTGGATTGACAGTCTCATGGACCTGTACTCCCATGTTTATTGCAGCCCTACTCAGAAGGTGTGGTAAGATATGGGGTCAATCGAGGCATCTGTCAGTGGATAAATGGATAAAGAAAATGTGCTACATATATACATGGAATACTAGTCAAACACAAAAGAATAAAATCCTGTCATTAGCAGCAACATGGATGGAACTGGAAGGCCATGCACTAAGTGAAAAAAGCCATACATAGAAAGTCACATACCACATGTTCTCATTTGTATATAAAAGCTAAAAAAGTTTATCTCACAGAAAAAGAGAGTAGAATAGTGATCACTAGAGATTATGAAAGGGAGAGGGAGGGGAGATAGAGGAATATTTAAAGGGGGAATAAGTTCTAATGCTCTACAACACAGTAGATTTACTGCAGTTCACAACAATTTAATATATATTTTATATATTTTGTCTTCTAGAAGACAAAGCTGGGACATAGCTCAGTGTTAGAGCTCTTGCCTAGCATGCATGAGGCTCTGAGTTCAATTTTCTGTACCACAAGGAAGAAAGGATGGAATAAAGGAAGAGAGGAAAGTAGGAAGGAAGGAAAAGAGAGAAGTTTGAAGGATCACAGCACTAAAAAAAGTTTATTTTATTTCATCGTTGTATATTATATAGATTTATCAAATTATCACACCATACCACGTAAAAGTATATAATTATTATATATCACTAAAAGACCTATGTTCTTTCTGCTAATCCAGGTTCTAAAATATTTCTCTACATTGGGCTGAATACTTGGATTATTTATGAGTTATTCTCTCTAGCTCTCCCAAATTTATTTTTTATTTGTTTTTGTTTTTCTTCCTTAAATGGAATTGACTTATGAATCTTATATTGTATGAAACAACTCTGTGAGCATATTAATGCTATACTTACATTAAGAGTGTTGAGTATTGCCAAAAAACATTTTTCAATGAATCAAACAGTGCTTTTATAAAGATTCCTGGAACTCATTTTTTGTCTAATCTTAATATTAGAAACAAAAGCCTACAGGATAAAAAACCAGACAGTTTTATGAAACATTTTCTGCCTACCCACCTCCCATCATAATAACAGAAAGTACAAATGTAATATTGAGACACATATGAGATGAGCTAAAATATTTTTTATTTGTTTCCATATCTTGTGTTATGATCATGGTTTTAATAACTTTCTGGCTGAATCACTAAAAAAGCATTGACATATTCTCAGTCCAAATTTCCAAAAGTGTATTTTATTTTCTCATCTCTAGACTTTAATTTTCTTCCTGGCCTATGTCAGTAAGGAAAGATTGTCAATAATTTTATTAGCTGTCATAGACAAAAGGCAAAAAGAATATCTTATTGCTGGTACAGTGTTTGCATGCTATAATATGGGCCAGTAAATATTTGTCAACTGACTTTCAAGATATGATATATTTTTCCTGACATCCTCAATATTGAATTCCTCTGCTTTGAATTAGTATCATGGAATTTTACAGTGATTTAACTAAGGAATTCCACTGAATAGATTCATGCTTCATGGCTTTTCTTTTTAAATCTAAGAGAACCTAGAATGTGCTAGAGAATGTGCCTCCCACAAGGGAGGGAGCTTTCCATTTTCTTTACTAGTGTGTCCTACATGTTTAGAACTTGCTGATACAATAGTTTCCTTTAGTAAATACATCTTGAGTGATCAGCTGAATAAAACCATAGACCCATAGAACAATAGAGACTGAGTGGACTTTTGAGGTCATTGAGGTGAAGCCCCATTTAACAGATATAGAAATTATCAAGGTGTAGACTGCCAACTGACATGGTCAAAGTCAGAGGTGGCAGAGAGATGGATAAGTATCTAAAATTTATACCTGAGCTTATGATCAGTGGTGTTGGCCTCCTGTTCTCATAACTACAAAACCTAATGTAGGCCCAAGTAGCCTGAAACTAAGAAACATCCTAATCCTAGGAAGGATTTTTTGTGATTGGTAGGTCACTGTTAGTCATCAACTCTTTTATATTTGTAGAAAACCACTTTAACTCAGGTGTAAACTTCCTTGCCCTGCTTTTATTTGGTGAGAAATACAAAGGCCTGGCCATCTGCTTGAGTCTTCTTTTCACCAATATCGATCCCTACAAAATTACTTTCCCCAAATTATTTCCCAATGCACACACTGGAGAATCCCCACTTCAATAGGTCCCTTACTCAGTGAACCCTGCCTTTTTCTAAAAATCATTAAAAATTTATATTTCTTGATGTAGACTTTCATCACTCTGTATAGGTAGCATCTTTATGTTGCCAGCAGGTTCCTAGACATTCTGGGTACTTCACACAGCAGAGCAAACTCTCCCTCCTTCACCCATTTGAGAATAAAGATTCTTAAACCTGGGACCTTTCCATTATACTACAATGCCCCAATAAAATTCTTCTCTCCCAAATACCATTTCTCTAAACTTTATTAGTAAATGAGGTTAGTTAACAAATGTTATGGTCTGAATATTTGTATTCCCCCAAATCTCTATGTTGAGATCTTACCCCAAGGTGAAGGTGGTAAAGGATAGGAATTTGGGGAATCAGTAGGTCATGAAGATGAGCCCTTCATGAATGGGATTAATGCCCTTATAAAGGCATTCCAGAGAGCCCCATCCTCCTTCCACCATGTGAGGACACAGCAACATGACAGTTGTTTAGGAATTAGGATGTTTGGCCCCATCATATTAAAAGCTTGAGTTTAGATTCTCAGCCATTAAACTGTGAGAAATAGATGGATCATGTTTATAATCCACTCTATGGTATTTTATCTGCAGCCCAAACAGGCTAAGATAATGATTTAATCCAATAGGTTAACTCTGCTGTGTTAAATTCTTTATAAGCCATTGAAGTGAGTTATAAACCTTGTCCATGTCATTACCATGTCTCTCCCTCTTTTTCCTCCCTGCAGTGATATATACATGATTCAAACAGTGCTTCCTAAGTACCTACTATTCTCCTAATCTTTAACATGTCTTATCTCCTTTAGTTCTATCAGAAGCTCTGTATAGCAGACATTCCTGTTAATATTTGTACCTACTATTCTCCTAATCTTTAACATGTCTTATCTCCTTTAGTTCTATCAGAAGCTCTGTATAGCAGACATTCCTGTTAATATTTGCTGGGTGATATGATATCCTTTATACAGATTATGCCACCAAGGCTCTCGGAAGTGCAATGGTAGATCTAGGCTCACACAGCTGCTAAGTGACCAGTGAAGTCAAGATTCCCATCTGGATCTTCTTATTCCAAAGTCAGGGTTTCATTAGAGCCATAAAAGAAAAAACAACAACTAATTAGGTAGCAGAGGAGTTCTCCCAACAGGCCAGGTCACCTTATTGACCTAAATGAGAGGAATGGAAGGGAGGAAGAGGGAAATTCCATAATGTACATGATGCACATTCACAAACATATCAGTCAATCACTAAACCAAACATGAGGAGGGAGGGAGAGGGAATGGGGTGGGAATTGGGGAAGGGCTAGTTGAGTGATGTGTGCATGTATGCCTCTACCATCTTGTGCCCCATTAAGATGTATGACTACAATGCACTAATAAGAAAATTAAAGAAAAACAGGGTATGCCTTGTATACTTGTGCACCTAAGACTGAATAGAGCATTGGGCAAATTATTTAACTTTTCTATCCTTACTTTGCTTAACTGTCAAGTGGGGATTATCATGTCTCTGCTCTATACTTGCCAGAAGAGTTAAGGATGATAGATCAGCATCCTTGCACGATGCCTGATATAAAAATGAAAAGTAGCTATAATTACTAGTAACAGAAGTGTCAGCTCTTACCTGATACATGACTTAACTTAGATGTAGACTTTAAGGGATTTGTTTATCAGGGGGCCTAGAGGCCCAGGAACTGTATTTTATTATTACAACTGAAACATGACAAGTTAAATTTAACAATGGGTCCATATACCAAGTATATTTTTAGTTAAAACAAGTCTACTTAAATCCCTAGTTAAGTGTTGAGATGGCACCAGCCCATGTACTGCATCTTTTAGCTAATCTACTTGGCATTTTATAACCAAATAATTTCCCAGACTTCATAGAAAGGTCAAGAAGCATTCTTATTTTAAAGAGTGGAACTGCACTAGCTTAACCACAAAGAGATGCTGGATCTAGGCTATTATTTCAGTTTAATGAAATAATAAACATTATTCATAATAGACTAATAAACCACCTTTATTTCCCTTTAAGTATGTAATTTAAAATATTTATATGCTTAATTATTTTGATTTGTGTCTTTTTGTGTGTTACTTGGGATTGAACCCAGGAACATTCTACCTTTGAGCTATATACCCTACCCAGCTATTTTTAACTCTTTGTGTGTGTGTGTGTGTGTGTGTGTGTGTGTGTGTGTGTGGTACTGGAGGTGACACATAGGGGCTTTTTATACCTCAGGGCTATAATCCTAGACCTATTTTATACTTTTTTTGAAAACAGGGTCTCACAAAGTTGCTGAGAGCCTCACTAAGTAGCTGAGGCTGGCTTCGAACCCGTGTATACTCCTGTCTCAGCCTCCCAAGTGCTGGGATTACAAGCGTGCACCACCACGCCCAGCTTACTTTTTGTTTTGAAACAGGGTCTGGCAAGGTTTCTGAGAGTCTTGCTAAATTGCTGAAGTTTGTCTCAAACCTGTGGTCCCACTATCTCAGCCTCCCAAGTGCTGGAATTAGAGTTGTGAGCAACCACATACTGTTTATAGCTTAATTATAATTGCAGTATCTGTTGTTTTCTTTAGATGACATCTGTAAATATAAAAATGAAAAAGTAACTAATGAAAAATAATTCAGTTACTTTGTCTTTTCATAAAATTTCAAACTGTAACTGTGAAGTGATAGTCACCCGATTAGAAATCATCATTCTGGTCATTCCTAAATCCATGTAAATATCATAGCTTAGGTTGGATTTCATACAGGTATTCATGATAGGATTATGGTTAAAATAGTAGATTGGTGGTATGTTATTAATATTTTCTAACCTGGTTTTCAAATCAGACATTTGACACATAGAGGTTTTAAATGACAGGATAAAGTACAACTAGAGAAAAGTCAGGGTCTTTTTTTTTGTGGAGAGCAGGTCACATTTACAAAGCTAATTATTTCTCCAATTCCTAATTCCCAAATCTTCCTTGATTCTATAGATTATTGAAGAGTAGAAGCAGAGGTGGGAGCAATTTGTCTAGCTAGGCAACTGCATTTCTCAGCCTCCCTGGCAGGAAAAAAACTATTCAGTTCTGCTGAATGAGATATAAGAGGAAGTTGGTAGATTACCCCAGTTTTAGCACTGAAAATCCACATCCCTAGGAACTGGGATGGTCACGTACCACAGGCACTCAATCCACTCTGTGGAATGAATGAATGAGGTGAAGGGAATCTATAAGGTTGTGCCAAAGTACTCTGTCCTCATGCCTATCCATTTCTAGGTTTTAGTACTTAATTGCCTGAGTGAGGATATTAATTAAAAGTCAAATTTGTAGAAATAAATTGGAAGAGAGCTAACATTTTGGAATCAAAATACCGTGGTGCCTTTACATTCCATGTAATAGTTATATTGCAAGAAAATAATTGGTTGGGTATCATTTTTTAGCAACATCTATAAAAAATACATTGTACAAGGGTGGATGGGTAGGAGTTGGTTATTGGAAACTGTTCATTCAATAATGGGATCTGGCTTCCAAATAAGCTAAAATTTTTTCACCTTTAAATGAATGGAAATGATAAAAGGTCCAGACATGAGAAGGGATGCTGCACAGTCCTTCTGGGTCACAGGTGGACTTTTGTGTACCATAATGGAAATGCTTTAAGGTGTATCTCAGCAAAACTGGCTTATGTTCAGAGGCTTTTGGTAAGAATGGTTAAGGAAGTAGAACCATGACATTTGAAGAGTACCTGGAAAACTTGAAGAGGTTTAATGCAGACAATACCCTTTGAGGGATAGAAAACCTCTATTCATGTTCTTCAAGTGTTTCTCTCTGGATAAAAAGCTGAATTTACTGAGTGTCTAGCTTCTATAACAAATGGCCAAATATTTAGTGACTTAACAACAGAACTGATCATTCTGGAGGTCAAAGTGTGGCACAGGCATTGCTAGAGTGAACTCAAGACACGGCAGCTGTGTGGACTTTGTGGTGGTTTAGGGGAGCATCAGTTTTCTTGCTTTCCCCCCATTACCTTAGAGGCTACTCACATTTCTTGGGCAACTGTACTGTCCAACAGTGTAGCATTTCTCTGACCTTGCATCCACTGTCATATTTATTTTTTAACTATCTTGTTCTGACTCCCTCCTCCATTTTTAAAGATCCCTGTGATTGCCCTTGACCCATCTAAATATTTTGAGACAGTCTTCTCATTGCTGACTAGCAACTGTGTAGTAAAAACTCTCTGAGAAAGTCACCTCTATATTCAGCATCCTCCAGACCTGCAGGGAGATGGAATGTTGTAGGATACAAGCCAAAATTATCTTTAATAGCTTTTACTTTCAATCTTTGTATTTAACCTAACATTCTCATGACTATAAGGCAAATCTTTTGGAACACATCATTAACATAGCAGATCTCCGGCCTCCACCTACCCTAAATCCAAAAAATCTGTATAATATCTGACAAGTATACAAAAGAGAGCCAGCTGATGTCATGCTTTCACCAATATACTTAAGTGTCATAATTTTTTACTTTCTTTATTTTTTTAATTGGTGCATTGTAGTCATATATCAATCACATTGGAATACAAGACTTGAGAGGATATACAAGCACACATCATCCAATTAGCCCTCATCCAGCCCCCATCCCATTCCCTCCCCCTCCCTCGATCGCATGCTTGTTTGGTGATTAACTTTGATACATTTGTTTATGTACCTCCTGCGTTTTAAAGAGGCTCCATCCTCCCGTATTCCATACCCTCTGATTGGCATCATAGTTGCTTCATTATAGGGCCCTTTCTATAGCTCAACCTCTTCCTGTTGATTAGGGGAAGCATCTGATTTATATTTTCTGCGATATTTCTCTGTACATGCCATGTTGCAAGTACCGATCCAACCCTTGATGGCCCCAGTAGTGGCCTGGCTACCCGGTGGACTGATCCAGACCTCGCTGGATCAAGCAGTGGCCTTGCCTCATGGGAGGCCCCAATTCTGGTCTCGCTGGCCCCGACACCAGCCTAACCCCTCAGCTGGCTCCGATCCCAGCCTCGGAGGCCACAGTAGTGGCCTTGCCTCACGGCAGGCTCCGATGCCGGCCATTGGCCCCTGCATCGGCCTAACCCCTTGGCAGGCTCCGATCCCAGCCTCGGAGGCCCCAGCACCGGCCTAGCCTCATGGCAGGCTCCGATCCCAGCCTTGGAGGCCCCAGTAGTGGCCTTGCCTTCTGTCAGGCTCCGATGCCGGCAGTTGGTCCCAGCATCGGCCTAACCCCTTGGCAGGCTCTGATCCCAGCCTTGGAGGCCTCAGTAGCAGCCTTGCCTCACAGAAGGCTCCGATGCTGGCTGTTGGTCCTGGCACCGGCTTATCCCCTCAGCAGGCTCCGATCCCGGCCTCGGAGGCCCCAGTACCGGCCTTGCCTCACGGCAGGCTCTGATGCCAGCCATTGGCCCCGGCACCGGCCTAACCCCTCGGCTGGCTCTTATCTTGGCCTCGGAGGCCCCAGCACCTGCCTTGCCTCACAGCAGGCTCTGATGTCGGCCTCGCTGGCCCCAGCACCGGCCTAACCCCTTGGCAGGCTCTGATCATGGCCTCGGAGGCTTCCGTAGCGGCCTTGCCTCACGGAAGGCTCTGATGCCGGCCGCTGGCCTCGGTACCGGCATAACCCCTCGGCGGGTTCTTATCCTGGCCTCGGAGGCCCCAGCACAGGCCTTGCCTCATGCCAGGCTCTGATGCCCGCCTCACTGGCCCCAGCACCGGCCTAACCCCTTGGCAGTCTCCGATCCCGGCCTCGGAGGCCCCAGCCCCAGCCTTGCCTCACAGCAGGCTCCGATGATGGCCTTTGGCTCCGGCACCGGCCTAACCCTTCGGCTGGCTCTTATCCTGGCCTTAAAGGCCCCAGTAGCGGCCCTGCCTCACGGCAGGCTCCAGTTCTGGCCTCGCTGGCCCCAGCACCGGCCTAACCCCTCGGCAGGCTCCAATCCCAGCCTCGGAAGCCCCAGTAGCGGCCTTGCCTCCTGTCAGGCTCCAATGCTGGCCGTTGGCACCAGCATCGGCCTAACCCCTCAGCAGGCTCCGATCCTGGCCTCAGAGGCCTCAGTAGCGGCTTTGCCTCATGGAAGGCTCCGATGCTGGCCGCTGGCCCCGGTAACAACCTAACCCCTCAGCAGGCTCCAATCCAGGCCTCAGAGGCCCCAGCACCGGCCTTTCCTCATGGTGAGCTCCGATCCTGGCCTTGCTGGCCCTGGCACCAGTCTAACCCCTCAGCAGACTCCAATCCCGGCCTTGAAGGCCCCAGCACCGGCCTTGCCTCATGGCAGGCTCCGATCCCAGCCTCACTGGCCCCAGCATTGGCCTAACCCCTTGGCAGGCTCCAATCTTGGCCCGGAGGCCCCAGTAGTGGCCTTGCCTCACAGCAGGCTCTGATGTCAGCCACTGGCCCCGGCACTGGCCTAACCCCTCAGCAGGCTCCGATCACTGTCTCTGGGGTTATTATTTCAAAGGTTCCAGGTGTAATGTATCAGATCTCTGCCTCCCCTGAGTACTGGCCACTGCCATTACCACTGCCTCCACCATTTCAAATCCTTCCCAGGCTCTTTTTCCACTCTGAATATTGTCCAGTGTTCCTAAGCATGCGTGATGGTAGCATTTGACATTTGGTATAATTTCTCCAAAAAAATAAGGTTGGTAGGATCCGGTTTCTGCTTCTCCTGCAAGTCTCCACCACCATCACGGAGACCGCTTTCAACATCGCCTTTCTCCTTGGTCTCCACTAAACTCTCTCCTTACAGGTGATGTCCAAGGTTCTTAACAATATAGAGAAACAGCAGTCCTTCACGGGGAATTTTTCTATAAGTTCCATTGCATTTAGATAAGTTTTGTCTGCATCTCCAGTGTCCTGGTATCCACAACGGCTTTCTTAACTCCTCTCTGATATTTTTCTTTTTCTTTTTCTTTTCCTTTTTTTTTTTTTTTTTTTTTTTTTTTTTAATAAGAGAAGACAGTATATGTGGTTTGAGGAGGTAGTGGGATCAGGTACTCAGTAGCACTGTGACCCGGTCGGTTTCCCCATGGGTCTAGCGTGCTCCGCACTACTCTGCCTGGGGCCCAGGGTCCCACGACCCTGGCCCCGGCTGGTGTGCCCCGTGCAACCCCCCCCCCCCCGGGACCCAGCGTACTGGGCCCGGTTTCTCCAGGGGTCTGGCGTGCTACAAGCAGTTCAGTTAGGGCCCAGAGTCCCGCGATCCTGGCCCCGGCTTGCGTACCCCGCACGACCCCCGCCCGGGACCCAGCGTCTTACTGTGCCTGGCTTCTCCAGGGGTCTGGGGTGCTACGCGTGTTCTGGCCCGGGGCCCAGAGTCCCGCGACCCGGGCCCCGGCTTGCGTGCCCTGCGCGACCCCCACCCGGGACCCAGGGTACTGGGCCCGGTTTCTTACGTTACTTTTTTTTATATACTGGGATCAAACCTAGGGGCATTTTACCCTTGAGCTATGCCCCTAACCATTATTATTTTAAAATAGGATCTTACTGAGTTGCTGAGGATAGTCTGGAACCAGCAATCTTCCTGTGTAGGCCCCCCAACTTACTTTCTTTGTTTTATAGGTATAAAGGTTTTGTCACTTCTTCTATAGTGGAACATGTCATTTGAGGTAGTCTGAGTCTGTTACTGGGTCATGGTCTTTCATATCTGACTCAAACTATTTTCTTTAAAGAATTATATTATGTCAACAACTAGAATTCCATTTTCCATCTTTTTTTTGTTTTTTTTTTTTTTTTTGGTGGTACTGGGGTTCCTGGAAGCCCTTCTACCTCCGGGCTACACTCCCAGAACTATTTTTACATTTTTATTTGGAAACAGGGTCTCCTAAGCCAGCACGCGTGGCTGGCTTCGAACCTGCGCCATCCTCCTGTCTCTGCCTCCCAAGTGCGGGGATTACAAGCGTGCGCCACCACGCCCGGCCATTTTCCATCTTAATTCTTCCCTGTGTCACATAGCACATTGATAGGTTTTGGTAACTAGAAAGTGCCCATTTGCGGGATGGGGGTGTGATTTTGTCCACTGCATTAATCCTGCTCTTTATAGTTATAAATACTGATCTACAGCCAGTGGGTGAAATTTACAAATGTTGTGAATGAGCTGTTTCAGAAGGTAGAGAGTTTTCTATCACTGTAGGTACTAGATCCATAGAATGATCTATGAACAAGAATGTTCCAGAATTTTGCTATCAACATGATAGCCATTTGCCACACACATGTAAATATTTATACATTAATTTTGATTAACTGATTGGTTCCTTACTTGTTCTGGACACATCTTCAGAGCTCAATGACAACTTGTGACTGGTGGCTACTGAACTGAACAATGCTAATATAAAATATATGTATCATTGCAGAAAGCGAATTGGACAGCTTTCTACTCAGAGTGCAGTTCAGGGTCCAGCACATGAGCTCTGCCTGGTATGTATATGTATGTACTTTGAAATAGCAAGCAAACATTAAATGAAGCTCCACGAGGTTCCAGGAAGCACTTCTCAGATTCTTTGTAATAATTTTTTTATGAATATTATTTCTGTATTTGCTATATTGAGAGTGCAAAAAATGTAGAGAACTGAATTATGTTATATTGTCATGTGTGTGTGTGCATGCGTGTGTGTGTGTGTGTGTGTGTGTGCGTGCGTGTGTGTGTGTGTGTGTGTGTGTGTGTGTTACTGGAGATCAAGTCCAGGGGCATTCTACCTCTGAGCTACACCCCCGGACCTATTTTATTTTTATTTTGAAACAAAGTCTTACTAAGTTGATGAGTCTCACTACCTATTGAAGTTGTCCTTGAACCTGCAGTCTTCCTGTCTCAGCCTCCCAAATACTGAGATTACAAGCATGTGCCACCATGCCTGACTGTTTTTAATTTAAAGAAGTAATAAAAAAAACACTCCAAGACAAGATGAAATAAAACCCTGTAGGGTAATATCTTAGGTCAGCCCTCAGACTCCTTTTATATATACAAAGAAATGGTAACAAGTTTTAATGTACCTAAAAAACACCTCTGTTTTAATTACCATTGGTGTGTAGCAAATTACCCTAAATATAGTTACAGACAGTCCTTGACTTGCGACTTTTCAGCTTTACTATGGTACAAAGATGATAGGCATTGAGTAGAAACTACTTAAAAATTTGGGTCTTGGTCTCTTCTCAGGCTATTGATATGTGGTGTATTTCGGAGGTGATTGACTTTGGCTATTTGCTCCATGCTGCTGGGCAGTAGCAGGGAGTCTGAGCTCTCAGGCGGCCTCATAATCACCACAGTAAACAACCCATACTTGACATTGAGGAGCATATGTTGTTTAAGGAACTTGTGCATCATTTGTGTGTAAGAAGTTCAGGAAGGAGGCAGCTCAGTGGTTCTGGCTTCTGGTCTCTTGTGTTTTCAGAATTACCTATCAGCTGGCATTGCAGTTGTCCAAAAGCTGCACTAAGCTGGGCAGCCAATATGCACATGTAACTGGCAACTGATGCCAATTGTACACTGGAGCACCCGTACCTGATCTACCCAGTACTTAGGCTCATTTAAAAGGAATTTCTCATAGAGTGGCTGATTTATCTCAACACATATGTCTCAAGAGAATCTAGTGGGGACTGCATGAAAACCTGTGCCCTGGTCCATCAAGTAAGACATGGCCACTATCGCTACTTTATTTTTTTAATAAAGGATTCACCTAAGGGCAGTACAGATAACTGAGGATGTGGGCATAGAACTTACCTCTTAATAGGATATGCATCAAAGAGTTTTCAGACATGTTTTTGTTGTTGTTTGTTGTTGTTGTTGTTGTTTCTTTCTGGTGTTACTGGGGTTTCTGGAAGCCCTTCTACCTCCAGGCTACACTCCCACGGGCTACACTCCCAGACCTATTTTTTAACTTTATGTGGAAACAGGGTCTCTTAAGCCAGCGAAGCTGGCTCCAAACCTGCGCGATCCTCCTGTCTCTGCCTCCCAAGCATGGGGATTACAAGCGTGCACCACCACGCCCGGCTTCAGACATGTTTTAATGCTATTATGAAGATAGGCACTGTTGCTCATGCCTGTAATCTCAGGACTTGGGAGGTTCAGACAGGAATCTAATTACAGGTTTGGAGCCAGTGTGTAGTCATTTAGTGAGATCCTGTTTCAAAATTTTAAAAAATAATAATAAAAGGGTTTGGGCTTCAATCCTCAGTATTGTATGCAAAAATTTTTAATATGATACCTTGTAAATGGAATTTGAGCTTAAACATTTTTACTCCACTATTCCTACTCTTAACCACTGTGCACATTATATTTTATATTGTATTTTAAAAAAGCAAGGACATAGCCGGGCGTGGTGGCGCACACTTCTAATCCCAGCATTCGGGAGGCTGAGACCAGAGGATCACATTTTGCGGACAGCCTCAGCTACTTAGTGAGGCCCTTCACAATTCAGTGAGACCCTGTTTCAAAATAAAGAATAAAAAATAGAGCAGGGGGTGTAGCTCGGAGGTCAAATGCCCCTGGGTTCCATCTCCAAACCCTCAAAAAAAAAACAAAAACAAAAACAAAACAGAGACATCTTTTTATATTTTCTTTAGCCAATATTAAGAAAAAGTAAAATCAAGCAAACTATTAAGTTGCATGCAAAAATATTAGTATATTAATTAAGAGGTCTTAACAAACTATACTAATTATGAGTCAGACTAAGGGCGCTTGCAAAGCAGATGGAATGTTTCTGGAGTCTCTTCTATGATTGTGGCTCTGTGCACATTAATCCTATTTCCCTTCTAATTTTTTCTCCATTGTTGTACTTCTCTTAGTCCCAAATAATCCTTGGCTCACTCTCTAGTGCCTCTTCCCTTTCCAGAATGTTCTGTTGAGTACTCACCCTTCAATTATGCAAATTGCACTTGTCATAACTCCTAAGTATCCCCCTGAATAGTAAGGAGGATTAAGAGTAAATTACTAAACATTGATGGGGTAATAGTGGAGATATTTTGGAATCGCAGGACCTTGGGCAACTTCCTTTTTCTTTTTCTCATGTATAAAATAAGAAAAATTTGGACTAGTAATGCACAGGGTTGTTTTTCTTGACACAAATGATATAATTCTATGCTGGAAACATTTATGCAAATAGAGATAACATGGTCTCCAAAAGGCTTCCCCAGGGGGTTCTGAAGTCCTCGGGCTCTGTCACAATGTGCCAGCCTGTGCCCGAGAGGAAATGACTCACATTCAAGCAGCCGCATGGACACTTTTCTCATGATTCATTTTTGATAATGAGGCTCTTAGTGACAGGTCAGCTCAGAGACCTCTTCTCTGCCTAATGAACAGCTACTTTGTGGTCCTAATAGCTACTGCTATTTGGAACAAGATAAGAGCATAATTTTCTCCATCAAATTGGATACCCAGTTTTCTAATGTTCTTTCTATTTCAGATGAGAGGCATCTTATCTTTCATTATTTTAATTTTGGAGACAAGGAAGTTCAGGTCGGATTCAATGTGGGTTTTCATTTAATGAGAGAAAAAGACATCGGTAAATTTTCTTTCATTTTTATAAAATGGATTTTGAGTTACATGAACATTACTAAAGAACATCCATGCCACAGAACTTAGCATTGGCTCTGTTATATGTTATGTATACAGAACATGCAAAACGAGTATTAAATTAAGAATAACTGTAGTTAATCTTTATTTAGCACCTATAAGGGCAGGTACTGAGCTAAGTAATTTTTATTCAAGCCTCTAAAAAGCAAAAAATAAGTAATGAGGCCAGGATTTTCACTCTGGTCTGTCTGACTTCACAGCCCAAGGTTGAAGAAAGAAAATGCCATTTTTTAAGTTGACGTTGAAGATAAAATTGCAAACTAAGATTGTGATGTAGGCTGTGAGGTACTTATTATATTTCAGAAGCACTGGAGACATGGCAAGTTGTCAAAGCATTGAATTACTTTTTAATCAAAGATAATGGAACACCTTCTCTTTGCTCTCTATTTTGATCATTAATTTTAAATATGTGCCCAATATGTCTTGGTACTATCAATGAATGAATCCAGAACTTCTGTGGGTAGGGGTTATGGAAAGAACAAGTAATCTAAACCTGAAAATTGTTAATAAATTCATGCCAGTCTTAGTTTCTTCTGTAAATAGACTGATGTTCTTCAGATATCCTGCAGGGAGGGGATAAAAATTTCAGGGATAGCACGCAAACAGGCATCTTGAGAGCCTTCTGGGCAAAGATGGTGGATATTCTAGGGTCTTCATAGCAGCCAGAGGAAACAAGGCCAGATAGTCACCCAGGACCAATGCTGATAATGGAAATAAAAGAACCATTATAGCCACACCTATAAGACAAGATCCCAGTATCATTCTGGTAAAATACAACTTTGAATATTATCTAAAGAAAAAATGTACAAAATGAACTTTCAGTGATATGACAAGTGTGTACAAGTCAACCTGTAACTTCACAGAATCTAAGCCCTACCAAATAGCAAAGAGTAGGTCAAACATAGGTATCATTTCTTTCCAATAATCTTTAAGCAAGTCTGCTATTCATTGCTTTGGTATGATAAAAAAATATATCGACCATTCTTTTGCTTCCTGCCAGGTTTTGGATGATAATTTTTCTTAACAGTGGGAAACAACGCAATAAAAAAGAACAAAAAGAACACAGACATTATGAAAGAATACTATGAAAATAAGCAGCAAGATTAATATATTTTTAATTGTTTCAAAATACTAGTTATTTGAAACCAGTGTGAAAGGTATAGTCCCTGCAATTTTTGTCAAGATAAAAACAAAGACGGGAGAGAAAAATGATATAGAATAAATAAAAAGCACAAAATAATAAAAAGCATAAAATTATAAAACTGAATGCTAATCAATACAGAACCACAATAAAATTATCTTTTCTACAAATGCTCAAAACACCAAAACTGGCAGATCTTAAGAACTTATATATCTGAATGTCCAATTATTGGAGGGAAGAAAATGTAAAAGTTATATAATTAGGCAATCCTGATGAGGATAATGTACTATCATATCTTATTAAATTTCCTGAAAATGTATTTCAAAATTTAGTTTTTGGTTAATTTGGGGGGTGGGGCTTCATAGATCTCATTTTTAAGCCAGTCAAGCAAGAAAGAGCTAGGGAGAAGAAAATAAGAATCCCTGAACCTGGTCCTGGTCTTCTATTCTACTTGAGTTTCAACCTAAACTTGATTAGCTGCAATTTTGATGGTTTTTTTTTTTCCTTGAATTGCCAGAGTTATTTTCAAAGAACAGATGGCTGTTTCTTGAAAAAGAAAAGCAAAAATGTTTAATAAGATATGAGAGTAGGTTACCCCCTTCAGGATTATTTATGTAACTTTTACACTTTACTCTCTCCAATATTTGGACATTATTCAGAAAGGACATGCAAAAATGTTAGAAATTGCACCATTGTTCCTAACTAAAAAGAAAATCTTCTGACCTAGGCTTGAGAGGTAAGGCCAAACTGAGGGCCTGAGAAGGATGCGGTCCAGCTGGGGCTACATCAGCAAGCAAGAAAAATTGGCAGGTGGTCCTACCAGATGCAATATTGGGTGAAAGAGGGACTGGGATAGGGTTTGAAAAATGCTGATAATGGAAAATGAGTGAATTCCAGGAGAATTATTTGAGCTAAGCCAGAAAGCAATACCATAAGTAAACTCGCTGTCCTCATGAGAGAATGCCCAGTGCTGCACCCATAGGGACTTGTGCAGCCAAGATAAACTTGCGGGGTCTGAGACTTTCCAGTTCAAACCAGCAAAGGTGAGAATGGAGGCTGTTATTGGATATAGTTGAGGCTCAGATAGACTTAGGCTCTGCATCAGTGGAAAGTGTGGAGGAAGACCTACGCTTAACACTAGATTCAACTAGTAGGATCTCTGAGATCATCACAGACCACCCAATCATGGTGAATGGGGAGAAGTCAGACCAACCCAGCCTTAGCTGTGGAGAACAGAGATTCTTGCAAATACACTAACTGGGTTGGTCTCAGAGGCACCCCTCACCTTCTCAGGTAGAAAGAGATTCAGGCTCTGCAACAGTTTAAGTGTGGAGGTAAACCTACACTTAACACTAGATCCAACACCATTGATACTGGCCATCTGCATCAATTGAGAGAGAGTCAGAGAGCCAGGCTTGCAGCAGGAATGTGCCAGGAGCACTTGGTGTCTCACAGACATAAAAATAATCAGTCCTTAAATTCATTTGGAAAAACAAACAAACAAACAAAAAAATAGCCATAGTAGTTCTCAGTAACAAAAATGATGCAGGAGAAATCACAATGCCTGGCTTTAAACTATACTACAAAGCCATAGTAATAAAAACAGCATGGTACTGGCACAAAAACAGAAACAGACCAATGGAGCTGAATAGAAGACTCAGAAACAAATCCTCAGACTTACAGTCAATTGATTTTTGACAAAGGGACCAAAACCATACACTGGAAAACAGATAGCCTGTTAAATGATGTTGGCAAAACTGGTTAATGATATGCAGAAAAATAGAAATAAACCCCACTTTCTCACCCTGCACAAGAGTCAATTCAAAATGAATCAAACACCTAGAAATTAGACCAGAGACCTTGAAGCTCTTTGAAGATGGAATAGGTCTAACACTGCAAAACATAGGTAAAACTTTCTAAAGACTCCAAAGACATAAGAAACTAAAAGGTAGATCAATACATGGGATTGCATTAAACTGAAGAGTGTATGTACAGCAAAGGAAACTATCAAGAACCTCAAAATAAAGTCTACAAAAATGGAACAAAATTTTTACCGACTATTTTTCTGATAGAAGACTAATATCTAGAATACACAGAGAACCCAAGAAACTTAGCATTAAGAAAACAAATAACCCAATAAAAAAATGGGCAAAGGAACTAAATAGACACTTCACAAAAGAAGAAATTCAAATGCCAATAAATATATGAAAAAATGCTCAACATCATTCAATCAGAGAGATGCAAATCAAAACTACCCTGAGATTTCACCTAACTCCAACTAGAATGACAATCATTCAAAACACAAACAACATTAAATGCTGGCGAGGATGTGGAGAAGTGAGAACCCTAATGGGATTGCGAATTAGTGCAACCACTTTGGAAAACAGTATGAAGTATCCTCAGAAGAATGGGAATGAACTTACCATATGATCCAGAAATACCACTTCTCGGTATCTACCTGAAGGAAAGGAAAACAAACTACCAAACTAATGCATGTGTATCTATGTTCATAGCTGCACAATTCACCATTGCCAAACTATGGAACCAGCAAAGATGTCCTTCAACAGATGAATGAATTACAAAATTATGGGTATGTACACAATGGAATTTTACTCAGCCATGTAGAAGAACAAAATTATGACATTTACAGGAAAATGGATTAAACTGGACATTATGCTATGTGAGATTAGTCAGTCACAGAAAATAAGAAGGCAGATGCTTGCTTTCCCTAATATGTGGAAGCTAGGGAGACAATGGGTCATAGAAGGAACTCAAGACAAAGGAGAAACAAGTTAGGTGACCTGGGGGGGGAGGGGAGGGGGGAAGAAGGAGGTTCCCTAATGTACATGATGTACATTCATAAACATATCAAAGTCAATCACTTAGCCAAACATGAGAAGGGGAAAGGGAATGGGGTGGGAATACGGTAAGGACTAATTGGGCGATGTGTACATGTATTCCTTACCACCTTTTACTCCATTAAGATGTATGACTAGAATACACCAATAAAAATTTTTAAAAAGTATACACTTTTACATGAAATGACACTATCAAGAAACTGGTAAAGGGAACACACAGAATGAAAATAAATATAAAATTGTGCATCTGACAAGAGAGTGTATATATCTTGAATATGTAAGTTTCTACAGCTTAATAGCCAATTAAAAATAGGCAGAGTTTGAATGTACATTATTCCATAGAATATCTATAAATAGCCACCAAGCACATGGAAAAATGGTCAACATTACTAGTCATTACCGAATGCAAATAAAAAATACAATGATACTACTTCCACTCACCAAAATGACCAAAATAATAAAAGACAGACTTGAGCAGGTGTTGTTGAGAATGTGGAGCAGCCTGTTTGGAAAACAGTTTGACTGTTCTTCAGAACTTTTAACTTAGAGTTACCATGTGACCCAGTAGTTCCATGCCTACATACACAGCCAAGAGAAATGGAAACATAAGTTCATCCGCACAAAAATCATACACAAATTTTCTTAGCACTATTCATAATACCCAATAATGGAAATAAACCAAATATCTATCAGCTGATGAATGGGTAAATAAAACATGCTATATCCACATAATGAAATATTATTCAGCAAATAAAGGGAAAAGACTATATATTAGTGCATATATATTACATGTATATTAGTTAGCTAGGAATGTAACACAATACCAGAGATGAAGTGATTTTCACATTAGCAATTTGTTTTCTAAAATTCTGGAAGCTAAAATCTGAGGTCAAAATCAACAGGGTTAGTTTCTCCTGCAACCTTTCTCCTTGACTTCCATAAGGCTTTTGTGGGTAGCAGGCTGTACCCTCCTCTGAGCGTCTCCATAATATATAGAACAGCAGTTTTCAGGGTAGGCCTAGCCCTGAGTTACTCAGTTACTCCATTTTTTGAAGCAGTAGTTTTCTATGAGTTACCATTTTGAGTACAAATACCAAGGTAGAATGACTCTACATCTTTTTTTTTTATAGAAGTAAATACCATTTGTCCAGCATATCCATGAGGCTCAAACTGAAAAATAAATTAATTATGCTAAAAAGAAAATTATCACTTATATGAACTTATTGGGTCAAATCAAAAGCACATGAATGTATAGGCATATCAAAGCTATATCAGCCAATCCAGACTCATGAAGTTATCAGTCTCACCAGATGTAACCCGCCATCAGCTGAAGCACACAAGAGAAGGGACACCTAAGACAAATGGTGTGAGTCACACAGAAACCTGTCATCAAACCATTGGGTGAATAAGTCCTGAGGTCCACAGACAAACAAGACCCAACTCAGTCCCCAGGGCTTCAGTTCCCTCCCCCTGTTTCACATGGCCCACCTTGAAAGTGCAGAGACTACTCTCCACACTCCTCCCCTGCTCTGACAGCTGTGATATTGAACAAGTTCTTTAGCAGGTTCCTAATCTTATCTGACTACCTGCAAAAACACCTTTGCATTTGTAGTTGTTCTCTGCATTTCAGACAGCATCCTAAAACACTAGTGTTGCTGCTTAAACCCTTTCTTAGCCTTTCTGAAACAAAATTTGCCCAGTACAACCACATGGCTAACACTCATGTGCTCACATAAGGGGTGTGTGTGTGTGTGTGTGTGTGAAGTACCAATGTGTGACTTAAGTGTTACACATTAGTAATTAGGATTGGAATAGAAAAGCCTGTGATTGCCTGACTTATGGCTACCAAGTGACCCATGAGTATTTGGTGAATTGCAATCAATGAACATGATATAAAATGAATTTATTATATCTCAATAAATGCTGAAATTATAAAAAGAAACACATGCATCTGGTTTGTGTTAGTGAAGTAGCTCACTCATGACTACTGTCTTCTCCCTGTGTTTTCACGTGGACTTCCCTTTGTATATATGCCTGTATCCTAAGTGCTTATCTAATAGGACACTAGTCCTATTAGATAAGGGCTCATCCAAATTATTCCTTAGCAACTGATGTTCTTGTCCAAAGACACAATCTCCAAATATAGTCACATTCTGAAGTACCAAGAGTCATGCCATCAACAAATGAATTTGAAGAGGGGTCCAATTCAATCAATCAACCTACCACCTTGCTTGAAATCATTAGGCCAGGTGGAAGAAGCCAGTCACAAAAGACCACATTTTTTTTGTGTGTGTGTGGTGCTGGGGATGGAACCCTTCTAACTTCAGGCTACACTTCCAGACCTATTTTATATTTTATTTGGAAACAGGGTCTCTTAAGCTAGCGAGGCTGGTTTCAAACCTGCGTGATCCTCCTGTCTCTGCCTCCCATGCTCGGGGATTACAAGTGTGCACCACCACGCCTGGCAGACACCACATCTTATATGTTTCTATTTATGGGAAACATTCACATATGCAAATCTGTAGTGATGGAAAGTAGATTACCAGTTTCCTAGGTCCAGAAAGCCAGGGCTTGGGGGAGGATGAAAAGATGGAAAGCGACACAACTGCTAGTGGGCACAGTTACTTAGGAGGAAATAAAACATTTCTACAATTAGATTCTGGGCCAGGTATGATGGCACATGCTTGTAATCCCAGTACTTGGGAAGCTGAGACAGGATGATCGCAGGTTCAAGGCCAGCCTCAGCTACTTAGTGAGACCCTCTGCAACTCAGTAAGACTCTGTTTTAAAATAAAGAATACAAAATATGGCTGGGGTGTAGCTCGGAGGTAGAATGCTCCTGGGTTGAATCCCCAGTTCTGCAAAATAAAATAAAATAAATAAATAAATAAATAAATAAAATTAGGTTCTAGGAATGCTTATGCAAATCTATGATTATACTAAAATACATTTAATTATACGTTTTAAATAGGTACATTTTATTGTATTTGAATTTTAATATCTTGACAGAGATATTAAAAATGCTCCATTATTTATTTAACCAACAAAACCTGTATTTTCCAAAAATTGTCTTCAGAACCTCCATTCTGCCAATGATGGCCTACTCTGGATTATGTCAGTCTTTCAGGATTAAAATTAAGCAATTCAGAATCTTCCTTTCCCCTCTCCTTCTCCCTGAATGTTGTTACAAATAATTTTCCATGGCGTCATAAGAGAAGACACATGTTCAAAAGTGGCTCAGCAAGGCCATTTTACTCTTTGCAAAAAGGGATTCTGCCACCAGTAAAGAAAGGTGTGCAGGACAACATGGTGAAAACCTGCTGGGCCTTTTATTTCCAATCAGAGGTTCCTGTGCTGTACTCCTATTGGTGGGAACGTAACCACACAGTCTTTATGCCACTGGCTATAATGGATGCCAGGGGAGGGGTTGGTGCTTGTAATTTCCAGGAAATGCTAACTTTGCAAAAGACTGTAAGCACACAAATGGTTACAAAATTGTGTTTTTACAAAATTGAGCCTAAGTCAACCTGTTCCTTTGATATAAAAGATCTAATTATATTCTCACACTGGCATCTAAGTCTCCTTGGCTTTACAGATATTTTTGACAAGAAAAGACACCAGGTCCTTAACTGATGTGTCAGTCCAGCATCCAGCGAGGCCCACACCACCCATGTGATGCCATTAGGGGCAATTCCATCACTCCAGTTGAACTCTGAACTCACTTGTCCCCAGGCCATTGCATCCTTTCTTCTACCCCCTACTGCCTCCCTCACCCCAGAGCAAGGCCATGCAGGTGTGATAATTTCCTCCCTTTGTCTTTTAACCCCTTCTCTGGATACTAGGAAGATACTTGCTTTGGGCCTTTTGGCTTTTAACACCATTGCCATCAGTGTGGCTGAGGGAACTCTAGCAGAAGGGCCACTTCTGAGCTCTAGCCTAAGAGACAGAGTCCTCTGTCCTCACATTCCTACACTTTTCTCCATCCTATGGCTCTTCTTGCTTTAGGCTAAAGACAGACTGTGGGGAGAGGAGCAGCTCGCAGAAGTTTTCTCAGTTCTCACTGGAACCTGACTTCTCTGGTTCAAAAGACTGATGAAGATCAGCCAGTCTCACAAAGTGAAGGATTATATGTTTTCTCTCATGTGGAAGCTAGAGAGAAATTGGGAAACAGAAAGGGCTTTGGATAAAAGAGCAGAAACTGCAGTGGAGTGATGGAAGAGGTCTAGATCAAAGGAGGAGGAGAGGGAGGAGGCTTGATGATGCAAACTTTTCAAATAATGCTATGTACATATACAGAATTATTGATCCCAATCTCAATACATATAAAAGGAGGGAGGTGGTATCGGAGCGAAACACAGTTAGTGTTGTGTGTACATATGTTCCTATCACTCTGAACCTCATTATGATGTAGAATTACAATGTACCAAAAGTATATTTTTAAAATATATTTTGAAAAAGACTGATCTGCTTTCCTAGGGCCGGGGTGGGGAAGATTGCGTGCATGAGAGTGGAATACAAAACTGGATCAGCAAGCCTCTGTTCTTCTGTCTTCCTTACTCCATGTATATGTACCAAGACTTTCATATACTCTCTGTACATGAGCTAAGGCTATGGAGCTCACTCAAGAGTCTCAAATATAATGCTTTTGTTCTCTTACCTGGCAAACTCTATTCAACAAAGGTCACAGACTTACAATGACTGACCCGCCATACTAACCGAATGTCTTACGCTAAGTGGTTTGGTTGCATGGACTGTGTGTATTTTCAGTATAGTGGAATATTAAGTAGACACTAAAATTCATGTAAAACAATATTGAGGGGTGTATTCATTTCAAGTCACCCCCCATGCCATTTTGGCATGGGGCTGTATTTCTATTTTCTTTATTTCTATCTTTCTAATAAACTTCTTTAAATCTTCAAAAAAAATATTGAGTGAGATCTAAAGCAGGTTTCAGTTTTATGGAAAATATATTTTATCTCTGATAAAAAGACTAGATGAACCTATGTCAATAAACTCTCAGTGATTATCTCTAAGTGGTGAGGATTATTCATGGTTTTAATTTTATTCTCGTTTTCATTTTTATTATTTTCAGAATGTTTTAATGAATATGTATTACTTATATAAATTTGAAGGAAAAAATACAGAAAATAATGCCAATGAACTATCGAGGCTTCTGGTACCAGGAGGCTACTAGGAGACATTCTTCTCTGGGGACCCTGTAAGAGGAGAGCTCTATCCCGGGGCTGATTCATTCGGGAGCCCGGGAGCCTCCTCCAGGCTCAGGATTGAGGAAGCCTGAGGTCATTTTTGATAACACAGGGAAAGCAGGAGGGATTATGGCTCCGAATTGGAAGGGAAGCCCCGGTGCAGTATTGTGCCAGCTAAATAAATAATAGAGCAATTATTGACTGCATTTCATTAGGTTTTATAATGCCATCTGTAAAACTTTTCCAAATATAACAAAAATGATGGCACTGGAAAATAAGGCCAGAAATTTTCCAAAAGGAAGTACCAAAAATAAATGGAAAGTGTGGGGAGTAAAGTCGTATCAAATTTCATGACCTCAGAAGCTCTAGGAAATACAACAGAAACTGGAGTTACACGTGTCACAAAGCAAATTATATTTAGAATCACTAAAGCAGCATTTGAAATTCTTGTCCTTCACTCTCAATTTAAGCAAGTACTTTAACCTCTTTAAGGACTCTCTAATTTTCAAAAAGAAAAAATAATTTCTATGTTGTTATAATTAAATGAGAAATAATAATAATAATAATAATAATTATTATTATTATTATTATTATTATTATTATACTAGGGATTGAACCTGAGAGCATCTACCACTGAGCCCTTTTTAAGTTTTATTTTGAAGTGAAGTCTCTAATAAATATCAGACTCTTTCTTCATTTATTGTCCACTGTGCAAAGTAATCGTTTTCAAAAATGTTTCTGAAACCCCTTTTTTCAAACTTAAGTACATTAATAATGTACACCCATTGGCATAGTATTGATCTCAGTCCTTCCTGTTTCTCAGAGAGGTGGGGAAGAATTTATCCTGTGCATTTAATTTTCATGATTATATAGAATTTGATGAAATTTCTATCCATATTTATTTATCTTCATCATTCTATTGTAATGGTTCATCTTCATGTAGAAATTCTATTTTTATGCTAAAGCCAGAGTACTTTGGTGAGACAATGGAGAAATTCTCCAATGATAACAATATCCTGTGTGTCAGAACACATCAAAATTTAAACATCCCTAAAATTTTAACTATTGTATATCAAGAACTTAAAATGAGAATTTAGAGATCAATTTTTCTTTTTCTTTTCTCTTTTCTTTTCTTTTTTTGGTACTGGGTATTGAACTCAGGGCATTCTGCTAAGCTACGACAACCCAAGCCTATTTTTCAGTTGATTCTGAAACAAGTTCTGGCTAAGTTGTTGAGCTCTTGCTAAGTGCCCGAAGTTGGTTTCAAATCTGTGATCTGCTTGTTTCTGCCTCCCAAGTATTGGATTATAGGCTTGCACCACTATGCCTGGCAGATTTACTTCTTTTGATATTAAGAATTTACTATTCTATCCATGATTACCTGTACTCATATTTTGTATATTTACCACATTCTTTCTCTCTGTTAAAGATAAGACCTTTCTAAAATATCAGATTGATTTCTTAACTTTAAAGGATCAATATAGGAAGATTTATTATAATGTAAGAAACACAAAAGGAAAAGAATATTCATTGGAAACTACTAAATGCTCTTGGCAATTGTGAGTCAGCCGCAGTTCCTATCTCCATACTGTCTCACAGTTGTGGTGATCTTCTGGGGCCCTGAATTAAGGTTATGAAAAATACACAATCCCTGCAGACTCAAGAGCCCTCAAAAGCTTTTATATTGGTAAGTTCCTTTTCCTTTTTTTAAAAAAAATTATTTTATTTTATTGGTGCATTATAATCATACATCTTAATGAGGTACATGAGCGTAGAGGCATACTGCACTCAATAGCTTTCTTTATATTCTGCTTCCAATTCAATAGCTTCCCAGCCCACTATGTCATGACTCCTAATCTATAATAGGAAATGGATATCATTGCCAGGAAAAGGGGCAGAGGCAGCATCAGTGTTTGTTTGTTTGGCTTAATTTGGGGACATCAAGGTACCTTGATAGGTGGAGACCTGTTGTTTTGGCCAGTTACATTGGGAAGCTTTCACCACAATTAGGGTACAATGACAACTTGGTGCCAATAATACTGCTTTCAGATAGACTCCCTTCTCACTGCCAGCAAGACATCTGGTTTATAGTTCTGGGGAGAGAGAGAGGGGGGGGGGAGAGAGAGAGAGAGAGAGAGAGAGAGAGAGAGAGAGAGAGAGAGAGAAGAGGAGAGGAGAGGAGAGGAGAGGAGAGGAGAGGAGAGGAGAGGAGAGGAGAGGAGAGGAGAGGAGAGGAGAAGAGAAGAGAAGAGAAGAGAAGAGAAGAGAAGAGAAGAGAAGAGAAGAGAAGAGGGGGGAGAGGGGAGAGGGGAGAGGGGAGAGGGGAGAGGGGAGAGGAGAGAGGAGAGAGAAGAGGGAAGCTTTCCATCCCTCTGCTATATGCTTATATGTATCAGTGTACAATATTTCTTAATTTCAAAAAAGATGCAGAAATTTATTCAACATATGAAGTGTTCAGAAATGTTTTAATCTTCCTAAAGGGCACTTCTCTAGGGAACAAAAGGGAGAAGAATCCAGGCCATACCGAGAGTGGGAAAGAATGAAAACAGGAAGGTTTGAAATGCCCTCCAAATTTTCTTATTTCCTTGAGTTGAGTCCAAATGTTTGTTTTAACTCTTCTTCTCAGGCCTTCCCAGTTCAAAGTATGGTGTAATTCATGCTGCCTCAGATGGAAGACACAGTGCAAAAGGGGGTGTTTAGAGAGAAGAGACCTTAGGGCATTGGGGAAAGTTAAATAGGTAAGATTTCAGCCACCTATAGATTTAAGAATTCAAAAGACATAGAGAAGTGAGCAAGGTGTTCATTTCACAAGAGACTTGAGATTGGCTCCCATGAAAAGGGCTTCCTGTTTAGTCTTTCCATCATTCTAATCTCCTCATAGGGCTGTGTCTCTGTACTCCCTGCTACAAGAGGAGAACCAAGACACAGAGATAATAGGCTTACTCAAGTAGGCTTTTAATTCCTAACTTCAGGCTCTTTATGTAGCCGAGAAAATAAACTTTACATAGCTAATTTACATATCCCTTCCTTAATCCACACAGATTGCAAAGTCTTTGCCGTGTGTGTGTGTGTGTGTGTGTGTGTGTGTGTGTGTACGCGCGCATGTATGTGTTGGGGGGCATATAATACTCTACCTGGTTTCTTTTTAAATTAATCACTGTATTCAAGGAAAAGAATCAATACCAGAATCCCATGCTAAGAGAGTGGCTTAGAACAGTGGTCTTATTCCCTCCACTCTCATCAGTGGCTGATGCTTTATCTGTTTTGCAAGATTCATGGCTTATGGGTTTCAGTGTTGCTATGGTTATCCAGCTTCTTCCCTCTGGTCTGTTAACAATGAATATTTTAGAGATCTTGTGCTTGATACTCTTACTGATGTTTTTTCTACTCCATGATATCAAGCTAGAATCAATATTTTTTCCTCCTACTTCAGATATTTATAAGCATGTATGCTCACTGAGTCAAATCCTGAAAGAAATTGTATTACAGATAACTCAGAAATTTATTCTTATTTTTGTTCTGTTTCTTTGGTTGTTTATTTATTTTATTTCATTTTATTTCTGGTACTGGATATTGAACCCACAGGTGTTTTACCTCCAAGATACTTTATTTTTCTGAAACAAAGTCTCACTAAGTTGCTAAGTGTCTAGGTAAGTCACTGAGGCTAACCTTGAACCTGCAATCTTCCTGGCTCAGCCTCCCAAGAATTGGAATTACAGGCATGCTCCACCATGCCATGAAGTAAGTCGGAATGTTAATTTGATTGTAATGGGCCTTTTAGAAACAATTGGATGGAGTTCCTCACCCCCTTTGATAACGCTGTGCCCCTAATTCTTCCCAGTATGACCACCTAATGCTTTTCTTTTTTCATCTGGCTTAGGCCAGGAACCTCTGACCTCATTCTCACCCGGATCTCACCTTAAGTGAAAGAAAAAGCAAAAAACTCACATCTAACAATGGGAGCCTCAGAAAGATGGTGCTGAACACAGGGAACAAATCCAGACTGTACATTAGTAATTATTACAGATGGCAAGAAAGAAAATACATGGAGGTCTTCCTCCTGTTTGTCATATTACATTGGTTTTATAAGCCTAACTCTATAAAGACAGTGTTCTAAATTATTGTTGTTCTAAATTATTGTTACACTGATCAGTGTTTAGAACAAAAAAAAAAATGTTGGGAGCTAGGGCAGAGATTTGACCTCCATCGCAATTTTTCAGTTTTAGTTTGGAAGGCTATAATTTCAAGATCTTTCTTCCAAGGTGCTCTGTGCCCAGGATACATGTGTCCTTTGTCATTTGAAGAGTTCTCCCAAGGGTGTGGATAACTAAGCCGAGAAGTCTACATCTCTTGTTAACTTGCCATTGAGTTTTGCTTATAAAAATAGGACTCTAGATGAGTGTTATTTCTCCAGCTCTTCATGTCAGAATGTAGAAACAAATGTAGGTTTCTAAAGGAAATGTTGAACAGTGTTTGTATGGCTGATAAAAGGCTCTCAAGCTTTCTTGAGTGAACTCACACAAGGGCTGACTCGCCGGCTGTACCTCACCACCAAGCTGAGATGTGGCTTGACAGACACATGTCTTCTGTCTGGAATCTGAGTGTTGTCACCAGCGCTTAGCAGAGTGCTCAGAAAAGCACAGGTGCTCAAAAATGTTACTTAATTTAAAATGACTCATTTACTGTCTTGGTGGGAAATAAGACAAAGCTGTAAACTGATTACAGATTCTCAGTGAGCTCCCTGTGGGCAGGACTGAAGGGTCTCTTTGAGGCTGTTCTGCTACGCAGTAACTCTCAAGACAAACATTAATATAGATCCATTTATGAACTAGAAATTATTTTGGCCTAGTGCATTTCCTTATTACCATTCATTGCCCATATCTCCTACTATGGAACTTGGGATGCATGAGTAATAGAGCATTTACGTTTCTTATCTCTAATATGTTACCTAAAAGGACATGAGTAACTTTAAGAAACAGCTATGCTATAGCTCTGTCTTTCTTCAAGAAAATTTTTTTTTTTTTTTTTTTTTTTTTTTTTTTTTTTTTTTTTTTTTAAATTTATTTTTTATTGGTGCAATGTATTCATACATCATAGTGGTATAAATAAGATACTTTTGTAGACATACATGCACACATCGCCCAGTTAGCCCCTACCCGATCCCCACCCCATTCCCTCCCCATCCCTCCTTCCCACGCTTGGCTTAGTGGTTGACATCTAGTATTATAGCAATTTATACAATATTAACATTGATAATCTCACATAACAGTTTCATTTGTCTGGTACCAAACTTTTGATGACTTAAAGATAACATTTCAATATTTCTTTTTGCTTTCTTTCTTACCAGAGAATATTTTTTTTTCTTTTTTTTTTTAGGTGAAACTATCATACATTTATTTATTTATTTTTCAGAAAAAAAATCTATCCTGATATGGAATATGGGCTCTAGATACCCAAAACAGTCTCAAAGAAGAACAAAGCTAGAAGATGTATATTTTCTGATTTCAAACCATATAAAGCTACAATAATTGAAACAGTGTAGTACTGTTCTAAAGGCAGATACATAAACCATTGGAGCTAAATAAAAGCCTAGAGATAAATTCTTCCATACATTGTCAAGTTATTTTTGACAAGGTTTCCATGAACTTTTGGTGGAGGAAATACTAGTCTTTTAACTAAATATTGTTGAAAAATAATAATAAATGAAAAATAATAAAATTGGACCCTTACCTAACACATATACAAATATTAACTCAAAATAGATAAAGGACCTAAATATAAATCTTAATACTATCAGCTTTTAGAAGAAAATCTGGGTCATAAAACCTCACAACATTGAAATTGGAAGTGATTTCTTGGATATGATTTCAATAGCACAGGCAACAAAAGGGTAAATAAACTCCCTTAAAAAATAAAAAAATATTGTATATCCAAAGACAATGTAAACAGAGTTAAAAGTTACTGATGCTCTTCCAAGAGTTCCTTCTATGACCCATTTCTCCCTAACTCTCACATATTAGGGAAAGCATCTGATTTCTTATTTTTTGTGCCTGACTAATCTCACTTAGCATAATGTCCTCCAGCTCCATCCATTTCCCTGAAAATGATGTAATTGAGTTTTTTTTGATGGCTGAGTAAAATTCCATTGTGTACATATCCCACAGTTTTGTAATCCATTCATCTGTTGATGGACATCTTGGCTGGTTCCATAGTTTGGCTATGGTGAATTGTGCAGCTATGAACATAGATACACATGCATTAGTTTGATAGTTTGGTTTCTTTTCTTTTGGGTAGATACCCAACAGTGGTATTGCTGGATCAAATGGTAGATTTGTTCCCATTCTTCTGAGGATTCTCCATACTGTTTTCCAAAGTGGTTGCACTAATTTGCAATCCCACCAACAATGTCTTAGAGTTCCCACTTCTCCACATCCTCGCCAGCATCTGTTGTTGTTTGTGTTTTGAATGATGGCCATTCTAGTTGGAGTTAGGTGAAATCTCAGGGTAGTTTTGATTTGCATCTCTCTGATTGCCAGTGATGTTGAGCATTTTTTCATGCATTTATTGGCCATTTGAATTTCTTCTTTTGTGAAGTGTCTATTTAGTTCATTTGCCCATTTTGTTATTGGATGTTTTGTTTTCTTAGTGTTGAGTTTCTTGAGTTCTCTGTATATTCTAGATATTAGTCCTCTATCAGTGGTGTAGGTGGCAAAAATCTTCTCCCATTCTGTTGGCTCTCGATTGAGATTCTTGATAGTTTCCTTTGCTGAACAGAAGCTCTTCAGTTTCATGCAATCCCATGTATTGATTCTCCTTTTAATTTGTTGTGCTTTTGGGGTCTTGTTGAGGAAATGTTTGTCTGTGCCTATGTGTTGTAGTGTTGGACCTATGCCCTCTTCAAGGAGCTTCAAAGTCTCTGGTTTAATTTCCAAGTCTTTGATCCATCGTGAGTTGACTTTTGTACAGGGTGAAAAAGTGGGATTAACATCCAATTTTCTGCATATGGTTAACCAGTTTTGCCAACACCATTTGTTAAAGAGGCTATCTTTTTTCCAGTGTATGTTTTTGGCCCCTTTGTCAAAAATCAATTGGCTGAAAGTGTGTGGACTTGTTTCTGGGTCTTCTATTCTGCTCCATTGGTCTATATATCTGTTCTTTTGCCAGTACCATGCTGTTTTTATTACAATGGCTTTGTAGTATAGTTTAAAGTCAGGTATTGTGATTCCTCCTGCGTGGTTTTTGTTGCTGAGAACTACCTTGGCTATTCTGGGCTTTTTGTTATTCCAGATAAATTTAAGGACTGATTTTTCTATGTCTGTGAGGAATGATCTTGGTAGTTTAATGGGCATTGCATTAAATCTGTAGATCAGTTTTGGGAGTATGGCCATTTTAATAATATTTATTCTGCCAATCCATGAACATGGAAGGTCTTTCCATCTTCTAAGATCTTCTTCGATTTCTTTTTTCAGTGTTTTATAATTTTCTTTGTAGAGATCTTTTACCTCCTTGGTCAAGTTTATTCCTAGGTATTTTATTTTTTTGTGGGAGATCCTGAGTGGAAGTGTTTTCTGAATTTCTTTTTCAGTGGATTTATGGTTGGTGTACAGGAAAGCTTCTGATTTTTTAAGATTGATTTTGTATCCAGATACCTTGCTGAATTTGTTGATCAGTTCTATAAGCCTTTTGGTTGAGTTTGTTGGGTTTTCTAAGTATAGTATCATGTCATCTGCAAATAGTGAAAGCTTGAGTTCTTCTTTTCCTATTTGTACTCCTTTGATTTCCTTTTCTTGCCTTATTGCTCTGGCTAGAGTCTCTAGTACTATATTGAAGAGAAGTGGTGATAGTGGACATCCTTGTCTCGTTCCAGTTTTTAGGGGGAATTCTTGAAGTTTTTCCCCATTTAATATGATGTTGGCAGTGGGCTTATTGTAGATTGCCTTAATAATGTTGAGATATGTTCCTTCTATTCCAATTCTCTGCAGTGTTTTTATCATAAATGTATGTTGAATTTTATCAAATGCTTTTTCAGCATCTATTGAGATGATCATGTGGTTTTTGTCTTTGATTCTGTTTATATGATGAATTACATGGATTGATTTTCGTATATTGAACCAGCCTTGCATCCCTGGGATGAACCCTACCTGGTCATGGTGAATGATTTTCTTGATGTGGTTTTGAATGCGTGTTGCTAGTATTTTGTTTAATAGTTTTGCATCCAAGTTCATCAGAGATATAGGCCTGTAGTTTTCCTTCCTTGAACTGTCTTTATTCGGTTTGGGTATTAGTGTGATGTTGGCTTCATAGAATGTATTTGGGAGAGTCCCGGTTTTTTCTATTTCCCGAAATAGTTTGAGTAGTATTGGGATTAGTTCTCCTATAAAGGTTTTATAGAATTCACTTGGGAAACCATCTGGTCCTGGGCTTTTCTTTGATGGTAAGCTCTTTATTGCTGTTTCAATCTCTTTAATTGTTATTGGTTGGTTTAAGTGTTCTATATCTTCTTGACTCAGTTTAGGAAGGTTGTATTTATCTAGGAAGTTGTCGATTTCCTCCAGGTTTTCCATTTTGTTGGAGTATAGTTTTTCAAAGTAGTTTCTGATAATCCTCTGGATTTCTACGCTGTCAGTAGTAATGTCTCCTTTTTCATCCCTTATCTTCATAATTTGGGTTGATTCTCTCTTTTTTTTAGTTAGGTTGGCTAATGGTTTATCAATCTTGTTAATTTTTTCAAGAAACCAGCTTTTAGTTTTGTTGATTTTCTGTATTGTTTTTTTATTCTCTATTTCGTTAATTTCTGCTCTAATTTTAATAATTTCCCGTCTTCTGCTGGCTTTGGGGTTCAATTGTTCCTGCTTTTCAAGGGCTTTGAGGTGTGTCATAAGGCTATTTATTTGAAGATTTTCTGTTTTTCTTATGTGAGCACTCAGTGCTATAAATTTTCCTCTTAATACTGCCTTCAAAGTGTCCCAGAGGTTTTGATATGTTGTTTCTTTATTTTCATTTGTTTCTAGAAATTTCTTGATTTCACCTCTTACATCTTCTATGACCCATTCTTCATTCAGAAGTGTGGTGTTCAGTCTCCACATGTTTATGTTGTTTCTCTGAGTCTTCTTATAGTTGATTTCTAGTTTCATTCCATTATGGTCTGAAATGACACAGGGAAGTATGTAACATTTTTTAAATTTGCTAGTGCTCATTTTGTGTCCCAGGATGTGATCTATTTTGGAGAAGGTTCCATGAGCAGCTGAGAAAAATGTAAACTCTGCTGTAGTTGGGTGAAATATTCTATATGAGTCCAACAGGTCCATTTGGTTAATGGTGTTCTTTAGTTCTGAGACATCTTTACTGACCCTTTGTCTGGAAGATCGGTCTAGTATTGTGAGAGGTGTGTTGAAGTCTCCCAGTATTATTGTGTTGGGATTTATGTGTGACTTCATATCACAAAGAGTTTGATTTATGAAAGTAGCTGCCCCTATGTTTGGGGCATAGATGTTGATTATTGTTATTTCCTCTTGCTGGACTATTCCTTTTACCAGTAAGATGTGACCTTCTTTGTCTCTTCTAATAAGTTTGGGTTTGAAGTCTAACTTGTCTGATATCATAGTTGCTACTCCTGCTTGTCTTCGAGTACCATTAGCATGGATTACCTTGCTCCAGCCCTTTACCTTGAGTTTGTTCCTATCTTTACTTGTAAGGTGTGTTTCTTGTAAGCAGCAGATGGATGGATTCTGGCTTTTAATCCATTTTGCCACTTTATGTCTTTTTATTGGGGAGTTGAGGCCATTTACATTAAGTGTGATTATAGAGAGATAATTTTTAATTCCCAACATGTTAAGATCTTATTTCTGTTTAAGATACTGTTTATTCTTCTTTGCTTAGTTGTCTGCTGGATGGGAATTCTTGTTTCTTTGGTTCTGGCGTGTATTACCCATTTCCTCTTTGCAGTTAATCTCCTTGAGTATTTTCTCTAGCGCTGGTTTTGAAGACATAAATTCCTTCAGTTGCTGTTTGTCATGGAAGCTTCTTATTTCCCCATCTAATTTGATGGATAGTTTTGCTGGGTAGGAAATTTTTGGCTGGAAGTTGTTTTCTTTCAGAGTTTGGAATATGTTACTCCAAGCCCTTCTGGCTTTCACAACTTGGTTTGGGAAGTCTGGAGTGATTCTAATTGGTTTGCCTCTGTATGTCACGTGGCCTTTTGTTTTTGTTGCCTTTAAGATTCTCTCCTTGGCTTCCACATTAGTCATTTTGACAATTATGTGGCGTGGGGATCCTCTTCTCTGATCCTGTCTAAAGGGAGTTCTATAAGTTTCCTGGATCTGTGTATCGACCTCTTGCTCTATGTTTGGAAAATTTTCTGCTATTACTTCCTTGAAGAGATTGTTGATCCCTTTGGTTTCACCTTCTTTTCCCTCCTCTATTCCAATTATTCTTAGGTTAGCTCTCTTGAAATGGGCCCATATTTCTTCAATGTCAGATTCCTGCTGTCGGGTTTTTTTTTCTAAATTAGAAACTATGCGTTCATTTTTAGAATGATCATCTTCAAGGAGCGAGATTCTATTCTCCATGTGGTCTAATCTGTTGTTTATACTTTGGATTGAGGCCTTTACTTCATTAATTGCATCCTTTATCTCTTTTTGACTCTCTCTAAATTCTTTTCGAAAGTCCTCTATTATTTCTAAAGTTATTTTCCTAATTTGATCTTCTAGAGATCTTTGGATTTCTGTGTTATCAGATTCTGATGTTGTGGGGTTGTTGGCATTCACTGCTCCATTGTTATTTCTCTTTCCCATGATTTTGGAAGTTTGTGCCTTCTCTGGGTTCTTCCCCGAGTCACTACGAGTTCACTTAAGATGCTCTGGATCTCGTGTCTGTGGTATCTCAGTCACCACTACTCCTTAACTGGTTTGTATCACAAAGTCTCAGACCCAGGGAGTCAATCAAGGCTGCTTAGACCGTGGGGAGTGCCAAGTTGGGCGTTCTCCAGTGGGGAGTTGTGACTATGGTATGATATCTCTGCCACTGCCACTCCCCCCCTGGGCTGCACTGCTAAAATCTCCGACCCAGGGAGACTATCTGCGCAAGTCCCTGGGAGCGCAGTACTGGGATTTCTTCCCTAGGGGTCACAATTTGACTCACGGTTATTGAGTGCGCTGATGGAGCTGTAGTGAACTTGGTGGATTCGCTGCTGCCGCCACTGGCAATATGGCACCACTGCCACGCCCTTGGCCGTGATGCGGCGTATTTCTTCTCTGGTTTTGAACTCCGCTCTGAGTCCCTGCCAGTTGTGCTGTGCTCGGCCCTTGGGAGCTTTAGATGTTCCCTGCACCAACAAAACTGCTGACTGCCGCCCGGCTGTTCAGCACCTGCTCACCTCAGCTCGCTGTCAACCGCTCCTCTCAGGCTCCTGGTGGCTGGTTGAATGGATTGGTCTAGGGCCGTCCGGTGAACTCACCACTGCCGCCAGCAGTAAGACGCTGCTTCTGCGTCCTAGGCCGCGAGGCCAAAGTACCTCCTCTCTGGATTTGAGCTCTGTTTTGAGTCTCCCTCCTCTCTGGAGCCTGGTGCTGCTAGGGGAGATGTAGGCCGCTCCGCTCCGGCCGCTCTGCGCCCGGCTCTGGCTGCTCTGCACCGCGGGTCTGGCCACTCCGGCCGCTCCGGCCGTTCCGCAACGCGGCTCTGGCTGCTCCGACTGTTCTGGCCACTCCGCTCCGGCTGTTCTGGCCGCTCTGCTCGGCTGCTCTGGCCGCTCCGCTCAGCTGTTCTGGCCGCTCCGCTCCGGCTGCTCCAGCCGCTCCACTCCGCGGCTCTGGCCACTCCGCGCGGCCGCTCCAGGCAATCCGCGCTGCGGCTCTGGCTGCTCCGGCTGTTCTGGCCACTCCGCTTGGCTGTTCTGGCCGCTCTACTCGGCTGCTCTGAACCGCGGCTTCGGCTGCTCTGCACCGCGGGTCTGGCCACTCCGGCCGCTCTGGCGGTTCCGCGACGCGGCAGGCCGCTCCACTCTGCGGCTCCCCCCAATCCGCGCTGCGGCTCTGGCCGCTCAGCGCCGCGCGGGCGCGGCACTTCGGGCTGGTTTTTTTCTGGTGTCTTGTTTTTCCAGCCCTTTTTCTCTGTCCCTTGTAGTTACCGTTTTTATTTCTTTGCTGGTGGTGTTTTCTGGCTCTGAAAGGCGCTGGTTTTGTGGTAGTAGAGTTGGATTGTTAGCGGGACTTGTAAGTGCCGCTTTCCTCCGTCGCCATCTTCCCCAGATCTCTCTTCAAGAAAATTTTATAAATGGATAAAATGGTAAGCCTATGAGACAAAGGATTTCTTGCAGAGGAATAAGGCTAGCAAAAGATAAGCTTGGCATGGTGTCAACTCTGAGAATAGTGATTAGTGGCTCAGTGAAGTTGGCAGAAGGTCTCAAGTGGGGTCACAAGAGAAGTGAGTGATGGATGGAAGAGCAGTGTACAGGATCGCTAGAAGTAAAAGCAAAGGAATAGCATGACAAATGCTAAAGAGTTTGGTCGTAACCAGTATGTCAATGGTGAGAAGCCTCCGAGGGGCTTTAAGCAAGGGAGTGAGTGCAAGAATCAGACTTGTGTTTCTAGAAAAAGCATTCCAGGGATAAACTGGAAGAGAGATAAAATTGGATGCAAGAAGGCCCCAGAATTGGAAGGTTTATATCCGTATATTTGGTGATGAACTAAGGTAGTGTCACTAAAAATGGAAAGGTGGGGAGGGATAGATGCATTTTAGAAGAAGAATAATCAATATAATTTGGCCACCATGTAGAACATGGAAGGGAAAGTATAGAGGGCCACGTGTTTTCCAGCTTTAAAGATAGAAGGTGGTGGTGGTTATGAAGATTAGAAATATAGGAGGAAAGGGAAAAGAGCTGTGAATGTGTTTTTCCTGAGCTGAAAGAGAAGGGAAAGAGAGTATAATAATTGCAAGTGTTTCAATTCAGTAGGATAGAAGTGCGTCCTCACTTAATGCTACACTGTTCAACGTCATGGTGAAATCTGGCTCAGGCTGGGTCTACGGTGGGCATATTTCTGGATTACATCATCAGCTAAGTATCTATGATGAGGTCATGCCAACTTCATCACACTTGCGCACTTCACCCTGCGGAGTGAAGAGAAGATCAGTAAATGTTGTCAACAAGCTGAGTGTGGTGGTACATGCCTGTAATCCCTGAGACAGAAGGATCTTCAAGTTCAAGGACAACCTCAGCAAGTAGTAAGACTCTCATCAACACAGAGAGACCCCGTTTCAAAATAAAAAGAAAAAAATAGGTCTGGGGGTGTAGCTCAGAGATAGAATGCCTCTGGCTTCAATCTCTAGTAATACACACACACACACACACACACACACACACACACACACACACACGCAAATGTTATGAACACTTTCAGGGCTTTGAGTCTCTTCCCAGATCTGTGGTGAGGGGTTTTATGGTACCTTGGAAAAACATGTATGGACACCACAGAGATTTCACACATTTTTAAGGGAACATTAGGAATATCTGTCAAATGGTGTTCAACTGTACTTTCTTAAATTTCCAACCTGTTATAAAGTGACCATCAGAGAACACCACTCAGACTTAGTTTAAGCTGAATAGAAAGCCATTATTAGCCTGCCGGGGACTGCACTGTTTGGTCCTGAGTGCAGCCCCAAGTCATTTCTTAGGCCTCCTTTTTTACGTCAAAATCACAAGCTCAGGAGTAGAGTTTAGGTTCTCATAGATATGCACAATTTCCA
The DNA here is from genome assembly GCF_963383645.1 of Muscardinus avellanarius. Lineage (NCBI taxonomy): Eukaryota > Metazoa > Chordata > Mammalia > Rodentia > Gliridae > Muscardinus > Muscardinus avellanarius. The sequence goes on along the minus strand of NC_137787.1, from coordinate 15,888,856 downwards.
ACAGTTCCTTTCATCAGGTGTGCAAGTCAAGCAGAAAGCACAGAAACCAGGAACAGCCTTGTCCAGGAGCTCAACAACTCCTGTCAGTCCCTTCTATTGTCTCCCTTTTGATTGTTTTAAGGATAGAAAGCTCCTAACAGCCTTTGTTTCCCTGCAAGTGCATGCTAAGCAGGAGTTACAGAAGCCAAGCAGGTATTTTGTGACCCTTTTTTTTTCAGGCTGATGAACATTAGTGCCTTGGGGTCACCTAGGGTAGCATCATAGCGTTACTGAAGCTAAGGCAGCCTAGGCTCACTTTATCACATCCGGACTTAACTACTTTATAAATGGGAGTATTACGATTACTTTTGACCTGGGGATGCCATGAAAGAACTAATGAGGCCCTAAAGACATGGTGAGCAGAGAGAGTCTGGGAATCTCTGTCCTATAAGCTCTACTCTCCAGAGTCACATTATAAAATCAGGACTATTTCCAACTCTTCACAAATTTTATTTTTACTTGAATTTGAGCAGCTGATAATAAGTTTACAATGTGGTTTAAACTGGTGAATCTCCAAGGAGGGTTTATTTGAAATGTTGTTTTGCAAGTATTTTATACCTGGCCAAGGCTCTTTGTTATCTGTTTTATTTATTTTATTATTTTAATTTTGGTACTGGGGTTCCTGGAAGCCCTTCTACCTCCGTGCTATGCTCCCAGACCTATTTTTTATATTTTTATTTGGAAACAGGGTCTCCTAAGCCAGCGCGGCTGGCTTCGAACCTGAGCAATCCTCCTGTCTCTGCCTCCCAAGCGTGGGGATTACAAGCGTGCGCCACCACGCCCGGCATTATCTGTTTTAAAATTTATATGTCCCATGACCCCCCCACATTTGTCCAAGTATGAAATACATAAAGGTGATTTTAAATTTTATAGCAAGCCATAGATAAGATGGAGGAAAATAAACTTTTGCTTACTATACCAAGTTTTAAAATCTCAGATGGTAAATCTATGAGTAGAATCAAAAGACTGCTTCAGCTCATTCTCGCCATTAATATTAACAGTTTCCAACCACTAAAGCAAGGAGTAAAACCTTCAAAGAGTAACCCTTTCTATATAAGCCTAAATAGCTATCAACTACGACAATAGCCAGAAGATTAGAGAGAAGAATGCAATTCCTTCCAGGTTTTCTTTCCTGGCTGCTCTTCTATGACCGGCAACTTACATTCAGCAAGGCATTTTATATTAAATTGACATGATCTCCCCTGAAAGAAAAGGTTTCTCAAGGTTTAGTGTGCAAAGTATTCACTCAAAATGCTTGCTAAAAATGTAGATTTCCCAAGCTGTGCTCCTAGAGATTCTGATTCAGAGGAAGTAGGACTACATGCAAAAGTCTCTAATAAAACAAGAAGCAGGTGTTCCTCGAACCACACTTTGCATAACTTTTCTCTAGAGGAATGCCCCATGGAAAATCATAAACCCATTGTGCAGGTTCTTCAAGTTATTTCTCAAAACATCTGCCAGATCCTAGGATTCAGAGTTCTGGGATACTTTCTCCATAGGATACTTTTCCAGAGAGACTGATCAAATTTCTAGTCAGAGGCATGAAACCTCCTAGTCACTAGCTATAAATGTAATGATTTTTACAGTTATCCTTGTAAGAAAAAAATGGAAAGAATAAATTCTTATGGTCAGATGTTATTCTCAGTTGAGTCACACAAAGAACTATGAGTTCTTACTTCAGCGAATTAAATCTTCAGTTCTTTTGAGTAATCTTTAAAATTCTTATAATTTTCTCTCCCAAATTATGCCAACTTTTTTTTTACATTTTTGGGACAATGTAACTGGAGAGGGATTGGCAAATCCAACCCTTCTAGAAAGAACTAATGGAGTTGTGATCTGGCTTCCTCATGCCAACTAGTCTGATGGGTTTGGGAGAGAGGCTGTTAAAGAAAACAGTTTATCTTCAGTGAAATTATTCAAATGATGACAAAGTCTTTGTTTATCTTCTACAAAAGTTGGTAAATGAGGTAGTTTCCTGTTTCTACATAAATAAGAAAAGCTTTTTCACAAGCAAGCCAAGTTCTTAAGTCTTTATCTTAACACTGTCATGTAATTATGCTTTTAATATTAAATAAAGAGATAACAGACCCCTTGGTCTTTATATCTTCTGATATCCTGAAATTTCTGCTTTATTCCTTGACTTAAAGGCCCTGTAATTAAGGTCAACCTAGAGAATATAAAGTCATTAAATATATTCCTAAATATATAGAAGGTACATGTAAAGTATTGAGAAAAATTGCATCCAATTTAGGAAAGAAATAAGATTTGGAAGAAATGAGTTTCAGTTTAGATTCTCAGAGGTAGCCTCCTATTCTATCAAGGAGAAAAATTGTCCCCGTTTAGGGTTGTTGATAAGTATTTCAGTTTAGGGTTGTTGATAAGTATTTTAGTCAACACTCTCACTGCTGTAATTTAAAGTACCTGACCAATACAACTTAGAGGAAGAAGACTTATTTTCTCACACTTGTGGAGATTTCAGGGGTTCAGTTTATGTTAATCTAGTTTACATCTGAGGAGCGCTCAGGACCTGGCAGAGAGAGAGAGAGAGAGAGAGAGAGAGAGAGAGAGAGAGAGAGAGAGAGAGAGAGAGAGAGAAGCTCTCATATCACAGAGGCCATAAGCAAGAAAAAAGAGCCGGGCATAGTAGCTCATACTTGTAATCCCAGCATTCAGGAGGCTGAGACTAGAAGATTGCAGTTCACAGGCAGCCTAAGGTACTTAGCAAGGCCCTTCACAACTCAGTGAGACTCTGTTTTAAAAATAAAAGGAAAAAAATAGGACTGGGAGTGTAGCTCAGAAGTAGAATTAGCCCCTGGATTCCATCCCCTATATAACCAAGGCCACACTTCCAGGTATTCCTTCTCAACAATCAGGCTCCACCTCCAGCCTGGATGCTATGTCTTTTTGAGAGATCTAGGGGACATTCTAAATATAAACCACAGTGATTCAAATACTGGCTACAAGTCAGACTCCTGAAGATTTAATTTCTCCTCTGCTACCTCTGACTGATAACTTTGGATAAGTTATTCAATCTCCCTAGGCCTCAATATTCTTTTTTTTAAAATGGGGATAATGACCATATTGCCTAAATGGTTGGGACAATACTCCCAGATAGTACACTTGAAATCCCTTATCACTAACTTTTCCTCAAATGGGAAAAACCATCCTACTTTTCAAGTTCAACCAACTGCATTGTTGGCAAAGGTCTTTGTCTTTAGGAAGCTTGTCCTAGATACTCTACCATATCCTGAATACTACAGTCATATCCATCTCATCATTAAGTCTTGGTTAATACAACACACATTCTTCTGTAGGATAGCACCAGCTAAATTCATGGTTTCCAGTTGAATGAACAAATGAAGCTATGAAAGCTTCTTAAATAGAGACAGATATAGATCAGGCATCTGCACAGGGCAGAGCTCTGGCTCATCCGCTGGGTGAAGAACAGTCGCAAACTGCCCTGGAGAAACAGGGGAAGGTGAGGACTTCAGACTCCAGGAAGGGACTGAGGAAGGCTGGCTTCAGGAGATGTGGTGGAGAGAGCTCACCACTTGTACTGCAAGGTGGAGAAGAAAATGTCACCAAAGGAGGTGGAGGGAAGAGTAATGTATACACACCAATAAAAAACACATTTCCACAAATCATAAAGTCATAAAGGCAGATGTGACAGAATAGAATTGACTCACTTTTGAGTGCTCACTGTTTCTTTCCATTCCCCCATCACATGGCAAAGAGAATAAACTACCAGCCAAATGCCACCACAACCTTAAAAGTAGGCTGTGCCTTTCCACACAATAGGAGAAGGATATTCAAGGTAGAGGGAAGGAGACATGAATTAATTAGAAACAGAAAGCAAGGAGATTTGGAACCACTCTGAGAGAAATTTGGTCCAAACTGCTCCAGGATATGGTAAGAATGGAAAAGAAAAGAAAGCATGAGTATCACTGTGCCAGTGTTAATGAAATATTTTTGCTTTTTTGTGGTATATATGAGCCATAAGTAAAAGATTTCAGGTACTTTTTATTATTATTTTTGGTTGCTAGACTAAATGTTCTTAACCATAATAAAATGAGTCTTTTGCAACACATGATGTAATTACCCAAATCCTGAAGCTTACATTTAAAGCCTTTAAGGTTTTATAAATCTCATTCTTGAGAAGGACAATGGATAGACATCAATCTTAGCTACTTCCCTAAGTCTCAAGATGTTTCAAGGGTGGCAATAATTAAGGTCCAACGGCTAGGATTTTCAATTCCTTCTCTCTAAACTCCAGTTATCTATTTAAGTCTGAAATTTCCATCAAGGAAGATATAAAATAAAAATTTTCAGAAGTACAGTGGGATCTACCTAAAATTAGACTTTTCTGGTGATGATCTGTGACCAGTACTACAGGCACAGGAATATTAAGGGATGGGAATGAGAAGACCCAGAAAGCTTCTAAGTTCACAGCAAAAAGTTAATAACTACATGAGACCTATGCTAAAGGTGGCAAATTTGAAGGAGGGGCTGAGAACTTGATACTCTTCTTCCATCAGAGAAATTGACTAGTAAGGAATTTTAGTAAAAACCTGTACCAGAACTAAAACTTTGTCTAGAGACTCTTACTGGCATGCCATCAAACTGATGCCTGTCTCCCCCTGATGTTCAACTGCATACCTCCTGCCAAAGTTTATAGCTTTAGCTCTTGAGACCATTGGTTCTGAATGTAGCACCTCATGAAAAGATTGGTTAATTTGAGATGTAAAGAAAAGCATTGTCCTTGTTTGGTGAACATATCAAACATATAGAATCACAACTGTTATGAATAACTCTTTGAACATGAGTATCACAAGTCTAATGACTTGGTGTCCAGTAGGAAAAAAAAAAGAACCAGGTAGGGAAGTAAGTAATGGGAGAAGAGGGAAGGCTGCAATAATGATGTTTTTTATCCTTTTCTGGGTGACAACTGGGTTTGTATTACTACTATTTTTCTAAGACTATGCTTTATACCTACCAATATAAATCAAGTCACAAACTAAAATTTAAAATAGAAACTGTAATAAAAATTCCAAAATAAAGTAAAAAATTTGTGATAAAGGTTTCAGGAAATTAATATCTTAGTTAATCAGTTTAAAAAATTAAAAGGAAAGACTGACATATTAAAAATTGAGAATAAAATAAAACACAAATGAAAAAGTAATTCTAAGGGAAAAGGATAGGAACTGAATGTTAAGAGGTTCAGGACAAATAACAAAAGCATAAAGTTCTGAATTATAAAAAGAAAAGATAAAACTGGATTATAAGAAACCAGAAGGTTATAAAAGAATTTAAAGTCAGACATCAAAAACATTAAGGGAGGCATAAAATAAATAAATAATTAAAAATGAGCTCCTTTGTAATAAGAGGGGCACCTCCATTGACATTATATACAAATGTGAGAATATCAATGCCAATTTCAATATCCCGTATGGGGAAAGGGTGGGAAATGGGAGGGAGCCAAGGGAAGTGCACCAAGTGCTGTGTACGTCACTATAACCATGGACCACATTATGATGTGAGACGACAGTCACCAGTCAACATATATGTACAAAAGAGAGGAACTTCAAATTAACAAGCTTGGGAGATTAAAGATAGGTGACCAATTCTAGAAGGAATGATGGAAGAAAAACCAAAGCAAAATAGATATGGAAAGCAAAATGTACTGAAAAATACAGTGGTGCCTTAATAGTCTTCGTTTATAATTTTATTTCTCCTTTAAATTAATAATGAAGGTTGTAATCAAAGTAAAGAATAAAAATTTCAGAACTAGAAACAGTTGAATGAAGGCAAAAGTTTTCATTTATTTTACTAATATGACCTTATTATTAAGAACTTATCACTGTGTCTTTGCAGTACAGTTCTTCCTGGAGAAGAAGGGGCAAAGAAGAGGAGGACTCCCTTTGGACAATGGTTCTCAACCTTGAATTCATTCTGGAATTATCAGGGAGCTTTAAAAAATACTTTTGTGGTGCCTCATCTCATACCAAATAATTCAGAATTTTCAGCAATGCATCCCCAGTTGGTTTTAAACATGCAGTGGGTTGAAAACTACTGCTTTAAACTCATGCCCTTTAATACGTGCCCAGGTTTAGAAGCTTCCAGCAGTGAACAAGTGTTTCAAGCTTCATACATATTATTTCAAATTCAATGACATCTTGCTTGTTTCTGCTGATTCCAGAACACTATCCTCTCTTAATGTTTACAGTGTTATTTTTTCCTCTTTCTTTAAAAAAATTGGTCCAGTATAATTATATATTATAGTGAGATTTGTAGTAGTACATTTACATATGAACATGACATTATTTAGTTTATGACCATCCCATACTGAATGTACCTGATTTCAGTGTTTTTTAAATGTCACTTGCAAATGAAAAATGAAGGTCTTTGGGACAGATTACCGTACTTAAAACTGCCTTTAAATGGATTTAATAAGGATGGGAATGTAACTCAGTGATGCAGTGCTTCCATGTGGCCTTGGGTTCCACCCCCAGTTCTTGGTGGGGGGAGGAGGTGGGTAACCTGAAATCATAAAGTGAGTTCAGGATATGCTAACAGAGTGCTCCATAGAGTAATTGGATTGAAATCTGCCAGATCATGGCTCTCATTTCTCAGTAGCATAATGGTTCTCAACAATGGCTGGCTGCACATCTGAGTCCCTAAGAAACTTCAAAATATCAGTGCACAGAAACTTATCTCACTCCCAGAAATTCTGATTGAATTGATCTAAGGAAGGACACACGCACTGATATTTTTAAAAGCACCCCACAGCAATCCTAATATACAGTTATAGTTGAGAAGCCCTGCACTGTAAGAACACCAACATATTCTCCCTCGAGGCTACTATTATTTTGTTTTTGAGATGGCCATACTCTTTCAATCATTTCCATGCAGCTGAATACAGAAACAAGAAGAAAATCAGTGAATCACTATGGAAATGATTTTCTACTGAGAGATGGGGTTGTTGAGAAGCTTTATCATTTACAACTGCTTCTCAATTCAGAATTCCTGGTATAATTTCTCATACAGTGCAATTGGAATTTGGGGTTTACTTAAAATTGTTTGCTCATAAATTTAATGCTAATCATTTGGGTTCATTCTGTACGTAGATACTCTCATTTCTTTATTCATTTATCAAGCATTAATGCAGCAATTACAGTGTGCCAGGCCATGTGCCAAGGGTGCTAACAGTATAGAAGTAAAATGCAAACAAATGGAAACAGCTGTTTTAATCTTCTGGTTTAATTATATAATCAAGGCTCAGGTGCTTCAAAGATTCCCAGAAAAGAGACTCAATAAAAGTCTTTATTACATATGAATGAGAGTTTTCTAAACAAAGAATGAAGGCAGGCTTTTTCCAGGAAGGGACAACAGTCTATGAAAATGCTTTGAGGTAGTCAGAAGGCATAACATTTGGAGTAGTTACAGATGTTGAAAAGTATAGAGAATGCAGAAGGATTAAACTAAAGAAAGAAGCAAAAGTCAGATCATAGACAACCCTACTTTGGGATTTATATTATGGTGAGGATTGTGAGGAGTGGCATGATGTGTTTTGCCTTAGAATAAATTACTTTCTTAGCAGCAATAAGCTTGATTAAAGGAAGGTTAATTATAAGACATGTAAGTGACCCATAATGAAAATGGAGATGAACATTTCCATTTAGATCTGTTAAAAACATAAAGATTATAAGATTTTTGTTCTTAGAGGGCTAAGCAGGATATTAAGAAAGGGAAGAATTGAGAATAACCTCTACCAGGGAAAGGAGTTGATCCAGGCAGGGTGGTGCATAACCATAATCCCAATACTGGGGAGATTGGGACAAGACAATTCCAGGTTCCAGGAAAGCCTCAGCAACTTAGTGAGGCTCTCAGCAACATAGGAGGATTCCATTTCCAAATGAAATATAAAATAGGGCTGGGGATATAGCTCAGAGTTATAATGTCTGTGTGTTTAATCCTCAGTACCACACACAAAATGACCTTGATTTGAAATGTGAATTCAAGGTTAACCAGTGAATGTCATGGAGTGAATGCTGGCATTCAGAGCTCATGGGAGAAATGGCATTCTCAGGAACACTAAGACTCAAGGGCTAGATGGAGCAAGGGCCCTTTCAGTAAGATATGCTGTTCATACATTCTCCTCATATTTTGGTTTTTCATAATGTGTTTACTTAATGAGCAGAGTGTTCCAGATGACTGGTAGCTAGGTAGGTAGGTAGGTAGGTAGGTAGATAGATGGATTGATGGATCAATGGATAAATGGATAATTTTTCTGCTTGTGTTTGATGGTCCTACATACTCTTTATTATTCTCTAAATTATTCTCTACTACAGGGTCATGAAATTATTCTCCTCTCATCTTCTAAAAAATGCTATTGCTTTACTTTTCCAACTTAAACAAAGAATCTTCCTGGGCTTGATTGTTATGTTTAGTGAAGACAGTCAAAATTCTTTTTTTCTCCTTATATGTATGTATATTCAATCACTCTTACACCAGTTATTGAAAAGACTTTTATTTTCTCACCCACCCAGGAAGTGTCCATATGTGTGGATTTTTTTCTCTGCCTTATGGGTGCTTGTCTCTTCTTGTGTAACTACTGCACTGCTTTAATGTAGTTTTAAAATGAGCTTGAAATTAATGTCACTTTTTAATGAGCTTAAACTCCAGGGGTAAAAATTCTTTAACTTATTCTTCAGAATACTTTGGTTACTCTTGACTATTGATACATTTCCATATCATTTTTAAATCAGATTTCCAATTCACATAAAAACTCTGAATAAGCTGAATATGGTGACACACATCTGTAATCCCAGTACTTGAGAAGCTACCGCAGGAGGATCAAAGGTTTCAGGCCATCTCAGCAACTTAGTGAAACCCTTTTTTCAAAATATACAAAGTGCTAGGAATGTATCTTGAAAGTAGAATGCCCCTGAATTCAGTTTCCAACACACACACACACACACACACACACACACACACACACACAAACACACACACACACACACACACCTCAACTCTAAAGACACTTAGAATAACAGTAAATTCCTTTTTTTTTTTGTCTTAAGGAATCACTACAGAACATCAAGCTCTGGTTTCTCTCAAGTGAAAATAACTCAGCCTACTAAGTTGCAAGGTTGAAAAACAATAAAAGAAATAAATTTATTCCTGGTCACATTTGGGTGCTACAAGCACCAAACCCAGAGGCCAACAAGGGCTCACATGATTGTGGCTGCCCAGAGCAGCAGTGGTGTTCCCAGGGCTAAAACACTGAGCTACCCGAGCCACAGGCTTAAAACTGTACAATTTATCCCTGCCAGACCTTAGGCTTTGTACAGATGCAGTGGTGGCACTATCTTGACGAGGCTGTAATTAAAGGATGAAAAGCCAAGGCCCCAGCAGCCAATCAGAGATACCTGCTTGCCTGTAGGAAGAACTATAATAGTCAGAGAGTCTCTGGGGACAAACTCAAAAGTTTGTTTATATGAGTCAAATAGGTAGAGGCAAACTTATACCCCTAGCATAGACCTTATTTTATAGGGATAACTAATAGACAGAGAACACATATACATATAGGAAGATGATGCTAAGACAACAAACGCAAACATGAGAATTCTTAAAATATGATAATGAGAAACAGCAAGAAAACAATAAACTCTCACAACTTAAAAAAGGGATATCACAAATTCTGATCTGCAGAAATTGTAAGAAGGAGAATTCCAAATTTTTATCTTCAATATGATGAAATGTCTCAAAGAAAGTGTACAGAAAATGAAGAAGAAAACTGAAGCTCTAAGAAAGAATCAAAAAGAGGCTCTGAATGAAATGAAAGATTCAACAAATGAATTAAAGAATTCAATAGAAACCAACTCTGGCAGACTAGACCACATGAAAAATGTATCAATCTTGGAAAATAGCTCATTCAAAACTGAAAACACAGTCAACAGACATATAGAAGACATTACAACAACACAACCTAAACATCCAAGAACTATGAGACCATATAAAACAACCTAATTTATAGATAAAAGGCATTGAAAATATCTAAAAGAACAAACCAAGGACATCAGAAACTTCTTAAAAGAAATAATCAGTAAAATTTTCAAACACAGAAAAAAACTTAGACATACAAATACAACAGATATACAGACCATCATTAAGACAAAATCAAAGAAGGATCTCCCCATGCCATGTAATAATCAAAATGATTAACATAGAGGCCAAGGAAAGAATCTCAAAAGCAGTGAGAACAAAAGAATGGGTGACATTTAGGGGCAAAAAAATGAAAATTACTCCAGACTTCTCAATCCAGGCTATAAATGCCAGAAAAAAACTGGTATAATCTACTCCAGACCCAGGAAGAAAACAACTTCCAACAAAGACTGCTATATCCAGCAAAGATATCATTCAAAATTGATGAAGAAATTTAAAAAATTCCAAGACAAGTGAAAACTTAACTCATTACTACCAAACAAGCACTAGAGAAAATAAAGAAACAAAGCACAAAGAAGGAAAAAAATGCAAATTCCAGAACAATAGAAGAGGCAAACTTTATGAGGTAGACACCTAGGCAAAGGAGAAATAATACTACATCAAACAGAAAATAGAACTCAAAGTGACAGAAAACAAATATTATATTTCAACAATAACATTGAATGTTAAAGGTCTTAAATCCCTAATGAAAAACATAGACTGGCAATGTGGATTAAAAAACATAATTCAACTATATGCTGCTTGCAAGAAACTCACCTTACAGTCAAAGATATCCATATGCTAAGCATGAATGGATTAAAAAAAAGGGATACCATGCAAATTAAGACCTAAAACAAGCATGGGTAGCAATATTCATATATGACAAAGCAGACTTTAAATTAGAACACATCAGAAGAGACAAAATGGGTCACTTTTTATTAAAAAAAGGAACAATCTAACAAAAAATAGTGAAAGTAAACATGTATGTCCCAGATGTGGGTGTACCCACATTTATAAAACAAAGTCTTTGGGATAATAGGTCTTAAATAAATGGTGTTAGGAGAAAAATTTATAACACTGAGTGACCACATAAGAAAAACATAAAGTCACCAAATAAACAATCTAATGACACATCTCAATGACCTAGTAAAACAGAAACAATCTAATCTCAAAGCCAGCAGAAAGGAGATAAATATCATAGCAGAAATCAGTGAGAGCATAAAAAAAAAAACAAAGGATCAACAAAACAAAAAGCTTGTTCTTTGAAAAATTAACAAGTTTGAAAAACCCCTACCAACCTAACTAAAAGAGAGAATCAACTCAAATTATTAAAAGGACAAATGGAAAAGGAGACATCACCATAGACAATAGAAATTCAGAGGATCATCAGAAACTATCTTGAGAATTTATATTCTAATAAACTGGAAAACATGGAAGAAATTGGCACATTTCTAGACACATACAACCTAACTATATTGAACCAAGAGAGCTTAGCATGGTGGTGTATGATTGTAATACCATAATTTTGGGAGGCTGAGACAGGAGGATCCAGGTTTGTGGCCAGCCTCAGCTACTTAGTGAGGCCCTTTGTAGCTCAGTGAGACTCTGATTCAAAATAAAGAATAAAAAATAGGGCTGAGTGTGTATCTCAGAGTAGAATGACCCAGTACCACACACAAAAAATTTTGAACCAAGAGGATATAGAAAACCTAAACCAATCAACAGCAAGTAAAGAGATAGAAACAGCAATAAAATTCTTGCCTTCAAGGAAATTCCAGGTCCAGAGGAATTTCCAGATGAATTCTACAAAAGCTTCATAAAATAATTAAACCCAATACTTTACAAGTTATTTCCTAAAATTTAAAGAGATATAATGCTTTCAAACTTCTTCTATGAGGCCAGACTTATATTAATACCCAATCCCAATAATGATACCTTAAGAAAAAAATTACAATATGCTATAGTTTTATGATGAATGGTTAAAATCTATTGGGTTTCTTCAAAGTCTCCTCATGGTTTTGATTCTATGGTTTCTATTTGAAATACATATTTGGTTATATTTTGGAGGATTCAGTGGATGATCAAGTGATTCTTGGGTTCAGGATGGTGATGGAGGAGGCTCAGAGTACAGCCTAACCCATTTTACCAAGAGCCAGAGAGCAAGGACAGGAAGAGAAAGAGACTAGGGCCCCTTAATTTTTTAAGGGCATAACTCCTAACAGAGCCCACTTCTTGAAAAGTTTAGCACCTCTGCAAATCACTATCCTAAGGATCAAGCATTTCACACACAGACCTTCAGGGGTTACATATCCAAACCAAAGGAGGCATGACCTACTTATTTTGGGTGCCAAGAGTTTCCCATTATAAATATATCACAGCTTGCTTACCATTCAACAAAGCATTTGGGCCATTTTATACCTCCAGCAGTAAGATATAGCTGAGATTATAATTGTTCATGATCCTTGTCAATCTTTGGTATTCTCCTTCTTTTATTTCTATTTATCACTTTTTTATACTGTCAAAAATTCTATAGTCAGGCATAGTGGTGCATGCTTGTAATCCCAGCATTTGTGAAGCTAAGACTGGAGGATCATGTTTTGAGGACAGCTGAGGCTGTCCTCAGTGAGACTGTTTCAAAATAAAGAATAAAAAATAGGGCTGGAGATATAGCTTGGAGGTATAATGCCCCTGGGTTCCATCCTCAGTACCACAAAAAAGAGAAAAAATTTTCTTCTTACTAGCAATGCATATTCAAAACCACATCAAGAATATTAAATCATACACTATGTTGAAGTAGGGTTCATCTTAGGGATTCAAGGCTGGCTAAACATACAAAAAATACATGTAATTCACTATATAAACAAAAAAAATTTTTTGGTGGTACTGGGGTTCCTGGAAGCCCTTCTACCTCCGGGCTATACTCCCAGACCTATTTTATATTTTTATTTGTAAACAGGGTTTCTTAAGCCAGCACAGCCGGCTTCGAACCTGTGAGATCCTCTTGTCTCTGTCTCCCAAGCACGGGGATTACAAGCGTGCACCACTACACCTGGCTAATAAACAAATTTAAAGATTAAAAGCCACATGATGATTTCAGTAGATACTGAAAAAGAATTTGACAAAAAATTAATGCCCACTCAAGCTAAAACCACTGGAAAAAATCGGAATAGAAGGAACATACCTCAACATTATAAAGGCAGCATATAATAGACCCACAACTAACATCATATTAAGTGGGGAAAAACTGTGAGAGTCTCTACTAAAAACAAGAACAAGACCATATCCCCATTCCCTTTCAATATAGTACTTGAGACTCTAGCCAGAGCAATAAGGCAAGAAAAAGAAACCAAAGGAGTACAAATAGAAAAAGAAGAACTAAAACTATCTCTATTTGCAGATGACATGATATTATACTTAGAAGACCCAACAAACTCAACCAAAAGGCTCACAAAACTGATCAAAAAAGGAAACTCAATACTTGGAATTGCATTAAACCAAAAAGTTTCTATGTAGCAAAGGAAACTATCAAGAACCTCAACAAAGAGCCAACAGAATGGGAGAAGATGTTTGCCAGCTTCTCCTTTGGATATAGAGGATATAGAGGACTACTATCTAGAATATACAGAGAACTCAAGAAACTCACTAAGAAAACAATACAATAAAAAAATGAGCAAGTGAACTAAACACTTCACACAAAAATTTAAATGGCCAATAAATGTATGAAACAATGTTCAACATAGTTAGCAATAATAGAGATGAAAATCAAACCTACCCTAGGATTTTACCTAACCCTTATTAGAATGGCAATAATTAAAAATACAAACAATAAGATGGACATGGTGGTGCACACTTGTAATCCCAGCATCTGGGAGGCTGAAACAGGAGGATCTGGGGCTGCAGCCAGCTTCAGCTACTTAGTGAGGCTGTTTGCAACTCAGTGAAACCCTGTTTCAAAATAAAGAATAAAAAAATAGGGATGGGGTGTAGCTCAGGGATATAATGCTTCTGGGTTCCATCCACAGTACTCCAAAAAAAAGAAAAGAAAAAAAATACAAACAACAACAAATGCTAGCAAAGGTGCGGAGAAGTGAAAACTAATATATTGTTGGTAGAATTGCAAACTAGTGCAACCATTTTGAAAAACTGTATGGTGGATCCTCAGAAGAATGGGAATAAAGCTATCATATGACCCAGCAATACCACTTCTGGGTATCTACTCAAGAGAATGGAAACCAAACTACAAGACTACTGCATGTATATCTATGTTTATGGCTACACTCTTCACATTTGCCAAACTATGGAACCAACCAAGATGTCCATCAACAGATTAATTGGATTATGAAACTATGGGCTATGTACAAAATGGAATTTTACTCACCATAAAGAAGAACAAAATTATATACTTTGCAGAAAAATGGATGGAACTGGAGAACATTATGCTAAGTGAGATAAGCCAGTCACAAAGAGTGAGAAGTCAGATGTTCTCCCTAATATGCGGAAGCTAGGGAGAAAATGGGATGTAGGAGGAAATATAAATAAAAACAAAAACAAAAAAATCCCTTAGATGAGTAAAGAAAGCAACCTAACTGAGGCAGATAGGAGGGAGGAAAAGGAAAGCACCCTAATGTGTATGATGTACATTTATAAACCGATTGAAGTCAGTTTCTAATCTGAACTTGAGAAGGAGGAAGGGGGAAGAGAATAGGGTGGAAATTGGAAAAGGGCTAAATGTGTGATGTGTGTATATATTCCTCTATCATATATCTAATGATGTATAATTATGATACATGAATAAATTTTTTAAATTGTGAATTAAAATTTTATGGTACAGCAATTTTAAATTTTAAATAAATTAGTTTATCTAATAATTATTTTAAAAAGTGTTATAGTTAAAAGTGATACCTCATTTTAAAATTTATATTCAAGTAAAAATATTCACATCATCAGTTTTACTTTCTGAATAATGATATCCCTTTTAATCTCACAGTAAGTTTTTTTTTTTAAAATTCTGGTGTAAATTTTCTTTTCCATTATGTCATCGGTTTTACTGAGTACCAGTCAGAAAAAACTTCATGTTTCTGTCTTTAAAATTGAGTTAGTAACCCACTTAAACTCTTTAAAAAGTTGTTAAACAGAAAATTCTGCTTTATGTTTATAAATATTCATATGTGAACATTTATATTGGGGTACTTTATGTTACTTTCAGCATAATGAAAACATTTAAAATATTCTTTCTCAACATGAGCTTTCTGTTGTAAGAGCTTTTCTTCTATTAAAATGTCATCTTTACCTTGAAATTTACAGCTTAAGAGATTGATATTTTATAGAACTATCTTCAAGGTAACATAATGCTAGAAACAATTTATTATCATAAGAAAGGTCAGAAAATGTGAAATAATAATCATTCTCAGCAAAACAAACTCATGACTCATATTTAAGTTCAGAGAACTTTAAGTACTTCACCACATGAATAGTTAACATTTTGTGCATGCTAACAGCCTGCGAGGCAGGATGCTGTATTCTTTAAAAAAATTCTCATATATTCCCTATAACAAGCCTATAATCCCCTCATTTTCCAAGTGAAGAAACCTTACTTATCATAATAGGTATGTTGTATGCCCAAGATCACTAAGAATTGTATTAGGTCAGATTTCTTGGAAGAAGAGCCCCAAGATGAGGATTCATTTGTGCAAGTGATATATTAAGAAAGGTTAAGGGGTAAAGGAGCAGAAGAAGCAAGAAAGAAAGTATTTGCATCTACTTTTCTTGCTGTGACCAAAATACCTGACAAGCCCAACTTAGAGGAAGAAAGATTGATTAGGGCTCATGGCTGGAGAGGTTTTAGGCCATGCTTGGCTGGCTCTCCAGTAGCAGAGTGCATAGTGGAGGTGTGCCACCCACACAACAGGGGGGCCAGGAGAGATAGAGAGGAGGCTGCTGGGGGACGTCCCCAAGGCTATGTCCCACCTCCTCCAAACATGCCTCACCTCTGAATCTTCCTGTGCTGAGGATATTCTTTCAACACAGGAGCTTTGGGGAACATTCCAAACCTAGACCATAACACAAGAGAGGTAAAACAGTGGTGCTATCTCAATAATCTACTGGATCACGAAGGAATATCTCGAGCATAAATTGCACTGAGTTTGTCCATCCTCGGTGCATTAAAACCTGGAATTTTACAAACTGGTTGTCAGTGGTGTCCATGCCAACTTTTGGGGAACAAACTCTTAAACACTTCCAACTTTCTACTAGTTCCGACAAAAGGCTCCAGAAGTCTACAAAGGTACTCATAGATAGGTGGTCCCAAAGGGAGGAAGTCATAGGTATATGCCTTTAAGAGAAAAACATGTAGAAGCTGGAGGATGCACACAGATAACCTTCCAGAAATATCTAAGGGGATCTGAGTGGAGTACCACCAGTGCTCCACTAGTAAACAAGCAGGGTTAACTCTAAGGAGTATGACTTCGGGCCCCCATGCTCTTAATTATCGTGCCAGAAACCTGAGATGACCAGCAAATCTCTGGGTAGAAAATGCGCTTCTATGGTCGTTACCCTTACAAACACTATTAAAACTTTACAATGTTTTAAAGGTCTTAAAAAAAATTTACCAAATTGATGACATTCTCTTGCACTTTGGCTCTGCTGACTCAATTTCTTGCTCTAATGGTTTTGACTATGAATTACACACCGAATAAACTTTTCGTGTGACATTTTTTTTTCTGTAAATTACCACTGGAATTATTTTTAAATCCCAGAGAATAAGCCAACCTTACTGAGAAAATATTTGTTTTCCAGTGTGGGTTTAGAAGTAGACATTCCAAAACTGATTCTTCATGCCAAGTATGCATGGGTGCTAACTTAACTGGTCAAGTGTTTTACATGAAAACATTCCCACAATCTGCAGAGAGGTTGATATAGAGAAGACAGTCTAAGGGCACCCTGGATATCCTGGACCTTGGAACTAGAGTGTTTTTTCTACGTTGTTTTGGGAGGTAACCATCATTGAGTGGACATCTAACTGAATTACTGAGTGCTACTTCAGATCAAGTGACTCAGAGGATGAATTTAGGGAGTGAGAGAAAGATGGAACATCTCAAGGGAGATGAATGGGGATAAAAGGACTTAAGTAACGGGTGCATTGCTTTGGAGTTGTCAGCCTAAGGGAGAGCTTTAACTTTTTCTCTTGGACATCAGAATCGTTTCTGAAATTATTCCAACCGTTAATTACAGCAATTAATATGTGCTTGAAGACTATGAAGTGTAAGAATAAGAAAAGTAGGTCATCAAGGACAAGGGGACTTGCTCCCTCCAACTTCTCATTGGCTAATTTGAAGAAGAATCATTATCTCATTTATAGGATGATCCTAGCAACCCCTAGTTGTTCTATCACTGGAAAATAATAATAAAAACTAATATCTCTATATTATTTTTTAGGTATCAGTGTCTTAAATATATTAAATATATATAAGTTGGTGTTACATAAATTTATATGTTAATTATCATCATATCATTATATATATAATCTGGTTAACAATATGATATTTTATTACTGCAGAGATTGAGACACAAAATTGTTAAGTAATTTGTTCAATGCTACACAGCCAGGAAAAGGTAAATCTGAGATGTATCCATTTGAGGGTTTTAACTGCTTAGACATATAATACCTAAGAAAAGTCAGGAGTTAGATTAGAATAAAAGGCAGTTTGTCTATTTTTGCATAAATTGTTATGTTTCAATATGATAGATTAGAAGTTACCATTTTATTTATGTATGTATTTATGTATTTATGTTTTATTTATTTATTTATTTATTTATTTATTTATTTATTTTGGTGGTACTGGGGATGGAACCCTTCTACCTCTGGGCTACATTCCCAGATCTATTTTATATTTTATTTGGAAACAGAGTGTCTTCAGCAAGTGAGGCTGGCTTTGAACCTGTGTGATTCTCCTGTCTCTGTCTCCCAAGCGAGGGGATTACAAGCATGAGGCACCACACCAGGCAGAAGATACCATTTTAATATACCTAAAATACCCAATAATTTGTAAGGGAAATTTCCATTTTTGTAAAATGCCAATTTTAAATAATGGTGAACTATAAAAGAAGAACTTGTAAATATAATAGTCCTTTCCCCATGATGACAACTTTAAATCATTTTTTGAACAAAAATTTTTTTTTGGTGGTACTGGGTTTCCTGGAAACCCTCTACCTCTGGGCTACACTCCCAGATTATTTTTTATATTTTTATTTGGAAACAGGGTCTCTTAAGCCAGCAAGGCTGGCTTTGAATCTGTGTGATCCTCCTGTCTCTGTCTCCCAAGTGGGAGGATTACAAGCCTACGCCACCATGCCAGGCACTCATTTTTTTAAAAATTTTAATCCCCCTTCCTTTGTTTGAACCACCAATTTGAACTAATAAGGGCAAATAGAGTTTGCCCCCAAATAAAAAGAGCTTTCAAAACTCTAAATCTTTTTTTTTTTTGGGGGGGAGGGGGGTCTGGGGATTGAACCCAGGGGCCTTTGACCTCTGAGCTATAGCCCCTGCCCTATTTTTTATTCTTTTATTTTAAAACCAGTTCTCATTAAGTTGCAGAGGGCCTCACTAAGTAGTAGCTGAGGCTGTCCACGAACCGTGATCCTCCAGTTTCAGCCTTAACCACCTTCCGAATGCTGGAATTACAAGCATGCATCACCACGCCCCGCTACCAGTTGAGAATCTTGAACATACTGTTTTCTCTGCTGTTTCTGCACCTTGTCCAAAGGAAACTCATACTATCATAAGAAATATCAGATATCATGGCAAAAAATGAGGTTAGAGTTTTATCAAGTCTCCAACAACTGTAGGCATTTCCTTATGCAGGTATACATCTAGCTAGACTTTTGCTTATTTATTTGTTTTGTTTTGTGGCACTGAAGAGTGAATCCAGGGACATTTTACCTCTGAGGTGTACTCCCAGCCCTTTTTAATGTTTGTGTTGAAACAAAGTCTTTCTATGTTGCTGAGGCTGGCCTTGAACCTTTGATCCCCTTGTCTTGACATTTTAAGTACTAGGATTATAGGCATGCACTACCACACCCAGTTTTTTTTAATATTTTATTTTGTTTTTTGATTTTTTATTATTTTATTTAATTTATATGTGAACATATTGAAAATGGTATACATTTAGACTGTGCTTGGTGCCCTCTCCTCCCCCCAGTTCCCCTTTACCCCCTCCTAACAATGAGTGTCCAGGTTAACTATACTATATTCATACTTTTACACATATTCAGATGTAGCTCCTCCATTAATCAACCTCAGCCTTCTTCCTCTCCTATCCTTCCATCTAGCTTTGCTGCGGTTTCCCCTCCATTATCTGGAGTCCCTCTGGTATCCCCAATACTCCCTAGTTTGGGTAGATTAGAGAAAACATTTGTCCCTTCTCTTTCTGTGCTTGGCTGATCTCACTTAACATAATGTTCTCCATATCTTTCCATCTTCTTGTGAATGCCATGATTTTGTTCTTCTATATAGCTGAATAGAATTCCGTTTGTGTATTTCCCATAGTTTTGCAACCCATTCATTTATCTGTTGATGGAGACCTAGGTTGGTCCTATATTTTGGCTATTATGAATTGTGCTGCTATGAAGAGCAAAGTTGCAGGATACAAAATCAACCTAATCAGTTGCTCTTCTTATGCCAACAATGAATCCACAACGAAGGAAATAAAGAAAACAATTCCATTTACTATAACCTCAAAACCAGTAAAATACCAAGGAATAAACCTAACAAAAAATGTAAAAGACCTCTACAGAGAAAACTACATAGCATTAAAGAAAGAAATTGAAGAAGACCTTGGAAGATGGAAAGATTTCCCTTGCTCATGGATAGGCAGAATAAATATCATCAAAATGGCCACTCTACCAAAAGTGATCTATAGATTCAATGCAATTCCCATTAAAATATCAGCAACATTCTTCATAGACCTAAAAAAAACAGTTATGAATTTTATATGGAGAAAGAAAAGACCCAGAATAGCCAAAGCAATTTTCAGCAACAAGAATCATGCAGGAGGCATGGCAATCCCAGACTTCAAATTATCCTATAGAACAACAGTAGTAAAAACAGCATGGTATTGGCAAAACAACAGGCATACTGACAAGTGGAATAGAATAGAAGATACAGAAACCAACCCACACACCTATAGTCAATTAATCTTTGACAAAGGGGCCAAACTCATACTCTAGAGAAAAGACAGTCTTTTCAACAAATGGTGCTGGGAGAACTGGCTATCCATTTGTAGAAAGATGGAACTAAATCCGTGCCTTTCACTGTGCACAGTAATCAACTTGAGGTAGATCAAAGACTTTGAAATTAGACCAGAAACCGTGAAGTTATTAGAAGAGGGAATAGGCTCAACACTCCAACATATAGGCACAGGCAGTAACTTTCTCAACAAGACCCCCAAAGCACAGGAAATTAAAGTAAGAATTAACAAGTGGGATGGCATCAAACTAAAAAGTTTCTTCTCATCAAACCACCAAGAACCTAAAGAGAAAGCCTGCAGAATGGGAGAAGATCTTTACCAGCCACCACTCAGATAGAAAGCTAATATCCAGAATATACAAAGAGCTCCAAAGACTCTATACTAGTGAAACAAATAACCCAATGAATAAATGAGCAACTGAACTGAATACACACCTCATAAAAGAAGAGATACAAAAGGCTAATAGATACATGAAAAGATGTTCAACATCAATAGCCATCAGGGAGATGCAAATCAAAACTACGCTGAGCTCCCATCTAACCCCAATCAGAGTGGCAAGTATAAAGAAGTCAAATAACAACAAATGCTGGCGAGGATGTGGGGAAAGAGGAACTCTTTTACACTGTTGGTGGAAATGCAAACTAGTTCAGCCACTATGGAGATCAGTGTGGAAATTCCTTAGAAAACTGGGAATGGATTTACCATTTAATCCGACTATACAACTCCTGGGTATCTTTCCAAAGGGGTTGAAATCAGAGAACTACAGTAACATATGTATACCCACACCCAGTTTTGAACTGAAAGTTTTCTGAAGTAACACCAAACTGCATGGTTTTGGAGTACCTTTCAAAGTGATGATTATACATCTTTTCTAATGATGCACAAAGAATTAATTTTTCTTGGAGATAGATAATCCTACCAAATTTGTGTTTTCCTGTTTGAGAGTCTTGCTAGCTACTTTTACAGCCAGGTAAGGTATCGTGGTTCAGTTCTAGTCAGTGGATTTGCCATGACAGTGATGGGTCCCCTTCTCAAGTCGGCTACATCAAACTTCTTTCTTGCCAAACTTTCAGCTGTTTTCCTTCATTCTTAAGGCCATTTTTTTTCAACACCATTTTAAAGATTATGTGCTGAAGACAGCAGAGGTTTCAGTACCCTAGATAATTCTTCTGGAATGCCATGCACAACAGTAACAGAACTTAGTTACAGGACACACTGAAAGCTCCACCTCTTGACTTCATCAACTCCCAGCCTGCACTTCTGAATGCCATCATATCAGGGCTTAGGATTCCAACATATAAATTTGGGATGACACAGATATATTTAGTCCATGACAGCTTCCTCTCCTTCCCATGGGTAGTGAGAAGATTGCCTTTTGGATAAAGGGCAGCTTGGAAAAGGATGACTTTGGGGGTTTTCCATGTATAATGGTTTGTATTTAGAATGCCCCCTTACCCCTCATGTAAACAAAGTAGCAATGTTGGAATCAGGGCTTGATTTCTAAGGAGAAGTCCCTAGGGTGTGGCCTTCCCTGCTTACTCTCTGCTTCTGGCTTCCATGATGTGAGGAATGGAGCCTTTGGTCATATTCATTCATTCATATTCTCATTCTCTCTCTCTCTCTCTCTCTCTCTCTCTCTCTCTCTCTCTCTCTCTCTCTCTCTCTCTCTCTCTCTCTCTCTCTTCTCATCACCATGTCCTGAACTCCAAAAATCTGGCCTTACATGGACTAAACCCTGAAATCTCCAAAAAAATCTGTGAAAAAATAAATATTCCTTCCCCTAAGTTGTGTGGTCAATTATTTTGGATTATGGCAGTGAGAATGTTAACCGACTCAACATGTTTCATTAAATGATGATGAGAACACCACATGAAGAGTTTAAGGCTATACAATTTTGTGTTGTCTTCTTTTGTTTGTGGAGAAATGGCAGTTCCAGCAAGCATAGATAAAGAGAAAAATAAAATAAAGAATTTGAGTCAAAGACAGAAACAAGGAATCCCAGTGGTAATAAATATTTGAGTCTGAGAAAACCTAGATCCCTGGAGGGACTTTCATCTCAGAAATTAAGGATGGCTGAGGGAGATGTTTCTTGAATTTTATAATTTCTGTTTTAATTGTTTACTACAAACACTTAAGGAGCTGGGCATGGTGGCACATGCCTGTAATCCCCATATTGGGAGGGGGGTTGAGACAGGAAGATCACAGGTTTGAGGCCAGCCTCAGCAACTTAGTGAGACCCTATTTTAAAATAAAAATCAGATAGAGCTGAGAGTATAGAATTCCCCTTGAGGTTTAATTCCCAGTACCACAAAACACACTTATACTTCACTTATGGACTAATTTCTTTGCTCCTTTCTCTAGATACAACTTGATTTTCTCAAGTACTTTTTAAGATATATATAAATTCTTTGGCTCAGTTAAGTTGAAATCCATGTCCCAAACATTAACAATGTAATAAGTTGACAAGGAAGAAAAACTTTGTAGATTTTTTTAAACGTATCTAATGATTCATTGGTGCATTTCTGTTTAGTAATACACAGATTATAAATCATAACTTTACCTTCATTTCTTTATAACACCTATCTTCAAGTAGATACTGACAAATAGAAAATATTTTGACACCAGAGTCCGCACTTTGCTACGCCAATGATGTGGACAGTTAATCGAAATACCCAGTGTCCAGGAGAATTAGATCAGTAAACAACTCTGAGATATAGCACTGAGAATCTTTAAATAGAAAGTCCCTAGCACAGCATCCTGAATAAAGAGTCGAGAGTTAGAGTAAGGGAGGAGGTGAACATGTTCATACAACGCACTCAGCAACAAGTATATAGAAGTAGAAGGTGTTGTCCTGTCTCCAGTAATAGCTCCTGCCCTACTTGTGCTTACCTGTGAGAGGAAACTCAGTGTGTCCTTTAAGTTACAATGTGAGGTCATAAATGATTTAAACAGAAGGGATAGTCTGGGCCTTTCATAAGTGCTGTAGTGGCTCAGGGAAGGAAGCAAGGAGCGTGATCAAGAGACATGGAGAACACCTCTGTTGCTGCTTTATGTACATGTTTTATTGAGGCAAGCAGAAAGCTTCATGATTTTTAAATTTTTTATATATTTATATATTTTTGTGGTACTGGGGGTGGAACCCAGGGGTTTTTCCACCTCCAGGCTATACTCCCAGACCTATTTTATACTTTATTTGGAAACAGAATCTCACTAAGTTGCTGAGAGACTTACTAAGTAGCTGAGGCTGGCTTTGAACCTGTACGATCCTCCTGTCTCAGCCTCTCAAGCTCTGGGATTACAAGCGTGCACCACCACGCCCAGCTAGAAAGCTTCATGATTTTCAAAGGCAAAAGAGATAAAATGTGAAAATATAAATTTCAAAATCTCAGAAAAAGGCTTGGTGCTGTTACTTTATGATTACCATTAACCACCTGGGCTGTCATAATTACTCAGCATTACCATCAGCATCGGTAAAGGGATGAAGTGATAGGATAAAACAAGTGGAAAGCTGAATGGTTACAGCATTCTAAGGTGACCAAAGATTGGCCTCAAATATCTGTTTCTTGAATGATCATATTTTCCAATTAAATAAACAATCTATGTTTTGGAAAACATTTTTCTCATTAGAGATATTTATTGTATATAAATTTATTATGATAGACCTTGGCTTACATTGTTTCATGATGGGCCAAACTCCTTAGCTTTAAGATACTTATGTTGACAACTAGGCATGGTGGTGTAGACCTGAAATCCAAGTACTTGGGAGGCTGAGTCAGGAAGACTGCAGACTGGAAAACAGCCTCAGCAATCTAGCAAGGCCCTATTTCAAGAAAATATAAGTAAAATAAAATAAAGGGGGATGGGGTGTAGCTCAGAGGTAGAGTGCCCCTAGGTTCAATCCCCACTACTAATATCCCTCCCAAAATATCTATATTTGCATTAATTGTTGAAAACTCTAAGCTTAACTGAAATTCTTAACTGAAATAATATATAATTCTGGGATGATAGCTGGAAAAAAAGATCATTACAGCAATAAGTGTGCTGCAACTAAAAGACATTTGTGCTTTTCTTTGAAATTATACTACTTGGAACATTTAAATAAAATATCATATGTTGAGTATGATGGTGATGAATCTGTGTTTCTAATTATCACTAAAAGGTACTATCCAGGGTTTGAATACTCACATTGTATAATGTGCAAATACTGAGTATAAATTGTACTCTCCCATATGCTTTATCTTTTTTGTATTTCTATGGTGAAAATTAGAATTGACCTCCTGGACCAGTACCTTATTGCCAACATTCCCATACAACTAATGCTGTAAGACCGACTAGGTTATTCTTTTAAAAAAATCAATGAATTTGCCAGGTGTGGTGGCGCATGCTTGTAATCCCTGCACTTGGGAGGTGGAGACAGGAGGATCGTGCAGGTTCGAAGCCAGCCACGCTGGCATAAGAAACCCTGTTTCCAAAAATAAAATAGGTCTGGGAGTGTAGTCCGGAGGTAGAAGGGCTTCCAGGAACCCCAGTACCACCAAAAAAAATCAATGAATTTTATATTTTTATTAAGCATTTCTATTACTAGAAATTATGGAAAATATTTGGGTGTGATCTTTTGATCCCATGAGAGAATGGAGACTAGCCAGAGTTAGATTCAGTGGAAGCAGATATTGATGCAGATTTGAGATGAAAAATATCTATCAGGCATCAACCATCAGGAAGAGAATGGGAAGTAAGCAGAGGTGGGTGGAGAATGAAGTGAAACAGTAATCAAGTCGGATAATATCAAGCTGCTAGAAAGCTCAGGAGCAAGGACTGATTCACAGTATTATCACCCACCTTAGACTGTGTCTAGGTGTCTCTGGGAAGGGCACAGCTTTGGGGAAAGAGGATCTCTCAAGTTGAGGCAGAGCCTAAAGGAGCCAGGTACCTTCCTTACATCAAGTCCTATCTTGAAGGAGGATGGGATGCTGCATGGGCTATGATACTTTGAACCTCGGGCCCAAATGGACTAAACGGCATGAAGAAAATTCACATTTTCTGACTTCCTCTATCTAACATTGTGTGTTTTGTATAGGTGTCATATTTTTTTCCAGTGGATAATAGTATCCTGCTGCCAAGTTGATTGGTGGTAGAAATGAGACAAAACTTTCTAATACTGAGATTTAGGGAACAAAGGGGTAGAAATAAATCAAGTATTTAGGCTACCAAGTGGACACACAGTTAGGAAAGGGGTCGCAACAGGTAGCTATTTGGGGGCTTAGTGAAGGGCAAGTGTAGAATGGGACAAGGTGATATACATGTGAACTGGCTCTTGAATCTATATCCCAGCTGATGTTAAATTGTAAGAGTAGCTGCCCAAGCCTGGAGTCTAGATATAACCCTAAGTACTTATGTATTCATTCTACTAAGAGAAGTTTGCAGAGCACTATTGAGAGGAAAGAAAATTAAAAAGGTAAAAGTAAAATGTATTCTTGCTCTGATGACTTACTGGATAGCTGGGCAGATACATTGCCACACCAAATTAAGAACAAATGGCACCAGGTTTGTTCCCAAGACCATGCCTACCAGAGAAAGACCAGAGCGATGGTGGTGGCAAAGCCATGGCATGGAGCCAGTTCTGGTTATGATGTCTGTTAGAAGCTAACCTCTCACTGAGTTATGATAAATACCATGACTTTTTGGAGGAACGAACTAAACTTTATTGTTTATTGAGCCTTCACTATCTGCCAGATGTCGAGTTCAGCCTTTTACATTTTACTGCAGTTCATCTCAGATGGCTTTAGCCTGGGCTCTCTCTTCCATGGAACACTACCAAAGCACCATGCCATTGTTAAGTCCATGAAAGAGTTCACACCAGAGAGGGCTGCTGCTCAAGAACTTGCAGTAGGCAAATTGATGGAAGTCTTCGGGGTCGATTCTTGACAGGACCTGGTCCAAGCCTCCTTGAAGAAGAAAAGAGATCTTTGGGCCAAAATCACTGGTCATGCCATCTCTACCCAGTCCAGGTCATTCCTCTTCTATCAGGGCCTGGATTTTCTGAAACCACAAGATGCTTTTGGATACTGGGAACTTCATGGTTAAATCATTTAATTCTCCCAGTGTTGATTATCACACAGGTACATTTAAACTATAAACACCAACAAGATATTCAAAAGGCAGTATTCTTTTCTTTTCCTTAAAATGGAGCAGAGTTCCAAAGGATAAGAGCCAATAGGAAACCCCTGGCAGTGATCAGCAGTTGTTTCTGTCTGCCCAGCATCTTACTTCCCTTTCTCTGGAACCTGAATAAGCCTCCTCTTTTTCTTTGTACCAGTATTTTTTATCAATTCTTTTTCTTTTTATCAATTCTTTGCATCTTAGAGGAGGGTAGATATTACATAAGCAACATTTGTTTTTGGTAGAAATAATTTATCACTGCTACATGGAGAGCAAAAGAATGGCTGTTGATCAGCAGCTTCTCCAAAGCATGAACATACAGAGAATGAGTTGGACTCCTGACTTTTCCATTTTGGTAATCATAAAAGATCCATCCTGTTCAGTGTATCTACTTAAAATATGAGGATAATAAGAGCTATGAGTCCCTGGACTGAGCTGCGCCTGAACCAAATAACCCTTTAGGTTTTCAGTTGCATGGACCAATAAAGTTCCTTGTTTCACTTAATCTAGTTTGATATCTTTCTGTTTGTTTGTTTGTTTTCTTATAAAAAATGAGATCAGACTTTTACCATAGACTTTTACCAGAAAGGAACATATGGTGGAGAAAGTTATATTGTCTAATATTGTCCTAAGTCCTTATTATTTGTGCTAAGCATACAACTATACACTGTCATTTCATTGATTGACATATATTCTTTATGAAGAGAGAAAAGACAGAGGCAAAAATAGGTTACACGATTTGCTCAGTACCTTGCTACAAATTACAGGCTCAGGACCAAACCCAAGTTTGACTCCATGCTCATTATATCATATCTCCCCACCCAGAATCTGTATTTTTCTATCAAGCTCTATGTCCATGTGTAGGTAGGTATACAACTAGTAAGAGGATAGCAAAGGTAAACAGGTTGAAGTAGAGAGAAAGTAGTCAGAAAGGAATGTCAGAAGTACTTCAAAGCTGTCCAGTACTTTCACTCTTTCCAGACAACAGTGACCATCAGTCCATGGGCAAGTTACTGTATTTCCCACATTATAGCCTCTTACCCATCTAACATTTGAAGCATTACTACCCTATTTTTTCTAATAAAAGTGCAACCTCTCTTGGTCTGATATATGCAAAATACTTTGGAGTCATCTATGCTTTAGTTCAATTTATAGCACTCGATTGATGAGTCATAAAATCTCAGTTTATTTATATGCAAAATGTGTATAGAAAAGATCTGAGTGTTATGGGGCAGACCTATAGACCCAGTACTTGGGAGGGTGAAACAGTAGAATCATAGGCTTATGGCCAATCTCATCAATTTAGCGAGACACTCAGAAACTTAGTCCCTGTTTTAAAATAAAATAATAAATAAAAATGGGGCTGGATGTAGAATGCCTCTGGTTCAATCTTTAGTCCAAAAAAAAAAGGAAAGGAAAAGGAAGTAAAGAAAAGGAAACAAAAAACTGTGCATAGACCACAATTACAGTAACTGGAACATAGAAAGGACTCAAAAATACATTAGTTTCCTTCTTACCTCTCATTATGTCATCCTAAGCCAAAATAACTTGAAAAAAATTTATTTGCAGAATTCTTCCTGAAATTACATTTTATGTGACACAATTTTACCTATTTTCACCTTTTGCCCTCTAAAAATTTTCCATTTCATTTACAAAGGTCTTATCTTCAGAGTGAATGTTTGGTCATTCTTCTACCTAGATCAAATTATAGACTTCCATACTTAAAAGAGGAAATAATCTATCCCAAATGAATCAAATTGATTTTGGATAGCAAGTTTCAAATACACATTCCTATCTCGTTTCCTACTTAGGAATGCTTTAAATTACAAAATGAGGGCACAGGAAATTGGGCTATTCCTGATAATAAATGTTTTTCTTCCACTAGGGATGGTAGTGCTTGACAGCTGGGATAAACGGGCAGATGATTTCCTTGAATTTAAACTACAGATATAGTAAAGCAGAGAATGCAGATGATAATTTTAGCTTTTCAGAATGTATATTCAAATCAGACACTAACCTGACAATGTGATTTTAACTTTTTAGGTTTTATATAAAATGGCTAAATACAAGTCCCAGTTTTTATATGGCTCAGGGAAAAAAAAAGACTATACTGAAAAAGTACAAAATATGTGGAGTAAATATGTACTTTTCTCCTGCTTAGTGGTTTCATTTTTCTTTTAAATCTCTCATTTCCCCCACACTGCATTACTTTTTAGCAGAAATATTATTTGTGCTCTTCAAAAAAATAACTGATAATTCCTAAATACAGCTGTTCTTTTTTTAGCTCTTATTATTTATTATATTAGTTTGGTAATAATGTCTCTTGGCCTACAGTTTTGCTATGGAATAAAATTAGTATTAGAAAAAACATCAAGGTACCTAAGCTAGCCTTTCTGAGGGCTGTATTTTCAGAATATTATAATGTATTTTACTTAATGAATGAATGTGTAAATTAGGTCATGGAAAATGCATATACCCTCATGACTATACATTTATTTAATTGCTGATATAAAATAATGTCTGTCTCTTTTTTTAATTTAGTCTAAAAAAAAATAAGGTACAAAAAAGCTCTATGCAAAATTGATTGGAAGTGTATGGACCTTAACATTAAGCCGTGCTAGGTTGAAATTCAGGTTTTATGATTTATTTTGCTGGTTAAGTTCAAGAAATTTATTTCAAATTTGTAAGATTTGATTTACAAATAAGAACTGGGATAATATTAGAAATTAAGTTAACTAAACATGCTAAAGATCCATGGCAAAAATCATCGGTTAGTGCATATGAGGCCCTTCCAAATCTTCTCCCCACCAGTTAGTTACCTTTCACTTTTCTGTGGGTTATATGTGGTTATATCCTTGGAAGGGCTTCCTTCCTAAAAAACTGACAAAGCTTTTGTCTTATCCCTTCCTTTCTATTGAAAATGAGTTGTGATGCCTAGGGGTGGAACAGCCACTTGGGAACTATGAGTCTAAAATAGCATACTAAAAGTGATACAGTAGGATATTAGAAAGAACCTGGTTCATAGATGACTTCCATTCATGAACATTTAGTGTCCACTTAGACTAGTTATCTCAAGACTTATTATGCAAAATCAGTAGCCCCTCATCTAATGAAGTCATTGTTGGTCAAGTTTTCTGTTGCTCAGACTTTAAGCACTCCTGTGTAATACAAGTGCATAAACTGACCCCTAGGCTATAGTAAGTTCAAATAAAGTTAATCACCTTCTCTCCTCCTGTGTGAGTAGAGGCCTTGCAATGGCTAAAATAGTTCGCAGCAGATACTTTTAAAATAAGTTAAAAAAATCCTAGGGATCACTTTTCTTTCTTGTAAATGGCAACACCATTCAACTTAGTTATATTCTAGAACCTTGGAAATGTTTCGATGGCTCTGTCCCCTTGTACTTATTAGCCAGGGTGGGGTCTTACCTCTACACGCCTGACCCATTACCCTCTCTTCCCCACCATCACTGTAGTCCCTCCTGTGTCACCTGTATTATTATGGTAAGTTTCTGCTCAAGTTGTTCCTTCTGTCTAGAATATCCTCTTCCTTTGTATTAACTCCTAGTTATATTTTAGATCTTAGCTAAATCCCACAGAAAACATTTCTCCATTTCCTCCATTCTGATTATCTCCCTTTCATATCTCTCTATTTAGCATGTGTCATTAATAGTTTTACCTTTATACATGAATCAAAAATCAGTGTCTGCTTCCCTACTGCTATGTAATTACCAGGAGAGATGAGCCGTTTTTTTGTTTTGTTTTCTTTTTTGTTTTTTTGTCCAGCATTTTATACCCATATCAAACCCAGCACGAGAACATAGTAAGCACAGGGCCTTCATCTAATCATAATAAATGACACTGAGCAGTTAACATACACCAGTAACTCAGTATAGTGGCTACAGGAATCTTATTGTTTCATTCTACAGATAAAGGAGCTGAGGCATAAAGACCTTAAGAAATTTACCTGAGCTAACATAGGTTATAAACTAAGAACTAAGATATGTATCTTGTCTTTGAAGACTGTTCTCTTAACCACTACTAAAAGTTGAAAGAATAACTCTGCTCATCTTTTAGAAATGATAATCACTTTGATTCTATAGCTATGATGGCCAACAAGTAATGACTAGGAAATACATCATACAAATTATCCCGCTGGGTTTAATGATAAGATGGAAACTAAACACCCTCAATCTATATTTTAAGGCTGTATATAGCCAATTACTTGCTGATCTGTGCCTACAACATAAACACATATTTATATTTTCTTCAAAAATAAAATGCCAATACAGTCTGTAAATATTAGTTTTCCTCATTTTTTGGCTTTCTTATTATCGCATGTGAAAAAGCCTACAAAACTTACTTCTTCATAATTGTGCTATGTTGAATAATGCTATATTGCTTTTTCTAACTCCAAAACCAAAATTATTTTGAAAGAGTAAGAAAACACCATCTGCAACAACAGAAATCATATTAACATTTTTTTCTATCCTCAAAGCACATCAATGTTATATAAAGAAGGGGAAAATGATTAGTCCCAGGCTGAGTTCAACTGTGCCAAATAAGTATGCTAATTTTGTTGGCTTTGTTAGAAATCCCTGAAATTAGAGATTTATCCAAGGATTTGCAAAAGATAGGCTATTTGTGTACATCTATATCTTTATACTTCAACCACTAGTGCCTTGAAGATGGGACTGGCTGCTGGAGAAGGAAAAAGACAGAGATAGTCAGTAAAGAATTGAAGAGAAACTGAGGAGCAAATATTGGGTCTACCTTTGACTTAAACCTAGCTGAATTTTTGGATGAATCTATAATGAGAAATAATATTATAATAATCAAAATGCACTTAGCACATTATGATATTTAAAGCACTATCACATTATTAACCCCATTAATCCTCACAACAAATCTGAAAGTTTTATGATGTGGTTATTTCCATTTTATAAGTTAGAAAACTGAAGCTCAAATAAGTCAAGAAAAAGAAGCAGCAGCTGGGTGTGGTGGCACAAGTCTGTAATCTCAGTACTTGGGAGGCTGAGACAGGAGGATCACAGGTTTATGGACAACCTCAGCTACCTAGGCCCTCACAACTTAGTGAGACCCTGTTACAAAGTAAAGAATAAAAAATAAGACTGGAGGTATAGTTCAGGGGCAGAATGCCCCTGGGTTCCATCCCCTGCACTACACACACACACACACACACACACGTCTCAAGAAAACTCTTTGACACTGAATTTGAGGGACACATGTAGAGATGTTTCCAATCTCGATGGGAGAAATCTAAAAGCAAGTGGCTGGTTGAGATGGCAGCATAGAGAGAAGGCTCCATAAGGAACGAGTTTTACTTCTATTGAATGTGGACCCGCGATGTGTGATCCCCTTCCACCAGATACAGACCTGGTAGAGGCTCTGTAGAACAGAACCTGCCCGATGTCATTCTAAATTAAATCTCTCTCGCTGAGCATGGTGGCATGTGCTTGTAATCCCAGCATTTGGAAGGCTGAAACAGGAGGATGGTGGTTGGTGGCCAGCCTCAGCTACTTAGTGAGGCCTTTTGCAACTCTGTGAGACCCTGTTTCAAAATAAAGAATTAAAAATAGGGCTGGGGGTGTATCTCAGAGATGGAATGCCCTTGGGTTCCATCCCCAATACTGCAAAATAAATAAATAAATACAAATTAATTAATTAATTAAATCTCTCCTGAGAAGATGATTTGGAAGAGTGTGACTCCCACAAGGTGTCTCCACATTAAGGAAAGGACAGTCGGAGGTGCCCTAATTAAAGTGCTCAAGTTGGTAGTGAGTGTGGGTAAAGAAAGAACAGCAAGCAATGAGAAAGGGTCCATATGTCACCTCCTACAAAGGAGACACTTTTGGACACTCTTCAGTTTTACCCTTGACCAACGCCACAGTGCTGACAGCTTCCATTAACACTCAAGTGTGGCCATTAAAATGCCCAGCCCATTCTGGAACTATCAGTGGAATAATGAAAATCTTTCAATGAAAAAGCGAGGGCAATGAAATGAGGGGTCAAATGCCAACCCTGTGGCTAACTAACAGCTCATGCAAATGAAGACAATTAACTTGGTTTTATACTCCGGTAAATTGACAATTTGAAAAAAAAAAAAAAGTCAAATAGTTTTTCCTGCTGCATTTTTAGGATTTGGTGAGAATCCTGGTGAATAAGGACTCCACACTGTTTAAACAACAGCCTGATATTCCTCTGCTGCTTTCATTCTGGGAAAAAATAAACAAAAGAAGATTTTTCTAAACAAAGTTATGTAAACAAGGGTTTAAAGTAAATAAACTGACTTCAAATATTTTAGAAGTACCAGCATATGTAAATATATGTATATGTATATGTTATTTCAATAGAAAATTCTGTTGGGTAAATCCTAGTTACAGTGAAATATACAAGAAATATAGCAATTTTTATCTCTCAGAGGTTCTGTAAATGTAACCTTCCATCAATTCTGATTAGTTTCTCTCTTGAAGACCAAGTCACATTTCAAGATTTCTTTTTCTCCCAATTTGTAGGCAGTAAGGTCTCTCTTTATTGCTGAAACGTATTTGACTTTCTTCAAATTGAATTGAAAATGCAGCATCAAGGTAAAACAATTTTCAAACCTTCTTCAAAATGAGAAGAAAGTATTGTTTCTTATTTGATGGGAAATATCAGGGAAGAGAAAGTCACAGGGACTAAAGCAATGTGCATCGCTAAGAAGATTGATGGAAACTTTGAGCACCCTTGAGGAAATAAATACGGATGTTTTCCTTCTCTTTGTATGAAAACTGATGCTTGCAGAGTCTGACTTTCTCAAGATCAAACAATAACTTTATGTCAAAGCATGGCTGGAACTCAGGTCTTGCTCCTCCCACTCCCCCCACATCATTTTTTAGTTTTTGTGCAGCATGCTCTTGGATAGATGCTGATATATCTTGTTTTCAGCTGAATTTCTACTTCTGGAAAGTGCAGCAAGAAGCATTCTGTCAACAGCACCAGGTCTCCTTGAAATCGACCCAGGCTCTGGGCTCCCAGCTGAAATACCATTGGTGTCAAACCACATGAAATAAGCACTTTTAAAAGAATAAAGTGTGAACTCTGCCTTTTGTTGAAGCAGGAACTATTCAAGATACCAAATGAAAGCAGCCCGTTCTCTTGAGAAGGAGAAGGAAAGTTGACATTTTCTCCTAAAGCCAAATTGACCATTTCTTTGAAGGGTCCATCAGATGTGAGAGGCCAACTGGATCTCCGTGAGCAACGTCATTGCATGTGTTAACATCTTCTAACAGCCTTTCTTTTATTTTTATTTTGAGATATGTGAAGTAAACGTAGTGGAAATAAGAATGGAAAAATTAAATGGCTACTACCCTTACCTGAAACCTAACTGGAGATACTCTCTGTTCTTCATTCTTTGCCTTTCCTCTTTCCTTCCTTCCTTCTTTCTTTCATTCCCATTGGCAATCATGATCCTTAAGTAGTAGCAAGCTTCCCTGGAATGCCCTAATTCCTTCCATTTTCTCCCTCCCTCTTTCCTTTCCTTTCATTCTTTCCCCTAATCTCTCCTCTCTCCTTTCCTTAAAGAGATACTTCATCTAATTCCTTCAGATTTTTTTTCCTTTTTATGTACTGGGGATTGAATTAAAAGGCATTCTACTTCCAAGTTACACCCCAAATCCTATTTTTTATATTTATTTTGAAATAGTGTCTTGCTAGATTGATGAGAGTCTCACTACTTGCTGAGGCTGTGCTCAAACCTGAGATTCTTTTTGTCTCAGCCTCCCAAGTGCTGGGATTTCAAGTATGTGCCACCACACTGGGTTTGATCCCCCCATTTCTTTCCTGCTACAGAGGGCAGAGTCTTTTACCAAGCTGAAAACAGAATTGTGGTGGACCGGGTTCCTTGTGCCAAATACAAATTGAGTTTTTGAACAGAAACCCAGTAGACAGGGGTACCAGTTTGCAAAGAAGCACTTCTGACTCTAAGGCCTAGGGCATCCTATGCTAAGGATGATATAAAAATCTTTTAATCTGAGAGCCTCAATATTGGAGAAATCTTGGAGATCAACTAGTTAAAGTGTTATATTTTAAAAAGGACACTGAAACACAAACAAGCTAAATGCCATGTGAAGATAGAGCCATGAATAAATCTGGCTTTCCTGATTCCCAGATCGGTACCATTTATTTGCCAAGTTTAGTTGTGTTGCAGAGATTCTGGGCGTACTATGCATAGATAAGCATGCATTTTAAAGGTATGGGGATTTGACATCCTAGACTGCAAAACTTGGTGCATTCATCAGTGTACCTACCATTTGCTGTAATCTATTGCCAAGAGTGGCCTTCAGATATCCTTTCTTATTAAATTACCCCAAATGCAATCCCATCCACGGAGCAATTTCACCTTTTAAAAATATGCTATTTTTTTATTCTTATTCATGTATATCAAGATTCATATCATGGCACACCAGGAAACAGTCTTTTTATTTCTCTAAAAAACTGCTTGCTGGAGGGAGGTCTCCCTCTTGATCCTGAGGTCCCTTCCCATATTCCTTATCTATTTCTCTGGCTCCTTCCCTTGCCTTGAATCCCCTTAGCCAATTGCTTCTTTCCCTCTGATTTGTTGTTGTTTTGGCTTTCACATAAATAGGTATTTCCGCTATTAAATTTTAACTCTTCAAGCTCTGTGTCTATTTGTTGCTAGGCTTCCCTGTGCCTTTGAGGGGTTCTGGGAGAAGATGTGAGGCTCCAAAGAATTTTGCATTGTGTAACCGCTCTGAGATCTGGCAGCATGTCCTGCAGCTGCCCCCAGAGCAACCCTTCAGGAATGTGGACAGCCAGAATCAAGACAGATGGAGCAGATGATGGAATTATTAGTTAAGATTAAAGGCATTTTTGTAGCATAGAAAAATAGGAAAATGTTGAGACATAAGAACATATACACTGATCATTTTTTCCAAACCCGAGACCAGAACACATGGTGTAATAGGCTCAGGCTCAAACGAAAGGGAGACATATTTGAAATTAGGAGTCTTCCAGAAAGCACCATTTGGGAAGTCATCATACAGGTAAGTTATACAGAAAAAGGGAAGGGGATATCAGGGCGTGAACCGTGTGTGCTGCGTGTGTAGTCTTTTCAAATGTGCTCATGAGTCATTGGGAATTGTGTTAAAATAAATATTTTTATTTCACAGGTCTGGGCCAAGGTTATGCATTGGTAAAAGGCTCCCTGGTGAGGCTCACTGAGGGCCACACCTGGAACAAAGCCCTAGGGGATTATGCCCTTTTTTGTACCCCCAATATCTAGTAGGAAAAACAAAAACAGTGGTTTGGTAAATTAAAATCTGGGCACTTTTTATGTACATAAAGTTATTTGAGCTTCCTTGGGATATGAAAACATAGGTGTTGTACTGTTTTACAGATTAGTAAGTACAGTCTCAAGCACTCAGTCATCAAGATAATGTTTCTACAGAGAACTAGGCATCCTTGGAATTCTGGACTCAAATCTTGTCAGTTCAGGAAGTTTTTTTTTTTTTCCCCCAACCTAATTTTCTAATCTGTCAAGGTGACACTGAGAAGGTACTGGGCTGACGACTTGGTCACCGAAGCCAGTCAGGCTGGGTCTGAATCCTGATTCCAACCCTTATTACCTGTGTAAGGAAAGCAAGTTCATTACCCACAACAACACTGTAAAGTTCGCTCAGAAGACTGGGAGTGGAAGCACCGTGTGGCCCTGTACCACTCCTGAGAAGCTTTCCAAATGGAAGTGAAGTCAGAATATTATAGCAATGCATGCATAGCCACGTTTATAGCAGCACAACTCACAATAGCCAAATTATGGGACCAGCCCAGGTGTTCATCCACAGATGAATGGATTATACAACTGTGAGCTATTCATATAATCAAATTTAACTCAGCCATAAAGAAAAACAAAATTATGTCATTTGCAGGAAAATGGATGAAACTAGAGAATATTGTTCTAAATGAGATTGGCCAGTCTCAGAAAGTTGAGTCATACGTCATCTCTCATGTATGGAAGCTAGAGAGAAATTGGGTAGCAACAGAAACTTCAGATAAAGGAGTAGAAGCTTCAAAGGGGGGCTTAGGAGAGGGAAATGGGGAAAAGAGATGCAATGAAGGAAACAGTCTAAATAATGCTCTGTACATGTATGATGTTATCAATATCAATACATGTATGGGGAAGGGGATGGAGTGGAGTGGGGTTGAGAGGGAAACATGCCAAGTGCATGTATGGTCCTATCACATGATACTTCAATATGATGTATAATTACAATGTACCAATAAAAGCATATTTTTAAAAAGACACAATATACTTTGCCATATGGAAACAATAGTTGTTCTTTCATATGGATGTTTGAAAATTGACTTTTATTTATAAGGCACATAAAAGAGTGCCCAGCAAACTTAATTTGACAAAGCCTGTCTCACAACACGGGCCCAGTTCAAAGATAGCAACCTCTTGGCCAGACACTGACATTAACGATACTTTAAAGATGAGAGTGTTTCTCTGAAATGTGTCCTAGAAGATCTTGTGGCTTGAAGTTATTTGGTGATTTATTTTCTTCTGTAAGAAAATTGCACCTTTTTAGCCCAATGTCTGAAATCAAACTGAATCTATCTATATTTTAAAAAACAAGACGGGGGATGGTGGTGCGCACTTGTATTCCCAGCGTTTGGGAGGTGAGGACCAGAGGATCGCTGTTTGTGGCAGCCTCAGCTACTTAAGCGAGGCCTTGAGGCCTTTCACAACCCAGTGAGACCCTGTTTCTAAAATAAAAGAATAAAAAAAAAAAATAGGGCTAGGGGTGTAGCTCAGAGGTAGAATGCCCCTGGGCACTAGGGATGGCCCTAGTACTGAGGAGGTAGAAAGAAAATAGGCAGATAGGGAAAAGGCCTTGGTAGAAAAAAGTTAATTTCCTGAGTTTCCTGAGGGCCGACAAATGCCTGAAACTCCAAAGGCTCAGAGATAAGAAGGCCAGAGCTTCACAAAGCCATCCTGAATTTCCTAATCAACAAACCCACCGAGCAAGTCTGGCATTCCTGAAAGGAGACCCTTCAAAGGACTTGCAAATGCCCTATGCAGATTCTCCTTGGAATCCCAAAAGTCACCCTAACCAAAAACGGACTTGCAAGTGGTCAGGCATTGGCCAGTCGGATGGCAAAAGGGGGACTTTCCCGCTCGGACCCCCTCCCCTTTTGGGGCGCTGTTCTCTCTCTCGCAGGTCAGGTGGTGTTGGCCCCGAGAGAAGGCAGAGTGCATCTGAGGGCACGTGGCTCGGGCGACTCTCAAGTAGTGACCTGAAGGCCTCTGCTGGACATCATGGCTGGCCAGGCCCCTAGGGGTGACCTGTACCTCTTTTCTGGCAGATCGCGTGGACTCTGGGAGAAAGTAGTTTGCAACTGATGGGCACTTGGCTCGGGCGACACTCGGGTAGTGACCCTGAAGGCAGCTACTGGACCCCGGAGTTCCGACCGCCTCTATGGGGTGTTCGGCCACATTTCTCTATTCCCTTCTGGCAGATTGCATGGACCCTGGAAGAAAGCAGCCTGCACCTGAAGACAATTCGGCTTGGGCTACTCTCAAGTATTGTCCTGAAGGCAGCTGCTGGACCCAGAGTTCCAGCCCCTTTGGGGGTGTTCAGCCACCCTTGCCCCATTCCCTGCTGCTTCCAATAAACCTTTTACTCCCCTTCCTGAGGTCTGCGGGTGTCATTCTTCGCTCACCGTAGACAAGAACTCGCCGGGTTTTCTCTCAAGAAACCCCGTTTCAGTACCACAAAATAAAAATAAAAATAAGTAAAAAAATAAATTAGATACTTACAAATGCACTCAAAACCTGGTTAAAGAAATATTTTTGAATGTGAGATAAAAATTGTCATAAAAACTCTTCGTGATCATGGCACATGTTGCTTTAGTGTTCCTATAATACTTTTTCCCCTTTCTTTTTAGACCAGGCAGAGCATACTAAGTTCTCTTTTCTAAATCTTCTGTCCTGGCAAGACTACATTGTATATTTCCACTCACTGGCTTTTAATGACGTGCAGAGAACAGTGATTCGTTCCCATCAGCATCTTAATATTACTGAAATATCTCCCTGAGTCCCTAACACAATTTTCAAAACATGTGAGTCCATGAGAACAAAAAGGTTCAAACTGTCTTTGCTAAATCATTCTGTTTCTCTCTCTTTGCCCAATTCCCCTCTGATCTGTAGCTTACCAGCCAAGAAGGAGGAAAAGGAAGATAAATTTCTAGTTAGTTAATCAAACCCAACCCAGTGTCATTTGGTAATATCTACCATTGGTTACAGAGTAGCCAATGAGGCCTATGTAGTTGGCCTTTACTGGACTCAATTCCAATTTAGCTGTACGTGAAACGTGACATTAAGTCTGTTTCACCCCAAGATTTTCACTTGCTCTTACTAATGCAGCTTGGCTTTCATGAGTGTGGTTGAGTGTGACTATGTCATTCTCCCAGCATCTTGAACATGTGTGATAATGGCGCTGACCGGCAAGCCCTGATCCTCTAACATCTAGACTTTGAAATGGAAACAAGTCAGAAGGTTTCAAAGGAGCTCAGCAAACTTCTCCATTTAGCCATTCAGGACCTGGGAGAATTGTCGCTCCACCTCCTGCTGCCTATCAGCTTGTGCCCCAGGCTTAAGGGCCTTTAAATATTTTAACACTCCATTTTTGGCTTCCAGCCCTGCAGATTTTTAATGGCTAAAGTGTTAGAAGGCTAAAGTTAACAATTAATTAGCACAGGCACACAGGCCTGAAAGGGATTTGGAATACCCTGAAAGCAAAGCTGCTGGAAGCAAGTAAAACACTTGAAAAGGGGATTCTGGTGTGACCACTGCATTTTCATTTTCTGGTCCTTTGATTCTTTATCTTTGTGATAGGGGTTTGGCAAGCCAGGAAAGGAAATGCTTGCTTGCTCTCTTTCTCGTCCCTCCCTCCCTTCCTCACTCCTCTTCTTTCTCCCATCTTCTTCTCCTTCTCCTTCCCCCTCCTCCCTCTCCAAATTATGTAATGCTTTTATTTTCTTTTTCTCTAAATTAGTGATATTAGGCTAATAAAACCACCAAACTAAGAGTCTAACAGCACTGGGTTTTCGATCAACATCTGCGTAATCCCAAGCAAGCCAAGCTTTTTTCCATCTGCAAATGAGGCAGCTGAATTCGTCTCTGAGGTCTATTCTGACTCTGACAGGTTATTATTCAGAGTGAGCTAGGCACAAGGACAAAACGTGATATATTAATACTCTGTGGGGACCAGATTAAATAGGCCATGACAATCCACCGAAGGAAAAGTAGGTCTCCTTGCCCTAGACAAGAATGGAAGAGCGTAGCCAAGTTGAATAGGGCTGCCAACGCATGCCCCGCTAAAGTTTGAGAATAAAGCCTAACTTGGATGGTACTTCTGTACTTTACCCGGCTCAGACTTAACTCCGTGGGCTGTCTCTTCACTGGCTAAAGCTGATGAGCTTTATTATGGGCTGAGTTCTCTGACCTGTGCTAGGGACACAGAGGTGGGAAAAAGTGTCACTGGAAGTGTTTCTCAAGAAAATTTAGGTTTGAGTTGCTCCAGGAACATTTCTCACTCCTTTCTTTCTTTCTTTTAAATTTGTAGCTTTCTACATTGTGGGAATAACACATTATAGAACGCCTGACAACATTTAATGCTTTAAAATGGAGCTGAAAAGACTTGAAATACAGAACAGGAAAGACATATTTCTTTTCTTCTTTATATCTCTAAAGCACTTAGGAAACACATTCATTTTTTTTTTTTTTTGACAGATAGCATGGGGATAATGGGAATTGAACTCAGGAGTACCCCTAGCACCTTTTGTTTTTTATTTTGAAACAGGATCTGGCTAAGTTACTGAGGGTTTCACTAAGTTAATGAGGATGACCTCACACCTGCAATCCTCCTG
Organism: Muscardinus avellanarius; assembly: GCF_963383645.1. Lineage (NCBI taxonomy): Eukaryota > Metazoa > Chordata > Mammalia > Rodentia > Gliridae > Muscardinus > Muscardinus avellanarius. The sequence continues at coordinate 15,848,484 of NC_137787.1, read as the reverse complement.
TCTCAGCCTCCCAAGTACTGGGATTACAGATGTGCACCACCACGCCCAGCAGCAAAAGCATTCATTTAACTAAGAAATATTTAATACTCTATGCTATCTACTGTGCTATGTATTATTTACTTTTTATATTTCATCTGTTAATAAACTATGTGAAGGTATAATAACTTGCTTATAGTAAATTTTTCATTTATTAAGTATGAGGTTTGATGAAATTTGTAACATGTATAATCCATGTAGCCACCAACCCAGAGAACACACACACCATATATATTGCACAGAAAGTCTTCTCATGAACTTTTGAAATTACTTACTGAGAAGTCGGGGTCCCTCACTCACTTGACCTCCTCACCCACGTGACCTCTGCACGGGCAGGGGGCGCAACCCCGAGGCAGAAAGAGTCTGCCTCGTAGTATCTCGCGAGAATTGCTTGTTCCCACGAGTAAGCCCCATCCCCTCGAGATGCAGACCTTAAAAGAAAGGCCCTCCCCTTCTAGCCTCCATGGGTGCACGGTCCCCAGAACTCCCCATCCCCATCCCGGGAGAACCGTACCATTAAAGCTGATACCACGCGGACTGGACTTCTCTCCTGTTTTACACTGCGTAGGGACTTGAATTTTACTTTAAACTTACTACCTCTTGACTCCTGTTCCTGCCCCAAGAACCATTACTATATTTTTTGTGTAGTAGTATCATCACTGTACAGTAGATTACTCTTGTCCTTTTACCACATAAAAATGGCATCATATAGCATGCGCGGTTTACTGCTTAGCTTATTTGGCTCAACACAATGTCTACAAAATTCACCCACGTGCTTTTACGTATTAGCGATGTGGCTTTTATGGCTGAGAAGTATTCCATTACATGAAGAGAACACAATTTATATATACATTCGTTTATCAATGGACATTTGGATATTTTCCTGTTTAGAGCCATAGTAAATAAATTTACAATTATATTCTTGGATAAGTCTTCTGTGCACATATTTTCATGTCTCTCGGGCAAATACCTAGAGGTGGAAATGCTGGGCCATAGAATAACACGTGCTAATTTTATAAGAGTAAATTCGATTTCTTGGAGCATTATCCCAATTCTTTCTATTGAATTTATATGTTCCAGACTTTCTATTGAATTGATATGTTTCAATAAATGTTTGTAATTACTTATGACTATTTAAAATAAATCTACCAGTGCTTCCTTGTATATGTATAAAAAGATATTAGCCTTCTAAAGTGTGCGATGTGCATGCTGGGATTTAATATGCACTTTTCTAATGGTTGATGACACAGAAGATTCTAAGCACTTACCCAACACTCAAGTTACTTTGTGAACAGTTTGTTGACAAAACATTGTCTTGAGTTGTTAATAGTTCTCAAGATATTCTGGAAAGAAAGTCTTTTTAAACTATGTGTATTGCGTGTGTTTTCTTCTAGTTTGTACCTTGTGTTTTTGTTTTCTTAGTGGTTTTTTGTTAAGCAAATCATTTTACTTATGACCTTTAATTTCTCAGTTATTTTATGTTTAAAGCATTATCTGTTTATACCTGCTTTTATCAAGATTTCAGAAGTTTTCTTCTGCTTTTAGATTTGTTTTTTGATATTTTATTGGTGCATTATAGTCGTATATCTTAATGAGATACAAGATGGAGGAGACATACATACACACATCACCCTTTTAGTTCTTACCCAATTCCTACCGCATTCTCTCCCCCTCCCTCCTTCTCATGTTTGGCTTGGTGATTGACTTTGATACGTTTGTTAAAGTACATCATGTGCATTAGAGAGTTCCCCCTTCCCCCTCCCATCCTCTGAGTTAGATCGCCTTATTTGCTCATTTATAGAATCTCCTTTTCCATCTAGAGTTCCTCCTATGACCCATTTTCTCTCTAGCCTCCACACATTAGGGAGAACATCTGGTTTTTTATTTTTTGTGTGACTGACTAATCTCACTCAGCATAATGTCCTCCAGGTCCATCCATTTCCCTGTAAATGATGCAATTGTGTTTTTCTTTATGGATGGGTAAAATTACACTGTTTTGTAGTCCATTCATCTGTTGATGGACATCTTTGCAGAGTTTGGCAATGGTGAATTGTGCAGATATAAACATAGATATGGATATATTAGTTTGGTAGTTTGGTTTCCTTTCTTTTGGGTAGATACCCAGAAGTAGTATTGCTGGATCAATGGTAAGTTCATTCCCATTCTTATAAGGATCCTCCATACTGTTTTCCAAAGTAGCTGCACTAACCCACCAATGATGCTTTAGAGTCCCTACTTCTTCACATCCTCGCCAGCATTTGTTGTTGTTTTTGTTTTTAATATTTGCCATTCTAGTTGGAGTTAGGTGAAATCTCAGGGTCATTTTGATTTGCGTCTCTCCGATTGCTAATGATGTTGAGTATTTTTTCATGCATTTATGGTCCATTTTTTTAATTGGTTTTTTTAATTGGGTTGTTTTCTTAATGCTGCGTTTCTGAAGTTCTCTGTATATTCTAGAAATTAGACCTTAGAAGATGGAAAGATCTTTCATGTTCATGGATAGGCAGAATAAATATAATCAAAATGGCCATACTTCCAAAAGCTATCTACAGATTCAATGCAATACCCATTAAATTGCCAAGATCTTTTTTCACAGACATAGAAAAATCAGTCCCTAAATTCATTTAGAACAACAAAAAACTCAGAATAGCCAGAGTAAGTCTCAGCAACAAAAACCATGCAGGAGGAATCACAATATCTGGCTTTAAACTATACTACAAAGACATAGTAATAAAAACAGCATGGCAATGGCATAAAAACTGATACATAGACCAATGCAGCTGAATAGAAGACTCAGAAACAAATCCACACACTTACAGCCAAGTGATTTTTGACAAAGGGGCCAAAAACATGCCTTAGAAAAAAGATAGCCTGTTCAACAAATGGTGTTGGCAAAACTGGTTAATCGTATGCAGAAATATGGAAATAAATCCCACTTTCTCACCCTGCACAAGAGTCAATTCAAGATGGATCAAAGACTTGGAAATTAGACAAGAGACCTTGAGGCTCCTTGAAGAGGGCATAGGTTCAACACTGCAACACATAGGCACAGATAAAAACTTCCTCAAAGAGACCCCAAAGGCACAAGAAACTAAAAGGTGAATCAATACATGGGATTTCATTAAATTAAAGAGCTTCTGTACAGAAAAGGGAAACTATTGATAACCTCAACTGAGAGCCAACAGAATGCGAGAAGACTTTTGCCACCTATTCCTCCGATAGAGGACTTATATCTAGAATATACAGAGAACATTTGTTTCAGGATTTTTTTTTGAAGTTTTCGAATTTACCTCTAGGGCTGTGATTCATCTTGAATTGCTTGCTGTGTGTGGAATAGTTAGTAGCTCTTATTTGCTGCAATTGATATTCATTTGGCAGCACCACTTGGGGAGTTCTTTATTTCCCCTCTTGTCAAAGTCAATTCACCATCTCGGTGCACTGTTTCCATTGATATAACTAAAATTCCATGTCAGTCCCACAGTATCTTGAACATTGAAGCTTCATACTAAGTCTGGAAATCGTGCGGTATAATTCTTTCAACTTCTTTTTTATTTTTCAAAGCTGTTTTGGCAATAGGTTTTTGCATTTACATATTTTAATAAGGCCCACTGAAAAATTAGTTGGAAATGTGCTGCATCTATAGGTCAGTTTAGAAAGAAAGGACATCTTAGCAATATTGAACACCCATACAAACTTGATATGGCCCTCAGTATAGTACACTGTTTACTAAATGAGACAACACCTTATCCTTGTCCCAAGTCGAGTAAGAATGTGCTCAGGGTAACATGACTGAATATAATGTGAGTTGTAGGTGCTTCCTCATAATTCATTTTATAAATCTAACAGATTGACAAAGTTATTTGTCTTCATTTATTGAAAGGTATTAAGGAGTCTGTCAACTTTACTGATCTTTTCAAAGAATTGTTATTTTAATTGATTTTTCTCCATTTCTTGTCTTTTTATCAATTGTTGCTTATGTTTATTTTACTATTTCTAACATACTTTAATTTCATTTGCTCTTGACCTAGAAATTCAGGTTGCAGTTCTTGAGCAGTTCTTGGTTTCTAGTATAAGTAATTAAAAATTTACTGTATGCATAATCTATCTTTTTCATCCTTCTACTTTTAGCTCTTCTGTATCATCCTGTTTACCAAATATCTTATGTAGCTACATACACCTGGGTCTTATATTTTATCTGATATGGCAATTTCTTTTGTTTTTTAGAATGTATAGTTTATTTACATTTAATAAACTTATTTATCTAGTTGAAATTAAATCTAGATTATTGCTACTTGAATCATATTTGTTTCCTCTGTTTTTGTTCATTTCGTTGTTGATGTTTCTGTTACCAGTTTCTCACATTTACTTGGATTAATCAATGTTCTACTCTATTTTTTTCTTTTGTTATATTTTAAATTCATTTTATTGCTTTCAATGGAAACTTTTGAGACTATAGCATGTATCCTTTGTGTAACAAAATATGTTAAAATTAATATTTTCTACTTGCACTCTTTACCCACTACATTTTACTCATATGACCTCTCAATTAAGAGCCTTATAAGAATATAGCTCCATTTATATCTGCTCTAGTCCCCTTTTTTGTCATTATGATGAAAATATATGACATGCAAAACAGAGGAGAAAATATTTATATAAGCTCATGGTGTCAGAGAGTTCATAGTCTGACAGATACAGGGCAGACATTATGGTCAAATGACATGGTGAAGGGAAGCTGGGCTCAACTCAGTGGTGGCAAAGAGAGGGAGGGAGGGAGAGAGGGAGAGAGAGAGAGAGAGAGAGAGAGAGAGAGAGAGAGAGAGAGAGGAGAGAGAGGAGAGAGAGGAGAGAGAGAAAGAAAAGGAGAGAGAGAAGGTGGGGAGAGATAGAAGAGAGAGAGAGAGAGAGAGAGAGAGAGAGAGAGAGAGAGAGAGAGAGAGAGAGAGAGAGAGAGAGAGAGGAAGATAAAGAGAGAGAAAAGAGAGAGGGGGAAGAGAGAGAGACAGAGACAGAGACCAGGGACAGAAATAGTCCTCAAGGTCACACCTTCAGTGACTTTTCTGCCTAAGTTATTAACTAGTAAAACCATTCAAATCATTAAATTAATACTTCAGTGCATTTATCAGTTGATGAGAGTGGAACTCTCATTCAATTATTTTACCTCTGAACATTTTTGTGTGTGGTGCTGAGGATGGAACCCAAGGGCCTTCTACCTCCAGGCTATACTCCCAGACCTATTTTATATTTTATTTAGAATCAGGGTCTCACTAAGTTGCTGAGAGCCTCACTAAGTAGCTGAGGCTGGCTTCGAACCTGTGAGATCCTCCTGTCTCAGCCTCCTAAGTACTGGGATTACAAGCCCACCACCATGCCCGGCTTACCTTTGAACATTTTTCCTTGCCAATACACGAGCTTTTTCAGGGGACACTTTGTAAACAAAACATGATAGTATCTTCCTCCTATAGTTTTGATATTATATCTTATTCCATGTATATTATAAATCACTTCCTTTAGTGACTTTCATGTTGTCTGGGAAAGGCATTTTTCTGTTAAAAATTAGGAAGAGACTCAGACCTGTACCTTAGGCCATCTGCTAACTCTTTCTTGTATTCTTTATTTCCTGCTTATGTGGCTTTCCCCTGGACTCATATTTTACAGCCTGAAGAATTAGCATGCCCATTTCTTGTAGTGCAGATGTGTTTTTGACAAATGTTCTCAGCTTTTTAAAATTTGAGAACAAAGTATTTACCCTAATGTAAGAGGAATATTTTTCGTGTATATAAAATTCTGAGTTGATATTTCTTTCAGTGTTTTTTAAAATTTTTTGTTGGTGCACTATAGTCTCACATCCTAATGCGGGTCACATTGACAGTGGCATGTTTGCACACAGTACTCGGTGCCCTCTCCCCTCTCAGTGTTTTTATTCATTTTTCTTCTTTCATATTATTTCTGATAGGCAGTTGACCTTAAATAAAATACTCTTTGCTCTATAAGTAATTAATGTGTCATGTTTCTCCTGGATGATTTTAAGTGTGTGTGTGTGTGTGTGTGTGTGTGTGTGTGTGTGTGTTATTGTTGTTGTTTTGTTTTCAGCAGTTGGACTACGATGTATTTTAGTTGTGGATTGCCTTAAACTCCTTCAATCCACTGAACTTCTTCGATCTCCAGGTCAGCATTTCTCACCACATTTGCGAACATTTAGAATATTGCTCCTTTCAAATTTTTTTAATACTATTCTCTTTAACATTTTTGGCATTTCAATTACATAAATGTGAAATCAATTATATTTTCCTACAGGCCACAAAGGCCTGTACATTTATATTTTAATTCTTTTTATCTCTGCTATTCATATTTTTTAAATTTCATGGATTTGTTTTAAAATTAATTGACCTCTTCTTTTCTCTTCAGTTTTCTATTAACCCTATCCAATGACTTTTCATTTTGATTATGAACTTTTCAGTTTTAAAATTTTATTGTTCATTTTATTAGTTTCTATGTCTGAGTAGAATTCAAAATTTGTTCCTTCTGAAACCCTATTTTTTTTAATGCCATTGAACATACTTAGAATAGCTGCTACAAGGTTCTTGTCTGCTAATTCCAGTAACTGTGTCATCCTGGGGTCTGTTGTTAATTAACTACTTAAATTTTTGAGAATATGCCCGCACAACTTCTGGTTATTTACATCTCTACTTTCTCATTGTATTCTGGATATTATAATGATATGCTTTATGACAAGCGAATTATGGTTTCTTCCTTTAAAATGTTGTGCTTATATTGCCACAAAGTTCTATGATAGGCTAGACACCATGATTATTGCAAGGCTTGGCTTGAGGTTTAACTTGAAAATTAATGTTTACTGAATGATTAATGTTTATTGATATACCCCTCACCAAAGCAACTTATTTTAAACTTAGAAACCAAAGCCTTCAAATTCAAGTGATTTAACTAAAATATGTCTAAAATTGAGGTCAAGGCAGCGCTATTTAAAACATCAACAATACACCATCCCTCTTGCACTTCACATCTATTTTTTCTTTTCTTTTTTATTTTTCTCTTCCCTCATTCCTTTTTTCCTTTCTTCTTTACTTCTTTCCTCCCTTTCCTTCAATTATTTTGTGGTACTAGGGATTAGACTCAGGGGTGTCCTACCTCTGAACCACACTTCCAGCCATATATATTTTTTTGAAACAGGATCTCCCTAAAGCGCTGAGAGCCTCACTAAGTTGCTGAGGTTGGCCTGGAACCTGTGATCCTCCTTCTCAGTTTTCAAAGTACTGTATTACAGGTGTACACCATGATCCCCAGCTTTCTTCATTTTTTAGTAACATTTATCATTATCTGATATATATGCATATAACATATCAGACATTGCTGAAAACATATTTTGTATGCATAAAACGTATACTGCTAAAACCAAAATCTTTCAGGTTCTTAAAAGCATTGCGTACTTATAATTCTTTAGGACTAATAATACAAATAAGCATATAAAATTTTAATGACTGACCTTGCAATAAAGGAAACTTTCACTCTTTATACTGCGGGATTAAGTCAAATTCTTTATCCCCGAGGAATTTACTCTTTCAAAAAGAAAAAAAAGTTGAAAATGGTGAGTCAAAATATAGTAGAATAAGGAGAAAGAATTATATGGAGCTTCAAGAAGGCTGCAATTATTTCTAGTGGGAATAATTATGGAGACTTCAGAGAAAAATTGGTCATTCAGTTGAGCCGTGAAGATGGGTAGAATATAATCAGGTAGAATCACGAGAGAGGTGGGACTTGGCAGTGGGCATATCAAACAGAAGGAATAGCATGAATGATGCTTGAAATCAGGAACAGGTGTCAAGTTCAACAAGAAAACAGGGAAGTAGGGGAAACAGGGCTGGACAAATGACTTAGAGACATAGTCTAGAGGCTTTGAACATAAGCAGCGAACCCTTGGGAATGTGTCCCTCAGAAAGCAAAGGAGCCACTGAAATTCTGAAAACAGGACTTATAAGACTGGAACTGTGTGCTATTGAACTTTTTAAAAACAGTCCTGTCTGTTTTGTAGATTAATTTGCCTCATTTACCAGTATGTTTTCTATATTTTTAGGAAACCCTCCATTATGCTACCCTAGAGGATATGGTGAAGCTTATAAGTGCATTCTTAAATTTTAACTTTCCAACAAGTACAGTGCTCATTCATTATATTTATCCATGTTGTATTCGTTATAAATATTTGCTTTATATTTTATTATTTTTATACTTATTTCCCCCTTTATCAACCTGCTACATTTTTTTACATTAGAAATATATGGATTCCTTTTGTTTGAAGTTTTTTAAATCTTCAATTATATTTTTGGTTGGAGAAAATAAATATAGGTCTAACCTCTCCCATAATTCAAATCATTGATTAAATGGCACACTTACTTGTTTCTCTTAGTCAATCAAATATTAAACTAAGGTCTTTCTATAACCCTGTTTATTTTTTATAAATTTGACGTATTCATTAAAGTTTAGTGCAATGATGCTTTTGGGAAAACATCATTACAGACCATTTCAACCTGATATTTAAAAGCATGATTTTAATCAATTGTGTTTGTGGTCTAGCTGAAAATCATTTTTTCTCTCTTGACTCAATTACAGAAAAATAAAAATGAATGCATGCAGCATAAATTTTATGGCATTGATTTTCTGGATTGTTTTAGAAAGCCTCTCAATAAAAACATATAATCTTGAAGTGGACATTCAGAAAGTCTCAAAGAAATCACTGAAGATGTCCTATGAGATTTGCTTTTGGGTAGTATTAAATTCATATCCACTGGGATTCTTAAGTTATATAGGAAAAAAGCTTTGAGAACAATTTTTGCAAGAGAATTTGAAATTTAGATTCCCAACATAGCAGCAGATATATTAGTACTTACTTGGCTCCCTCATTATATCTAAGTAAACTAGATTAGACTCATAACATTTTCAACAGCTTAGTAAAAGTCATATATTCTTGAAATTATATAATTTGTCTCATTCTCTCAAACAACTGTCTTCATTTAATGAAGTTTCTTAATGTTTACAGGGAAATAATTTTTCTAAACATGTAAACATGTATAAAATATATATTTACTCAAGTTTTACCACAGGAATTTTATTTTTGTCATAGTAACATTAACAAAGTCTTTGGACTCTTGTTTTTATAGGGAATGGTTACTGACAACCAGATATCCTGTAGGTAGTTAATAGATTTCTTCATTTTCTAAAATTTTCTATTCTTAAAGAATAATTTAGATTTAATGAATTGAGCTAGTGACGCCTTTTTTTTTTTTTTTTTTTTTTTTTGGTTCTGGGGAATGAACCCAGGCGCATTCTACCTCTGAGCTAACCCCCAGCCCTATTTTTAATCCTTTATTTTGAAACAGGGTTTCACTGATTTTGAAAGGGTCTAAGTACCTGAGGCTGTCTGTGAACCACAATTCTTCATTCTCTGCCTCCCAAATGCTGGGATTACAAGCATGCGCCATCACACTGGGATCCCTTGCTAATTTGAATTTCACTTCCACCATCATTTTGCAAATATCCCTGAAAGCAATATTATTAAACTATTATCACTTTGCTAACAAAGAGCCTTACAAAAACCTAAAATGTGGTGTTCTTACTAATGACCTGTTCTAGTTCAGAAAACTAGAACATCTAGTTTTCTGACCAAAGCTTCTGTTGGGGGAGGGTTGGGCTTTGCTTAGAGGTCACACTCACAACTGACATCATCTAATGAGCCTTTTAGAACAATGTAACTGATTTTATTATTTGTGCAAGCCTTGGAGATACTGAGGACCTAGAGAAAGGTGATTCAAAGCTTCTCATCCCAGGCCAGGTGCAGTGGCACACGCTTGTAATCCTCGCGCTTGGGAGGCAGAGACAGGAGAATCACACTGGTTCAAAGCCAGCATTGCTGGCTTAAGAGGCCCTGTTTCCAAATTTAAAAAAATATAAAATAGGTCTGGGAGTGTAGCCTAGAGATAGAAGGGTTTCCAGAAACCCAATATTAATGACACATTTCTCCCACAAATAAAGGAAGTCAGATGAGGAATGTAGGATGTATATTTGTATTATTGGGCATAGAGTTCACAAAAATTAATGTGATAAGTGTCCTTGTATGTAAAGTTTTATGTGCCTTTCTTGTTATTACTTAAGGATAAATCATTAGCATGAAGAATATGAACATTTTTAAGACTCTTGACGTGTCCTCCATAAAAGTTATGAAAATACTATTTTATAACATCAACATAAAAATTTAAGTACTTAAATTTTTAGAATTAAATAATCATTGAAACTGTCTTCTTTTTTACTATTTTAATTTTGTATTTGTAGTATTTGGATTTTAGTGAGTTGAACATGATTAAATAAATTACGGTATAACCCCAAGCAAGATATTATATTTCTATCCTTAATTATATTTTGAAGGCTGTTGTAATATCCAGGCTAAATGATCTCACCAGGGTCTAAATGAGATTTATTGGATGTTAGCAACAAAACTTCCTTTGTAATATTCATATTTAAAAGACATTTACACATCAGTTATTTTTATATCTTACAACTATGTCAGCGTATGTGAGTACACACACACATGTGTATGTAGCAATATCCATAACCATAATGTTATAGATATGTAGATATACTTCTTTATTACAGTGGATTTGACCTTCCTAAACCTAACCTTTTTTATATATCTGTATTTAAAATTTCCATTCAAGTTATTTTTATACAAATATCTAAAATAAAAGTCTAGGTGATCTGAGTGGGAAAGACTAAGTATAAAGCAACCTAAGTGAGATATTGTCATTATTCTCACAGTATAGGAGACTAATCAATATATAACAGGCACTCTCCAAACACTAACATACACATTCACATTCAACAACCTCCTAAGTTAGGTTTATTATATTCTTTATTATGAAAATGAATCCAGAGTACAGGGACCTTAGTTAATGCGATGAGTTTCATGCAGCAGGCAGGCTGGGCTTCAACTCGAGGTACCATTGCTCCCGTCTATGCACTTCCTGTCCTTATTACACTCCAAGACATAATTGAGTCAGGATGGGTTACACGCTGCCCATGGACTCAGTCCACAGTACCACAACTCAAAGAACCAATGAAAACTTTTCAGGTCTCAAGGGGATTTTGACTAAACTAAAAATTTTTAATTCTTAGAATGTTAAGAACTGAAATTCTTCCTAACCAATTTGTTTGGCCATGTCTTAAAAAAGTAGATGCCTCAGTTAGAGTAAAATGCACGGTTTGGCATGTGCTCAGTGTCTCTGCAGTTGTTTTAATACCACAGTTACTTCTAGAACACCAGGAAGCTCTATAACACTGTGAGATCATAGCTACACTGAATATCCTTTTGTGTTATGAACAGTCCCCAAACATGCTACACTTAATAGTAGGATGATGTGAAACACCAAGGCCTGTTTATGATATGTTTGTCTCATGACCCTGTCTTTACTCAACTCCCACATTCCCTCTATATCCAACTGGGACTGTGGACCTAGAAAAACTAGCATACAACTTGATAAACTGTAGAGGCAGGTCATTATTTTCACTGAGAACAGCTCATACAGATATAATATCTATAAGGCCAATAGTCATTGTATGATTATGCATATAGGCACAATGCTAAACACTACAGACAATGCTCTCAAATTTTATTGAGGATGATAATTTAAGGAAGTATGATTTTTAAGCATGGTATTCCAAAGTGACAGACACAGATTGAGAAGATGTGGACAGAGAAGTAATACTAAACTGTTGCTTCTATAATGACACAGGGTTATCTTGTGTAGAAACAATTTATAAGGTGGTAGATCAGTTTCACCTGGTAACTATGGCTCATATATAAAGGTGAAGAAGCATCAAGAATCCCAACAGGTTGCCGGGCGTGGTGGCGCACACTTGTAATCCCCGCGCTTGGGAGGCGGAGACAGGAGGATCGCGCAGGTTCGAAGCCAGCCGCGCGCGCTGGCTTAGGAGACCCTGTTTCTAAATAAAAATATAAAAATAGGTGTGGGAGTGTAGCCCAGAGGTAGAAGGGCTTCCAGGAACCCCAGTACCACCAAAAAAAAAAAAAACAACAAACAAACAAACAAAAAAGAATCCCAACAGGTAACTCGTTTTATTATAACATGATCACATAGATTTATAAATCAGTGATTCCTTTAGATTTTAAGAAAAAAGTCAGTAACTTCAGACGTTTCAGAGAAATATCTCCATGGGTATTCCAAGTGATAAAGCAGCATTTTCTAGCAGAAAAGGTTATATTTAGGTAAATATTATTTTGAATAAAAAACATGGGGAGGGAAATAAAGTGTCCTTAAAAAAAACCATATACTCTATTTTTAGGAGAATTTTGCTCCAGAATCACTACACGAGCCAACAATTTGAGGCCAAAATGTTTTGATTTCACATGCACCTTATTTTTTTGAAGAAGCCCAATGTATGATAAAGATATGGACTGTTTTTAAAAGAGCTGATGGCCATTTCTTTGAGTTCAGGGTCTGTTCAATATACTAGAAACTTAAGCACTAAATGTGCTTTCCTTTGATTGTCACTTGATGGGAATGGGCAGAACAGTAACTTCAAACCTGCACTGCTGCTATCCAGCTTGAAGAAGGTAAAGATGTTTTTTTAAGACCTTCTTCCCAGGAGAGTATTGACTGAGTGTGGATACTTGATATGTGTGTTTTGTACTCTTTTCCAAGTTTTTTTTTTAAACTAAGCTTTGGCATCAGCATGATTTAACAACGTGGGTCTGTGTAAGAACACAAAGTCACCTTACTTGATAAATGTGTTTCAGTTTTTCTTCAAGATTTTCTCCTCTAGGTGAAGGTACAGCTCTAACTTTCAAATAAATTGATTCATTGGCTGGATCCAGGTGGAATTTTACCTGCATTTCTTGGACCTGACATGCTTTTTAATAGGTTCCTTGGGAGATGAATGGAGAATGTCCTATAATGGTGTGAATGTATCTTAAGACAGCCGGATCTTCGCTAAGAGACTTTTTAATTAGCTTTGCATGTTAACTAATGGGAACTTTCTGTAAGAAGCCAAAGAAGCTTCTAACACCATTTAGAAAAATGGATGGGGATCCAAACAACATTGGCAAAGGCTCTGGAGGAAGTCGTGTAAAAAGGTGTCGTTATTCATTAGAAATATGCTTCTACTTATGATTGTGGCCATTCTTAGGGGTTTAACTAAGTTCTCCTAAGACTAAGATATGTGTGTGGCAGCAATAGTTCTTGGATCTCACTGAACTGGATTTGAAGGTACACATTCTCAGGACTTACTGACCATCAAAATTCACATACTGAATTGTTAAATCGTTCACCTGAACAGAGGCTGATGGCCAGAATCAATGTGCAGATATTTGTGAAAATGTGATTCCAGGATGGAACTCTTGGAGAGGTAGAGATGCAGGAAGGAAATGATGAAAGAAGAGAAGTAGAGAAGTAGATTTCAAAATATGTTTGAGGGGTCTTGAAATATAACACAAGAGGGAAGACAAACCACTTTATTTGATTGCTGTAAAATCAGTTCTATGTCTCTTGGACCCCAGGAGTTAATCAGAAATTGAATCTCAGACATGTTTCTGAGCATCTCCCTGTTCCAGGGAAGGACACAAACCCAAAGGTTTGGTGCAAGTTAGAACATTTAGAGACGGGCTGTCTGGGCTAGGCTCCAGGCCATGCTGCTCACCTCTGAAGAGCTCTGAGCCTGTGTCTGTGTGCACTGGGAAGTGGTAACTCTGCTACTTTTCTGCTGGTCTCGAGTGGAAGCATCTTTACTCCTGGTTTTTTCATTAGTGTGAAGGTCCCCAAGCCTCTAAAGAACTGACCTCCTCTCTGGAGGGCTCTTTCTATGCCATCCAAGGGGCTCAGAGGTCTTGGCACTCAAGGAGAATTTGCAGTGTCCCAGCCACCTTCTCTATCTTGGACAAAACTAGCCTCTCTAGATCTAGCTGTGCTGTAATCCAAGCCCACACTCCATCTCTCCCCTTTGGCAGGATGTGTCAGGGCGTTCTCTCAGTAAGTTCTCAGACACCTTGACCCGGTTCTCTGTGGAAAAAGCAGCTGCCAACAACAGCTCATTTTTTTTCTTCTAAATTACCTTGTTATAATAAAAAATGTTGACTCCATGCTCTGCAGTATCAGCAAAGATAGGAAAGATTTTCCCCTACAACCCAGGCAAATGACAAGGCCATACTCTATAACAGAAGTGTCTCTACCAGGCAGGACCCATGGCCAGTGGCTGGTGCTTCTTCAGGATGTGAAGTTTTAGTATTTCCATAGATCCATCAGTACAAGTCTGGAGAGAAGCAGAGTGGCTATGTCACCCTCTTCCTTGAAGGTTGGAGACAGAACAGTGGGTTTCTGTGCAGTCTGTTTCAATTTGTGCTTCAAGATTAAAATCTTTAAGTCAGAATATAAATTTCATTAAGCAGGTTGACTGACCTTAAACTTTTATTATCATAAAACGGCCAGTTTAAGCAAATTCCAAGTTCATGGTGAAGGTGCATTAATTGCTTGTCAGTAGGGTTCTTACAAGATTGTAACTCCTGCTGCTGCTTAGCAGTCTCTTAATAGGTTGGCAATTTCGGCATTAGAAGATATTGGTGGGGTAGAGAAGCTAGTAATTCATAGTCAAAGACTGCTCTCTGGATGATTATTAATTGGGAAAAATATTATGAATTCCAGGAGATGAAATTCAAGCCAGTGAAGTTTGAATCCTTGTTGCCATTGACAAAAGAGTGGCTGATATGTCATCAATATGCCAATTACTGAAATTTCTCTCACTACACCAACCTTATACATTCAATTCAAGACTCTGATATGAAATTCCCAACCTTTATTCCCAGGCTTTATTGTCCTAGAGACATCTCGATACAACTTGTCCAAAACCAAACACCTCCCTCTCTCCCAAAACCTAAGGCAAAGAAAGGCAGAACTGTCCTTTCAGCTGATTGGCCAAAGCAACTCCTCCCATTTTTCCACAGTTGTTAAAAATTACTGAAAGGCTCTTGGCCTATGACAACTCCAGGACTTCAGGTTCTGTGTGAGCAATCCCAGCCCCAAATCAATGTAAACATAAAACAAAACTTAAGAAATTGCCAACTGCTGGGTATACTAGCATAATCTCTATACTTGGAAGACTGAGTCAAGGAGGATCAAAGATTTAAGGTCAGCCTCAGCAATTTAGAAACATGAGATCATGGTTTCAAAATAAAAAATAAAATAAGGCTAGTAGTGTAGCTCAGAGGTAGAATCACTCTGATTTAATCTCTAGATTTTTATGGATTCAAACCATATAAAAAAAGGAAGGAAAGAAGGAAGGAAAAAAAGGAAGTAAAGGAAAATAATAAATTACCAACTCACCTCTAACTAGGCAATTCCATTTTAACACCATCTAATACTGTCTTTATTGTATTTTCTCAAATACCTTATCAAATATTTCTGCTAAGACCCCTCTCCATGGAACCTTGAACTCTCTTCAAAACCTATCTGCTAGCCGGGCATGGTGGCACACGCTTGTAATCCCCGCTCTTGTGAGGAGGAAACAGGAGGATCGTGCAGGTTCAAAGCCAGCCGTGCTGGCTTAAGAGACCCTGTTTCCAAATAAAAATATAAAATATAAAATAGGTCTGGGAGTATAGCCCGGAGGTATAAGGACTTCCAGGAACCTCAGTACCACACACACACACACACACACACACACACACACACACACACACTATCTGCTGCTGTCTTATACATGAATCACTGTTTGCTTAAATAAATGTTAAAATGGAAATGCACCTGAAGTTTATCTCTTAATACACCCTATGTGCAATCTTCAAGAAATTCCTACTCAGTTCTGTAAGAAAGAAAAATCATCCTTTTAATCAAAGTTATAAGGTCATATAAAAACTGACCAGTATCCATTTTTTAACAGTAGCTTAGGAATCCAATTTGCACCTTTTGGGTACACAGTGTCTATATGCTGCACTAGCAAAAGTATAGGTTTACTATTTCTCCTTTGTTCTAAAGAAAAACCTTGCCCAGTGGTTAACTCCCCAACTGGATTAGATTGTGAGGTCTCACCCAAGTCAATGCTGGGGGGTGTGACACCATGGGCTACGTGTTAGGAGGATAAAAGGAAGCCCGGACTGCCCACACAGTGTGCTTGCCCTGATTTTATGATGTGCAAGCACCCTTCGGTGCAGAAGTACCTTGCCAAGTTACCTTTGGGTTCCTGAGTCTTTATTTAATACTCCCCTAAAAGCTGTTTCTAACTGTTTCACTTCACAAAAGAGTCACACACTGACTCTTCACCCTCCTCTGTTCCAGATAGCTCTCCTCTCTCACCGGGTTACTGCAGTAGCCACCTAACTTGTCTTCTTGCTTTCCTACCTATTCTCAACTGGCAACCCGGAATGATCTAAAATTGTAGGTGAGATTATGTTTCCCTCCATTCGAAAAGAATCAGTCTCTGGAATTCGATTATGCCTCCCTCTACACAATGACAATATCTCTTCAGTTCACCCAGGGAAAAAGCCAGAAGCCTCCTGATGGCCTAGACACCTGCACCTGCCTTGATCCATCCTTGGCCTCGCCCCTACCAGACCTGTTCTTCACTCAGTTTGGGCCAGGCAAAGCCTCCTTGTTTTCTAGAATATTCAAGGCTCATTCCAGACTTGTGGATTTTGCCATAGCTACTCCCTAAGCCTGAGAGGGAAATCTGTAAAAATCTAGGAATAATCTATAAAAATAGAGGGAAACTCTAAGGCAGAGGCTGATTGTCTGCATCAGTCTGTATAACCTGTAACTTCATTTGACCAACTCTTTCTGTCCAAATATCACTTTATCAAACCCTGGGGGCTCACCCTACATATTCCACTTAAGAGTACAACTCACCTCAACACATCTAGTCCCCCATTTGCCCTGTCTATTTTTCTTTTATTATAACTAACTACCTTCCAACATGCCAAATATTTATTATTTATCTTCATAATTATTCTGTTTTCCCCAAATATTCCTCTAATGCTCTAGAAGATAGAAGAGTAGGGATTTTTGTCTACTTTGATGTGCGGCTATAACCCAGTACACAGGAGAGGGTCAAGCATGGAGTGGATACTCGTACATATTTGACTGCATGACTCTGAGCAAGTGACCAGCTTCACAGAGTTCAGTTTCTCAACCTTGAGTACATTAAGAAAGGAAGGCTGCCATCAGCATCAGCGTCATCATCATTATTTTGTTGTTATTAGCCCCACTGTAAATTAAGTAATTGCATCCAATTACGAAAATTCCTGTGGTTCACAATTCAAAGCTTATGTGAATTCTTTCTTTACTAAAGATAAGAAAATAGGCCCCATAAATCTTTCCTTATTGTAAAAATGAGCATGTTGAATAAGTATATAAGAGGATTTGTGGATTTCTGCTTTGATTTTAATATTTCTTGTCCTAAGGAATTTTAGAATACATTTCCTACTTCCTGGCTATGTTCGGGTAATTGACATTATTAGAGAACTGGCACACAGAGAGATGCTGTTGTTCACGTTTCTAGATCCTTCCTGACGGTGGCTGAACCCAGTAGATTAAATAAACTTTGATTAATGAAGTTGTTCCTGCCTCCTCCGACTGAAGACAGATAATGGTTTAATAAGATACTCTTGACTGTAATAACAAAGTGCTCTCAATTCTACTAAAACCTCCATTTTTTACCTTGTAAAGTATTATTTTCCTAAATATTTTATATGAAGAGGATTAAAAGCTTGTTTACTGAAATGCTCTATGATATTTCTGTAGTTTTGCACATTCCTTTAGCTAAACAGAAAATTTCAAATCCATGTAAATCTTTCTGAACAAAAAATGGACAATATTCCCAAGTCTTAAAAGAAATGGTTCAAATAAGACTATGGCAAAATATAAAGATATCATTACCAATTTTACTAATCTATATGGGAGGGAGGAGGCACGAGCGGGCGGGAGATGGAAGCAAATAACCCCGAGCTGGGTGCACGGATGTTTCCATCACACCAAAGCTTACTATGATGTAGAATTGAAATGTTCTAGTAACCATATTTTATAAAGAGTTCAAAAGAGAAAAATGTAACTCTTTAAAAAATAATTAACAGTTCAAATAATGCTACATCCATATATAAAATTATCCATATCAACTTTTATATTTCTTATGTATGGGAAGGCGACAGGAGTGGGGTGAGACCCAGGAGGAAACGCACAGGTGCTGTGTGCATGGATGTCTCTATTACTCTGAACCTCACTATGATGGATGACTGCAGCGCACCAATAAAAAATAAATAAAAAGTTAAATATCCAGATCATCTACCTTTATGCTCCTCAGCAGTGTGTGTATGTGTGTGTTTGGGGCTGGAGAGGTAACTTAAATATCTACTTTGTCATTAACTTTAATTC
The DNA here is from genome assembly GCF_963383645.1 of Muscardinus avellanarius. Taxonomy (NCBI): domain Eukaryota; kingdom Metazoa; phylum Chordata; class Mammalia; order Rodentia; family Gliridae; genus Muscardinus; species Muscardinus avellanarius. The sequence goes on along the minus strand of NC_137787.1, from coordinate 15,830,014 downwards.
CCAAGAGAGAATTTACATATACTATTTAAACTATTTGCACTGTCCTAATCAATTCTCATTTTCTATTTACACACAAGTATAAATGTCAGTCGATAATAAAAAAGTGAACCTAATAAAAATTCTTTATATCAAAGCTGATTTCTTCTTAAGAAAATACCTATCAATTTTAGTAAATAGATCTGGTGCGTGAAAACCAAGTTCTTTTTAGATTTAATTCGCTGTTTTCATGTTTGTTGTCATGCCTTAACGAAAAAGACTGATATTTGCTATTATGACATGGTAAGATATCAATCAACTAAAACCAATTAATCAGAGACTTTGATTAACTAATTTTATTTTTAATTCATCATAATACTTAAAACTAAGAAGAAAACCACAGGATATTAATTTTTTAAATCCATCCGGTCGTGGAATATTTTCTGACATAAACACACATATATTCCCATCTTTTTTTATCTTCTGACAAGTACAGCTTCAAGTTTTTTTTAAATGATGGACCATACCTGAGAAATACCTAATATTAAAAATTCTACCCAGGTGTGGTGGCACACACTGGTAATCCAGCATTTGGGAGACTGAAAAAGGAGGATTGTAGGTTCACAGCCAGCCTCAGGTACTTAGTGAGGCCCTTTGCAATTCAGTGAGACCCTGCTTCAAAATAAAAAATAAAAAATAGGGCTGGGGGTGTATCTTGGAGTTAAAAGTCCCCTGGGTTCCATCCCCAGTACCGCAAAAAAAAAAAAAAAAAAAAAATTAAATTTCATTTGAAAAGTCATTGAAGTCCATGCTGTTACTTTGCTAAGATATTAATGTAGGTCTTTTAGGGAAGTCTTTTCTGGCAAATGCTAATTTTTACACAAGTAACAAAAATACATGTCCCAAACAGTGAATTTCTTAACTTTCTTTTTATTAACATTCAGATCTGAAAAATGCAAACTATAAATAAGATAAAATGTGCTAAGGAAAGGGATTAATATTTGCTAAGCATCTGAGAAGTACCAGTCATTGTCCTAGTTACATTAAATATGCCTAGAACTTCATGTTCCTATCAATATTTATATATGCTTTTTGAAGGAAAGAATATATATTTGGCAGAAGAAACTTGTATCAGAGGAAATTAATTATAGAGAAAGGTGATTTTCTGAAAGCTTCATTTTAAACTCCATAATTTCTCTCTTTGGCTCCAATACTTGTATTTTTGTTTGTGGATTTGATCTTGTTTAACTGTTCTAGGCAAAGGCAAAAAGACTTGTACAGTCTATTTCATCATTGGCATACTGTGATGAAAATGTGGTATTTTGAATCATTTCCCATCTTGCCTGAGGAACAACTAGAAGAGGTTTGCTCTTCTGATGGAAATGATTATTTGTTTCCTTTTTAAAATACTGTTTCTTTGACACATTCAAAGCCTAATCCTGCCGAAGTGGTTAGCTAACAGGGCCGTGTCACCTCCTGTGGTCCTTGTTTAGATGTGTCCTTGGTATTGCTATAGCAACATAAAGGCCACACTAATGTAAGTGATACTGCTGGTACATTTTCATGGCTAACCATTATAACTATGCATAATCATCTACAAAGTTCAGCCTTGGAAGGTACAAGACTCGAAGGTAGGGAAATCATCATGTTAAATACCTCACTTTAGAGATGAAGAAATGAACGGTCATGGAAAAATGATTCGGCTAACGCTACTTTTTCAAGCTTAGAACATGGTGAACATATCCTGAATTACCGGGAAAGAGTGGATTGTAAAAGACTTATCAGTAAAGCGAGTAACATTTCTAAAACTTGCATATTATGAGCCTAATTATGTAAGTCTATCCCACACACATATTGGCACATTTTGTAAATAAACATTTGTTTTCAAGCAGTGTGAGGGAATGTGATAATCTGGATATTCACAAGGAAGACAGGATGCTGCTTCACAACTTAACAATACTGTTCAATCCCTTTGGCATAGTAGTTTATTTGAAATGAGATCATTCTTTTTGGAATTAATCTTATTGACTTGTTAACCATTCACATGAGCTGATCCTAAGTTAAAATAGCTTCTTTTTAAAATATCCTATCTATTGTTCAGGGAGGAACTTAGAAAGAAAAATATATGTATAGGAGTGTCACACTTTTTGTGTGTTAGAGGCCAGGAATGCGAACCCCTAGGGATATTTTCACAGTCAACAGTGTGTCCATGGCTCAATCATCCTAACTTCATTCTGTGTTGCCCATTGCAGGAGACCTGAGGGCTCGCAACCTATGCCATTTCAACCCTCTCCTCTATTCCCTTCTGTAGACTCAGTGATTTGCTTCAAACACATGCCCAGGAGCATTGAATTCAGTCCTGGAGCCCACCACTTTCCCTTTTGCCCTGGGGGTCACCTGCCATACCCCCTGAATCTTTTGGGAAGATCTGAAGCTATTAGAAAAACAAACCCACACTCATTTTTTTCCTCTTATTTCTTTTACCCCAGTTTCTCAAAGGAGCTGGTAACCAAGGACAGTGATATTCATGTGTTACTTAATGTGCTATTCCAGACATTTCAAATTCTAAAACAGCCATTTCCTGCCCAAAACGGCAGCCTACTTTTTTGCTAGATACTTTAATTATGGTATTTTACTAATTCTTCTTGGTAATCCTATATGGTAGCTGTTATTATTACCACTTTTACACATAGAGAAATTGAAGGTCAAAGAAATTAAGCATTTACTGAAGGCTACACAATTAGTAAGGAGAAGCAGTATTCAGACTTGAAGCCGTCTTACCAGGAGACCACACTTTTTTCTTTTCATGAACCCTGTTTTTTATTTTTTGCTTGTTTGTTTATTGTAGTACTGGGGATTGAACTCAGAGGCATTCTACCTTCAAGCTACACTCCCAGACCTTTTAATTTTTTTAAATAGGGTCTCAATAGGTTGCTGAGGATTTCACTAACTTGATGAAGGTTTCAAACCTGCAATCCTCCTGTCTCTGCCTCCCAAGTATTATTAGGATTCCAGGCATGAGCCACCATGCCCGATTTGTCATGAATCTTGACTTTTCCTAGAAGAAAGATCCCCTTCCAATTTCTACAATGAAAGGAACGACGACCTTAGGGACTCCAGGCACAGAAGTCCAGTGAGGGACTTATTTTGATTCACCCGACTCTTTGAACATATTGAATGTAAGTGACCCATCACTCATATCTAAAACCAGCCAACCCTCCCGGCAGGGATCCTGATTTCCAACTTTGTGGCTAGTCATCACTCACCAGGCTAACTTTAATTAATCCTCTCTTTTTCATGCACTCTGCAAAATAAATAAATAACCACATCCAAAATGCCCATGGGCAGAAGCAGAAGAGGTAAATGGCGTGGGATTCCAAAGAATGACTACTCAGGATAAAGACAAGTTTCACAGGTGCCTGGTGAAGCAGGAGCAGAGTCGTGGTTGTTGTTGTTGTTATTGTTGTTGTTGCTGCTGTTGTTGTTTCGCAAACCCTTTGTTCAAACTCAGTGTGAGTGAAAAAATCTGCATATGTGACAAGTCACCTTTTTAACACCTGCCTTGAGATGATTAGTCAACTCCTTTGACATAAAATGCTCATATACACTAAAGATTAAAGTCCATTCCCTCCAGGGCTCTGTTCAGCATTTTGTCAGCGGGTAACATGACATTTGGATGTGTCTGTGTTTTGATACAGCTGCTTTAATGTCAAGGACATTCTGATGAGGCTGTTTTGACCCAGACATGAGAATATTTTGATTGGGCTTTTAAAGACACTACTTTTTTAAAGTAGTGAAATGGGAGCATGTCTTCTTAAAGGGTTCTTATCCAGTGGATTTTGAGGAGGAAGTCCAAAAACTAGTGAAGAGTTTAGAAATATGAAAGTTTTTTTTTTTTTTATATAAGTCAAGGAAAGATGGAAGACAAAGCAGATCCCCCACCTAGAAAGGAGGATTCTGGAAAGAGAAAGACTGAGAAGCCTTTGGGGAATGGACTTTTAAGCTGTTCTGGGGTTTTCTATCGATTCTTTTGTGATTGATCAGAACTGGGTTTTGAGGAATTGATGACTTTTGCACAACTTTGACACTTAATTTGAAAGATTATCTAGTAGGCTGGTCAGGGCTCTGATTTGCTGGTGTGCATCAGACTTTCACCCTTCTGTTTACCTCCCCAACCTCACAAAAGGCAGCAGATGGCCTTCTTCCTCCCTGTTCCCGAGTCCTCTGCCCACCTCAGTACTGGTTAGCAATGTACCTTCAGCCCTAACTCACTCTGCTAATGTTCCTAATGACTCCAAAGTTACAATTTCTGACACCAACTCTCTGTGACAATTAGGTGTAAAATAGAAAAGGCTTATTCCTTAAAGTTTGGGGTTACTAAAATAAGTTTGGAGTCTCCCCATTTTTAGAAAGTAATATAAAGACACCTCTTCTTACCTCTGGAATTCCTCAAATCCAACCAAAAGCACCCAGGAGAAAATGAAGACATCTCTTCTTCACTTTGAAATATGAAAGATCCATGACTCTCAAGTAAAGATGGTTGAGAAAGCACACTCAAAAGTGAATCAGAAGCTGGGTGTGGTGGTGCATGTCTGTAATCCCAGTACTTAGGAGACTGAGACAGGAGAATTGTCAGTTCAAGACTAGCAATTTAGTGAACCCCTCAGCAACTTAGTAAAACCCTATTTTAAAATTTAAAATAAAAAGGCTAGAGTGCTGAGAGTGTAGCTTGGAAGTAGACCGCCTCTGGCTTAAATCCCAAAAGGAAGGTAGGAAGGAAGGAAGGAAGGAAGGAAGGAAGGAAGGAAGGAAGGAAGGAAGGAATCAGAGTGAAGGAGCATGCCCCTGCCCTTATAGATTTGGGGAGACAGCCTGACTTCATCAGAGGGAATGAGCAGGCTGTGAGAGCTTCCAAGTTTTCTGCTTGAAGCTTAAGAGGAGCAGGTGAGGTAAGCTTACAACAAGGAAGATGTGGCAGGGCACGTTGCAAGAAGCAGGCTTGAGGGCCTAGCAGAAGAATAAAGAGGTTAGTGTTGTGCATGCAGGTGATCAAGGCCCAGCACACATGGAACTTGAACCTGAGTGAGGAAGATCTCCTGCCAAGAATCGAATTCAATTCCCTGCTGAAGCCTGCTGATGAAAAATGTTCAAGGACAACAGACCCAAGTCTACGCTGCCTCTGCTCTGGTTCTTCCCCACCTCTACTCTCCTGGAAATAGCTGAATCAGGAAGAACCCCCCTGTCCAAACACAAGAAGCAGTAATTAAAAACAAACAAAAAAAACCCATTTAGGACTTTAGGAAAAATATTTCAAAGACAAAGAAAAAGAAAAGCATGAACAAAGCTAGACTAAGATAAACATCTGAATTGAAGTGATCTCACTTAAGCTAAAATGATTAAAAACTTTCAGCAAATAGCTCTTCATAAAACTAAACAAATTAAAGAAATTATAGCTTCCCTAAAACAAGGGATCATAGGAAGATTATAAAAAGAATGACAACAGAAGGAGATTAAGTGCAACCTCTACAGATCTCAGAAAAATATTGTAAAAATAAGGATTATTGCTGGGCATGGTGACACACACCCATGTTCCCAGTACATGGGAGGCTGAGAGGATTGCAAGTTTGAGGCTAGCCTTAGCAACGTAGTGAGACCCTTGGAAACTTAACAAGACCCTTTTGTTAGAAACAAAAAAGATATAAAAACTGCCACCGCCACCCCCCCCCCTTGGCATATATGAGCGTAACAAACGCTTGTATCAATCTGCAAGGTCCAAGGAGGCCACGCCCTGAGGAAGGAGGTGTCATCTCTGGCAGAAATACTCCCTGCTCTTAGATTTCTACACTAAAAAGCTCCAATGATGTAAAACAGGATCCCAAGAATTAGGACTGTGGAAGAAATTGAGTCCATGAAAGATAAATTTTCTGGTAAAGGGCAGCCAGAATTCAGGGGTTGCAAAATTCCTTTCATTTTTTTCCAAAGGCAAGTCCTTTGATCTAAAGATTAGCTCCCAGCACCTCTCTACCAGCAGGGGAAGCTGCAAACCCACTTCTTGCCCCATTTCCCAAAGAGATGCAAAACTGTCTCTGGAACCTGGGCCATTTGTTTTTCCTCTTAAGAGATGCTAATACACTCTTATCTGGCCTTAAAAGGCCTACTGTTTGTGACTCAGCAGCAGGACAGTAAAATACTCAAAAGTCTGCCTCAAAATCATGCATTAAATAACAGTTACAGAAATCCAATCACCTGTGCTATAATGCTTTTGCCCTGTTTTACTAACTGTAATATAAGTATTTCCTCATAGCGGATGGCGGAGCAGACAGGACCGGACAAATCTGCAATGCAGCCCATGGATCTTGATAAAGGAGGGCCTGGACCAAGCCCTAGAGACAAAAAGACTCTGGAAGGATCAAAGGAGATCCTAGAAGACTGAATTTCCCCAAAACGGACTTTGGGTGTGAACCCTGCCTTTACAGATGCCTGCCTGCCAGGATGCCTTTCCGGACTCCAGACCTTGCCCCCTAAGGCTCACCCAAGGCCAGAAACCTGATTCCAATGACAAAGGCCAAGAGGGCTGACTGTAGTCACCTAGTCCCAGAGGAATCTTAAACTGTGACGCCATGGATCTTCTTTTATCCTGTTTATCTTGTTTACACTTAATGCCTCACTATTGTCCTTTGGTGCTTATACGTGGTATAGGGTATAAATACTGGTGATGGAAATTAAAACATTGTCAATTGCACAGAAGGCGGTTGTCCATGTCAATTATTTCAGATTTTTTCCCAGAGAGGAATCTCCACTTTTAGCGCCGTGAACAGGAACTTAAAGGAGTTTATTTCATAAAAGGGAGAAAATCGCTGCAGATAAGTGGCTGCAGAACTGCAACCTAAGCCCTTGTCCATCTTTCTGAGGATCTTGGTCCCAAACGGACTCAGTGCCAGATTTGCCCCCCAGGACTGAGCAAGTTTGTTTCAGCAAAAAACCTGGGGGCATAGTTTGGAAGAAGAATGCCTCTGATTTGAATTCTCAATATCCACACCATCCAATAGGGATTATGTGTCCCAAAAGGTTTGGCAAAATATATCCATAAAATCCTGACTAATTGGTAGCTTTTCCAAGTGAGACAGGAATTTGTCAGACACCCACTGAATTCAGATTATTTGGTTCTTCTTCAACTAATTATAAGAATTTCTTTTTCTAAAATGAGCATGGTGACATATTCCTGTAATCTCAGTACTAGAGAGGCAGGAACAGGAGGATCAAAGCCTCGCAATGTAGAAATACTCTCAGTAACCCTGTTTCAAAACAAATGATAAAAAGGGCTGGGGTATAGCTCAGAGGTAGACTGCCTCTGGGTTCAATCTCTTTCTCTCTCTCTCTCTCTCTCTCTCTCTCTCTCTCTCTCTCTCTCTCACACACACACACACACACACACACACACACACACACGCTCACACACACAGGATTGCTTTATTTGGCTACATCTCTTACTCTTTGACATATACTTCTCTGTTGTAACTTGTGTAGTACTATGAATCCATAATTCTGATGGTGATTTTTTTTAATTTCTAGAATATAAATATATGGGGTTTTCCTCAATTTCCTTTCATTTCTGATTTCTAATGGGTTCCATGTAATAGTGATCATTTGTTGTTAAGAATATTTTATTGCCTCTTACGTGAGTGACGTCTTAATGCTTCCTGTGTGATTTTTCGGAGGGGAGTTGGAAGACCCTCTTCTCCCACCCCCTTTCTCTCTCAGTCCTTCAGGAAGTCTTGCTTAATGTTGAACCTAGTTTTGGCAGAATGAGAAGGCTTAGGAGGGCCAGCTGGGTACTTCCACACTGCAGGGATGAATTCCTACAATTTCTAGCAGAGGCAGTCTGTATCCTGCAGGAGCTGCTGGCACAAGATCATATGCCACAGAGACAGCTATGGAGCTAGGGCAGGACCATAAGGACAGAGGAGAGGAAGATGAGACAGTAGTCCCTGCATCCTGGGCCAGGCCTTTGAACACCTCCCAGAAAAAGTTTGGAGACACATTTGGGAGGGGCATGTTTTCTAACTTCTTAAGTTAGGGCCAGAGAGACTTAAGTTGAGACAATTGAAGGGTCAGAAGGGGCCAGGCATGACCTGATTTGGCAAAGATAGGATGGTGCATTCCTCTGTGAGCCAGGAACCTGCAGACCCTCAGGGTGTGTGGGAAGCAAACCGGTGTCATTTCAGCACTCTCTTTCTGCTTTTGCATTCTCAGTTCCTTTCCAAAAGCAAAATCAAGTATGCTGGGGCATGTTTCAATTTTTAGACATATTATAGGGCTGGGGTGGAGCTCAAAGGTAGATCACTTGCTGAGCATGCATGAGGCTCTTGGTTTAATCCCCAGAACTAGCAAAAAAGAAAAGAGAAAAAATTAAACACGCTGTGGCAGAACTTTTTGTCATAAATTTTTCCCTGGAGTCAACTGATTTCTAAACGACCAACAAAGTAACTTTAGCTTAGCAGCTTAGCATTCCTTTCTTAATTTTTAGACAGTCACACCATTTGGTTCAATGCATACAGGAAAAATCCTGATGCATTAAATGTTCCCATCAGTTTAAACTAGACACATGCAGTTTTTCCTATAGACATGACTTCTCAGATTTCCTGCTCAAACCCACACCGAAAAATAATGAAATCCTGTCACATGCTGCAGCATAGATGGAACCAGAGGACATTATGTTAAGTGAAATGTCAAGCACGGGAAGACAAATAGGAAGACAAATACTGAACGTTCTAAATTGTATATAGAAGCTAAAGCAAAGTTGCTCTAATAGATGTAGAGAATAGAATAGTGGTTCTCAGAGCCAGATACATGGGCAGGGAGGAAGGGGAGGATGCAGAGAGGGTGGAGAACAGGTACAGCTTTAACACTTTCAAGCAGGGATGCAGGGGAATTAGGAGACCAACCTCAACACTCTCCAACACAGGAGGGGAACTATGGTTAGCAACAATTAAATGTACGTTTCAAAATAGTAAAGGGGATTTTGAATGTTTTCAACACAAATGATTCGTGTTTAAATGGGCAGATATGTCAATTACCTTGAATTACACATTGTATGTATGTATTAGTATTTCACCCTATATCCCATTAATGTATAAAATTCTTTGTGGCAGTGGGGATTAAATCCAGAGGTATTCAACCTTGAAGCTGCATCTACAGTTGTTTTATTTTTTGTTTTGAAATCAGGTTGCTATGAATCTTGCTAGGCTGGCCTTGAACCTGTGGTCCTCCTGTCTCAGCATCCCAAGTACTAGGATGTACATATTACCTCCACACGCTGCTAACATGTACAATTATGTGTCTATTCATTTCTTAAAAAAAAAAACAAAAACAACCACAGTGGTTGGGTGTAGCGATGCATGCCTGTCATCCTAGAACTTGGAGTCTGAGACAGAAGGATCAAAGGTCTCTCATAAACTTAGCAAGATCAGGTGTCAAAACAAAATTTTGAAAAAGTGTTGGGGGTGTAGCTTGGAGGTGGAATGCCCCTGGGTTCAATTCCCAGTACTAGAAAAAGAAAAAAAAAAACTGCACTAAGAAACAAACAAAAAAAGTGAGTGCCTATAGATACATGTCTATTCTTAAGCCTACAGGGAAGGAACCTTGCCTTAGAGCTACCACAGCATAGGACTCCAAAACTTCCATCCAATTCGGGTATCTACAAATCACAGAGTGGTTTATGGGTTTTATTGTCGAAGTTTGTAGGAACAGTATGGCAGCTTTCCTCAGGTAGGTTGTAGTATAAATTCTATCCACCAGTCCTTTATCAATTGCTAATGAGCACCATTTTCTGGAATTGTGGGTGGGGGGTTGCATTTTCTTTAGAGGCAAAAGGGTGATCTAAGGATTTTGCTAGTGTCGATTTGTAATTGACAGTGTGCTGTGGAAGGTGTCAAAGTTGTTTGTGGTTTTAGTTTGCAGCTAGTCTGCAATTCATCTTTGGTTCAGAATTTTACGTTTGCAGTGAACTGCTGTTTACCTGACTGCTGCTTCCTTGAAAAACCTTGTTTTGAAGGGTTCCAAATGATTATGGGACTACCCTAAGCAACTTCCAGTGATGGCAAGAAAGTGTAATAGAAAGCCTGCCAAGCATCTTTAGTACTTCCCTCTATCTTTATTAGAGACGCAGAAGAACTTTTTGTTGTTGTTGTTCTGCTTGGTTTTTTTTTTTTTTTTTTGATGCTGGGGTTTGAGCCCACCAGGGGTATTGTACTTTTGAGTTACACATTTCCTAGTTTTATTTATTTATTTATTTATTTATTTATTTATTTATTTGTGTGACATTCTACTTCTGAGCTGTATGTACTTCAGCCATTTTTACTTTTTATTTTGAAATAAGGTCTAACTAAGTTGCTGAAAGTCTTGTTAAGTTACTGAGGCTAGCCTCAAACCTGTGATCCTCCTATCTCAACCTTCCAAGTCCTGGGATTATAGTATGTACCAACATGCTCAGCTGCAGAAGCACTTTATTATTGGTTAAATTAGCAAGAATAAAGATGGCTTAACACTGAAACATACATGCAAGGGATAGGCCAGCAAGGGTGAGGGTCAGGGAGTCACAGTGATCAAAGATGGGGAGCAGTCAGGGACGTCTGCTTTGCACAGTTCCCTTGGTAATGAAATGGGCTTTTACACTTGGAAGGAGCTGCTTTATGTGGTCTAGAAATCTGATCATATCAAAATGCCATTGCTGTCAAAATGACCCAGTCAGAAAGTCCTACTGCATAGCAGACAGCTTCAGTGTCCTTTTTGACCCCCTAAAATGCCAGCATGCTCCTGATGAAAACAAAAATTAGCTTATGCAATACCCCATGGTTTTATATATGCCATCCCTGCTCATCATTTTCTCCCAATTCACTCTTTGATCTTTAAAAAAATTATTTCAGGTATATAAAATAGGTTAACTTATTCTGAACAACAAAATTACCTAAGACTCATAGCCCATATATCTGATACTTGCACATTGCCCAGATACCTTAGATGACTACCCTGAGGGTCTTTTAAAAAGTCATTGAGGTTAAATGAGGTTATACTGGTGGACCCTAATACAATCTGACTCATGCCTTTATAAGAAGAGGTTGGGGCATAAGAAGAGGGACTTCAGGTGGCATGCTCATACTGAAAAGTTTATTTAAGGACAAAATAAAGAGTTGTCTCTGCAGCCAGGATAGAGGGAGGTGTTGAGAGAATACAAACTTAATCTGGCTTGGTGGTGCATGCCTGCAATCCCAGTACTTGGGAGGCTGAGAAAGGAGGATCAGTTTCCAGATACTCTCAGTAACTTAGGAAGACCCTGTTTCAAAATAAATAAAATAAAATAGAGATAGAGAGCCCCTGGGTTCAATCTAGAGAGAGAAGAGAGAAGAGAGAAGAGAGAAGAGAGAGAGAGAGAGAGAGAGAGAGAGAGAGAGAGAGAGAGAGAGAGAGAGAAGAAGAAGAAGAAGAAGAAGAAGAAGAAGAAGAAGAAGAAGAAGAAGAAGAAGAAGAAGAAGAAGAAGAAGAAGAAGAAGAAGAAGAAGAAGAAGAAGAGGAGGAGGAGGAGGAGGAGGAGGAGGAGGAGGAGAGAGGAGAGAGAAGAGAGAGAAGAGAGAGAAGAGAGGAGAGAGAAGAGAGGGAGAGAGAGAAAAAGAAGAGACAGAAGAGAGAGGAAGAGAGAGAAGAGAGGAGAGAGAGAGAGAAGAAAAATGAATCTAACCCTGCTAACACCTTGAACCTGGACCTGAAGCCTTCAAAACTGCAAGAAAATATTAATGTCATATTAATGTCTTGAGCTTTATCCACCCAGTCAGTGATGTTTTGTTCTTGCAGCTCCAGCAGATCAATACAGTTGACAGACCTATTTGTGAATAGACAGATTCATGAATGAAAATGCTATGGTTAGCTATAGAATGCACTCTAAAGAGCTCATGCATTAATTTTCAGAGTTGACATAATTAAATCATGAGGGTTTTAATCTCATCAGTGAATAAATCCATTGTAATGGATTTACCTGGTGGTAACGTAGGCAAGTGAGGTGTGGCTAGAGAAGGCTGGCCCCCTGGCGTGTGATCTCAGAGTCTGTGGTTTTGCCTTTGGGTCTCCTTGCTTGTCACTATCTTGCATCCAGCCTCCATAGGTGTGAGGGCAGAGCCCTTGCTTTCTTTACCTCTGCCTCCCACTGCCATGTCTTGAGATCCTCCCTAGCCTCACATGGACTGAACCCAAATCTTCACAACTATGAGCAAATCTTTTCTTCTTTGTGTCATCAGTTGTTTTGGATTATGGCAGTGAGAATGTTGATGAAGGCAGGATATCTTATAGCATTTGTTTTTAAGCATTTCAGTTTCAGACATGCAGTTTATAACTGTGAATTTCTCAGGAACTGGTAAATAAAGTTCACTTATATTATCTGACAGTTTGGGTTGACTGTTGCATGTGAGTATGAGTGTGTGGAATTTATTTGTATAAAGTTCTAACAATGGCCTTTATTCTGCTTTTTGAATTCTAATGTATGCAGTGGGTAATATTATTAGGTGGACTTCTCTTAATATTTACAAATAAAAATCATATACAGCTGCTTTAATTAAAGCTTCATGGCGTTTCGCTTATAAATATTCATAGTTGTTTCAATAATGTAGTGATTAGGCAGTTTATTTCAGTGTTTGATTTTGACAAAAATAAATGCTCACAACAGTAGCTATAAGTGAGTATATCCACACAACAATATATTTTTAGAAGTATGAAATATATAGACACTGAAATTGGAATGCTCCATAAAAATTCATTTGGTGACAAGTAAATTAAGAGCATTTTTGTTAAAACAAGATTTTTCAAAGTATATGTGACATTATTAGCTTTAAATTCCCAGTAGATATATTTTTAGTTTGAATAGGGACATTCTGCTATCTCATGTAAAATGCAAGGAAGATAATCCTACCTTATTTGTAATTGTGTTTCTTATTATTACTTATCCTTGTCTACAGTTTTAATTAATGTCAAGAGTTATTATTTGTTGAAAAGTTAAAAGCATTTTTTCATGTTTAAAAGTCTATAACTTTGCATAATAGAAACAACCATATACCTTAATAAAACAAGCATCCACCTAGAATTATATAGACCAAAGTATCTACATTTTAAATAAATTCTCTAAAACAAGACTTCTCTTATTAAAAATTCAGGTAAAACCTGTTATAAACCAAAAAATATTTCAGAACCTACATTTTGAAATTAAAAACTAGGTATTTCTTTGTTTCTCAATTACAATTAGCCTAATTTTGAAGATTCCAAAATAGGAAGTAAATCATTTCATACCTAGTATTTATAAAAATAAGTTGATACAGATACTTGGGAGAAGAATTTAATAATATTTTAATGATCATAAATCTGGTAATCTTTAACTCAGAAACTTCTATTCATATTTTGTTATACTCAGAAAATTTGTTAAGCAATACCTGTGCAAGAATGTTCATTAAGCTGGGCATGGTGGTACATGCTTGTAATATAAAAATAAATATAAAAATAAAATAGGGTTAGAATGTAGCTCAGAGGGAGAATGCCCCTGAGTTCCATCCTAATACCACAAAACAAAAACCAAACAAGAATGTTCAATGCAGCATTATATATAGTAGTAAAAATCTATTCATATGGGAGTAGAACAACATATTTGAGTGCAATCAAGTGGAGGAATGCTATGTAACTGTTAAAATTAGGTGCATTTGTAGATGGAGATGTGGAAATATTTCTTAGAACAAGTGAAAACAGCATGGCAAAACCTTTTATAGAGTTTCATCTTTTTATGAATTTTTGACAGTTCACTAAACATATTTTACATAATGATCTGAAAGAAGTTACAATTGTTTTTTAATTTAGATTAAATAAAATTTTTAACTGATTCATGAATATTGAGCAAAGTAATAGGGTAAAGTGATGTTTGGGTACATGCATACATTGTACAATGTGTATATCAGATTAAACAGACCTATCTTCTAAAACATTTACCACTTCTTTATGCTAAAATTTTTTAATGATTTCTTTAGCTTTATGAAATGCACATTGCATTATTTTTATCTATAGTCACCCAACTGTGCTTTTTATATAAAAATCTTAAAGCCAACATTATATTTAAATGCATGCATATTGGAAGATGTATGATAGTTTGATAGTTCTGTCTGCCTTTTCTGAAAGTGATCATTAAAGACTTCAGTATGAATTACTTTAAGGGAGTAGGACGGCAGGTGGAGGGAAGTAATATTCCACGTCTGCTTCTTGCCTTCCTCTAAATTTCTAACCACGTATATATATTGGATGCATTTTTTCATTATCATCAAAGGAGGCCATCTCCATACAAGAGTGAATGGACCACTTGTGTTTATTTCCTGTCAGATACCTTTTTGTATTTGAAAAAATATATTATGAGGTGTCATAAGGTATCACATTTAACATGATTTGCAATTAAGATTCCTACAGACCTTTATAAAATCTTTCATTTGCCCCTTTCAAATTGATGGCTGTCTATTCAGTCAGTATCAATGGACTGTACCTGTTCTGGACACTAGGGGAAGCTTAGAAACGAGATGAAGTACTGAGAAGAACAAAGATGGCTCCTGAAATCTTCGCTGCATTTCCTCACCCCCACGGAGAACTTCGAGAGAGCGCTAAAGCAATACTACAACCATGGTTGACTTTTTAGATGTATTCCTTAGAGCCTGTGTGTAAATTGAATCATATTTTAAGTTCTCCCAGGGAGATTGCTATTGAGAGGAATCCAAGTGTGAATTGTCTGGGAAAAAAATGAAGCATTCATAAAACAGGTTATCACTGTCCCTTTATCATTAGATGACAAGGTTTTAGTATTTTCTAATCTTCTGTATGGGCAGATACTGTAAATCTGAGGTATGATTATATTGATGCAATCAATTTTGCAAGTCTTAAAAAAAATACAGGTACTCAATAAATGTTTAATCTGCTAATTTTCCTAAGCTAAATAATAAATAAATAATTAGAGTCATTTTTCTTCCTATTAATCTAAATATAAATGGCCCGCTGTATGAATCCTATTAGACATTCCCATCTCATCTATTCATTGATTGGACAATTATTTGAGTGCTTACTGTAAATGAGACACAGTAACAAATATTAGTGATAAAACAAAATAAAAATCCTGATCTCAAAACCTTTGCAGTCTAGTGGGAAGATAGATAAAATTCAAAAGCAAATGTATAACTTATTATTATAAAAAGGTGAGTGTTGTTATTAAGGAAAAGCATCATATGGTAAATACTACTGATAAATATCCACTTCTCCTACATGTCTAAATGTATATAAGTTTGTACTTCTCTACCCTCTTGCTGTCATTCATGGCCATTTAACTAGTTCTAGTCAATACCACAAGAGTGAAATGACCATGTGACTGTATGGCTACAATGTTGAATTGCTTGTGTTTGACTCTCCATCTTTTTCTCCCTTTGAAATTCAATCAGGAAAACACATGTCACATGAGACAAAGAAAACTGGAGTGCTGAACAATCATAAAGAGGGTGATTTAGCTGGAAAGATGACATCCCTACCTGAAAAGTTGGTATGAGCAAAAAAAAAAAATTAACTTCTCTTGTTTAGAACTATTAAAAACAATGGGGGCTATTTGTTACCACACTAGAGCCAAGCCTGTCCTAACTGATAAACAGGATTAAGAGCAATAGAATGATGGGAGAGTACTTCTCGGGATGGTCAAGAAAGGATTTTCTAACAAAATAGCAGCAATAGGGCAGTTATTATTATTTGGAAGTCAAGAGGAGAGTCAAAGGGGAAGCCATGATATGAGTGTTTCTACATATTGCTGGTATAACAACGGCTTTGGAATCATTGAAGAACACTTGTCAAAAGCATAGATGCCTGTCCTCAGCCTAGACCTACTGGATTCAAATATTCAGGAAGCAGCCTTAGGGTTCTGTGGCTTTAATAACCTCCCAGATTACGTGTATTGAAAACACTGAAGTCAAGCACCGATTGTTTACATTTCTGATATAGGTAAGCTGATGCATACAATTTTAATTTACATGCCCATCAATATTTCCCTCAGCATAACAAGGAGAAAAACAAAAGTAAGACTACATCTTTTTTTCAAAAAAAGAATTAGATTTATTTCACCAAAAAAGTGACTTAATAGATAAATTTAGACTAATCCTTCATTGTGGCAGCGGGGTCCTTAAGAACATTTGATTTAGAGTCAAAACATTCGCATTTCTTTACTCCGGATCATTTAGGTTTTCCTCATTAGAAAACGGATTTTTTTTTTCTATAGTTCTGAAATAATATCATCTTATATGTCTGTCTTAGTTTGATTAAATCCACCTTATTATCTCTTCAAGCCACAATATCAAACACAGGTCTTTTTGTTTGTTCCATTTATTTATATGGGTAGGATTAAATTGTAACTTCATATTATTTTGAAGAATGGGGTGCAGCTCAGGGGCAGAATGCTTTCCTAGCATGTGCAAGGCCTTGATTCTAGTCCCCAGTACTGAAAACCATCATCATCTTGTATTTAGTTCCTATCATGTGCACACATCATCTTGCAAGGAAATATAGACTTCTCAAGAAAATGTTATTTACAGAAACCTATTGGTGCTCTAAAACTTTTCCCTTCAACTTTCAATGAAAGCCTAGAAAAAATATTTTAATAACTGCATTTATAGGGTAAATTAAATAATCTAGTGCTGGGCGTGGTGGCACACGCTTGTAATCCCCACGCTTGCGAGGCGGAGGCAGGAGGATGGCGCAGGTTTGAAGCCAGCCACGCTGGCTTAAGAGACCCTGTTTCCAAACAAAAACGTATAAAAATAGGTCTGGGAGTGTAGTCCGGAGGTAGAAGGGTTTCCAGGAACCCCAGTACCACAATAAATAAATAAATAAATAAATAAATAAATAAATAAATAAATAATCTAATCAAAGGGGCTATAGAAGGGTTGATTCTTGAGTAACTGTGAATTTAGAGTCTTTATTCTTTTTTATATGCAGGGAAACTGAATGACTAAACTTGTTGTTCAAGACTCTAAATTTGGAATTCTAAAAGAAAAGCTGGTGCTGGGAGCAGCACCACCACAGGAAATCGCAAGGCAGCCTGCATGGGATGTTTCAATTTCCTGCTTTTCAAAGCTAAATGTAAGGTATGCTTTCAAACTGAGCCTCCTGGCAATACTGTATAAAAATACATTTTTAATTAAAGTGGGGAAAGAAGATACACACTAGTGAACAATCACCTGCTTATCACCACTCCATCGGAGAACTTCCTTCAGTAAGAGTAAAGGTATATGATGCATACAGTTGTCTGCCTTTGTAGGAAGTCAAGAGAACAGAACAAAACTCTGTTGCCTACATATAATGGAAGAGAAGTTAACAGCCATGAATCCTACCTCCAAATCCCGCTAAGACAGAGAGCAGCGTATGCAGTCAACGTGAGCCATAGGAATGGAGGAGGTCCACCCCTTAGGGCAGCGTCTCTCCACAGGATTCCAGTGTTTCTCGCACAGGATTGCCTGTGAGTGAACGAACCAGCCAATGATTCTTCATGGTCCAACAATTCTCAATGGATTTGTATCACCTTTTTATTTCAAGTTTCTGATACCTCTGGCAAAAATAAATGAACAACTGTTCTTTGTTGACCTATTTCCCATGCTCAGAACTTGGGTAAGATTCTGAATGATAATTTGGACAGCTGATCATTGAACAGCCCTTTAAATTCTATTTGATCTGTGGGTTCAATATTTGTTAAATTATTATTATTGTTAAAGTCACCACCAGAGGGAGCTCACATATCCCCTTGATCTAGAAAACAGGCTGCAAAGTAATGGTAACTTTTCTTCTACTTTCACTATTAAAATGCATTATTTTTGCATGGGATAAACGATGGGATTTTTTTTTATATTTGTGTTATCCCAGTTGTCTTGGGAACCAAAAAAGAAACTTTAATCAGCCACATATTGCTTTCCAACTTTCTTCCTCATAGCTTCTCCCAACTGAAAGGAAAAGGAAGAACTAATCCTCCTAGAGAATTACATTTTCTTCATTTTTCTCTCTGAAGCCACAGAATTCACTCTCTATATGTTCTGATTTAAATATTGCTCCATATTTTTCTAATGAAGCATCATGTCTAAATATTTTAGGCTTGTTGAGTGAAAGTACCAAGGAAAGAGAATAGAAGAAGACGGGTGATCTGGTTGGTGCCACCAAAGTCTTTTGGACCTAAGCCAGATAGCCCTAAGGTGTTAATAGTCATTAAGATTAAATGCACTGAGATAAAAAGATCTTAGGATCCTTATCATTAATCACATAATTTAATCTGTGACTTAATCCATAACTAATATATGTATATGTATAACTAATATATATATATATATATATTATAAGAAGCCAATTTATTTTTTAGTGGGGAAGTAAATGATCTTTGAAAATTAACCCCAATCAAGTATTAAACCATTACATTTTAGTTTTCTTTT
Source organism: Muscardinus avellanarius (assembly GCF_963383645.1). Lineage (NCBI taxonomy): Eukaryota > Metazoa > Chordata > Mammalia > Rodentia > Gliridae > Muscardinus > Muscardinus avellanarius. Next base: position 15,811,526 of record NC_137787.1, on the reverse strand, counting down.
AAACTTTGCTTGTCCAAAGCAAGAATTGAGCCAGGTGTGGTGGCACACGTTTGTAACACCAGTACTTGGAAGGCTGAGACAGGAGAATCGCAGGTTCGAGGTCAACCTCCACTACTTAGTGAGGCTCTTTACAAGTTAGTGAGACCCAGTTTCAAAATAAGGAATAAAAAAATAGGGCTGGAGGTATAGTTCAGAGGTAGTAGGCCCCTGAGTTCAATCCTCATTACTGCAAAAAGAAAAAAAAAAAAGAAAAAGAAGAAGAAGAAAAGAAAAAGCAAGAATTTGACTTATATATGTCCTTTTAACTGCCAGTGGAAAAGCTATGCATTTTAGGAAAAAGACCTATTTTGATATTTTTGAAAACTCAGTGAATCTGCAATGCCTCTAAATATGTGAATATCCTGAGTGTTCAGGGCTGAAGGGATGCAGTGTTTCATTTTTTTACTCCATTTTTATGGTGCCTGTGACCATGGCAACCAGGTGCTGCCAATTGACCCCTATGGAGGCCACATTTGTTGCCCTAACTACATTGCTACTGGGAGCACACAGCTTCATAGATTTGTAGAATTGCATTAGATTATGGGCATTTTTGAATGAGTTCAAAAATGGGAGAAATGGCTTATTTTGACTCAGACAGGTCTCGTGTATTGTTTCCTGCAAGCAACATTCAGATATAACTTAAAAGACTTTAAGAAATGAAGAAAGGAGATTTGTAGAAAAAGGATGCAGAAGGATCGCATATGCTTATCTCTGTTCCATTCCAGAACCCCTTGCCCTTACTGTAGAAGAATAAAGGTATCCAATTCTATGCCTCTTTCCAAAGAGCAGGCGATGAGACAAAATCAGTCCTGATTGTCAACAGAATTTTGAAGGTTGAAGAATAGACAGATGAGTCATAACTGATTTAGCAGAGCTGAGGTGCTCGAAGCCGAGCTGCCTGTCAGGGGTGGAGGGCATGACAATAATCGGCAAGCTGATTCATGCCCTGAAACCTCAGAGGCACAGAGGTGGCAGGGATTAGAATCTTCCAAATGAAGTCAGGATATGGAGTGGAGCTGGGAACCCAAGACCTAGTTGGCTAAGCACTCACACGCCCACATTTGCATCCCAGACACTGAATTCGGTGACTTCCTCAGAGGAGCAAGCTGAGGAAGCAGGGGGTCCCTGGGATGAGAACAAGAGTCATGAGTGGAAAACTGAGCATGAAAAAGGTTGGAGAAGAGACACCCAGCCCTCAAGCAGGTACCAACCAGGTTGGATATTGAACAATTTTTCTCAGGATATAGGCAAGGCAGTGCTATTTTCAACTATGGGTTTCATAGTAGTATTTTACTTTTCAGACTATATTCACATATTTGTCATCGAAAAGGAAATGCATTGTCAACAGTGAGAAAGAACTGCTGTACATCTGTGTCTCAAGCAGGGTAGAATATATATATAGTTTGTAGGTGAAGATTTTACTATGCATACCACTGCTTTGTTTTTTGCAAATATGGCAGCATGTTTTAAACTTATCTTCCTATCTTGGAATTGGACCAGAGGGTCAGAGTGAAGCTTGAGAGTCTGAAAGTCACTCTGCATTATAAAACATAGAGACCAGACAGCCCCTGGTCTTACACAGGGCTTACTAAGATGTAGAAAAAGATCCACATACCTTCTCTTTTTCTACTCATTGGAGGAGACAGACAGGGATGGATGAGAGTAGAGATAGAGATAGAGATAGAGATAGAGATAGAGAGAGAGAGAGAGAGAGAGAGAGAGAGAGAGAGACTAGCTCTGGGAAGAGGATAATCCATCCTCCCTACAAGCTTGGATAAAGGATGCATGAGTTTCCTATAGCTGCTAAACAATCACACAATTTATGACTTAAAACTGCAAATTTACTCTCCTACAGTTCAGGAGGTCAGCGTTTGAAATGGGTCTCTTTAAGCTACAATCATGGCATTGTGAAAGCTGTATTTCTTTCTGAAGGTACTAGGGGAAAATGTTTCCTTGCCTTCCCTAGCGTCTAGAGGCTACCGGCACTCCTTCGAAATGGCGGTTTCTCCATCTTCAGAGTCATCAATCGCCGATCAAGTCTTTCTCACATTGTGTTGATCTGACACTGACTCTCCTGCTTCCCTATTCTGCACTTAAGGATCCTTGTGATCTTACTGGGCCCACCAGATACTCAGAATAATATCCTGTTTTAAAAATCTGATTAGGCCAGGCGTGGTGGCGCACGCTTGTAATCCGCTCGCTTGGGAGGCTGAGACAGGAGGATCGCACAGGTTCGAAGCCAGCCTCAGCCACTCAGTGAGGCTTCCAGCAACTTAATGAGACCCTGTTTCCAAACAAAATATAAAAATGGTCTGGGAGTATAGCCCGGAGGTAGAAAGCCTCTGGGTTCCACTCCCAGTACCACCAAAAAATAAATTAATTAATAAATAAATACATAAATAAATTAATTGAATTAAAAAAATAAAAATCTGATTAGTAACCTTAATTCTCTCTTGTCATGTGACATAACATATTAACAGGTCCTGCAGATTAGGGCATTAGTATCTTTGGGGTTGAGAAAGGAATTATTCAGCCTAGCACAGAAGATCTCCAAGAAAACCATTCATCAATATTCGGATTGCCTATACGGAAGGGGTGGAATCATTTTCAAATTGAACAGAAGCTTAGACTACTCTCACCCATTGTCTAATCCACCAGAGGTAGAGAGAATTAGAGAGGGAACAGCCTGCATTCTATAACTCAGGATGGAGAGAATTTTACTTTCTTCTGGTAAGCAGATCTTCAGGAGGAAACCAGGTTTAAGGTATCTTTCTATCAGCAGAAATTTCAGGAGAAGAAGGAAGAGCTTAAAAACTCTACAGTAAATGTTGGGGATATGAAGAAAGTGGTGACTTTAGATCTCCCAGGCCAGGGGACATGTGCCACTGGAGACCCATCGGCTCAGAGCCTCCTGCCTGCTGCACCAAGGGCAATCGGGAATGTCACACTGGTCAGAAAAGCATGATCACCATGTGGTAGCAGTATAACCACAAGGCCACCAAATTAAAAAATGCTATTCCTGAGCCTCCCAACTCCTTTTCTATCTCCCTAACTCAGGAGCAGCTGGAGGTACAGGTGCCCTGAGAAATTCAACCTGACCCTCATCCCTACTCAGGATCTTCTAACCTCAGGTTAATTGCAGCTAGGTTAGGGAAAGGATGAAAAAATAGCGGATTCTAGTTTTAAATTGGCCTGGGCCAAACTTGAAAACCTTTTTGCTGAGATATAATGAACCTATGGAAAATTTCTTAACAGTGTATGAATTTTTGAATTTTCACAAACTGAACCTGTCAGTGTAACCACCATCCAGATAAGAAACAGAATACAACCATTGTCCCTGCTAGCCCCTTGTCCTTTCAGCCTCAAAGGCATCTCCCCAAGGAGTGACGGATATCCCGAGTTTAAATAGCATATATTAGCTTTGCTTTCCTCTAGACTTCATACAAATGGAATCATACAGTGCATTTGGTGCCGGTTTCATTCATTCAGTGTTTTGTTTGTGAAAACCATGCATGCTTCATATGTATTGGTTGTTCATTTCTTATCATCCTAATCATTGTGTGAAAACAGTTTGTTTATTCTAAGAATTATTTTCAGTAGGTCCATAAAAAGAGTAATAAAATGAGTATCCTAGTATGTGTATTTTGGTGCATATATGTTCATTTTGGGGAATTTATATATAATATGTATTTTGAGACTTTCAGTTTGCCCTATGTTATTATATAGTTTTCCAGAAAGCAGTATGTAAGTTCAGTTGTCCCACGTCTTCATTTTATCCTTGGTAGTCTCTATTTAGTTTTAGCGATTCTACTGGATGTGTAGTAATGGGTTTAGGTGTATTTGTACATGTTTATTTGGCCTTTTGAACATGAGATTTTTCAAAGTATCTTTTTAATCTTTTGTCAATTTTCCTATTGAGCTCTTTCTCTTATTGATTTATAGAGTCCTTTATATGTTCTGAATATGAATTCATATAAATACTACTATATATATTGAATATCTTTTCTTATTTAGTAGATCACCTTTTCATCCCCTTGATGAGAAAAAGTTCTGAATTTTAATAAGGTCCAATTTATTAATTTTTAGGAATAGTATGTCTTATGTCCCCTTTAAGAAAACACTGTCACCTTTAAGATAATGAAATTACTTGGATTTAGACTTTTTATTAATTGAAGTCAACAAGAATCCTGGGTTCTACCTAAAGGTTTGATTCACCTGAGTGGTTGCAGGCAGGGATTGAAGACAAATCTGATATTAGCACATTTATACCTCACCCAGTTCAGGCCATTTGATAAACTAGCTATGTAAAGAAAAACATAATTTTTAATTTTTTTCTGATTTAGTTTTCCTCTGTATCTTCCTCTTGAGGTGGGCAATGAAGAAATTTAAATTTGAAAAAATCTCAATCTCTTCTGTTTTTAACAATGCCTCTCAGATAAATATTCAATCTTCCTTCCCACCTTCCTAAAGATGTATGAACAGGGAGCCCCTGCTATGTCCTTCTGGGGAAAGGGAGGAGGTTTCTAGGCTATTTCTTGAGGACTTTTTGGCCTCTACAACAGAGGAGTCTTCCAAAGTCTGACAGTCACTGATCACCCAACAGGGATTAGCTGTGAACATCTGTGGCCAGAGGACTTCTACTTTATTCTAAGTCCGTTGAGGTACCATGGTCTTCTCCACAGACTCCACCCACCTAAACTCTGTGTGGGCTGCATCACTCTGAGATCTGGTTGTGATGCTCGGCTGACTCCTTGCCTATATACTCATCCTGCACACTTGGGCAGAGACTCATTTTTGACCCTAGCACAATGACCTTGGAAGTTACTACACAGGACTATCAGCTTTTGGGGGGCTTCTCTCTACAGAAAAGGCTTATGCTTTGGGATTTGGCAATAGTTATCACTAAGGAATCAAGAGAGAACCTAGGGGGTCAGACTCAGAATGTCCCTCTGCCTTAGAGGGTCATGCTTAATGTTCTCCCCAATTTAGTGCTGGGGTATTGTTTTCCTAGAAACCCAAACAAGCCCTGTAGTTTCCATTTTCCTTTCATTCTACTTAGCTCCACCCTCCAATACCAGGAGGGAGAGGTACAAGGAAGTAAGGGGATTGTGACCTTTATGGAAGAATGTTTACAGAAATGGCCATAGTTATGCTTTGAGTTTGGAAGTTCCCACAAAAATGCATGCGTGGGCAAAGCCAGGTTTGGAGGTGGGACATGGCTAGAGGAAGTGTATTACTGAGGTTGTGGACATCAGGACTATATCTGTCCTTCATCCAACACCCCTCTCTTTCTGTTCCCAGATGCCATGAGCAGAGGGTTGCTTTTCTTTTCCACCATCCCCTGAAGTCATGTCACTAAGCCGCTCAGCCACCATGAGCCAGCTGACCATGGACTGACCTCTGAAACTTCCCCAAACCTCTAAAATCACGAACCCTAAATAAATTTTTCTTCTTATATGTTGTGCTTGTCATATATTTTTGTCATAGTGATGAAAAAGTAAACTAAAACAGCCACAATTGTCCCTTTTCATTTTTCTTTTGCAATGGGACTTGGAAGTTCTTCACATTGACAGGCGTTATTTCTTTTTCTACCCCTTGAATTCGGCTCACTTATGATTTTCTTTGATCAATAAAATGCATCAGAAGTGACATCCTGCCTTTCTTCCTCCAAAGGCCTTGTGTGCCTCTATCCTCTCTCTGGGAACACTGCCTCCGACCACTTGAACAAACCCAGGACAGCTAGCTGAAGGAGGGCAGACACTGGAAAATAGAGGAAAGCAAACCCAGCAGAAGCCACCCTAGACCAGCTGGCCACAGTCCATCTGGTGTTCTGTGAGAGCCAGGTTGAGACGAGATGGCCTCGCTGAGCAGAACCCAGTCAGACAAGCTGCAGAATCATGGAACTATTAGCGGTGGTTGTTTGTTTTCAGACAGTAGAGAGGGCTTCTCACATAGCAGAGGTTCTTACTCTTACTGTTTCCTTTCTCTTTCCACCCTTCACTGGTGGACAAAGGCAGGTCTTCATCTCATCTCCTTTCCTGTCAAGGATGTGCTTAAGCACATCAACAGCCACCATTTATCTTCCCAGGGACACCAAGCTCCCCAGTGTAGTCTGAATGGTGAAATCAATCTTGTCTATGTAAGAAACTCTGAGATTTTAACCATCAGGCTCAGCTCATGATATGTTAATGAGAGCCAAAGGGATCTTAAAATTATTTTCTCTTTCTAAGAAGGCTGGCTTCTAAGGAACAATTTTATGGGTGCAGACTCAAAAATTCTGCTTCATATGCAAGAGCCGATGAACTTCTCTTTCTCTTTGTATTTCTGCTTTAAAAATCCTAATTCTTTAAGGGAAATGGATGCCTCATAAAGAGTAGAGATGGAGGAGAGGAAGGTCACACTGATGCTGGGATGAAAGAGGACAGAACTTTGAAATATATTTTAAGACATTAGCTTTCTGGCATGTATGAACTGTCTCTTTGGGGGCAATTTGGTACATCCAAGATTCATTATATATTGGAGAAGAAAATGGGAATTCATGATATCATTGTCTAAACTAAGTACTGCATGACTTTTTGGTACTGACAGTGCAACCAGTTGGAGCTGCCTTGCAAGAGTAAGTCCCCAACTTCACAGACCAGGAGACACAAGAACAAGCCCAGAGACATTAGTCCCATGAGCCTAGAAAGCAGGCTAGACAAATAATGAGATTTTTAGATCCATATTATTTATTTATTTATTTATTTGACTTTAGAAGAGAGGAGGGGAAATAATAGTAGACTCCATATAGATCTTTGCTGCTTTTGGAGGACTAGACTAAGGAGGCTTGTGGTTTCAGCAGTTTGAGGAGGAAGCTTGTGCTGTGAAAACAATTACAAAACAAAGCCAACTGCTGTGCATAGAAAGAGACACAAAAGCCCAAGGCAAGGCACCTATTCTCATGGAACTTTATACTCAGTGAGAAGATAGAATTAATCAAGATGAAATGCCAAAATGGCAGCAATGATGCTTTTATTATAAGTTAGACATGCATTCAGAAAAAGAATTCAGACTGGTCACAAAAGAGAAAGATGTCACAAGGGCTTAAGACTTAAGTTTGGCTCTGAAAGAATTATTTACAGAAGTGAAGAGCAGAGAGTAGTCCTGGCTATAGAAATTAAAAAGAGTATACGGGGACAGCGATTAGATGCATGTCCAGTGAAGCAGACTGTTTATTGGATGTCTCAACCTGGAGATACAGTGATGAGCCGAAGCTGAAATGAGCTTGCCTTCACATCAAGAGAGGCCACCGTGTTTCACCTGTAGCAACAGAGAAGGAACAGAGTAAGTTATACAAATTAGGACAGAACACAATAGGGGACCTTAAAGCCACTACAGATGTGTTGTTGTCAAATATACATTTATTTAAAACAAATACTCAGGGCATCCCTAGGTTTGTAGGCAAATTAGACTTTTCCTATTTTATAACTATTTTCATCTTATTTTTATACTTTTATTGGTATACTTTTATTGGTATATTTTAATTATACATGATAGTAAGAATCAAAGTGATACAAGCATAATGGACTTATTATCACTGTTATCCATGTCTGTAATGGTAAAAAGAACATAAAGAGTAAACATCCAGTAATAAAATTACTGAACCAAAACAAAGGTCAACAATAGCATCTTTCTATAGTTTTAGTTGATCACTATTTCGCTAGAATTGTGTTATTGTTTTAAAAAAGCAAGGTTCATCCATTAAAAAAATTCTGACAGACAAAAATAAATACAAAAAATAAAAGCCTTTCAATCAGTAGAGACAATTACATTCACATTTTGCTGTATGTACTGCCAGATCCACATATGTATGTGTGTATTATACATACATATGTGTGCACAAACACAACAGAGTAACGTGCGTTTGTGGATAATTTATGTGATAGGTATAACTTACAGAGAAATGCACAGATCATAAGCATGTAATTTGATGAGTTTTGATAATTTTATAAACCTGTCTATTCTCCCCCAATAAGACATAAAATATCATCACCATCTCAGAAAGTTCCCGGCACTTTCCAGCCCAACCTTACCCTTCCATGTTGCCACCATTTCTGTTTTCTCCAATCCCAAGAAACAAGTTCTGCCTATCCTTGAACTTCATGTAATGAGATAGAGTAGTGTTCTTTTATGTTTACTTGTAATTTGTCCTTTTATTCTGAGTACTATTCTACTTTATGAACCACATACCACAAATTATCCATTCTCGTTTTGATAGTTATTTGGCGGCTTTCAGGTTTAGATAAAACCTTGTGAATAGAGCTGTCGTGAACATTCATATATAAGTCTTTGTATAGACATATGTGCTCATTTCTTTCTTTTTTGTGGTACTGGGGATGGATTCAGGGACATTCTACCTCTGAACTATAGCCCCAGCCCTATTTTTTATTCTTTTTATTTTGAAACAAGGTCTCACTAAGTTGTGGAGAGCCTCACTGTCCTCCTGGTGATCCTCCTGGTGATCCTCCTGTCTCAGTCTCCCAAGTATTGGGATTAAAAGCATATGCCACCATACCTGGCTTGTATACAGGTGTGAAATTTCTGCGTTTTAGAGTTATATAGAGTTTAATAAACAACTACTAAACACCTTTGTGAAATGCTTAGAGATTTTTCTCTTCTATCAGAAATGTTTGAAAGTTGCAATTCTACATCTTAATTAATACATGGTATTGTTAAACTTATATTAAATAGCCATTACTGCAGGAGTAAAATGATATCTATTGCAATTTTAATCTATTTCCTTGATGATTAATGTTAAGTATTCATTTATAAGCCTAGTAGCTATTTGTTGTCTTTTTTGTAAACTGTCTTTGAATTTTTTGCCTATTTAAGAAACTATTGGTGCATTTTAAATGATGGTGAGATTAACAGTGATATATTCATATTTAAATATTAATATGAGAAGCTTATTATGAATACTCTTTTTCTTATCTGTTGGTTAGTGTGTGTGTGTGTGTGTGTGTGTGTGTGTGTGTGTGTGTGTGTGTGTGTATGTATGTATGTCTCACCGGGATTGAACCCATGGGCATTCTACCTCCTAGGTATATTTCCAGCCCTTATTTTTTTGTTTTAAAACAGGATTTCTCTGGGTTACAGAAGTCTCCCTATGTTGCTAAGGATGGGCCTTGAACCTATGATCCCCTGTCTCAGCCTCCCAAGTACTGGGATTATAAGCATGTGACACCATGCCTGGCTTTTAATTAGGTTTTGAGGCCTATTTCACAAGATGGCTATGACTCCCAGCCCTCCTGGACAGGCTCCAGAAGATTTTACAGTTTGTGTTTCACAGGATTCTTCTGTATCCTGACAGCCTACTGCCTAAGTGTCTGAGCCATGAGCAGGCATCCCTCACAACAAACTCCTGTGCACTGGCAGAGACCTCCTGGGTTTGGCCTGACCTGTTCCCAGTTTGTTCCTGCTCTGACAGCTACCCTCAAGGAGAGCTGGATTGGGAAGGAAGCTAGGTCCAGGTGTGTCAGTCAGGCAATGTGCCAAAGTGCATGAAATAACAGAAGCAGTTTGTTACTTAAGGTTCAGAGGAGGCCAGAATGCCTTTGGTGCCAAGGAAGGGAGGATCATTCATATCCACCACCCAACCAGCAGGTGGGGAACAAGAGAATGAGCAAGGTACCTGTGGTCTGAGTGGTGTTACCTAAGTGGGTTTCCCAGAGCCGTTGCCATTGGTGGGTTCAGAGTAAGCAGGCGCAAAGCCCACTGAGTCACACAGTGATTGGGGGGGGGGTGCCGCCGATGTGTATGGTGTAATCCAGGCAGGTGCAAGGCTGAGTGGGAAAGCCGAGTAGGCCGTAGCTAGCTGTCCTGCTGGGTGGTAGAAACCAGAAGGCAGTGTGTGCAGAAGAAACTTAGACTAACTGCACCAAGGAACTGGGGAAAGACCAAGAAAGGGACACTGTGTCAAGGGCAACTACATCTGCTTCCTGTATTTGAAACATATTCAAAGGAGACTCAGGCTACATTAGATGTTAAACATTCACTACAGGCAGTATCTTGGGTCTTGATTTTTAATTTTTTTCTGACAATTTCTGCCTTATGCATGCAAAATTAGGTTAATGAAAATATTGATTTTTTAATTTAATTCAACACTTATTCTTTGTTTTCTATTAGTCCAATCTATTTTTTCTTTTATTACTCTTTTACTGTATTCTTATGAGTTACTGTGAACCTCTTTATTATTTCATTTTAATTTTTCTAATGGCTTTTTAACAATAACTCTTTGATTTTTTAGTAATTGCTCAAGGGATTAAAATAGTCATTGTTAATGTATTAAGTTCTACTTAGAACTAATATTTAGCACCTCACATTAAATATAAAAACCTTGCAGCAGCATAATTAATTTCAATTACTTCACCATAATTTAAGCTATTTTGTCACTTTATGTCAACATTTATTATAAACCTAAGAAACAATGTTGTAGTTTTTGTAACATTCAATTTCATGTTGGAAGAGTTTTGTAAAGGAAAATATTCTCGCGTTTTCTACATAATTATTGATGCTCATTATTTTTCCTGCATATCTGAGTTTCCACCTGGTTTCATTTCTATTCAGCCTAAAAAACTTTAACATTTCTTGTAATATAAATCTGAGCATTCGTATTGAATTCTTCTAGTCTGTGTTTATCTGAAAAATAACTCAGTTGAAATTCATTTATGAGGCATGTCTTTGCCAAATCTTAAATTCTGGGTTTAATATATTTTTTATTTATTGTTTTCTCCATTGACTTCCAGATGTCATTGTTTGTGATATCAGCGACATCCTTATCTTTGTTCTCTTGTTCACAATATTTCTTTTTTCTTTTTTTAATTTTTTATTGGTGCATTATATTCATACATCATAATGGGATAAAAATCTTGTGTAGACATACATGCACACATCGCCCAGTTAGCCCCTACCCCATCTCCACTTTATTCCCTCCCCAACTCTCCTTCCCATGCTTGGCTTAGTGGTTGACATCTATATGTTTGTTTTTCTAATAATATTTTCAAAATTTCATCACTTGAGTTCAGCAACGTGACTATGATTCGCCTAAGTGTGGTTTTAGTTGCATTTACCCTGCTTGGGGTTTTCTGAGACTCTTGAATGTGTTACTTTAGATTTTTCATAAATATTAAGAAAATATTTAGTGATTATGATATTTATTTCTTTTATACTGCATTTTATCTCTACTTCTGACATATGCTAGACCTTTTGCTATTGTTTCCTATGTTTCAAATCAACTGTCAATTTAAAATTATATCCATATTTTCATTTGATGCTTAATATGCTTGTTCTTCAAGGTAACTGACTTTTCTTCAATGTCTAATCCAATGTTTTTCCCATATAGTAATTTTTTCATATTAGATATGGTACTTTTTAATTTAATATTTTTCATTGGTTCTTTTTAATTTTCTCTTTTTTAAAGAGATGAAATATGTTCACCCATTTTAACTAACTTTCTTGATTATTTTTCATACTAGAGATTGAATCCAGGGGCATTCTACCTACCTCCAAGTTACACCCCAAGACCTTTTTAAAAAATATTTTGTAGTTTGAAATAAGGCATCCCTAAATTGCTGAGCTAGCCTCAAACCTATGATCCTCCTGTCTCAGCTTTTCAAGTACTAGATTACAGGTGTGCACCATTGTACCTTGCTTTTTTAAAAAATTTTAAACACTTTAATTACAGTTGCTTTAAAGCTACAATTCTTGTCTGCTAATTCCAATACAGACTCTATCTCAGGGCCTTTATTCTGTTTACTGCCTTCTCTTTATTCCATTTCCTGTTTTCTATTGTTTACCTATCTTAACTAATAATATATCATATCCTTTTAATTGTGGCTTATTATTATAGCTTGGATTTAGAATGTCCCCCGTGACCTCATGGAGACAAGGCAGCCTTGTTGGGTGTGGGGCTTGGTTGCTGAGGAGAAGTTCCTGGGGCTGTGGCATTGGTGATTATATATGGTACCTCCTCCCGTTTTTCCCTTTATTGCTTCCAGCCTCCTTGATGTGAGAGCAGATCCCTGGCACTCCTCTCTGCTTCCCATGCCATGCCCTGAGCTCTGTAGTCTTCATTTGGCTAAACGTTGACTGAACCCCTGAAATCTCTGAAACTGTGAGCAAATAAATCTTCCTCTCACTAAATCATGGTGCTCAGGAATTTTGAATTCAGTCAGCAGTGAGAATGCTGACTGAAACAAATATACAAAAAATTATTTATTTTTCTTCAATGAGTAAGTTAAATTACTGGCTACTCACCTTGGACTCACAGAGGCTTGATTTTACACTTAGGTCTATTTTAACTTTCTACTTAATATCATTCCGTAACCTAATCTTTACTTCTGTGGCCTTCTATCTTGTCAACATTCAAACTCCAAAACTCCAAAAACAATTGGAGTTGATGAACAACAGCTGAAATTCTCTTAGCATTTTAAGTCATTCAATTATTGCTTCCTTTATGTGTTACTTGCAGTTTCCTCTGCACAAATGTAGCTCTGTGGCAAACAAATATTTGAGATAAGTTTATATACATATTTGTGGCCTTTTAAGTATGCTCATATTCCCTCCAATTTTACCTGATTGGTTTGTTTTTCTAGTGCTTTCAGATAACCATTTAACATTTTTCAAAAGGCTAATTGTGTGTGTGGGGGGGGTGGGGGTGCTGGCACTTGAACCTAGGGGCATACTATCTCTGAGCTAGTTATATTCCCCAGCACAATTTTAGTTTCTATTTTGAAACAGGTTCTCACTAAGTTGCTGAAGCTGGTAAAAAAAAAAAGTCTAATTTTAAAAATCTATGTGAGATTTAGTTTGAATAAGTTTCTCTATCATTACTGGAATCAAAACTCCTCCTCAGCAGCCCTTTTAAGCATAAAAAATGAAGCACCTAATGTTGTTAGAAGCAAGCTGCTGCTTATACTGTGAAGCTTCATGCAGACACCTGTTCTCTGAAAACTGCCCCTCTATCAATCAACACAGTCATTCTGCTGCTGGGCTCAGGCCACCTTCTCTACCTTGGATATTTCCTCTGTAATAGGTTTCTAGAAGCCTCTAACATTTTTTCTCCCCCTCATTGAACAAGAAAAATGCTCTCAATATCCATGTGCTTTTTAGCTCTTCTCTGACCATGTAAATAGCAGTCTTCAGTCTTAGGAATTGAACCATAAATAAAGAAGAGTATCCTGTCTTGCACAGGAGTTCATGTTTTTTCCTCCTACTATATCTTGCTACATATATACATACATATGTATATATATTCTGTAGTATTCATTTTTAAATTTATTACCTGATTCATGGGAGGCATGGGATTATTTTACAATAATTAACCTCCCCATCTCTTAGCATTTATAACCAGAAAGAATTTTTCAGAGCACTTCTGTAGCTTAGGAAAACTTGAGAAATAATATTTTTTGTTCGCACAAAGTTATTTCAGGAACCATGTAGCAACTGGTGATGAGAAACCAGGTTCTTTGACTTAAGAGCCTGATCCTTAGCAGAATCTGACTTGGGGAAAATTACATAACTTGACCATATCTGAGCTTGCTCATAATAAAAAAAATGAAAATAAGCAGTACTACCATGAGACTAAAAATTGGGGGGGCCCACTTTGAGTGCTGTACTCTGAGGGGTGGGGAGGGAAAGGGATGCTTTACAGTGTGTTTCTTAAAAACATGTAAATGTCTCTCTAGTTCAGGAGTAGCAGTGGCCTCCAGGTAGGGAATCCCAGTCTACATCAGGGTCTATGTGTTCCAGAGCCCCCATTTATTCCCAGAAGGAAGTTCCCCAGCTCTCTCCCATGCATATGTCATTTACTAGACACACTGAGGAACTCCAGGCTCTTCGTCTATGGGGCCATCCAGGCGTCCAGTTCTGCAGGGGTGGCCTGCCCTGCAGACCACTCTCACTGACCTGAGCAATATTTCCTCCACAGGATCACATGGGATTGGGTGATAGGATGACATTAACTTGGTGTTTTTAGACAACTGCCACTCACACCCAGCACAAGACAAGTTTAGGGCTCTAAATTATGATGGTCCCTCCAATCCTTGGTTCTAAGTTCTGAGTGTGGACTCACCTGATTGACTCTTGTCAGTTGAATTTTAACCATGATGCCTCTTTGAGCTATTTCACTCAGGGGTGACAGTGATTGCAGCAGGCATTTTTTTTTTTTTTACTGTGTGATTTCCCGTTGATGGTACTCAGGGCAATCACTCCATCCTCTCTACAATCTTCACAGCACCATGACAGGGAGTCCTCTGATAGTGGTCATGTATAACTTCTTTGAGAGCCTTTAAGGCCATTCTTCAACAACTCCAGTGGGTCCTTCCAAGAGTCTCCTTTCTTTTCTCCAGACAGTATGGTGGTATTGTGCTCTCCTCATTAATCTTTAGTAATTACAGATAAAGACTGAGCATTCCTTATGTAAATGGGATTGTTCCTGTCTCTCTCTGCATGGGTGCTTCTCTTCACAGCATGCAAACAGCACAGATGCAAGTAGCCTTGGAAGTCTTTATTCTAGAAATGTACTGATTACAACCCAGAGTCAAAAGGAGACAATGTTGAAAGGTATGTTTTCCATGTCTATTTTACAAAATTATGAATGAAAAATTGAACACAACTAGAAAATGAATTATTCACATTTTTTTCAGCCTCTATGTAGAAAGACATATTTATGGTGATCCTCAACAAACTTTGATAAAAATTTGAGAGCACTACTGGAAATAGCTATTCCTGAGTAGTACAGGAATGATGTACTCTCATAAACAACCATATAAGTAGCATAGAATAAATTGAATTAAAGAAGTGGAGTGACAAAAAGCTCTATTTGTGTTAATGTAAATGGCTCCAAAGAAATAAGATGTAGGCAAAGTTCTGAGATGACCCCAAGATCCCTGTTTCTGATTATGCACTAAGATTGTGAATTGATCAATTTCACTATAGTGATTATCTTGTGGGACATATTTTGAATTAAAACAAAGAGATTATCCAGCTGGACATCGTGGCAAATATCTAGAAACCTAGTACTTGGGAGGCTGAGATAGAAGAATCTCAGGTTCAATCCCAGTCTCCCTCTGCATCTTAGACCCTGCTTCAAAATAAATAAAAAGGACTATAAATGTAGCTCAGAGGTAGAATACTGCTGGGTTCAATCCCTAGGGAAAATATATAGAGAGATGATAGATAGATGATAGATAGATAGATAGACAGACAGACAGACAGACAGACACACACACATATATATGTATATATGGAGAGAGAGAGAGAGAGAGAGAGAGAGAGAGAGGAGAGAGAGAGAGAGAGAGAGAGAGAGAGAGAGAGAGAGAGAGAGAGAGAGAGAGGTGAGTTCTTACACTTTTGTGAGTAAAAACAGATTTGACCTATGAGACAGTTTATGAAGCCATAGCAGGAAATGGGTAGTTTCTAGGAGTTTACGACAGCCTCTGCATGGTAGCTCACATGGAAATGAATATCTCAGTCCAGCAGCTAATACTGTCTTTGGGTGTTCAAAACAACTTGAATGAGCTCACGGGCATATTTGTCCCTATAGGCTGCAGAAAGGAATACACTACAGTCATTATCCTGATTGCAGACTGAGACTTGAGAAGTGAACCCAGCCATGCCTTGCTAGACATCTAACCTGGAGAACTATGAGCTAATACAAAAGTGTTGTTTCAAAACACTAAAATTGTGGTAATTTTTATGCAGCGTGGAGATCAAAGACACATGAAATGACTATTATTTTCCCTGTGTTGGGACATGTTAAGTTGCCCAGAATGGCACATTTGTCAATAAAGTATGTGAAAAGATGATCCCTGAACCTAATTTAACATGAAGAGATGGTGCCTAGACAGTATAAAGACCTGCCTGTGTTCTAATTGAGTAATATACAATATGGAAATTTGTATTCTTTATACCTCATTATAAATTTTCAGCTACATTCTTTTTTAGTAGTGTTTTGAACCAAATTGTGACTGTTTTCCAGGGGCCCAGCACACCCTCTGGGAGGCTCTGATAATAGATATATTTATTTTGTTGTGTTGTTAGGAAGATTAAAGGAGTTAATACACTGGAAGGGCATATTAAGTTCCTGACAGATATTAAGCACTCAATTAAGGTTAGCCACTATCATTTGATCTTAAAGGCTATGCCTATAAACAGGAAGACAGAGATTGTTCTGCACATTTTACAACAGAGGAAACTGAGTGTCGAGAAGGTTAAATGACTCATCCAGGGTCACACAATTAATAAGTGCTGAGCTGGGAATCATTCTCAGATTTTGTAGACAGCAAATCCCTTATACTTTCTACTATTGATTTTTTTTTGGGGGGCAAAGATTCCTAAGAGCATAATGATGCTGAAGTTCCTTATCTCTAACAGATAAATGTGCACAAAGTCACATTCTCAGAGGAGGGAGACAGCAACTGGAGGCCCATAGAGGAAAAACTCAGCACCAAGAAATGATTTCTGGATCTGCCTTCCACCCCGTTAATCAAAGTATTTCTACCCATGCAGTAGCATCAGCCTGTAAGAAATCAAACATGTTAGAAATGCAGATTTGTGTGCCCTATCCAAGAGAGCATCGAGTCATCTACTGAATCATCACTTACATATAACAGGATGCTCAAGTGGCTGGCATGCAAATAATTATGAGAAACGTAGCTTAAGATTGTTGGCTCATAAATAAAAATTAATTTGGACCTTTTTGCTCATCTACTTGTATTTTCCAAGCCAGTTCAGTTGGGTTCAAGTTTTCCTCTGGGATCATTTAGTGCAACTTTATATGTATTCTGATGTTTTAATAATAAAATATCTTTATCCCTGCCACTAAAAATACATTTTAATGTTTTGTACATTTTCCAGGGCATGGGGTTGGCTTCCCTCATCATTGATTTTTTTATATTCAATATATTTAAGCAAATGTTAAGCAATTAAAGTTTTACAAGCCTGGTTTCATCAAAATCCATATTTAGGGCATCCTAGACCACAGTATCTAATAATAAAATTCAGCCAAAATATAGGTCTCAAGTTGAGTTTGGGGAAAAAAAAACTTACCATTAGATAGAGCTTATCAAATTTTTTTCTGAAGTTAATGTCATCAGCCCCCATCTCAGTTCTTCCTAAAGTATCACCATAGTTGCTCAGACTATTCTGATTCACATGCTGTTTCACATTTCTACCCAAAATGTCAGAGGCATGACCTATAACTGTGTCCATCCCATTCTGTGAGTGATAGCATGCTTAAGTTGTACTCAGGCTGTTCACAGGTCCTCTCATGCCAGATGGATCTAAATTGTTCAAGACACTGAGTCCTGAGACTCCACTGACCTGGCTGACATTCACTCCAATATCCACTAGATGATGTCCTTTTATAAAAATGGGTGTTGATGAGTCCCTCACGGATTCAGCCAAGAGCTTTCCTTTTGTCTCACAGATCATGGAAAGTTGGCTGGGCTAAACAAAACAGACATCCCCAAGGTAGCCTTTGGAGAAGAGTTTTCTAGCAAAGGAGAGATTTTAGAAAGCCTCTTCAGACACACGGTGCACACACATACATATACCAGGTTCCTTCAAGACATGGAAGGGATGTTTGTCCCAAATATCCATTTCAAGCTTGCTTACCATTCTTAATCCACATCCCCAGGTTGCCCAGGAGTGCTGTGTCAGTGTCCCTAAAGCTTTAAAGCATTTACTACTTCAGCAACGTCCTCCTCACTCAGCTTTCACCACTGAATACAAAACAACTTCCCCTTGTACATACCTGCTGAAACCAACAGAGTGAGAGAAAGTTCTCAAAAGCAAGAAAGACGCAAACTTAAGAAACTGGAAATAATGAGAAGGTGGAAGAATAAGGAAGCAGTGAGCTCCCACAACCCCATAATAACACACCCTGCCATCACAAAATTATAGAGATCGTCAGAAGGACAACGTAGATTTTTTTTATACAGTCTCACTAAGTTGTGGAGAGCATCACTAAGTTGTGAAAGCTGGACACAAATCTGTGATCCTTTATCATTTTTCTTTTTTTTTCCCTCTGAGGTCTTAGGTGAGTTTATTTTTTATTTTTTATTTTTATGGTGCATTATAGTTTTACATCTTTAATTTTACTCATTTTGCTCTTTCCCAATTACCACCCCATTCCTTCCCTCCTCTTTTCTTCTCATGTTTGGCTTAGTGTTTGACATGTTTGTGAATGTACATCATGTACATGAGGGAATTTTCCTCTTATCCTCTCCCTTTCCCTGCAGGCCACCTTATCTGCTTATCGATGGTTTCTCCTTCTTCATCTTGAGTTCCTTCTATGACTATTTTTCTCCCTAGCTTTTAAATATTAGGAAGAGCATCTGATTTTTTACTTTTTGTGACTGAATAACCTCACTTAGCATAATGTTCTCCAGTTCCATCCATTTCCATGTAAATGACATAATTTTGTTCCTCTTTATGGCTGAGTAGAATTCATTGTGTACATATCCCATAGTTTTGTAATCCATTCATCTGTTGATGGGCATCTTGGCTGGTTCCATAGTTTGGCAATTGTGAATTCTGTAGCTATAAACATAGAGATGCGTGCATTAGTTTGGTGGTTTGATTTCCATTATTTTGAGTCGATACCCAGAAGTGGTATTGCTGAATTATATGGTAGGCTCATTCCCATTCTTCTGAGGATCCTCCATACTGTTTTATGAAAATGGTTTCACTAATTTACAATCCCACCAAAAATGTATTAGAGTTCCTACTTCTCCAGGATTTGTTTTTGTTTGTGTTTTTAATTATTGCCATTCTAGTTGGAGTTAGGTAAATATCTCAAGGAAGTTTTAATTTGCATCTCTCTGATTGCTGATGATGTTGAACAGTTTCATACATTTAGTAGCCATTTGAATTTATTCTTTTGTGAAGTGTCTATTTTCATGTACCCATTTTTTTGATTTGGGTTATTTGTTTTCTTAGCTATGAGTTACATGAGTTCTCTTTTTATTCTAGATATTAGTTCTCTATCAGAGAAATAGTTGCCAAAAATCTCTTCTGTCAGCTCTGTTGAAGTTCTTGATAGTTTCCTTTGCTGTAAAGAAGCTTTTCAGTTTAATGCAATCTCATATATTGGCCCTTTTTAAAATTTCTTGTGCCTTTGGTGTCGTGTTGAGAAAAGTTTTACCTGGGCCTATGTGTTAAAGTGTTGAACCTATGCCCTCTTCAAATAGCTACAAAGTATCTGGTCTGATTTACAAGTCTTTGATTCTTGTTGAATTGACTCTTGTGCAGGGTGAGAAAGTGGAGTTTATTTTCATTTTTTCTGCATATGGTTAACCAGTTTTTCCAACACCATTTGTTGATCAGCCTATTTTTTCCAGTGTAATTTTTTGGTTCCTTTGTAAAAAAAATAAGCTAGCCATAAGTATGTAGATTTGTTTCTGAGTCTTTTATTTTGCTCCATTGGTCTATGTTTCTGTTTTTGTGCAGTGCCATGCTGTTTTTATTACTATGGCTTTACAGTATAGTTTGAAGTCAGGTATGGTTCTTCTTTCTGTGAACTATTTTGGCTATTCTGGAGTGTTTTTTTGTTGTTTCAAATAATTTAATATTGATTTTTCTATGTCTGTGAGGAATGATATTGGTAATTTAATGAGTCTTGCTTTGAATCTGTAGATCACTTTTGAAAGAATGACCATTTTGACTAAATTTATTCTACCTATCAAGATCTTTCCATCTTCTAAGGTCTTATTTGATTTCTTTTTTCAATGTTTTATAATTTTCTTTGTAGAGGTCCTATACTTTCTTAATTAAGTTTATTCCTAAGTATTTTATCTTTTGCATATTCTGAGTGAAAGTGTTTTCTGAATTTTTTCAGTAAATTTATGGTTGCCATAAAAAGGGGCTTCTTATTTTTAAGATTGATTTCGTATCTAGACACATTTCTGAATTTGTTGATCAGTTCTGTAAGTTTTTTGGTTGAGAAACTCAACCAAACATGTCATCTGCAAATAGTGATAGTTTTAGTTCTTTTTCTATTTGTCCTCTTTTGAGTTCCTTCTCTTGCCTTATTGCTCTGGCTAGAGTTTCAAGTACTATATCAAAAAGAAATGATACTATATCGAAAACAACACATGTTTGTCTTGTTCATGTTTTTAGGGGAATTTTTTACAATTTTCCCTATTTAATATAATGTTGGCCCAGGACCTGTTGTATATTGCCTTTATGATGTTTAGGTATGTTCTTTCTATTCTGATTCTCTCCAAGAGAGTAATCAAAAAGAAGATTTGAAGGAAGTTAAAAATGCAATCATTGAAGTGATAGCATCAATACACACTATAAACAATAGACTAGATCACATGAAAAATAGAATATCACTCCTGGATGATGACCACTCCAAAAATGAACATATATCATTTATTAAAAGCAATTCAACATTATGAATTGGACAACGAAGAGATATGGGCCCATTTCAAAAGAGCTAACCTAAGAATGTTAAGCATGAAAGAGGGGATATAAGGTGAAATAAAAGAAATCAACAATTTTTTTAAGAAGTAATATCAGAAAATTTTTCAGCTGGTGTGGTGGCTCATGCTTATAATCCCAGCATTCGGGAGGCTGAGCCAGGAGGATCACAATTCATGGACAGTCTCAGCTACTTAGTGAGGCACCATGCAACTCAGTGAGACACTGTTTTAAAATAAAAAATAAAATAAAATAGGGCCAGGGGTGTAAATATGAAGTAGAATGTCCCTGAGTTTCATCCCAGCACACCAAAAAAAATTCCAAGCATAGAAAAAGAGGTCAATACACAAATACAGGAAACATATAGAAGCTTCTTTAGACAAAATCAGAGAAAAGGTTCACCATGCCACATAACAGTTGAACTGACAAGTGTAGAGCATGAGAGAATCTTAAAGGCAACAAAAGCAAGAGACTAAGTGACATTCAGAGGCAAACAATTAGAATCACTCCAGATTTTCCAACCCATGTCATGAAAGCCAGGAAAGCCTGGAGCAACATATTCCCATCTCTGAAATAAAACAACTTGTGGCCCCAAATTTCCTACCCAGTTAAATTATCTCTAAGATTTGATGAGAAAATAAAAATCTTCCACAACAAACAGAAGCTGAAAGAATTTATGTCTTTTAAACCAGCACCAGAGAAAATACTTAAAGAGATAAACTAAAAAAAGAAATAAATAATAAATGTTAGGACCAGAGAAACAATAATTTCCATCAAACAAACAATTAAGCAAAGAAAAACAAACACTACCTCAAACAGAAGTTAAAATTCAAAAAGTTGGGAATTAAAAATCATCTATCAATAATCACACTGAACATAAATGTTCTCAACTACCCTATAAAAAGACATAAGGTGGCAAAATGGATTAAAAACCAGAATACATCTATATGTTGCCTGCAAGAAACACACCTTACAAGTAAAGATAGTCACAATCTAAAGGTAAAGATTTGGAGCAAGGTAATCCATGCCAGGGGAATTGGAAGAGAAATGGGAGTAGCAAATATGATATTATACAAATTAGACTTCAAGCTCAAGTTTATCAGAAGAGACAAAAAAGTTATTTTTTTTTACTGGTAAAAGGAACAGTCTAGCAAGAGGAAATAATGATATTCAACACATATGCCCCAAACATAGGTGCAGCCACTTTTATAAAACAAACTCTTTGCAACATTAAGTGACACATAGATCTGAATACAATAATACTGGGAGACTTGTCTACCCCTCTCATACCACTAGACTGATCTTATAAAGAAAAAGTAAAGATGCCTCAGACTAAAGAACTCCATAAACCAAATGGAAAAGGCAGATCAATGTGTGGAATTTCATTAAACTGAAGAGCTACTGTACAGCAAAGGAAACTATCAACAACTTCAACAGAGCTTACAGAATAGGAGAAGATTTTTGCCAACTACTCCAGTAGATAACTAATATCTAAAATATATAGAGAACTTAAGAAACCCACAGCTAGGAAAACAAATAACCCAATAAAAATGGGCAATGGCTAATAGATATATGAAAAAATATTTAACATCATTAGAAATCAGAGAGGTGAAAATCAAAACTTCCCTGAGTTTTTACCTAACTCCAACTAGGATGGCAATAATTCAAAGTACAAACAAAAACAAATGCCGGTGAGGGTATGGATGAGTGGGAACTCTAATATATTGTTGGTGAGATTACAAATTAGTGAAATCACTTTCAAAAACAGTATAGAGGATCCTCAGGATCATGAGAATGAATCAACCATTTTATTCAGCAATACTACTTCTGGGTATCTACCCCAAAGAATGAAAACCAAACTATCAAACTAATGCACACATATTTATGTTCATAGCCACAAAATTCACAATTGCCAAACTATAAAACTAGCCAAAATATCCATCAACAGATGAATGGATTACAAAACTATGGGATACATACACAATGGAATTTTACTCAGCCATAAAGAAGAACAAAATTATGTCATTTTTAGGAAAATGGATGGAAATGAAGAACATTATACTAAGTGAGATTAATCAGTCACAAAAAGTAAAAATTTGGATGTACCCCCTAATATGTAGAAGTTAGGGAGAAAAATAGTCATAAGAGAAACTCAAGATGAAGAAGGAGAAACCATCAATGAGCAGATAGGGTGACCTAACTGAGGGGGAAGGGAGGGAGGAAGAGGTAAATTCTTTAATGTACATGACGCACATTCATAAACATGTTAAAGTCTATCACTAAGCCAAACACAAAGGGAATGGGGTTGGAATTGGAAAATGGCTAAATGAATGAAATGTGCATGTATGCCTCTACCATCTTGTACTCTATTAAGATGCATGACAACAATATGCCAACACAAACAATAATAAAATAAAATAAACTTGAGATTCATTTTGCATCCATGAAACATGATGCTATGTACTGGCTTATTCATCTTTGTTTTCTGGTCTGCTTATCTCTCTTCTAATAGGGATCTTCTTTGCCTTAGTCCTCTCTTTTTCTACATGGAAAGAATATTTGATATAGCAGCTTACATTTTATACCCTCTCGGATTCCAGTATGTTCCATTCATCCCAAATACCTAAACCTTTCAAATTCCTAAAATGCATTAACTTCAGTAGAGTGTTTCCCCTGATCTCCCTCTGCCCTAAGAACTTGTGCTCATACTACCATCCTAAGGCACTCTCTTAACTGTTTATGGCATTTGTGAAAGGGTATTCTAGAACTGTTAGCTTGCACAAGGATTTATTAAGGAGCAAAGCCTACATTTTCCTGGGATTGTTTGTTTGCTTTTATGTACTGGGGTTTAAACTTAGGGCCATTCTACCTCAAGCTATACCCCCAATCCTTTTTATGATTATGATCAGGGTCTAGCTAGATTGCTGAAAGTATCACTGCATTTATGAGGCTGTTGTCCAGCCTGCAATCCTCCTATCTCAGCCTCTTAAATATTGGGATTATAGGCATGTGCCACCATGCCTGGCTATTTTCTTGGTTTTTTAAAGGTATTGAATGAATTGGACAACCAAATACCTTTCATCTCTATATTCATTCTCCAGAACCTCTTCCTCAAATGTTCTCAACTATTTCTCAATACCTCACCCTGGGTCTGCCCTTTGTGTCCAATTTACTAAAAGATCAGTAATGGGCATTACATTTGACCCTCTTGCTGGAAAAAGTCTTGCACATGACTCTCAGCCTTTACCCTGAGACATAGCACAGGGTTTGTCTGACTCCACATGCTGTTGTTTCCAGCATCTTCCTTCAGCTGGTTCTCATTACTTACTGCCTGGCTGAGGACTTGTGACACTGCATGACCTAGAAAGTGGATCTGTCACCTGAAGTGTTCACTGTTGCAAAAATGCCTGTTCTTTTGGGCTCTTCTAGGTCTCTGGATTCCATTGTGTCTGAAGTCTTATGTTGTATATTTCCTTCTCTTTCATTTCTGCCATTTCTTTGCTAATATTCTCTTCCCCACATCCCCCTTGCCTAATATTCCCCAGCTGCTCTTTGGCTGGTGCACAGCTGGAAGCAAGCAGCAGATGGTTTTATGGGTGGAATTGTTTGTTTTGAAGAGCCAGAATGGTTTATGAAATGGCTCCTCTGAGCATCTATGTTTCTTGTATATCCAAAGATGTGGTGGGATTCCTGCTGAGTGGATGTGAGTCATATGCTTTCAGAAATATGAGTTACTCAAAGGAAGAAAACATACGATTCCTGAAATATGGCAACCCTTTCTTTCCAGAGTCTACTTCATCTGTGACACTTCAGTTGTTGTGCAGCAATGATGGAAGCTGTCAGTGGCTCCTCTGTTCCCCATGTGGCACCATCCTGGTCCCTTTCTGGAGGTACAATCTTTCTGAGTCAAAGTAAACCTGAAGCAAATCAGGAATGTGTTGTGAAGGGGGTCACCCTGGCTTGACAGTGGAGCAGCATATTTTTTTTAGCTCTTTGGGATCCTACAAATGCATCTGAGGTTTGTCTACACAGTCTCATTGAAGGGACTCAGAAGAGTTGAACCTCCAAGGCTGAGAGCAAATGAATTTTCTCTTTGTCCTTTCTAACTCTGCCACTCCCCAAATAAACCACATACAAATCCTAGTCTCAAAATATGCTTTTAGGGATTAAAAATTATCTAAATCTTTCTAACTAGATGGGAAGGAAAAAAAGCTATGCATTCTTCACTAACCACGTACTATTTTGGTTTAGTGAGTTGTGGTCCAGGATTGTCAGTCTTCTTGTTAAGGGAAATGCATTGAATTGATTATGCCTCAGCTGGATGAGATAGAATGCACCCGTAACCCCAATTCTTGGGGGACTGAGACAAGAGGATTGAGGTCAGCCTCAGCAATTTAGCAAGATCCTGTTTAAAAATTAAAAAAATAAAATAAAAAAGAGCGGAGGTATATTTAAGAGGTAGAATTCCCCTGGATTCAATCTCCAGTACCAAATATATCTATTATTGAAAAAAGTATAAATATAAATATATACTATCCCTCTCTGAATGTACCACCTGTCTCCCTCTCTCTCTCTCTCTCTCTCTCTCTCTCTCTCTCTCTCTCTCTCTCTCCCTCTCTCTCTCTCTCTCTCACACACACACACACACACACACACACACACACACACACACACACACACAGAGTTTTACATATTCCTAATGGTACTTTCCTCATGGGGTCAATGTAAGAATTAAGCAAGATAATACATACAAAGTTTGGCCTAGTGCCTGGCTATTATTATTATTTATATTTTTGGGGTAAACAAAGCAAATCTGAAAGAGATGAAGTCTATATCCCGAGACATTAGGTAAGAGACTGACCTCTAATCCCAATGTCTGTCACACTCTTACCAACTCCCGTTTCAGTGATGGTACAATCCTTCCATGAGTATTGGAAAGAGCTATTTGGTTTACAAATGTAAATGCTTTTCCTCTGAAGTATCAGACTTACTCCTGGTCTTCTTTCAGCAATTAAAATAATACCTTGTCCTCATTTAAAAAACTGGCACCCTCATATGAATCATCACACAACATGTTTTTCTTTAAGATTCCCACTATAAAAGAGCAACCTTCACCAAATTCTTCACTGGCAGGGATATCTTTTAAAATGTCAAATCTCTAAGGGAAGAAAATAGATCTATCTCTATTTCTGTCTCCTTTTCTAACAAAATCCAATTATGGTAGCAATGACTGCTCATCTGCTTACTATCAAGATGTGCCGGTATTGGACCTTCAAGATGACTCAAGTGTCCCCACATTACCCTTAGAACATGGCCTTTATAACTAACTTTTAGGGAACTTTTAAATAATAATCCCAAAGATATAAAAATTTTTATCAAAACTCAACTACATTTTGATTTTTCATCTGATAGAACACTAATTGATCTGATTAAATGTGTTCTCTTTTCATATGTTGGCTATAAATTTGAAATTCTTATTTAGAGGCTTTGTGAGGGGCAGGTTAACCCCACATCCTTGATCTAGGCTATCTCTCTTCTCTCTATGATTATCATCTTTGTTTAAACTTAAGACCTTCAGAGGAAAAAAAGACATACTTGGCCAGACTAAGGATTTAACTAAACTTGGGATCATAATGACACTAATCATTAACAAGGGAACTCCATCACAAAAAGGAGACTGCCTTAATAAAGAACAGTTAGAAAATGTAGACTATTAAGGTAAATAATCAGTGGGGAGAAGGTTAATCATTTATAACCTTCATCACCAAACACAACCACTCTAAAGAGTTTAGTTTGTTCCCTGAAAAATGTTCATGAATTTTTGTAATAATTATCACTTTATGCATTCAATTTTATATTTTGCTATTTAAGTCAACCTTATAGCATAAGTATTCTGTCATGTATTGTCTAAAACATCATTTTAAAGTAATTGTAGGATTTTATTGAGTAGATAGATACTGTTTATACAATAATTAACCTATTGTTGGAGATTTGGTGGTTGCCCAGTTTTTTATATCCTAAATGTGATCATGAAGCTTTTGTAAATTTAGTTATTTTGTTAGAATAAGGTCTTCAAGATAAATTTACTATATGCAAGGCATAAACAAATTTAACTTCTTGATAGGTATTGCCAACTTGATAACCATATTTGTGTATGCTCAAATTTAACATTTTTTTGTGTGTGGTCCTGGGGTTCCTGGAAACTCTTCTACCTCCGGGCTATACTCCCAGACCTATTTTTATACTTTTTTATTTGGAAACAGGATCTCTTAAGCCAGCATGGCTGGCTTTGAACCTGCATGATCCTCCTGTCTCCACCTCCCAAGCACAGGGATTACAAGTGTAAACCACCACACCCGGTGAAATTTAACTTTTTAAATACTTTTTTGGTGCATTGTAATTGTACATCATACTGAGTTAGAATGATAGGAATTCAGTACTTGTGTGCATTTCACTCAAGGTACCACCTTCCTCTTTCCCCTTTTCTATACATATCTTTGAGATTGGCATTGGTAATTTCATGTCTGTATATAGCATTATTTCAACTATTACCTTCTTTAGTTCTCTATCTCCCTTCCTTCATCTCCTAAACCCTCTTCATCACTCCATTTGCATCTCTGCTTCTCCATCTGAGATAACTGTGTTTCCTAATGTCTATCTAGCTTCCACATATAAGAACAAGCACAATCATCCACTTTTTGAGACTGGCTAATCTCAGCACAATATCCTCAATTCTTAACAAAATTTTGAAGTAGTCAGTTTTCCTTAATTCTCCTCCAAAATACTTACTGTGTGCCAATCTTCCTCTGTTGATCCCCCTCTTTATGTTCTACCCTGACCCAGTTCCTCACCTGCCCCCAGTTGTCCACTTATCTCAAGTCAACATGTGGCTTGTGGGCTACCTCTCCTGATTCTCTTACTGACCTCAGACCTCTTTCCCTTGAACACCTGCCCCTAGGTATTTATGGTTACATGACTTATCCCTAATTACATTTTAGCAAATAACTTTTATATTTAACCTAAAGAGATAAGAAACATAAGACCTGCATTTTGTGCTTAAAAACGAAAAGAAATTTAGGGCAAGGAGCTCTCTGATGATGCCATTTTTGTTATACTACATAGGAATTTGCTCAATCTTTGTATGGGTTATGAGGCATTACCTTCTATTCAGTAAGTCATTTTTTTCTAGTACTGAAGATTGAACCCAGGGGTATTCTACCTCTGGATTACACTCTCAGTTTTATTTTATTTATTTTGAAACAAGGTCTCCCTGGATTGTTGAGACTAACATCAAACCTTTAATCCTCTTGCCCCAGCCTCCCAAGTACTGAGATTACAGGCATGCACCAGCATGCCTGGCTCAATAGGTCAGTTTTGGTAAATATTAACATTTTTCATTTTCATTTCAAATATCAACATTTTTTCTTCTCATTCATGCATCAGTGGCATTTAAGCTAATAGAAATTCTGATTCTATAAGCATGAGACCGTGAGGTCTGCTGTTTCCCTTTGTAGTTTCTCGAGAATAGTCTGTGCTTGATGTGGCTATGAAATTTTCTGAACTGGCTTTGATTCACAGTGTACTACTGATGGACTTCTAAGCTTGATCAAATGTTAGGAAATCAGTGGGGGTCTATTAGTATTTTCTTAGTAACAGCTCCTGTCTTGTTTCCCTCAACATGAAAAAGAAAATGAAAATAGGAAAATGTTGAATCAGTCCTTGAAATTGGTTATTATGCAGCTAAAATCACTTCCAGTACTAGAGAAGAAAAAAAAAACCATTAAATGTTATGCTAAATTTCAGACCATAATATTTGTCAGTTGGACCATGATTGGCAATAATTTCCCTGTTCACCAATCTAAAGTGTTTTCAGATCAGGTTGCAGTCTAAAATGTTAACAAATGATATGGAAGGCTGAATCCAACTGTAACTCAGGCCATTAAGGACAGAACATCCTGTGCTTATCTGATCTGGTTGCTAAGTACTCACACCCCATGAGTCAGGGCCCACGCAGATCTTGGACGCCAGCTGCACTAGGAGATATCTGGCTGGGGACACAGCAATCCCAACCTATTGGAAATGGATGGGGCAAAAGGATCCCAGGATTTTTAAGTGGTTCCAATAAATGAGGCAAGAAAACATATTAGATGTTAGAATATTAGAGGTGACAGCCCAGATTAGGAACCACCTAGAGCTTACTTAGCTTGAGTTGCCAGAGAAT
The DNA here is from genome assembly GCF_963383645.1 of Muscardinus avellanarius. Classification (NCBI taxonomy): domain Eukaryota; kingdom Metazoa; phylum Chordata; class Mammalia; order Rodentia; family Gliridae; genus Muscardinus; species Muscardinus avellanarius. The sequence goes on along the minus strand of NC_137787.1, from coordinate 15,782,800 downwards.
ATTCCAAGTACAAAACAATTCTTGATCTCCCATGCTGTGCATCCGGATCTTTTTTCCCCCCTTCTGAATCCTACCAAATATTTACTTAAATAAACCCCCAAATAATAGGCTATTTAGCTCATCATATTTTTATATGCAAAACAAAATGTACAAATTGTTATACCTAGAGCAGAGAGTCATGTGGTCTCAGCACAGGTTTGATGCCTGGGCTCACAACCAGAAATGGGTCCTGTGACTTGGAGCTGATTGCTTTCTAAGCCCTGACTTCTTCCTCCTATAAAATAGGCTCTCATGAACAAGAATTAAACTAGATGAAGCTTTAGAATCATATTTTATTGTATTTACTTGGCCCAGTATTTGAGTATTTGATCATTATATCTAGCTAATCAACATTGACTGTTACTGTTCTTTTCTAGAGTTTCATAGGCAATGATTTCAACTAGGAAACAATATTTCCCTTTCTTACTTCCCTCTCCTCCCCATTTCCTTCCTTCCTTCCTTCCTTCCTTCCTTCCTTCCTTCCTTCCTTTGGAACTGGGAATTGAACCTTGGGGCATTATATCTCTGATATACACCCCAAGCTCTATTTATTTTTGAAACAGGATCTCATTAAGTTACTGCATGCTGACCTCCAATCATGATCTTTCTGTCTCAGTCTCCTAAGCACTGGGATTACAGGTATATACCACCACACCTGGCTAGCATTTTCTCTTTTATTCAGTTTTGTTTCTAAATTCAGGCCGAAAGATTATAAGGAATATACTATATTTGCCTATATTTACTATATTGAACATGTGTGCTTTAGAATGATATAACACCTTCCAATTTCATCAGGTATCTTATAACACTAAAAAAAAAAAGAAAGAAAAAAATGTGGTGACTAGGAGCTGAGTTTCCAGACTCATATTGAGCTGAGTTTAAATGCCTTTGTTTTCACTTACAACAAGAGTAGCGAATTACTTCACTTTCTTGCCCTTCAATTTTTCATCAGAAGAAAAGGAATGATAAAAGTGCATACCTTATTGCAGCTTGTAAACAATGTAGGAAAGAATTCATCCAAGTGGTGAGCAGCATGGGGCCTGTAAATGTAATCAAAGAGGTAGAAGTGGGGGGACAAGTAAGACTGCTTTACAGAGTTGTCCTCTGCTACTCGTTTAAACCAAAGTGGTTTCTCTGTCAATTGAAAGATTTTTTATTTTTTTATATTTATTTATTTTTTCTTTTTTAATATTATAGAAATTTATCCAAAATTAACAATGATAATCTCACATAACAGATTCATTTGTCTAATATCAAATTTTGATCACTTAGAGATACCATTTCAGTATTTCTTTCTTGTTTTCTTTCTTACCAGAGGATATTTTTTCTTTTTTTCTTAAGGTGAAACTATTATACATTTTTTTTAGAAAAAATCTATCCTAACATGAAATATGAACTCTTAGCACCCAAAACAATCTCAAAAATGAACACAGGTAGGAGATGTACATTTTCTTATTTCAAACCTTATAAAGCTACAATAATCAAAACAGTGTAGTACTGCTATAAAAGCAGATATATAAACCAGTGGAGTAATATAAAAAGCCTAGAAATAAATTTTTCCATTATGGTCAAGTTATTTTTGACAAAGTTTTCAAGAACATTTGGTGAAGGAAATAATAATCTTTTCACTAAATATTGTTGAGAAATAATAATTACATGAAAAAGAAAAAAATTGGACCCTTACCTAACACCATATACAAATATTAACTCAAAATAGATAAAATACATAAATGTAAATCTTAAGACTATAAATGATTAGAAGAAAACCTGGGTCATAAAGCTTCATAACACTGAAATTGGCAGTGATTTCTTGGATATGATTCCAAAGACACAGGCAACAAAAGAATAAACAAACAACATAAAATTAAAATATATATATTATACATCCGAAGACAATGTAAACAGAATTAAAAATTACTCATAAAATGAGATAAAATATTTTAAAATGCTATATCTGAAGTTATATTAATATTAAAAATAGAAATCCTAAAAATTAGCAACAATAAAAGCAAACAATACAATTTAAAAATAGGTAAAAGACTAAAATAGATAATGAATCTCCAAAGATTTTTATATAACCAATAATCACATGAATATCACTCATCATTATCATAATATAACTAAACATTAAGAAATAAAAATAAAAACTATAGTGGAATACTAGTTCACATTTTTTAGGATGGCTGATTAACATGAATTACCTTGCTCCAGCTCTTTACCTTGAGCTTGTTACTATCTTTACTTGTAAAGTGTGTTTTTGGTAAACAGCAAATGGATGGATTCTGGTTTTTAATCCATTTTGCCGCTTTATGTCTTTTTATTGGGGAATTGAGGCCATTTACATTCAGTGTGATTATTGAGAGATAACTTTTAATTCCTAACATGTTAAGATTTTATTTCTGTTTGAAATACTCTTTATTCTTCTTTGCTTAGTTGTCTGCTGGATGGAAAATCTTGTTTCTCTGTTTCTGGTGTGTATTACCTATTTCTTCTTTGTAGTTAATCTCTTTGAGTACTTTCTCTAGCGCTGGTTTGGAAGACATAAATTCCTTCAGTTTCTGTGTGTCATGGAAGCTTCTTATCTCCCCATATAATTTGATAGATAGTTTTGCTAGGTAGGACATTTTGGGCTGGAAGTTGTTTTCTTTCAGAGTTTGGAATATGTTACTCCAAGCCCTTCTGGCTTTCGTGACTTGGTTTGGGAAGTCTGGAGTGATTCTAATTGGTTTGCCTCTGAATGTCACTTGGCCTTTTTGTTTTTGTTGCCTTTAAGATTCTCGGATTGGTTTCTACATTGATCATTTTGACAATTATGTGGTATGGGGAACCTCTTCTCTTATCCTGTATCAAGGGAGTTCTATAAGTTTCCTGGACCTTGTGTATCAACCTCTTGCTCTATGTTTGGAAAATCTTCTATTATTTCTTTGAAGAGATTATTGATCCCTTTAGTTTCACCTTCTTTTCCCTCCTCTATTCAAATTATTCTTAGGTTAGCTCTCTTAAAATGGGCCCATATTTCTTCAATGTTAGATTCCTGCTGTCTGATTTTTTTTCTAAGTTATAAATTATGCATTCATTTTTGGAGTGATCATCTTCTAGGAGCGAGATTCTATTCTCCATGTGGTCTAATCGATTGTTCATAGTTTGAATTGATGCCTTTACTTCCATGATGGCATCCTTTATTTATTTTAGAGTCTCTCTAAATTCTTTTCAAAGGTCCTGTATTATTTCTACAGTTATATTCCTGATTTGATCTTCTGGAGATTTCTGAATTTCTGTGTTATCAGGTTCTGATATTATGGGGTTGTGGGCATTCATTGCTCTATTGTTGTTCCTCTTTCCCATGATTTCAGAAGTTTGTGCTTTCTCTGAGTTCTTCCCCGGGTCACCACGACTTCACTTAGGGTGCTCTGGATCTTGAGTTTGTGGCAATCTCAGCTGACACTACTCCTTTACTGGGTTGTATCGCAAAGTCTCAGACTCAGGGAGTTAATCAAGGCTGCGCAAGACCGTGGGGGTGCCAAGCTGGGTGTTTTCCCATGGGGAGCTGTGACTAGGGTGTGGTATCTTTGCCACCACTACTCCTTCACTGGGTTGGACTACAAAATCTTGGACCCAGGAAGATTATCAAAGCTGCACAAGGACCTGAGGGTACAGTGCTGGGATTTCTTCTTTAGGGGCTGCAATTTCACTTACAGTTATTGTTTCTGCTGATCTGGAACCATCGCGGGTGTGGTGAACTCACCACTGCTGTTGGCAATATGGCACCGCTGCCATGCCCTCGGTCGTCAGGCTGGTGGATTTCTTTTCTGGTTTTGAGCTCCATACTGAGTCCCTGGAAAGCATGATGAGTTTGGGCACTGGGAGTTTTAGATGTTCTTTGTGCTGAAAGAACTGTTGAATTACATCTAAATGATCTTCAGCTGCTCACTTCAGCTCCTTGTTTACCTTTCCTCTCTGGAGCATGGTGCTGTGAGGCAAGATGGCGCTGGTGTGGTTCCGCCACCACAAAGTGGGCTGGTTTCTTTTCTGGTCTCCAGTTGTTTTTCTCGTCTTCTTTTTCTCTGTCCCCTGTGTTTACATTTTTTATTTCTCTGCTGATAGTGTTTTCTGGCTATGAAAAGTGGTGGTAATATGGCAATAGAGATCGAGTGTTAACAAAATTCATAAACACTGCTTTTCTAAGTTGCCATCTTCCCAGAAGTCTCAAGATTTTTCAATATAAAATCATCACATCCCTAATCAATCTACAAATACTTTTCTTAATTTAGACTCTCTTATAGTAGATTTATTTTGTTTGTTTGATTTTTGTTTTATTTTATGGTACATGCTTAGCTCAGTCTCTTCAAATTGTGTGTCTCAGTATTACAGAAGCATACTTAATGGATTTTTTGAAAAGTCAATACTCAGTGAATGTTGTATCCAAGATATCTGAATATCAGTAATTTTTGTAATCATGCAAATATTTTATTTCTAAAGACTGATGATGTACTTCTGTTTTTGTCTCTAGAACTTTTATCTCTGCTCCTAGGCAAATGGTGAATACTTAATATAACCATGTTAAGAGAGAACCGAGATTATTTTCACTCTTCCCTCCAAGTTTCCTTATATCTCTTGGTTCTACCCTACTTTAAACACTTAAAAGCACATTTAAAAATGACAGTAATGCTATTTTTAAAATTGCCTTTAGTCCACAAATTCATAATTTTAGAGTGTGTTAGGTAGGTTCATAAAATGTTCATCAAGTCAGCTTGAACCAAGTTTGCAATCTAAGTACTGATAAAAGGCATGATTCTGTATTCATTTACACCAAATACAATTTTCTTCATAAATTCTAACACAGTATTACAAACATCCAGGATTTAAGGTGATGGTTAAATGAAAGAGTCACAATCTCTGTTACGCATCTGAATAAATAAATATTTCTTAATTGCCAAGGTTTTAAGAAATAATTCAACCTCTTAATCTGCTATTTCATGGTTAGATGGACCCCCCCCCTTCAAGTCACTGCATTGCTTTATATTGATATCTATGTAAGCTTTGACTTCCTTGTCCAACCCTCAGAGCAAGCTAATGTGTATTCTATAATCAGGCTACATTCTCTTCTTAAGCATATTTTTGAAATATTGCCAATGTTAAAAAATAATCGTATAGTGATTTGTCTTGTATCTCTCCTTGTGTTTGTCTTGCATCTCTCCTTAAACATTAAAACTTATCTTACATAATTGTGGGTAGCTGCTATTGAAAGATTTCTACTGATGGACCTAGATTAAGGAAGTGCAATAGTATTTTGATTTTATGATTGCATCTATGGGATGGAGATGCAGTTTGTTTCCTGCTTTATTGCTGATTTGTTCTGGTTATTGAAGGCAACTCATTCATCTATTGCATGGAAATCAAGAAAGAGAGCCTAGAGGGCTTTATTGCAGAGGCATTAATCTCGGTAGTGGTGGACTCCTGAAGTCACTTTAAGAAAATGATTTTAATTTCTATCTCTGAGTTCCCCCACTTTCCCCTTGCTCTTAAACTCCTGCCGATCTGAAATTTATCACAAAATGATCTAGTGTCATTTTATTTCCTTGTGGACTGGAGGGAGCAGAAAATCCTCACTCTATAAATTAAGTTCACTGCCATAAAACCACTGGTAAACTTGTAAATAAAAATATCCTAGATCCAATACTGCCTTTCTAAAATGAATGTGTACTACCCACACTTTTATAGTTTTTGTTTCAGTATTGGATGAGAAAATAGACCTGCTTATCTTCTGAAACATTAATTTTGTACCAAAAGGTATTGTTTAGGGGGCTTTGGAATTGCATCATTGATTTGAGCCAACGTGTATTCCCCATAAACAACTCAGTAAATTTCAAGAAACTGGAGATTGAGTCAGGGTAGGAAATTGCAATTTGATGTTCTATAAAACAGGGGAGAGTTTTAAATTTTCCCCTTGAATGTAAATGTATGTAGGTAGAATCTGATCTGAGCTACTTACAATACACTTACATGTGGTCCAAAGAACACAGCTACCACCATTTAGTTAATTCATTAACTCACTAATATTCAGGTATAAAATAGTGAATTGTGCTATTCCAAACAGAGTTTACTTATTGTCAAGGAGATATGACTAAATAGTTATTCAACTGTATTGATATATTATTGTTATTAACATGTACATAAAAGACCACAGATTTAGGATCATATATTGATAGAAATATATCTATTATGATAAATTAATGAGAAAAATAGCATTATTTTTAGTTCCTGTTTTGTAACTACAAGTACTGACATGGAAATAAAATACATTTCCATCAAAGGACTTGTCCACCAAATTGATTTACAGTTGCTCTGTAGAAGACTGTATGGCATTTGTAATAAAGAACATCAGTAGTTAGTTAATTGGATATTGGAGTGAGTCACACTGTATTTTAGTTAGCATTCTTGTCACTGTGATCCAAACACCTCACGTGCAAAACCTAGAGGAAGAAGAGTTTATTTGCTCATACATCTGGAGACTTCAGAGGTCATGGTTCATTTTTAAGCCATAGCTACACATCCTCAGGGAATCATGACAGAAATGTCAGAGTCAAAGGACCATGGAGAGACTTACTCCAGCTGGTACACACACACTGTGCCTGGCCACCCACAGGGATTCATCATCCCAGCCCTCCCCCACTTCTGAATATAGCTGTCTCTAGCATGTGAGGTTTGGGGGATATTTTAAATTCAAACCATGGCACACTGGCTCTCTAAACCACCAAGTGAGTAAGCAATATAATTGGCAAGCTGATGAATGGCCATTAACAATGAATTATTTTACAAGGCATTTTTATTGCACTCTAGTTGTGTGCAAGGACCCATACAACATGCTAATGGAGATATAGAGATTAATAAAAATCAGAAAATTAATCATCAAAGTCACCATAACTGATTCAAGGTAAGAGGGTCTGCTCAGCATGACACTTACATACGTGGACTACATGACATGGGGCTAAATTAAAGTCCTAAGTAAATAGTGATGGCAACAAATGCGCAGGAATCTTTGAAGAGAATGTCCTGGGTGAAGAAAGGCTTATTTTAAACTTGAGCCCAGGAGCAGCATGCTAGTGGTAATAAGTGCTACCTGAGGTTGAGTTCTGTATAATAATAAATTTTCAATTCTAGTAAGAGAATGGTGAGATAAGTACCATCCTAAATGGTAGTAGAACTGTAAATCCAATAAAACACAATATCAAAACCATTTATGGACATCGATTTAGCAACATATGTTGAAATATGAGAGTTATATTCTTAAATTCTGTAATTCCTCTTCTGTTGCTATAGCCTCATGAAATCAACTAAAATGGTCAGAAATTTATGTACAAAGCTGTTTGCTGGCATCATGATATTATATATGGCCTGAGAAAATTGGAAGTAGCATAAATATTGAGCAGAAAGCAGTTAAATAAGTTATGGCATATTTGCTTATTGAACGGTGATAAAATTGCTAAATAACATATACTGAAAATGAATCTGCAAAGTAAAAAATACTCAAAATATAATGCTGAATCAAAATAAAATGCAAAAATACATATTTAGTGTGATTCCAATCTTTCAAAATATATACCAGGAAAAAAATATTCCAAAATGTAAAACTTTGCTATCTTAGGCTGAGTTCCTGGCAGCAGTCTTGGCCTACACAAAGCTTTTCAGGGACCTCTCTTGGCAGCACACCTGCATGGCAGTGAGGGAATCTGGATTTTGGCAGAGGGGAAAGCTCACATGTGACATGGCTGAGTGGACACATCTTTCAGTTGATCCCACAGGATGCCCTAGAACCAGAAAGGCCCAGCAGAGGTTTTGGAGCCAAAACTTTGTATGAATGCATCAACCAGTCAATGGCAGGCTGCCCTCTGCTGGGAGTGTACAATGGGATTAATGCTCATGTCCCCTCCAAATTCATGTGATCAAGCATGAGCGCCCAGGGTGATAGTAGGAGGAGGTAGGGCACTACGAGATGACAAGGGCTCTGCCATCACCTGCATGGGATTAGAAACCTTACGAGAAAGATGCCAGAAAGCTGGTTCATCCTTCCACCACACACAGACATAAGGTGGCAACAGAAATCTGCTGTGGTTTCACTTTTTTTTTTTTTTGCATTTGTTTTCAAGGCCACCATCCTTATCTACCTCCAGTAGGCAGATATGGTGTGGGTGAGTCCCCCAAAGCCATGTGTGGAAGCTTGTTTTCTAGTGTGACAATGAGAAAGGCGGTGTCACCTTGAAGAGGTGAAGCGGAAAGTACAGAATTAACAGGGGATGAGCCAAATTTAAGACGTAGATCAGAATCTCCATGGCAGATGATGGGCATGATACATCCCTCCTTACAGATCTCCACCGACCCAATTTTTGAGTGTTCCTAGAAAGCAGCAACAGTTGAAGATGAAGAACAACTTGCACTGAAAATTATCTTGGAGCATTTCTTGGATTTCTTTTCATTGCCCCTTTACATGGAGTGTTGAATGTCCTTCCTTGGAAGAGTGACATGTGCTATTGTGATATGTGGAATAAACTCTTCCAAAATGTCACACAGGAGAAGACTTCAGTATTCTCAGTCCTTCCTTTTATGTCAAGCAGTAATCCAGAGACATTTTACCAAGTACAAAATATCAACTGGATAGCTCTGATTCTTATCACAAGGTGATACAGAGCTAGAGGAATCCAGTGACTGAAAATGCATCCACAAGACCCCAAGTTATGTTTCATAGCCTTCTTTAACATAACTCATTTGGAGAGTTGGGACTTCATGCAACTGGACACTATGTTCCTATTTTATTTCATCTTATTTTGTTTCAGATATGGCTTGCCATGATATTTTAGGCATTTTTGCATGTTCAGACAAGCAAATGCAGCCCAGGGCCAATAAAAATTTCAAGAAGCAATTTCAGTGGGAAGATAATCTAATTCTGGACAAATCTAAATGTCATAGACTGAAATCACAATCCTCTAAAATGCACAATCAAAAACTCAGCCACTACTGGCCATTTACTATCTTTCAGTCAAAGCCCTAAAAAGAGGAATTTTAAGGCAGCTGATTCCATCAACTTATTATTCAATAGATATAATCTGAAAGATACAGAAATGCTCTGTAGATGGCAGACCTCAAGAGAAAATTTTGGTGAATGGCATGACACATGTTGATCTAATACTAAGGAGTATTAGCTGCCAAACAAATGGAATATTTATGAATCAGATATGAAAGCTGTTATTTATGATACAAATACCAAAAGGTATGTTAATTGAAATTTTATAGCAACAAGAATAGAGGATTCACCTCTCTGGAGTCTCAGAGAAAAGAGGAAGACAAAAACATGCATTGTTATGATATCTTATAGCTTTCAAGCTGCTTTCGAATAACTGCAGAAAGAGACTATGTTGGCCAATTGCTTGTGGTCAGATATACCAGGTTTGAGTCTCACTCAGCCAAGCAGAGATAGCTAGCTAGCTATCAGCAAACTCTCTGCTTTCTTGAACACAACCAGACCACACTTCCAGTCCTCCTTTGCTGCCAAGTGTGGCCACAACTACATTTTAACCAATGAAGTATGAGCATAAATTTTATGCAGCTTGGCTTTGGCCATAAAACTTCTGTAATTCTTCTTGTGCTCTCTTTTTCTGCCTACTGGAGGCAGATAAGGATGGTGACCTTGAAAACAAATGCAAAAAAAAAAAAATTGTGAAACCACAGCAGAAAAAAAATACCTAAATATCAGATCATTGCTTTGAGGAGGGCTTCTCACTAATTATGAATACCCATTTTTATTTTATATTAGAATGAATTTTCTATTATGTTAAGCTACTAATATCTATGAGTTTATAATTCATAGCAGCTCACATTATCTTAACTAATATGGTTAGTTTTTCCTGACTTTGGTCAAATTATATAACTTCTCTATGCTTCAGTTATTTCCTTAGCAGAAATAATACTAATATGTATTTCTGAGTGCCATTGAGAAGGAGTGTGGAGAGTACTTTCACAGTGTGTGGCTTATGGGAGGCTCACAGCCAATGGAAGCTGTTAACAACCACTCATTGTGTGGTTTTCATTTGGCATTATGCTAAACATTTGGCATGCATTATCTCATTTATTCCTCAAATAATACTGCAGTGCATAAATTATTTCTCTCACTCTGTCCATAATGAAAACTATGAAAATAAGAATAATTCTTGAGTATTTTCTACCTGCTAAGTACTGGTCCAAACCCTTTCCATGCACATGTCTCAGGAATAACCCTATAGGATATGGAATACTATCATCCCCATCTTCCAGATGAGAAAAGAAAGATACTGAATTTACTTCTCATCGTTAAGCCTATATAGCTAGAAAGTGGCAGAGCCAGAATTCAGAAAGGAAATTCTGTATCCTTCATTATTAACCACTGCTGCTCAATAAAGTGCCTAAAGCTTGTTTATGTCAAATGAGATCCCTGAACACCCAGCTCTAAGTTCCTAAGGCCTTGGGACTCAAAGGCTTGAAACAGAAGGAATGACATTTGCTAATTATTAATTGGTTTATCCTAACCAAGTGATCAGCAAAATTAATTTAAATATCTTAAGGCAGAGCTAGGCCAGGGCTATTCAGTGCCTGTACTTTGGGTTAGTATGATAGAAATTTAAATATCTTAAAGCAGAGCTAGGCCAGGGCTATTCAGTGCCTGTAATTTGGGTTAGTGTGATAGAAAGTTGGTGGTATGTGTATAGAAGCTATATAATGCCATCGCTTCCTTAAACACTGGTATCATAGAAAGTATTATGCCCAGGATACATGGATGGCATTTTCCAGGAGCTTCAGTTTCTATGAATCTTTGTGGTTGGTAGCACTTTTAACCCAAACATTACTTAGAGATCACTCCAGCAGCAAGACCTGGAGCATGTACTATGAGACCAGATTTCTGCCTTGTCTGTCTTTAGTTCCAAGATGAGTCATCACTCAGAGGCTTACAAAGAAGTTTCGTGCCTGATTTTCTCAGGGAGATTCCGGAACATTAGCAATGCTTAATAATTTAGGTGCAGATGTTGTATGGACTTTAAATGCAACCAATTAACTGAATTTAATTTTTCTCAAAAAATGTTATAAAGTTGCAACAATGGGGAATCTGTTTGCCATAAAACTCTAGGGTAAAAGGTTCATTTTACTGGTAAATGTTTTTGTTTTTAACTAGTTTTCTTCTGTAGAAAACTCTGAATTTAAATGAGACATTGGACATTACAGAATGACTGATTCATTGTCTTTATGATTGAGTTTTATCATTGTAGGGGTGAGTTCATTATCTGCCTACTGCTCAGTCTCAGTGATAAAAATAGCAGAAAGAATAAGATGTGCTGAAATAATAACATTATATATCTCTCCTCTTGGAAAGCAGTCTGCAAAATCACCCCTTTAACGCTCCAAGATTTATACCAATGAGCTATATTACTCTATAATCAATTAACTCTCCTCAAGAGCTAATTTGTATAGAAAGATTCCAGAAACTATGTGGGTCACACAAACAGCATTTATTAAAGGATGCAGAAAAATTAGGAAAAATATTGAGGTTCGAGGTTTTATAAATCCCTTTGTCTTATAAAATAGTATTATTCACTAAATATTGTGACATATTTATTAGAGTTGTTTTAAACTGTATTTACTATATAAAAGTTCAGTGCATAAAAATGAGTAAAATCTACAGTTGGTAGCTCTGGTAATTGCTTGGTACAGTGGGTATCTCTTTGGAGTAGACAGCAGAATATTTGGGTTGACAGTTGTTTTCTGGCGCTCTTGAGGAGAACATTAATTGATTATAGATTAGTAGCTCATTGGTGTAAATCTTGGAGTGCAAAAGGGATGATTTTGTCCTTTCAAGAAAGTCACTTGGATTCTCTGTGTCTGTTTTCTCATCTGAAAAATAGGAAAATAATATTATTTCTCATACAATGTTGCTATAAGGAAGAACCAACTCAATGCACACAAAACATTGAACCATGTTAGGCCCAAAATATATGCTTGATGGATGCTAACAAGCAGAAAAAATGCTGGTTAGCTTTTAATCTTCCAGTTGTAGGATGAGTAATAAGTTTTTGGGATTAAATATATAGTATGGTGACTATACTTGGAATTTGATAAAAGTGTGTGTGTGTGTGTGTGTGTGTGTGTGTGTGTTTTACTGAGGATTAAACTCAGGGCCTTATACATCCTCGGCAAGCACTGTATTATTTAGCTATATCCACAACCCTTAAGAAAGTAGATTTCAAGTGTTCTACCACACACACACACACACACACACACACACACACATACACAATTGTTTCACAGTATGCATGTATATCAAATCAGCACATTATATACCTTAAATATGTGAAATTTTTGTCAATGATACTTCAATAAAGCTGGCAAAAGGTAGTTAGCTTTTCTTGGATAAGCATGCTTTAATCTCTTTCAATAACAAGACTAAAACATTTCAATAAGGACTAATATACTGATCAGAGAGGATGTTTCAACTTCAAAAGGCATGAAAAGGGCAATTGGATATTAAAAATAAGTATTTCCTACTTTTCCTATTATAGACTATAGGTTGAAGGAAATTAAAATCAAGGATGCAAAGAGGCTAATGTCTTCTATTCCCTACTTGTCACTGTCCACTCTGGAAGTGGGAGGGGATACGAAGGAACAATCTAGATTTCATTACCGAATTCCAGCAGTGAAGATTAATTTGAGCAAGTTCCATTTTTAAGAACAACTTGTCTCTGGAGGTGTCATCTGCATCCATTAGCAGCTTTACCTGCTGCACTTGTTTTAATTAAGCCATTCAGAGAGTTTGGGTTGTCAAGGAATATGAAATGCAAGTTTATAAAATGGGAAGTTTTGGGTGAAACTAAATTATAGGAGAACATGTCAGTGTGACACTTTGGAGAATTTATCAATCTTTTGCTGCTTAAAAAAAATCCCCCCAGAAGTCAGAAGCATGAAGCAACAACCATTAGTTTAGCCTACTTTTCTATGAGGGAACAAGGTAGGTCAAGTCAACTGATGATCCTTTGGATCAGGGAGAGTTTGAGATATTCTCAGCTAGTTGAGGTCGTATTTCCAGGGTCTTTCCTGCAACATATGAGTTGGATTCTCCAAATGGACTCTCATCTTAGAGCCATCTAGCCTGAGTTTTGTTCAAATGATGCACGCGGCCCCCAAAGCAGTAGAAACTTGCAAAGTGTTTTGGCTGGAACACTGTGTTGTCCTTATTTATTTGGTCAAACTAAGTCACATAGCAAAACCAAATTCAAGAACTGGAGAAATAGACTCCACTACTAAATAGAAGGAGCTTCACAGTTTGTTGCAAAGGATGAGGATAGACTCAAGGAAAAAATCTTTAGTCATTTTGCAGTTGACCACAGACATCAATATCATTGTATATTATGGAAGAGAAACTCAATAGGGTCCCCTCAAAGTCAGAGAAAAGGAAAGATCATTTTGTAAATTGGTTGGGACCCTCATTGTCTCATAATGTCCTTTCTATTTTTATGTCACTTGGTTGTATTCTATCATCTATGGAAATTAAGACTTTGTGTAAGTGGAATTACTAAACAGACAAAACCAAATACATATAGGTTATGCTAATTTAACACCGATGGTTGGAGAATCTCAATGATCCTTACCTTTGCCCCTAATGAGTGAAGAGTAACAATTAGTTAAACAGATGATAAATAATGCATACATCATTGCTGTTGCTTTAGTTTTGACTACTATTTTGTATGTGTGTGTTACTGGGGATGGAATCCAGGAACATTCTACCTTGGAGCTATACCCCCAGGACTATTTTATTCTTTTATTTGGAAACAAGGTCTCACTAAGTTGCTAAGGCTGGCCACAAAGCTGGTATCCTCCTGCCTCAGCCTTCCAAGTACTGGGATTACAAGTGTGTGCAAGTACATACGGCAACTGTGACTTTCCATAAACAGCTCTTCATGTTTGAGAGGGTGGATAAGACAGCAGCTTCAGTTATTCAGTGTATGAATCCAGTTAATGCAGTGTAACCAATCTCCTCAATGGCTACCATTGGAACATTCACCTTCCTGGTTATATAATTTTATTATAAATTTTGCTAAGCTTTATTTTGGAATTTCAGCATGCCAGCAATTACTTCTATCCATCTTCCAACCAGTGTCAAGACCCTTTGAAAGAAAATGCTAAAGCTCACCAGGGCAAAATAATTGTTAGTGCACAGCGCTTAGTGAAAACAAACATAATTCTTCAAGATGCACATATAAAATGCAACCTTCAGAAACTTAGAAAATGCCAGCTGCTTTAAATTAAATTCTTGACAGAACAAAAACTTAGAAGCAATGCAGAAAGATAGCAAGGTAAATAAACATCCGTTAAAGTCATTCGAGATGGTATTAATCTTACACTCTCTGCCTCTTCAATCTGGCATGGTAAGTGCAGCTTGAATTCTTTTTGTTTCCAGATCAAAGCTATATAGAAGAAGAAATGGAGAAACTGGAAGTTTAGCTGAAATGATATAAATGAGGGCTGAAAACAACCCAAGTAACCTAAAATCTTAAGACATGTTAGTTGGAAAGGCTAGTAGAGATCAGATCACATAATTATTCATTTTAAAGTTGAAAAACAACTGAGACTCAGAGAAGTTATGTGCCCAAATTTGCACAGCTAACAGGTGACTAATGTGCTCTCTATAACAGATTGTACCGCATTTGCCTTGGGCCTGATGATAATTGCATAATAAGTTCCCAGTCATGCTCACCCAGCCTTTATGACCTCATTTTAACATGTGTGAAATCTTTTAAAATAGATTTCTGAATATTTTAACAGACTGCAAGATTGTGGAGTGAAAGCCTCTCTGGAGCTACTGATCTAAACCTCGCTTCACCTTATTCCTGGGTTTTTGTAGATGAGCTTTGATTGTAAAAGGCAGAAAGGCTTCTGCCTCTACAAACATGTTTTGGACACCTAGACTCAGGCAGCCCCACTCTGCTTCAGCCTGGGCAGCTAGCCTGTGGATCCCAGCAATCGCCTAAGTGGAGAAGCCTTGAATTGTTCCATTGTTTACAGTACAAGTGGGAAGCAAATAAAATTTTATTGGAATCACTGGAGCTGCTCTTCCAAGGACAAAGTTCGGACCTTTGGAAGAAAAGCCCACTAGGAAAAGTAGACTGAATCCTACCAAGCAGCTTAAGATTCATCAGCTTCTGTAGCATGAGCACTCCATCCCCACACCCCCAAAAAAGTGTAATTCTTCTCTGTGATAGGCATGAGACATAAATTTGGGGGAAATGGAGGGGATGAAGAAGTGAGAGCAACAGGGAAGGACTTTCAAGACAGATGTCTTTTGACAGGATTATTGGGGATGTGGAGTAGGGAGGGAAACCTAAGAGGGGAAAAAAAAAAACTCTAAGGATATTTGCAGGAGAGAGGATTCTAGAAATGAGGATCCAAGTTGGGCCTGGTAGCACACATCTGTGATCCCAGTACTTGGGAGGCTGAGACAGAGGGATCCCAGGTTTGAGGCTAGCCTCAGCCACTGAGCCCTCTGCAACTTAGTGAGACCATGTTTCGAGAAACAAAGAAGAAAAAGTAGGGCTGGGAGTGTAGCTCAGAGGAAGAATGCCCTGAGTTCAATCTCCAGTACCAAACAACAACAACAACAACAAAATGAGGATCCAGGTCTCCAGTACCAAAAAAACAACAACAACAACAAAATGAGGATCCAGGTCATAAAAAGGACCTTATGTAGTCTATTTATGGATTATGTATCAGTTCTCTGTCATTATCTTTTTAAAACAGGTCAACAAATAATGTGGTTATTTGTATTACTATTGTATTCTTGATAATACCTCTATCTAATAACTTTAAAGACTGGGGCTCCTGAGATGGGACATTTATTTACTTATTTATTTATTTATTTATTTATTTATTTAGGTCCTGGTACTGGGGGTGGAACTCAAAGGCTTTCTACCTGTGGGCAATACTCCCAGACCTATTTTATATTTTGTTTGGAAACAGGTATCACTAAGTTGCTGAGAGCCTTACTAAGTAGCTGAGACTGGCTTTGAACCTGTGCAATCCTTCTGTCTCAGCCTCCCAAGCCCGGGGATTACAAGCGTGCACCACCACGCCCGGTGAGATGGGACTTTTATTGGGCTACCTCCCATCTGCTTACTCTGTCTGCCTTGTATTTCTAGAGCTGCATATTCTCAGCTCCTAATGACAGCCACTCACTCCACCTCTGGTCCCGCCTGCACTGCCTTGGGCTGCTTTGTGCTCCCGTATTGGTCTGGAGAAGTGAGAAACAAGTGTACGCTAGTGCATCTTAAAATAAGTCCTGCCATAGAGAAAAATTAAAATTTAAGGATTTTAGGAGGAAATACATCTGTGGGAGACAAAGAAAAAGAGAGGACTGTGAAATGCTACTACAATTACAATGTTAATTCTGAATCTGTGTTAACTTTAAAATTCCTCTTTCCATTTTTTTTCCCTCTGAGCAATACACGATTCAGATTCTGAACATGCTAGCTTAGGTGCTCAGCTTAAAATATACTTTGAATAACTCGGAACTATTCAGAGTTAATCAAATATTGCATCATGCTATTTTGTGTCTCATGCCTCCAAAGTCACAAAGTTGATTTTAAATACTTCTGCATAAAATAATCCCTAAATTAGACATGAACTTGGCTCCATCAGCAGCTTACCAAACAGAAAGGGTGTTAGATGTGCAAGGCTGAGTTGCCACAGGGCGATTTGGAAAGAGAATGAAATTATTGTTTCAAAAGATGACTGGAATCCATCTCAGAACAGAATTCTGTCTGTTTAAAATGGTTGATAGTAATATATACATGTCCATGTTTATGGTAGCACAGTTCACAGTTGCCAAATTATAAAACCAACCTAGATGTCCATCAACAAATGAATGAATTACAAAATGATGGGGAATATACACAATGGAATTGTACTCAGCAATAAAGAACAAAATTATGCAACTCACAGAAAAATGGATGGACCTGGAGAAGATTATGTTCAGTGGGATCAGCTCATCAGAGAAAGTGAGGGGTCATATGCTTCCTCTCATATAGGGAAGCTAGGAAGTAATCGGGATACCAGAGGGACTTCAGATGTTTGAGGAGAAACTTCGGTAGAGCCAGGGAGGTGGTCTAGGGGAGGGTGGGGGGGAGAAGGAGGATCAGTGAAGGGATCACTTCTACCGTCATTGTGCTCAGATGTGGAAATACCAATGCCAGTCATGTGCTGTGTGCATGGATGTCACTATCACTATGCTTACATTAGAGTGTGAGACTATAATGCACCAATGAAAGTATAAAATTTTTAAAAATTAAATGGTTGAGATGCTCAGTGCTTGAAGGGGCGTTGGTGGTGGGCTGTGGTACCCTAATGTGTTTCTATTAGGTGCGGAGCATTCTGGGTCTCTGAGCGGTATGAGGGCCTTGCCTTGGGCTATCTATGGTTGTGAAAACAGGTCTGGAGGAACTGACATGTTATTGCTGGAGGAAGAACGCGGTGTGCTGAAAAGAGCATGTCATAGGCTTGTGGGGGCCCCAAGTCGAACCCTGAATCCACCTCCCAAGACCTATGTGCAGCTTGAGTAATTGAGCTTGTTTTTGATTTTCTCTTTGACACATAGTGGGTCTATAAGCATTATTAGTCATATTGATATTGATAGCACTTACATACTAGTATTGCTGTGAAGACAGAATACACACTGAACAATTGCTTTTAGGCACATTGTTCTCCTGTTTTCCTTTTGGATTCGGCCTTTAGTGCATGGATGAGCTCATCTGAAAAAAGGAGCATTGCTCTCAGTTCAACCATAGGAATCTCATCTCTAGCTTCTAACTCCAATTCACCTTGTGCCACACTGGACAGAGAGGCGGTGCTGGTAGCTGGAGGCCTGGCCACAACGCCTGGACTGGAAGACAGGCCCGTGCCCTTTTGACCAGCCCTGGGCTGGACCTGAGCAGCCCATGATGACAAGCATGCAGCTTGTGACTGAAGCCAGTTTTTTGTTTTTCAACATATTCATACTCTTATCAGATTTAAAGGTAACAAGATTGGCATCCCCATGTATCAGAGCTGCATGTTTATTCTTAGAAATGTTTCTCCTGGGCTCCTAAACCCATGATGTCTTTAAAGATCCCATTTTTCTTTAGCTTCTTTTTCAATTTGAGCCATGCAATTTATCCAGGAGAATGTGATAAAATAGAAACTAAATTTCATGGACTAAACTAATTTTCTATGCGGAAGTTCTGGCATTTCTAACCTTTTTTTTTTTTCCAAATGACATTTTTGCTACTTCTGTCTTTATATTTCTTGGTTGTCTGATTTATACTTGTCATCTTAATCAGATATGACTTATCCGACTATCTCTTTAAAGAGCAATACACTTTCTACAACCTATCCCCTCCTGAAATAACTTTTAGTGTTTCAGTAGCAGCAGTCTCCACTATTCACTCGATTCGTAGATTTCCTTTCCATGGGCGTTCATTGTGCAGGGCCCTAGCTGTTATTCCCCTTTATCCCTAAAAATGCAAACTTTGGAAAAGAAACATCCTTCTTCTATCAGTTATATAAATAACAGGTTCAGCTTCCTTATACTTTATCCTCTTTCATCCTCCATATCACCAAGATTAGAAAGCTTAATGAATAAGAATTCTTATACCACAAAGCTTAATGAAATCTTATACCACAAAATCACTCTTTTAAAGTATATAATCCAGTGGTTTTTAGTGTAGTCACAGAGTTATGCAACCACCACTCTTATTTCCAGAATATTGTCTCTCTTTTTTTATTTTTTATTTTATTTTATTTATTTATTTATTTATTTATTTATTTATTTATTTATTGGTGGTTCTGGGGTTTCAGAAAACCCTTCTACCTCCGGGCTACACTCCCAGACCTATTTTATACTTTTTATTTGGAAACAGGGTCTCTTAAGCTATCCAGAACATTTCATTACCCCCCAAAAGAAACCCTGCTCCCTTTAGTAGCTACTCTGTCTTCACACCTGGAAATCCTAATCTACTTTCAGTCTCTATGGATTTACCTCTTCTAGATACTTAACAGAAAAGGAATCATACAGCCAGGCATGGTGGTGCACACTTGTAATCCCAATACCTGGGTGGCTAAGATAGAAGGGTAACAAGTTCAAGGCCAGCCTCAGCAGCTTATTGAGGTCCTCAGCAACTTAGCAGGACCCTGTTTCAAAAAAAAAATATGAGAGTGTAGCTTGGAGGTAAAATGTCCCTGGGTTCTACCCCACTACCCTCCCCAAAACTTAATCGTACAATATATATATATATATATATATATATATATATATATATATATATATATATATATTCCTTTAGTCCTGTTGGGCAGATGCCTAAGAAGTGGCATTCTGGACTATATGGTAGGCTATGTTTACTATTTTGAGGAAGTTTCCAGAGTAGCTATGCCATTTGACAGCAGCTATTAGAAGTGCACGAGTGTTTGACTTGCTGAATGTTTGGGGCTCTGTGCACTCCTCTTATCCCCCTATAAATGCCCTGTTCACATCCCTGGCATCTCTTAGTTAGAAGATGACCATCATCCTGGTAGGTCAGACCATCATTGCTCAGGCTTCTCTCTTCATCCTCCCCACTTCCATGAAGGAGATTTCTTTGTAAAGCACAAACCTACCCAAATCACTCCATCTTAAGGACGCAGATACCTCCTGTGGCCAATTTAACTTAACATAATCTGATGCCAACTGCTTGGTCTCTGGTCTCTCATCTGTGCCTCATGCACCCTTCATGCTCAGCGGCCAACATTCCTCATGTTTAGTGAATTCATCTGGATGTGAGGGGCAACTTGAGACCATATTTTCAACTGAAATGAATCCTCTGTCTTCCACAGCTGTCATCCAGCAAATAGTCATCAAGATCCTACTGCTGCTCATCTGGGAAGATGGCGACCGAGAAAAGCGGGGCTTAAGAGCCCCACTAACAACCAATCTCCATTACCAAAAAAATCAATGCCTTTCATTGCCAGAAAACACCATCACCAGAGAAACAAAAAAATCACCAGGCTCCAGAGAGAAAGCGGACTGAGAACAGAGCTCAGAGCCACAGAGGAGATAACCGGCCTCACGCCCAAGGACATGGCAGAAGCGCTTTACTGCCGGCGGCAGCGGCGAGTTCACTGGATGGCTACAGCAAGCCAAGGTGAGCTGCTGCGGAACAGCCAGGCAGGATCTTTCGGCGCAGGGAGCATCTAAAGCTCCCAGTGGCTGAGCTCAGCACACGCTGCAGGGACTCAGAGTGGAACTCAAAACCAGAGAAGAAAAAAATACGCCAGCCTCACGGCCGAGGGCGTGGCAGCAGCGCCATATTGCCACCGGCGGCAGCAGCAGAGAATTCACCAAATCCAGTACAGCTACATCTGCGTACTCAAGAACAGTGAGTCAAATTGAGGGCCACAGAGGAGAAATCCCAGTACTGTACTCCCTAGGACTTGACCCAGTGGGGGAGGGGCGGTGGCAGAGATATCACACCATAGGAGAACGTGCAACCTGGCACCCCCCATAGTCTAAAGCAACCTCTATCGAATCCCTGGGTCGGAGACTCTGTGATACAACCCAGTAAAGGAGTAGTGGGGTCAGAGATACTACAGACTCGAGATCCAGAGCACCTTAAGCGAAGTCATAGTGACCCAAGGGAAGAACCCAGAGAAGGCAAAACTTCCGAAATCATGGGAAAGAGGAATAATACAGGAGCAATGAATGCCCACAACCCCACAACATCAGAACCCGATAAAACAGAAATTCAGAGATTTCTAGAAGATCAAATCAGGAAAATAACTGTAGAAATAATAGAGGTGCTTCGAAAAGAACTCAGAGAGAGCCAAAAACAGATAAAGGATGCAATTAATGAAGTAAAGGCCTCAATTCAAAGCACAAACAACCGATTAGACCACATGGAGAACAGAATCTCGCTCTTAGAAGATGATCATTCCAAAAATGAATGCATAGTTTCTAATATAGAAAAAAATATCCGACAGCAGGAATCTGACATTGAAGAAATATGGGCCCATTTTAAGAGAGCTAACCTAAGAATAACTGGAATAGAGGAGGGAAAAGAAAGTGAAACCAAAGGGATCAACAATCTCTTCAAGGAAGTAATAGCAGAAAATTTTCCAAACATAGAGCAAGAGGTTGATACACAGGTCCAGGAAACTTATAGAACTCCCTTTAGACAGGATCGGAGAAGAGGATCCCCACACCACATAATTGTCAAAATGACCAACGTGGAAGCCAAGCAGAGAAAATTAAAGGCAACAAAAACAAAGGACCAAGTGACATTCAGAGGCAAACCAATTAGAATCACTCCAGACTTCCCAAACCAAGTCATGAGAGCCAGAAGGGCTTGGAGTAACAAATTCCAACTCTGAAAGAAAACAACTTCCAGCCAAAAATTTCCTACCCAGCAAAACTTTCTATCAAATTAGATGGAGAAATAAGAAGCTTCCATGACAAGCAGAAACTGAAGGAATTTATGTCTTCAAAACCAGTGCTAGAGAAAATACTCAAAGAGATTAACTACAAAGAAGAAATAGGTAACACACACCAGAACCAGAGAAACAAGATTTTCCATCCAACAGACAACTAAGATTGGTTATCTGTGGAGATTCATTATTTATGTTAGTCTTTTACCTATCTCTAAATTGTATTGTTTGCCTTTATTGTTGTTAATTTTTAGGATGTCTAGTTGGAATATTAATATACCTTCAGATATAGCATTTGGAAATATTTTATCCCATTCTATTAGTAACTTTTAACTCTGTTTACATTGTCTTTGGATATACAATATTTTTTTTATTTTTTAGGGAGTTTGTATACTCTTCTGTTGCCTGTGCCATTGAAATCATATCCAAGAAATCACTGCCAATTTCAATGTTGTGAGGTTTTATGACCCAGATTTTCTTCTAAAAGTTTATAGTCTTAAGATTTATATTTAGGTCTTTTATCTATTTTGAGTTAATATTTGTATATGGGATTAGGTAAGGGTCCAATTTTATTCTTTTCCATGTAAGTATCACTTTTCAACAATATTTAGTTAAAAGATTATTATTTCCACCACCAAATTGTTCGTGGAAACCTTGTCAAAAATAACTTGACAATATAGGGAAGAATTTAGCTCTAGGCTTTTACTTAACTCCAAAGGTTTATATATCTGCCTTTAGAACAGTACTACACTGTTTCAATTATTGTAGCTTTATATGGTTTGAAATCAGAAAATATATATCTTCTAGCTTTGTTCTTTTTCAAGATCGTTTTGGGTATCTAGAGTCCATATTCCATATTAGGATAGATTTTTTTCCTGAAAAATAAATATATAAATATATGATAGTTTCACCTAAAAAAATAGAAAAAAATATTCTCTGGTAAGAAAGAAAGCAAAAAGAAATATTGAAATGTTTTCATGTAATTTTAATTTTTCAACATTATTTAGTTAAAAGATTATTATTTCCTCCACCAAATGTTCGTGGAAACCTTGTCAAATATAACCTGACAATATATGAAAGAAATTAGCTCTAGGCTTTTATTTAGCTCCAATAGTTTACATATCTGCCTTTAGAACAGTACTACACTGTTTCAATTATTGTAGCTTTATACGGTTTGAAATCAGAAAATATACATCTCCTAACTTTGTTCCTTTTCGAGATCGTTTTGGGTATCTAGAATCCATAATCCATATTAGGATAGATTTTTTTTCTGAAAAATAAATATATAAATATATGATAGTTTCATCTAAAAAAAAAGAAAAAATTTTCTCTGGTAAGAAAGAAAGCAAAAAGAAATATTGAAATGTTATCTTTATGTTATCAAAAGCTTGGTATCAGACAAATGAAACTGTTATGTGAGATTATCATTTTTAATTTTGAATAAATTGCCATAATATTAGATGTCAACCACTAAGCCAAGCATGGGAAGGAGGGATGGGGAGGGAATGGGGTGGGGATCGGGTGGGGGCTGACTGGGTGATGTGTGCATGTATGTCTACAAAAGTATTCTTTTTATCCCACTATGATGTATGAATACAGTGTACCAATAAAAAATTAAAAAAAATTAAAAATTAAATAAAGATCCTACTGCTATATGAGAAAATGGTATTCCTCTGCTCTTTCTTGTAGCACCAATATTTGGACCTGAAATTCAAAGTACTGGTGTTTTTAATCAATCAAAAGCATAGATGTATAAATTATTGTGTGTCAATTAGAGTAGTACTATTAAATAATTTAATTTTAATGTACTGTATGGATCTGTACTATAAAATAAGAAACATATATTTTGCTAAAAATACAAATTTTTCTTTCATTTATTATCTTTATTAGCTACTCAAAAGTGTGTACCATTTTCTGGACTTGGGACTACATTCTATTATTGATTGATTGTTGATTGATTTTTTTTTCATATATATTTAAAAACCACTTAGGGAGCACTTGCTCTATACCAATTACTTCTCTAGGTATTTGGAATACAACCGGTTTTGTCTCTGTTGTCATGAACTTTTCTTCTAGAAGAGAAAAACAGGCAATAAACAAAATAGGGTATCCTAAGTGGAAGTTAGCGATATAGGTAACGTAAAGCAGGATTTGGAAGTGCTTGCGGAGGGTTGTAATTTTAAGTAAAGTGATTAGGAAAGGCTACATGGGCAAGGTAAAGCTTGAGGAAAGATCTGAAGGAAGTAAGAAATCGTACCGTATGGTTATTAAAGAGAAGAGTGGTCGAGGCAGAGAGCCCCCTGGGGATTTAGGGAGAGATAGAGTTTGATGTGTTCTAGTAACTGCCAGCAGACTATGATCCTTAGGACTGTATGAATAGCTTACCATGTATTGAGCACTAAGAGTTTATCTGAGCCATGATAAAACCTAAAATGGCAAATATCTGCTCAGGACTCAGGATAAGTAGTACCAGGACCTGCTCAGAACCTGCCCCAGGAATTGTAGAGGACAAGTGTGGCTTTATTGCTATTGTGGCTTTATTGCTGTTCATCAAACACTGAAATAACTTGGGTTAGAACTTACCCTGTAAGATGCCTGGAGCCCCATCATTTTCCTAACACTGTTTTTTTGTATCCTCCCCATTTGCTTCTTAAAGAAGATATTAAAAAGAAGAAAAAAATATATAAAGAGATATAAAAATCCCCCAACACCAACAGGGGTTTACTTGCTTAATTCAGAGACAGCAGAACAAAAAGATGGCAGAAAAGTTTTCCAAGTCCCAGGGTCCCTGCAATTGCTGAGAAGCAGATGGCTGCAGTGAGGGTCAGTTGTGCAGAACTTTCATAGTGTGGCTAGAAAGATGGAAGAGATTGGGACAGACAAGGGAAGAGATGTGTGCCCCAAGTTTTGAGCGGCAAGAATTTGTATACTCTCAGGCAGGTATTTAGCTTGCTTCCCAGGACTTAAGCTTGCTGGTTATCATACATGTCCTTCTGAAATAGAATCTGTTTTCTGCACTGAAGGAATTTCAGATAAAGTTACCAACTTGCATTCCTTTAGCATATTCTAGTAAAAGAAGGTTGTGCCTACCAGGAGTAAAATAATTACTTTTGTCTTTTTTTTTTTTTTGCAGAACTGGGGATGGAAGTCAGGAGTAGTCTACCTCCAAACTACACTTCCAGCCTTAATTTTTATTTTTTATTTTGAAACAGGGTCTTACTAAGTTGTGGAGGGCTTCACAAAGTAGCTAAGGTTGGCCACGAACCTGAGCCCCTCCTGTCTCAGCCTCTCAAGTATGTCCCTCTACCCTGACTTGTGTTTCCTTCTCAAAAATGTACATTTTTTAAAACAAAATTCATAAATGCACATGATTTCTAATGTAACCTTACTACTTTTTACCAGCTCTTCAAAAAAGAAGAAAAGAAAAAAGAAAAAGAAAAGACAAAAGTAATTTTTTCACTTCTGCTAGGCCAACCCTCTTAAGCTGGAAAATGTTAAAGGAACACAAATTTGGTAATTTTATCTGAAATTGCAGCATTAAATTCTTCAGTGTAGGAAATAGCTCCTATTTTAGAAGGTCATGTATGATAAGCAGTGAGCTTGAATCCTGGGAAGCAAGTTAAATACTTGCCTGAAAATACTACCAGCTTTATGACTTTAAAAAAAGTGACTTTCTTCTCTTCTTCTTTTCACTCCTCTTTCCTAGAATTCTTTATCATCTCCTTTATTTATTTCTTCATGGCAGCATCTCAAAGTTTTAAATAATACAATTACATAACTATTTTCCAGTCTTTTATACTATCTATTAAATTCCCTCTTGGAAAAAAATGTGATCTGAACTGTCATCCTAGTTAGTTCTCCTACCATCTTCCATTTTTCCAAAATAGTGGGGTCATCTTTTGGGGTTAAGTTGATACTCAGATTACCTAATTAAAACCACTGAGTTTTATTCCCAGTCAAATCATGTAATATATTATTATCTTTTTTCTCCTTGTGGATTTAGTCATTACCCTTTTTATTGTTGTTCTTATTTGAGCTTCATTTTTTAAAAAATTTATTGGTGCATGGTAGTCATATATCTTAATGAAATAAAAGATGGTAGAGGCATACATGCACATATCACCCAATTAGCCCTTACCCAATTCCCACCCATCCCCTTTCCTCCCTCCTTTGGCTTATGATTGACATTGATATGTTTGTTAAAGTACATCATGAACATTAAAAAATTTCCCTCTCTCCCCTTCTCTCTCCTAGTTAGGTCACTCTATTTGCTCATCTATAGTATCTTCTCCATCTAGAGTGTCTCCTATGACACATTTTCTCCCTAGCTTTTGCATATCCTAGTTAGGTCACTCTATTTGCTCATCTATAGTATCTTCTCCATCTAGAGTGTCTCCTATGACACATTTTCTCCCTAGCTTTTGCATATTAGGGAGAGCACCAGATTCCTAATTTTTTGTGACTGACTGTTCTCACTTAGCATAATGTTTTCCAGTTCCATGCATTTCCCTGTAATGATGTAAATGTGTTTTTATTTATGGCTGAGTAAAATTCCATTGTGTACATATCCCATATTTTTATAACCCATTCATCTGTTGAAGAACATCTTGGCTGGTTCTATAGTTTGGCAATGGTGAATTGTGCAGCTATGAGCGTAGATACACATGTATTAGTTTGGTAGTTTGGTTTCCTTTCTTTTGGGTAGATACTTAGAAGTGGTATTGCTGAGTCATGTGGTAAGTTTGTTCCCATTCTTCTGAGGATCCTCCACACTGTTTTTCAAAGTGGTTGTACTAATTTAAAATCCCACTAACAATGTTTTAGAGTTCTCATTTCTCCACATCCTTGCCAGTATTTGTTATTGTTTGTGTTTTGAATGATTGCCATTCTAGTTGGAGTTAGGTGAAATTTCAGGGTAGTTTTGATTTGCATCTCTCTGCTAGTGATGTTGAGCAATATTTCATACATTTATTGGCCATTTGAATTTCTTCCTTTGTGAAGTGTCTATTTAGTTCCTTTGCCCATTTTTAATTGGGTTATTTGTTTTCTTAGTGCTGAGTTTCTTGAGTTCTCTGTATAGTCTAGATATTAGTCCTCTCTCAGAGGAGTAGGTGGCAAAAATATCCCATTCTGTTGTTTCTCACTTGAGGTTCTTGATAGTTCCCTTTGCTTTACAGAAGCTCTTCAGTTTAATGTAATCCCACATATTAATCTGACTTTTAGTTTCTTGTGCTTTTGGGGTCTTGTCGAGAAAGTTTTTACCTGTGCCTATGTGTTGCAGTGTTGGACCTATGACTTCTTCAAGAAGCCTCAAAGTCTCTGGTCTAATTTCCAAATCTTTGATCCATCTTGAATTGACTCTTGTGCATGGTGAGAAATTGGTGTTTATATCTATTTTTCTGCATATGGTTAACAAGTTTTTCAAATACCATTTGTTGAAGAGACTATCTTTGTTTCCAGTGTATATTTTTGGGCCCTTTGTCAAAAATCAATTGGCTGTAAGTGTGCAGATTTTTTCTAAGTCTTCTTTCTATTCTGCTCCATTGGCCTATGAATCTGTTTTTGTGCCAGTACTATGCTGTTTTTATTACTATGGCTTTGTAGTATAGTTTAAAGTCAGGTATTGTGATTCCTCCTGCATGGTTTTTATTGCTGAGAACTACTTTGGCTATTCTGGGGTTTTTGTTTTTCCAAATGAACTTAAGGACTGATTTTTCTGTCTGTAAGGAATGACCTTGATAATTTGATGGGTATTGTGTTGAATCTGTATGTCACTTTTGGAAGCATGGCCATTTTGATGATATTTACTCTGTCTACCCATGAACATGGAATATCTTTCCATCTTCTAAGGTCTTCTTAAATTTCTTTTTTCAAATTTTTATATTTTTTGTAGAGATCTTTTACCTCCTTCATTAAGTTTATTCCAAAGTATTTTTTTTTGTGTGGGATATCTTGAGTCAAAGTTTTTTTTTTTCTGGATTTCTTTCTCAGTGGATTTATAATTGGTATATAGAAAAGCTTCCAATTTTTTAAAGATTTATTTTGTATCCAGACACCATACTGAATTTGTTGATCAGTTCTATAAGTTTTTTGGTTGAGTTTTTTGTGTCTTCTAAGAATAGTATCATGTCATCTTCATATAGTGAAAGTTCTGTGCCTATTTGTACTCCTTTGATTTCCTTTACTTGCCTTATTGCTTTGGCTAGAGTCTCAAGTACTATATTGAAAAGAGTAGTTATAATGAAAATCCTTGTCTTGTTCCTGTTTTTAGGGTGGATTCTCTCAGTTTTGCCCCATTTAATATGATGTTCACTGTAGGCCTATTGTAGATTGCCTTTATATTGAAGTGCGTTTCTTCTATTCCAATTCTCTGCCATTCTTATAGCATAAATAGATTTTGGATTTTCTCAAATGCTTTTTCAGCATCTATTGAAATGATCCTGTGAGTTTTGTCTTGGTTCTGTTTATGTGATTAATTACATGTTGAACAAGCCTTACATCCCTGGGATGAACCCTACTTGTTCATGAGGTATGATTTTCTTGATGTGGTTTTGAATGCATGTTGCAATATTTTGATTAGCAGTTTCGCATCCAAGTTCATCAAAGATATAGGCCTGTACTTTCCCTTCCTTGAGCTGTACTTATTTGGTTTTGGTATTAATGTGATGTTGGCTTCATAGAAAGTATTTGAGAGAATCTCATTTCTTTCTATTTCATGAAATAGGTTGAGGAGTATTGGGATTAGTTCTTCTATAAATGTTTTATAGAATTCAATTGGGAAATCATCTGGTCCTGGCCTTTTCTTTGATGGTAGGCTCTTTATTGCTATTGGTTGGTTTAAATATTGGTTGTATTTATCTAGAAAGTTGTCAATTTCTTCCAGATTTTCCGTTTTGTTGGGGTATACTTTTTCAAAGTAGTTTCTGGTAATCCTCTGGATTTTTACACTGTCAGTAGTGATATCTCCTTTTTCATCTCTTCTCTTCATAATTTGGGTTGATTTCCTCTTATTTGGTTAAGTTGTGGTTTAAGCTAGTGGTTTATCTATTATGTTAATTGTGAGAAACCAGGTTTTGGTTTTGTTGCCTTTTTGTATTATTTTTGTATTCTCTACATTGATTTCTGCTGTGATTTTAATAATTTTCTGTTTCCTACTGGCATTGTGGTTAGACTGTTACTGTTTTTAAAGAGCTTTGAGGTGTATCATTATTTGAGGTGTATCATTTATTTGAGGTGAGGTTATTTATTTGGTGATTTTCTGTTCTTATGTGGGTACTCAGTGCTATGAATGTTCTTCTTAATACAGCCTTCAAAATGTCCCAGAGGTTTTGATATGTTGTATCTCTATTTTTGTTTGTTTCTATAAATGTTTATTTTACCCTATTTCTTTTATGACCCATTCTTTATTCAGCAGTGTGGTGTTCAGTCTCCACATGGTTATGTGGTTTCTCTGGGTCTTCTTATTGTTGACTTCTAGTTTCATTCCATTATGGTATGAAAAGACAGAGAAGTATGTCACAGTTTTTGAATTTGCTAGTGCTCAATTTGTGGCCCAGGATCAAATATATTTTGGAGAGGGTTCTTTGAGCAGCTGAGAAAAATATGAACTCTTCTGTAGTTAGGTAGAATATTCTATCTGTGTTTGATAGGTCCATTTGGTTGATGATGTTCTTTATTTCTGAGGCATCTTTATTGACATTTTGTCTATAAGTCAAATGGTGTGAGAGGGTTGTTGAAGTCTCCCAGTATTACTGTATTGGGACATATGTGACTTAATGTCTCAAAAAGTTTATTTTAAAAAAGTAGCTGAACCTGTGTTTGGGGCACAAATGTGGACTATAATTATTTCCTCTTGCTAGACTGTTCCTTTATTGAGTAAAAATGACCTTTTATTCTATTCTAATAAGCTTGGGCTTCAAGTCTAACATGAATAGTTGATAGTCCTTCTTGTGTTTAAGTTCTGTTGGCATGGATTACCTTGTCCCAGCCCTTTACCTTCAATTTGTTACTATTTTTACTTGTAAGTTGTGTTTCTTGCAGGGAGCAGATAAATGGATTCTGGTTTTTAATCAATTTTGCTATCTTATGTCCTTTTGTTGGAGAGTTGAGGCCATTTATGTTCAGTGTGAACATAAAAGAGTTTGTTTTTGATTCCTAACATATTGAGATTTAACTTCTATTTGAAGTAGTGTGTGTTTTTCTTTGCTTAGTTGTTTGCTGGGTAGAAATTTTTGTTTCTCTGGTTCTGGTGTGTATTACTTATTTCTTCTTTGCAGTTAATCTCTTTCAGTATTTTCTCTAGTTCTGGTTTGGAAGACATAAATTCAGTCAGCTTCTCTTTGTCATGAGAGATTTTTATTTCCCTGTCTAATTTGAGGATAGTTTTGCTGGGAAGAAAATTTTTGGCTGTAAATTGTTTTCTTTCAGAGTTTAGAATAAGTTACTTCAGGCTCTTCTGGCTTTGATGACTTGGTTTGGGAAGTCTGGAGTGGTTCTAATTGGTTTGCTTTTGAATTCATGTGATCTTTTGTTTTTGTTGCTTTTAAGATTTTCTCTTGGCTTCTGCATTGGTCAATTTGACTATTATGTGGTGTGGGGAACGTTTTCTCTGATCTTGTCTAAAGGGGGTTCTATAAGTTTCCTGTACTTGTGTATCTACCTCTTGTTCTATGTTTGGAAATTTTTCTTATATTACTTATTTGAAAAGATTATTGATCCTTTTGGTTTCACCTTCTATTCCCTCTTCTATGCCAGTTATGCTTAGGTTAGCTCTTTTTAATGGGCCCATGTTTCTTCAGTGTCCAATTCATGCTGTCTAATTGTTTTTTCTAAGTTATATACTATGTGTTTGTTTTTGGAGTGATCATCTTCTAGGAGTGAAATTCTATTCTTCATTGTCTAATTGATTCTTGATAGTTTGAATTGATACCTTCACTTCAATGATTACATCCTTTATTTTTTTCAGACTCTCTCTAAATCTTTTTCAGAAGTCTTGTATTATTTCTACAGTTACATTACTGATTCGACCTTCTGGAGATCTCTGCAATTCTGTTTTGTCAGGTCCTGTTATTGTGGGGTTGCGGGAGCTCATTGCTTTCTTGTTATTTCTCCTTCTCATGATTTCAGAAGTTTGTATCTGTTGCTTTTGGAAGATTTCTCTCAATATCTAGGTTTCAGCTGGTATGTCCAAGGGCAATTTGCATTGTATTCAGCAATGAGTGAAGGGAAGTACTAAATGTAAAAATAGAGTAAAGCCATAGATGGGATCAAATAGAATGAGTGTATGAGTTTGGTAAGGTAGAGATAAGATATAGTAGAGATTAGATATAGTGAATATGTAGTAGTATTCTAGTAACCAAAGTAGAGGTTTTAGTATAGTTGTATGAAGTGTATTTAATACAAGACAAAGAAGAGAAAAAGATAGAAGGAAAAAAAGGAAAATGGATAGAGAGAAGAGAATAGGCGTGTACAAAGGAAGCTTGGGAAAGAGGTTGGGGATAGAGCAAACAAACAAGCATACACACTCTCACAAAAAATAAAAAATAAAACAACAACAATAATAAAATAATGCAACACTACAAATATATAAATATTTAGCAGTCTGGGCCTTTACAGAGTCTCTCTCTCTCTCTCTCTCTCTCTCTCTCTCTCTCTCTCTCTCTCTCTCCAGATACCAAGTGGCACCATCACTTTTCCTGCTGCAAGCCTGGTTCTGTGGGTCTTTTAGACTATGCAGATGTCCAGTATCAATAGGACTGGATCTAGTGTTAAGCGCATGTCACCCTCCATGCTTTTCACAAATACAGAGTCTCAGTCTCTTCCTGCCTCTGTAGCTGGAGGATGACTCTGAGACCAAACTCAATGTAATAGTCTTTTTTTTTCTTTTTTTTGGCACAGCTAGGGCTGAGCTGGTCTGACTTCTCTTCATTCACCATGATTGGGTAGTATGTGATGATCCCAGAGATCCTACTATTTGGATCTAGTGTTAAGCATATTGCATGTGTCCCCCCAAAACTTTTCACTAGTGAAGAGCCTAAGTCTGTCTGAACCTCTGCTGTGTCCAACAGCAAACTCACCCCCATCTTCATGAAGGTTGAACTGCAAAGTTTCAGACCCAGGGAGTTTATCACAGCTGTGTGAGTCCCTGGGGATGCTGTCCTAGGCATTCTTCCATGGGGACAGAGGCTTCACTTACAGTGTTGTTGAGCACTGGTCTGGATCTGTGGAGAGCATGGTGAGTTCGGCCACAACTGCTACAAGTTGCAGCCGGTGTTTGCATGAGAGGAATTGATGACATACAATTTCAGTTATCTCCAGCCACTTACTACAAGTCTTGGTTGTTTTCTTGATCATCTCTGAAGTCCGGTGCAGTGAGGCAAGAAGGTGCCCCTGCAGGTGGGTGGGTTTCTTTTATGCTCTCTGATTGCTTTTTTTCCTTCTGCCTTTTGCTTATCATCCTATTTTTATAGTTAAAATGTTTTTTGCCTTTTGTAAGAATGCTGTTTTAAAGATATGGAGATCAGCTGTCAGCAGGACTGGTATGTGCCACTTCACTTGGTTGCCATCTTCCTGGAAATGTCATTACTTGAGCCTTCTAGTCACTTTTGCTAAATATTTCCAACTTGACTAAAATTTTATTTATGATGTATTCAAACCCATGAAGTGTTTTGTTAATTTTTCTTTCCTTATAGACATCTTCCTGGATAATCTCCCTTCTGCTCCAGTGCTCCTCCTGCTTCTGAGCAGGTGTCATTTAGCCATTGAGCTCAGAATTCTGTTTACTTTCTTCAACTGGATCTCCTGTTTTCTGCATGCTCTGTCCACTTCTTGGTTTACTCTTGAAACTTCCTGAGAAGTTATTTCTACCTGACTTTTACATCTGTTGATTTTTTTAATTGAAAAAAGTCTGAAGGTTTTCATTATTGATTAAATTTTTACTCAGTCCTATATTCATTGGGATTGGCTGTTAATTTTTTTCAAGCATGGAATGAGTAAGGGTTTAGAGGAGAGGGTGGCATTCTGTTATAGAGTTTTCCTCCATTAAATTGGGTAATAAACTCACAGCATATCAAACTCTGGCCTTATCACTCTCTCTGATGCCTCAAATGCACACAAAACTTAACAAATTCTTATATACACTCTTGGCATTCCTACCAACCTCTGTTCCTAGTCTAGTGTTCTCTAATTCAATAATGGGTTCCCTCTCCAGCCACTTAAGCCAGAGAATCCTGAACTGTTTCTCCCCTTTAATATC
Source organism: Muscardinus avellanarius (assembly GCF_963383645.1). NCBI lineage: Eukaryota > Metazoa > Chordata > Mammalia > Rodentia > Gliridae > Muscardinus > Muscardinus avellanarius. The sequence continues at coordinate 15,750,006 of NC_137787.1, read as the reverse complement.
ATATCTAGTCTTTTTATATAACCATGTGCCTCCCGGGTTTAACCACTGCTGGCCATTTCTACTACCTCCAATGCCAGTTGACAACACTTCACTCACATAACTGTAGTGGCCTGCAACCATCCTGATCTACTTCCTCCCTCTTCTTATCAGTGATTACTGAATGGAATGAACCAAATTTTTCTTTTTAAAGCCCAAATGCTGAGATACATTGGGCTTTAATTGATACAATAAGTCCCAATTAATCTATGACAGCAGTCCTAAAAAACTTTTTCTAAGTCTTCAATTCCCCTTTCCTCTGGGAAATCCTCCTTGACACTCCAGACTTGGTAAACTTCCTCAGAAATACACATCTATCAAACTGCACTTGTTCATCACACTCATAATATCTGTCAGGTGCCATATGGGCTGGATATCAGCCTTCTTTCTTAGCTCAAGCAGTTTTCTGTACATAATAGGCTTTCAATAAATATTTGTGGAAGGAAGAGAAAAAGAGAGAGGAGGATGGAATGAAAGAAAAAGCTTAGAAAGACAGGTAGAATAAAAAGAAAGTGGGTAGGCTAACTTATTGATGCCTATTCTCATAGTGTATTAAATAAATATTTCTAAGTATTTTTGTTTACTATGGCCACAATAGGCAGGGTAACAAACCACCCCAACTTTTAGGACTTACACATTTATTTTCTTTCCTCATGAGTTTATGGATGGCTGAAACAGCCCTGCTTGTGCTTAAGCTCACCTGGGTTTTATCAGAAGTGCTGGTATGGGTTCACCTGGGCTCTACAAGTCTCTTTATTCTCTTAGAATAGCCCCAGTGCTAGTGGGTTCTCGTGACAAATCACAGAACACAGGGATCAGCCTAACACTGGTCATTTCCACCCACATTCTGTTAACAAAAGTAAGTCACAAAATCCTGTCTGAAATTATTGGGTAGGAAAACAGATTTCAACCACACTAGTGGGTGGTAAAGTATACTCCCATGGCAAAGGGTATGCATATTAATTCTGTTTGAGAAGAATGAAAAATTTCAAGTATTCATTCAATCTTTAAAACATAGGTTCATACTATGTCATTTGCACATTTTAAAGTCTACTTTTTAAATTTTTCCTTTGGTTTCTATCTGCTAAAAATCACAGGAGCCAGTTCTCCTCTTGATAGCACCTAAATAGGTTAGTGGGGGTGGAGATCACACTTCACACCCTTTATCCTTAACCAGGCTGTCATGACCACAATGTCATACTTTATCCTGCACAGTTCCCATGACTAATTTTGCACATGACTAAGCTCCCACTTTTTTTTGCTCTTTTTTTTTTCTGTCAGCACTGCCTAATGAGAACTGATTTTTTTAGAAAATTTAACATTGCCAGTGTGAATTGGCCATCTTGAACTAAAGATGCAAATGGTTAGTGTCTCTTACAATTAGAGAAAATCATGAATAACATATATTGCAGATTACTTGGACAAATTAGGACATTTTAACATGCACTCCAGCTTTGAGGATAGATAGAAGGATAAGCTCCCCCAGGCCCAGGACTCTGGTGCTCATATAAGATGGAGCATAGATTTGGCTCAGTATGATAGCGTTCTCTAAGTCTCATTCATTCATTCATTTATTAATTTTCTCTCTCTTTCTCTCTCTCTCTCTCTCTCTCTCTCTCTCTCTCTCTCTCACACACACACACACACACATACACACACACACACACACACACACACACACACATATATGCTGGGGATAGAACCAAAGGCTTTGTGCATGCTAGACAAGCACTCTACCACTAAGTTATACGCCCAGCTCACATTCTCCTATTTTAAACATAAGAAAATAGAAATTCACAAAATTGGAGTTATTGTCCAATAAGTTTGTAGTTGAGACAGAATTCAGTCCTCTGATCCTGAGTTTGGTGTCCTCTACATGACTGTAAAATGCTTTATGTCATGATGGGTTATAGTCACGAGTAGGAGGTAAACTTGATGGCAAATTCATGCATAAGCCATTAAACCAGGCTTCTAGGGGAGCAATTTTATTTTTTACTTCTGTTATTAATAAGTAGATGTCAGTAGAAAACATAAACTAGCTGACCCAATTCCTAAGTGAAGGGCGTGTTTTTAGGCCTACCTTCTATTTCAATGAGTAATTTGATCAAATGCCCAACAGGATTTAGGCAAATATTACATATTATATAAAATTTCTTTTTTTTTTTTTTTTTTTTTTTTTTTTTTTTCTACATACATTATTATATGAATAATGTCTACATATTATATAACACATGATTTTTGCATATTGTAATATATGTATGTATTGCATATCTATTAAAGATATATAGACGAGGTTAGCTAAGGTAGTGGAGGAAGAGGAAAGGAGATGAACAGTGTGACTTTTACATTAACCAAGTCTTCACTGGACTAGTAAGGCTATTTCTTTCTTACAGGGGCAACAATAGAAGCTCTCTTACAGCTTTCAGCCTCAATGTTTTTCATTATGGTGCAAAGAAAGGATTTATAAGCTGCTTTTCTTTAATCCTAAAAGCACCAAAATGATGATTAGAATTTACCTTCATCAGCATTTCAAAAAACAGCATTTTCTAACATAAAAACACTGGGCATATAAATGAACAGGGCCATCACTGCCCACCTCTATGAACCCTGCCCCTATGAGTGCCCACTGAAGGAGCAAACGCATTTCTCTACTTCAGAACCAAAAAGATTCATGGGACCCATGACCTTGCAAAGTTCCTGTTGCTAGACAGAAAACACCAAATGATCGGTGAATTGCATTAGGGCACAGAACATTAGGGAGGAATTAAAGTCCAGGGCTGGACCAACTCACAAACGCTCAGAAATTCCCACTGTATCAGTCATTCCCATCTTCTGCTATGTGGATGCATCAGAAGGCCTCCCTTCATAGAAGTCTGTTCTTTCCTCTCCTCCATAGATCCTTGTTAGAAAAAAGGAAGAGAAGGAAAGCTGCTCAACAGCATAAAGAAAAAACTTAAATGTGAGCCTGGGAGGGAGTCTGTCTTGGTAAAACCTTAGGGAGCCACCTGTACAGCCTATGGGGTGAGGACAGGGGAGGGGTCAGTTCAGAGAGGATCTTATTGAGGACTAGTATGGATAGATGTTGACTGGGTTGAACTGGTGCACCTATTTCTACCCTTCATCAGCATATCTGGTCATCTGGTGCCAGTTTGTGGTGGTAGGGACGGTGCAATGAAAAAGTGTAAAGTGCCTTCTTGGTAGAGGCCTGGTAGAAAGCAGGGTTACAGGTTTAGAACCCACCCCCCAAAATCTCTTCTATACCTGTAACTGTGCATAGATTGCCTCTTACAACCCTCACCTTTCCAAAGCACACACAGTCCCTACCAACAGACCTTCATTTGCTCATCCTAGTCTTATTCATTTTAACATAGCAGGAAAAGGTAGCTAAAGCTCCTAGAAGATGAGAGGGTTTTATTGGAAGGGTTTTACTAGTCTGCCCTCTCTGCCCTTCCCTCCCTTCACTGATGTCATATTTCTGGTCCTAGTCATATTTTATTCTTTCAAACATCCATTCATTTACTCAACAAATTTGAATTGGGAGTTCCTAATGTGTATGTACTACGTAGCTGCTTTTTCACTTAATGGTTCAAGTCTTTGGCAAAAAGGAAACCACTCCCCCATGAGCAAAAGTATAAGACAATATAATACCAAAAAAATGAAGATCAATAAAGCCCTATTTCAATATATGAAAGAACTCAAGGCCACAAAAGCATGCAAAATCACAAGAGAAAGATTACATATGTAATCTCTGTATATATTACATATAATCTTGATATATATATTATATATACTTCTCTTGTGATTTTGCATACTTCTGTGACTCTGATATATATACATATCTATGTGTTGGATACACATAAAGATAAATATCAAGATATATATATATATATATACATATATATTTTTATATATAACTGTGTAATTTATATATCTATAGATATATTTTATATCTTTATTTATATGTACATATATAAAGATATATATGTATGTATGTATATGTATGTGTGTGTATATATATCACCAGACCAGGGAGAACTTCAACACTTAGAGTCCCCTGCAAGGTCCTATCAGCAGCCCCCCTCTGAAGTTCTGATAGGAACAGATTGGTCCTTGGCAGCACATCCACTCCATGAGTGAGAACTCAAAGAGGCTCCCCTCCTTTTATGGAGACACTTGCCTAAACTTTGTGTGAACTAACCAAGGTAAGCCTTTTGGCAGTCAGTACAAGGTGGCCAGCCTTGAGCCAGCAGTCTAATGACTACCTTCAAGACATTTCCCCCCCACCAGCCTTAATTTTTTTTTTTAGACAAGCTCTTTCTAACTTGGTGAGGATATCTTGAAGTTACCAAGACTGGCCTCAAATTTTCAGTCTCCCTGGCTCTGCCTCCCAAGTACTAGACTTACAGGCATGTGCCACCATGCTTGGGTTATATAATGCATTTTCTATGAAACAATGTATTTTGTGTTACAAACAGCTAATTGCACATTGGATCTACCAAAAGTTTATAACAATAAGGTCAAAGAGAACTTGTCTGTGCTTTAAGTTTCCAGACCTTTCACCTTCATCATTGCACTGAAGTTCTAATAACACCCCCATCAGGCAGAAATTCTACTCTATTTCTATTTTCTAGAAGGAGAAATGAGAATACAGAGAACTGAAGTGTATTTTTCAAGCTTACACAAATACTAGAGCTAGGGTTTCATGGCTGTTCTTTTCACAGCAAATCTAGTGTACTTTTTAATAGATCCTGTAATTCTTGGATTTGCTGTGAAAGAAAAGTACCAACAATGTCCTAAGTAGTCTATTATGACCAAGGCAGGAAAAGAAATATCAACACATGAAATTGAGTCCTAAAATCATCAGATCTTTTCAGATATTTGAAAGTCACAAAGCCATTTAAAGTAATTTCACCTTTGTTAACATTTTCTCTAGGAAGGAACTGTTATTAATTTTATTTAAAAAATGGCATCCCAAAGTGCTGGTATAGTAAAAAACCATTACAAGGAAGCATTCTGTAAAACAAAGCAATTTTCTTGTCTAAAGAGATGGTAGGAATAACACTGCTTTATTGACTATTTTAACAGAAAATTAAACAGAAAATTTTACCCAACAAACAATTCTGTTGGGCAGGAGATTTCATTGACTTTTGTTAATATGATATTCATCTTATTAAAGAAAAAGAGTTAATGCACATTTAGAGGAGAATATTTAAGGTGGATTAAAGTCTTACTCTTTGCAATGTGTTAACATTTAGAATCAAGGAGAAATCATTTGAATCCTCTTACCTATTTCCTCCCAAGTACAAACCATGTAATAACTATCTAAATAACAGATTGACAAAGAGACTTCATTCTAATTTACCACATCCATTTCTCTGGGACTCAAAGCACTCATTTAATTTTAAAAATAATTATAAAAGACAGAACAGGAACTCTGTTTCAGTTATAGGTCCTGGGCTTTTATTCATATAGAAGACAACAACATTCTTCCAGAACAATATAGAAGTTTTTATGAGAAGCTTTTATTAAAAATTTCTCATAAAGTAACATATCTAAGCTGGCTGTGGTGGTGCACGCTTGTAATCCCCACGCTTGGGAGGCTGAGACAGGAGGATCGCGCAGGTTCAAAGCCAGCCTCAGCTACTTAGTGAGGCTCTCAGCAACTTAGTGAGACTCTGTTTCAAAATAAAAATATAAAATAGGGCTGGGAGTATAGCCCGGAGGTAGAAAGTCTCAGGGTTCCACCCCCAGAACCACACACACAAAAAAAGGAAACATATCTTTACCTATTAAGACATGGGCTTAGGAAACATTTTTCAAGTCAGCCAAGGGGTTTTAAGAATGAGAAATATTTGGTCTGTCATAATTAAAGCTGGGTTCCACCCCCAGTACCACCACCAAAAAAAAAAAAGAAAAAAAGAAAAGAAACAGGAATATATCCCAATGCCCACTCCACTCTGGCTTTCTCCAAGCAAGAAAGCCAATAATAAATATAAGCTTATCTCTGCTCTAGCATACTTTTACTTTCTATTTTTAAATCCTATTTCTGTTTTGCTCATTATTATCAATATTAATATTGAGTATAAAGAAAAATGTTTTAAAGACTGACTTGGATAAAAAAAAAATTACAGTTCAATTGCCAATAAATTATTTGATATCCTCCCCCAGATCTTTAGATAGCTTCAAAGAAGGCCCACAGAGGGCCATGAGAAGTCCCGCAACTGGGAGATAGTAGTTACAACAATGATGAGCCTACTACAATCTACAGGTAACTGGAGATGCTCAGGAAACCACCTGGAGATACTATGGTTAGCAGAGAATGTGAGAACATGCATTCTAAGAAAGATCTTTGAGAGAAGCTGATTGTATGTAGACAATAGTTTAAAACGGATGCTATCCTGGGAGGATGTTAAAGACACCAGAGAACAAGTAAAACCCTGGACCAATTAAATATGAAGCTTCTTCCCGGCTTTTGTTTACCTTTGCCTGGTTCCTTGGGGAGTTTAAACCATGGACAGTTAGCACAGGTTCCCATGACTGGCAGCTAATCACATTGTCCTTTGTTTCATACACAGCAATTATAATCTGTCCCAGCAGAAGGGCCCCAGGCTATTGCCTGGATTCGTCAGTGAATTCACATTCACTTGACCAGTAGCCAAGTAGAATATATGTGAAAGCCCTTTTTAAGAAGAAGAATGCTAGCAAGGCATGGCGGCACATGCTTGTAATCCAGTACTTGGGAGGCAGAGAAAGGAGTACCATGGGTTTTTGACCAGCCTCAGCTACTTAGTGAGGCCCTCTGCAACTTAGTAAGACCCTGTTTCAAACTAAAGAATAAAAAATAGGGCTGGAGTGTAACTTGGAGGTAGATGCCCCTGGGTTCCATTCCCAGTACCACACACACACACAAAGAATAAGAATGCTGTATACCTGTAATAATATTGTCACTATTAGGATGCATTCTATTTCAAGTAATATAGATTTGGGCTCAAAGTCAAGAAAAAAATGTGCTTTGTACAGCTGTCTAGCAGTAGGCTGCTATGAGGCAGAAGACACAGCAACACAGCTTCGTCAAAGAATGATAAAGGAAATCACAGCCTCAGAAAATGGACAGAACTTCAGGGCTTCTGGTCTCTTTTTGGCTATATCCTACTAAGTCATTCTGCTCTGTCAAGTACTTCTATGTAGATATTTAAATAGATATGGGAAAGGATCAAAAAGAATTTGGATAACTAGAAGGAGTAAGTTCTAGTGTACTATGGAAGGACCAGGAACTATATATAGTTCACAATAATCTACTTTACATCTTATTAAATTACTAAAGGAGAGGGACTTGAAGGCTCCAAACTTAAAGTAATGGTAAAGATATGAAAAGCATCAATTACCCTGGTTTTATCAGTACTTATTGTATATATGTATTGAAAGGCCAAACTATACCCCTGTGAACACGTATATTACATAAAAACCAAAAATGTTTTAAAAGAATTTAAAGTCAGGGCTAACTACCCTGACTTTGATCATTGTACATGTATCAAATTATTATGTTGTACCCCATAAATATATAAAATTAAAATAATAATAAAAATGTTGAGACCTCCTTTTTTGTGGCACTGAGAGTGAAACCCAGGGGCATTTTACCTCTGAGCTACACCTGCAGCCCATTTTTTATTCTTTATTTTGAAACAAGGTCTAACTAAGTTGTGGAGGGCCTCACTAAGCTGAGGCTGGCCACAAACTGCAGTCCTCCTGGTTCAGCCTTTCAAGTACTGGGATTACAAGTGTGTGTCACTACACCTGGCTAAGAGCCTCTATTTAAGAATGAAAGTAAGACCACACACATTTGCTTCTCTATACAGTTAGAAGCTTTCTTCTTTGGTTACAAGGGTAGGTTTCTATTTCCAACCGGTAGAGACTAGGCTATGTAGTGTTTCAGTAAGCCTTAATCTCCAGGAGAAATTCACCCTTTATGAGAATTACTATCAGGCATTAAGGACAAATAGATACTAATAGTGTGTGTGTGTGTGTGTGTGTGTGTGTGTGTGTGTGTGTGTTACTGGAAATTGAACTCCATGGAATTCTATTTCTCAGCTATACTCCCAGCTCTTTTTATCTTTTATTTCAAAACACAGTATTCATAAATTACCCTGTGCTGGCCACAAATCTGTGATCCTCCAGTCTCAACTTGCTGAGTATTGAAATTATAGACATGTTCCACCATGCTAAACTTGAGTACTCAAATTACACATCTCCTCTCAAAGTGCTTTTATTTGTAAAATATTTCCATGAGCTTCCAAAGGGAAACAAGTGCACTCTGCAAGAAAACTTGCTACTCACGGTAGAGATTTCACCCTGCGATCCTGACCGTGTTTAACTTCCACAGAAGAACACTGTAGATTCATAGTTCAAGTAATGGAAACGGAGTCTTAATTTGAGCAAATGGGAAGTTATGAGAGGGAAGTTGAGTTCTAAAGGAATTGATGGAAGTAAGAGAACCAGATTTCAAGAGAGTTTCAAAGGCTCAGACCTAAAACACCTATAATTGCTTCTAGAAAAATCTATATGGCTGTTTCTCCATATTCATCAACATAAAGAATACTGTTCCTTGGCATCTTCTGCCCTGGCTTCATGCTTCTACATTCAGAGTCTGGAAAGAAAGCACCAAGTTCATCAGGTTTGGGCTGTGCCCCTTGTTCACGGAGATGCCAGAAGGAAAAATGGAGTCCCGTTCTGTGAGAAGGAGCTGAACTCCCAACAAAGACTCAGAACCAGGGCGAACAACTCTTCCTTAAGAAATCACATCTCATTCAATAGCAACTATTCTGTCCAAACATAGAGTATACTTGCAATTTAAACCCATCAGTTCCCAAGCATTCAATTCTATATTTCTGTGAAATTGATACAGGCACATTAAACAGGTTGGAAGTCATAACCTAAAATTAATTTGTATTACTCAATTAATATTGTCATAACAATTAAATTATAATATAGTTATATTCTATTTGGGTTTTTATAGGCATTCTGTATCTGGGGCAGTGTGATAAATTAAGCCAGACAACTTCAGAGGTCAGATCTTTCTGTGTATCTTTTCTAGGGTTGACATCCATCCTGGCACTCTGCCACCAATGCTAGTTGTTTGTTTGTAACACAAGAAACTGACCAATATTTTTGTCCCCAAACTGGTCCTCTGTGGAAGGACTTTGTCTTTATAACCTTCACCTCAGCGTGCATCCTGTGGCCTAGTTTCCCTTTTAGACCATTATTTAAGAACCTGACTATTTCAATGTACTAATGAGGTGCCATTATCTGAACGCTGTTTTCCAACTGCCCTGGTTTTCTCTTTGTGTTACCACTGTCGTCTCTTGACCTAAATATTTTCATACTTAATGATGCCTCGGTGTTTGTATCCTAGGTATTTTAGCAAAGGCAGTTAATTTAAAACTCAAATAATGCCTTCCTGGATTTATAATGTCTAGTTCAGGGCTAGAGTCACCAGACAATTGCTTCCCTTAGATTTTAAAATAAAGAAGATATGAAGTTTAATTACTTATTTAGTATCATTCAGAATATAAAGGATCAAGATAATAGGAAAGCATATTTGTTTTTTTTTTTTTTTGTTTTTGTTTTTTGGTGGTGGTACTGGGGTTCCTGGAAGCCCTTCTACCTCCAGGCTACACTCCCAGACCTATTTTATTTTTGGAAACAGGGTCTCTTAAGTCAGCGCCGCTGGCTTCGAACCTGCGCAATCCTCCTGTCTCCGCCTCCCAAGCTCAGGGATTACAAGCGTGCGCCACGACGCCCGGCCTTATTGTTGTTTTAGAATCATAGTATCACAATTCAAAATCACAGCTTCTTCCTCTTTGACTTTTGAAGAAGAAGAAAGACTTTTAAACTCCCAAAGTGAAAGTGCTCATGAATCATGATCTAAAAGCCAATTCAGCACCACGTTTCATGCTGTGGTATTTTAAGAAGTTTCCGGTTGGCAAATAGAGTTCATGTAGGTAAAGGAGCTGAGTCCCAACATGATCAATACCATCACTGTTTTTGTAAGCTCCATCTTTTGCTTTTGTAGATATACTCATCAGAGGAAGATGGCTCTTTGTTTCAGCTGGTTCAATTAGCAATTATATTTCTAAGGACTTACTGTTGCTGGCCAAAGTTGATCCACTGCTTAGGGTTATCACTAGTCTCATAATACTACTTTTATTTTCTTTGGTTTGCTACCCTGAACTAACATGGAATCCAATCGATGTTTCCACACCAGGGTATATTTGTAATTTCAGTGAATATGTTTGAAGGGAGAACTGAAAACAGTAATTAGAGTGAGTGTAAGAATCAATACAACTCTGTATCCCTTAGTCTTCAGGTTTGTTTATTTCAATAATCATTTCAGAAAGCATAAATGGAGCCTCTGTGGCTATAACTAAAAATCAGAATCCTTGCACAATGCACATGTGTGACACCATTGGTATTGTCTGTGGAAACAGAGATTAAATATATCTATCAGAGGCAGTAAATTTCACATTGAGAGAAATGTTGCCAAAACTGTTACCTCAGATGTGGATAAGTTCCAAAGACTATTCTATTGCCAAGCTAGTTTCCATTATCCTTTCTAAGGGTTGGATTAACAAAATAAATTAAAAATGAAAGTTAAAACTTGTAAAGATAAACTATGTTCTTTCTCAATGCATGTCATACAACCATCACCTTAAAATGATATTATCTGGGTTTTATTATCTTAGAAAGATAAAAAGAACATACCATGGTATATTTTAAGTTTCATGTCATGTAGATTAACAGTTAATGATAGTCAACTATTCTAAATCTTTTATGATTAGAATAATTTCAAAATAAAGAATTCTGCTGGGTGTGGTGGCACACGCTTGTAATCCCCGCTCTTGGGAGGCGGAGGCAGGAGGATCGCGCAGGTTCGAAGCCAGCCGTGCTGTCATAAGAGACCCTGTTTCCAAATAAAAATATAAAATAGGTCTGGGAGTGTAGCCCTAAGATAGAAGGGCCTCCATGAACCCCAGTACCACCAAAAAATAAAATAAAATAAAAAATAAAGAATTCTGTCTTTTTCATTTCACTTTAGTCTTCTGGCATCTGGTTGTATTCCTGAGGACATTTTTTCTTTTCTTTTTCTTTTTCTTTTTCTCTCTTTTTTTTTTTTGAGGTACTGGGAATGGAACCCAGAGAAGTTCTACCTCTGAGCTACAGCCCCAGCCTTAATTTTTTATTCTTTATTTTGAGACGGAGTCTCGGTGAGTTGCAAAGATCCTCACTAAGCAGCTGAGGCTGTCCATGAGCTGAGATCCTCCTGTCTCAGCCTCCCAAATGCTTGGATTATAAGCATATGCCACCACATCCAGCTCTGAGGACATTTTTTTAGTAGTCTGCAGCAGTCAGGTTTCACTTCATAGAGGTCACTGATGAAGAGAACACATCATAACACTCTAAAAGAATGCCCAGGAGAAGCATCATTTATAACAACAAAAAATAGAACACTGGTATTGTTTTGTTCTAACTGCATAAACATCTTTCACATCCAAGACCAGTGTATTTTCAGATTTATTTTCTAATTTCTTGTTTGTTTCTAAAACTGAGACTCAAGTGATGTTTGAATTTTTGAAGTTACATTGAGACAGGAACTTGGGGAGATAGTAATATCAGCCAATATGTTAATGTGTTACTTTAGAGTTTACAGTGGTTTTTGCATATATTACACCATTTAATAATCTCAAATTACATGAGATTGATCAAATTAGTCATATTATACAGATGAGGAGCTTGAGACTCAGGCAATTATGTCAGGAATGTGCATATATGCTTCTGGTTATAATCAATAATCAATTATGTTGAAAAACTGAAAAGTGTCACATGTGTAAGAGTAATGCAGACAGAACATACGATTATCAGTGATATTATTGTCCCCTTTTTATAGCTGAAGAAACCAGAATGTGGATTCCATTGATGGTTCTCATACTGATTCGCTGAGTCTGGGAAAATCACTAGCCTCTTTGGGACCATAACTTGTCAGTACAAGGAGGTTAAACAATTATGTATAAGGTTTCTCTTTGGACTAAAATTCTGATTCATTTCTATCTCAAATATTCTGGGCTTACCTCAAAAGTATACCAGAGTCATTTTCTTCAATTTAGGCTGGTTAAGTTTATCTAGAATAAAAAATGTCCAGATGATGGTAAAGAAAAGCAATTCTTTCCAGATCTAGCAGGAGATATTATAATCGGGTGTGGGAGGTAGTTTTTCAAACCTGTCTGCCAGTATTTGGTTAAGCACAGACAAAACAGCAGAGCTGGGCGTGGTGGCCTACGCTTGTAATTCCAGCATTCGGGAGGCTGAGACAGGAGGATCGCGGTTCACGGACAGCTTCAGGTACCTAGTGAGGCCTTCCACAACTTACACCCTGTTTCAAAATAAAGAATAAAAAATAGGGTAGGGGGTGTAGCTTAGAGGTCGAATGCTCCTGGGTCCATCCCCAGATCTGCAAAAAATAAATATAAATAAATAAATAAATAAATAAATAAATAAATAAATAAATACAAATCTCTAAGTCAGAGGTACAAAGATACATGGTTACATCTTACCAGTATAGATAATTAATGAAGTATAAAAAATTTTCCAGTTGGCCCTGATGGCCCACGCTTGTAATCCCAGCATTTGGGAGGCTGAGACAGGAGGATCGAGGTTTGCGGAAAGCCTCAGCTCCTTAGTGAGGCCCTTTGCAAATCATTGAGACCCTGTTTTAAAATAAAGAATAAGCCGGGCGTGGTGGTGCATGCTTGTAATCCCCACGCTTGGAAGGTGGAGGCAGGAGGATCGCTCAGTTTCAAAGCCAGCCTTGCTGGTTTAAGAGACCCTGTTTCCAAATATATATATATATATATATATATATATATATATATATATATATATATACACACACACACACACACACACACACACACACACACACATACAGGTCTGGGAATGTAGCCCGGAGGTAGAAGTGTTTCCCACCAAAAAAAAAAAAAAAAAAAAAAGAATAAAAAATAGGGTTAAGCGTACAGCTCAGAGGTAGAATGCCCCTGGGTCCCATCCCCAGTACACAAAATTTTTTTCCTTTATCTTAAAATCTCTATAATATTTGGTCTTGGATTGCTTAGAAACTCCAAAACTCAACACAATCTGAGAATGGGAATAGACAGGTGACAACAACCAGAAATAAAATGTTCACATATCCTTAGAGTGACGGAACCGCACTGGTCATGGAAAAAAAGTTGATAAAGACGTGCCCAGCCCACCTGTCCACCTGACCATCTCTGACAACTCAGAGATCACAGCAGACCCTATAACCCAATGAAAATGAGTCTCAAAGTTTTGAGATATGAGGACTCTTTCCTACTGACTTTTGTAGCCTGTGAAAAAGGCTCCAAAATTCTGGAAGCATCCTCTCACCCTCCCACAGAAGAAGTGCTCTCCTCCCGTGGCTTTTCTGCCAATAGTCTCAAATTTACCAGCAAAGGCTTTCAGTTCATACTGCAGGGTTAATTAGTGATAAGAAGTGATTTTTTTTCAGGAAGGAGCTTCGACTTAGCATTATTCCAAGATGGAAGTTTGCAAGGCTGTAGTCCCCAAAATCATGAGTGGCAAGAGCTGAAATGAAAACCAAGCCTCTTGACTTTCACATCTGTCTTGCTTTTCCCATAAGAGTTCATCAGCTCTCTTGTTGCTTGACATTTACCATTTACAGTGCAATGAGTCAGGCAGGCTGGAAAAAGACATCAGGCACCAGTATTCCCCCAGTTAACTGCCTGATAATTATTTAAAACTCCACCTCCAATGGAAGGGACGAACAATACTGCTATATTTTGGATATAGAATGTCCCCCTGAAAAGGTTATATATTGGCGTTGCAAAAATGTTCAGAGGTGAAATAATTGGGACTCTAATTTCATCACTAGATAAATCCACCGATTTAATAATTTGAGTGGATTTAATGGGTGGTAACTATAGGCAGGTGGAGTGTGGGTGGAAGAGGTAGGTCACTGAAGGTGTGCCTTTGGGGACTATATTTATATCTAGTCTCTCTTTTCTCTCCTCCTCCTCCTCCTTCTCCTCCTCCTCCTCCTCCTTCTCTTCTTCCTCCTCTTCCTCCTCCTCTTCCTTCTCCTCCTCCTCCTTCTCCTCTTCCTTCTCCTCCTCCTCCTTCTCTTCCTCCTTCTCTCTCTCCTTCCTTCTTGTTGCCATAAATCTGTGTATTTTTCTTTTTTATTCTCTAATTATGTTTTTGTCTTGAAGCCAGCCAACCATGGACTAGAACTCTTAAACTGTGACTCCAAATAAATCTTTTCTCCTCTATGTTGTTCAGGTATTTTGGTCACGCTAATGAAAAAAATTAAGTAAAACAAGTTCCTAAGGGTAGAATCTTGGTATAAAGTAGTATGCTGAAATACCAGCCTTTATATCCACTGAAATAACAACCTTTAAAACAACCATAAGGTTGAGGCATTATTTAACATTTAGATCTTATAAATTACTGTTCACTTTTTAAAAATTTTTAAACCTAACAGCTTAATAATCTCTCTTGCATCTTAGCTGTAGACTACTGAGAACTTGGAGGTATAGTGCATTTTTTTCAAGTAGTCTGTGTAAAGAAGATGCCACTTGTCATCAGCAAAAGATAGATATACTGAGAAAGAAGAGAGACTGAGAAAGAAGAGAGACATAATTGCCATGCTTGACCTTATCATTTATATTTTCTACCATTAATTGGTAGCTCAAGAAGATGCCAAAGAAGGTACCAAAATGTGAAATATATTCATGTTAAGAGGATTACATAATTTCCAAGTTTAATTACCACACTATTTCTGAATATCTTGCATTTCAATTGGCACTTTCAAAATCATGCAAGTGATAATAAGAAAAGCCCAATAAGATACCCACAGACATCAGATCACTGTATTATTTTCAATTATGTTATTAAGTGCTTACCACATGCCTAGTATTGTGGTGAGAGATTTAGTTGCATAATCTTATCTAATCCCCACAATAATTCTTTAAGATAAATATTACTACCCAGTTTTAAAGGAGGAAAAGTTAAATAATTTTCTGGTCTCACACAATTATTAAGAATTTAAACCCAGATGTGTCTGATGCTAGAGATTATTCTTTAAATCAGCATACTATACCTTTATCCCCAAGTACATCTGATATTGATATAATCTCAAAGGTATTACATCCTGGTATCATTGATTATTTTTACAAGAACTTTCATTATTTTCATTACTTCCCAAGTTTGTAAAGATCTCGGTGCTGATTAAGAACACTGCACTTCATTCTGTTATTGAATTAGTTTCCTGACTAGGTAGACGAAGGCAGAATTATTTTCAGGACAAAGAATAGCTTCATAGTCGCTAGAAACTTGGTGTTATACCCTGATGTTAAGGATGTGTCATTTTGGAAATGAATCACACGTAATCATATTCCACTTGTGGTAACAGAGAAGGAAATACAGCTGTGTATCACTCTGAGCCGCTTCTCTTATACACGAACACCATCTGCTTTCTGTTGATCTAGATGAAGTTTTTAAATTCAGTGAATCATTAGAGAGAAAAAAGACAGGGAAAACCATGATTCTTTGTGTTCTAGTCTCTTCCATGCTAATGACACTTCAGTAATGAGGTCTAGATACCTTGCAGAATGAGAATGACAGGTGTCCCTTTTATTATTCATCAGCTCTTAAACTCAGTTACTCTGGCAAGGATCTCTGAGCATTTTGTTCTTCCTGTTCAGTCCTGATTCTTCCTTGGGATATTCACATAAGTGGTTCAACACCATGGGGGCAGGTCATAAAGGGTCATAAAGTCTTTACCCTGGCCAATGAGATGCCTTTCACATTTTACATGTAATAACAACAACCTATAACAATAACCTAGTTGTACATACCTGCCTTTGTTTCCCAATCAAGAAAAAAATGGTTAAAGTGAGTCTACCTTATCTTTATTTTTATTATTTAAAATACTTTTATCAGTGCATTGTAATTATACATTGTAGTTGCTCTGACTTTAAAATACATCTTCAAGACTCCCTCAGGCCAGAATTTGTTTGGTCTAATCATGAAGAATCACAGATGAAAGACTCTGGTCTTCACCAAGGTAAACCCTGATCATCTGGAAGAGTCCAGAAATTTCCTGAATCAATATAATAAGTCGTTGTTCATGGCATTTAGCAAGATGTTAGGTCTCATTGGGGTCCATATTACTCATTGGGGAAATGAATAAAGAACTTCCTTGAACTCTTATAAAATTTTGAGAACAAATTAATGAGTAGAAAACCCCTTTTGAAAAGTGTTTTGTTCCAGGTGGTAGTCATGTTGAAATCTTTCCCTGTCCGTTGGTCATCACTTATGTTATCCCCTGACATGTGATCTCTGTCTCCCTGTGCCATTTTCAAAGTTCTTTACATCCTCCCAAGATCTCAAATGAATACTAAGAACCAATATTCTTCAACAGGAGATAGACAAAAATTCTCACCACTTAGAGCAGTAGCTTTCAATCTTACCACCTCTCTGACACATATGTGAGACGCCTTTCACATTTTACATGTAATAACAACCTATAACAAGAGCCTAGTTGCACATACCTGCCTGTGTTTCCCACTTAAGGAAGTAAATGGTTAAAATGAGTCTACCTTATCTTTATTTTTATTCGTTAAAATACTTTTATCAGTGTGTTGTAATTATACATTGTAGATGGATACAAAATGATAGATTTATACATTCTATCTATAGTTTTATTTTATTTTATTTTATTTTATTTTATTTTATTTTTGGTACTGAGGATTGAACCCAGGGGTATTCTAACACTGAGTTTTTATTTTGAAACAGGGTCTCACTAGTTTGATGAGAGTCTCACTACTTGCTGAGACTGTCCTTGAACCTGTGATCCTCCTGTCTCAGCCTCCCAAATGTTGGGATTTTAAGCATGCACCACCATGTCTGGCCATCCTGTTTATAGTCTGAAAGGAAGGACTTCAACAACCTTGAGTTATTAACAGCAAATTACTTGTGACAATATTATGCAAATAATCCTTGCATAAGACTATTCCTCTAGAAGATAAATGAAAATTTTCTGATTTAGAAGTTTAATTGTGAGACTTCTGGGAAGATGGCAACCGAGAAAAGCGGGGCTTAAGAGCCCTGCTAACAACCAATCTCCATTACCACAAAATCAGCGCCTTTCAAAGCCAGAAAACACCATCACCAGAGAAACAAAAAAATCACCAGGCTCCAGAGAGAAAGCGGACTAAGAACAGAGCTCAGAGCCACAGAGGAGATAACCGGCCTCACGCCCGAGGACGCGGCAGCAGCGCCATACTGCCGGCAGCGGCAAATTCACCAGACAGCTACAGCAAGCCGAGGTGAGCCGCTGCGGAACAGCCAGGCGGGATTTCTCGCCGCAGGTAAAATCTAAAGCTCTCAGTGGCTGAGCTCAGCACACGCCGCAGGGATTCAGAGTGGAAATCAAAACCAAGAAGAAATACGCCAGCCTCATGGCCGAGGGCGTGGCAGCGGCGCCATATTGCCACCGGCGGCAGCAGCAGAGAATTCACCGAATCCAGTACAGCTACATCTGCGTACTCAAGAACAGTGAGTCAAATTGAGGGCCACAGAGGAGAAATCCCAGTACTGTACTCCCTGGGACTTGACCCAGTGGGGGAGGGGCGGTGGCAGAGATATCACACCATAGGAGAACGCCCAACCTGGCACCCCCCACAGTCTAAAGCAGCCTCTATCAACTCTCTGGGTCAGAGACTCTGTGATACAACCCAGTAAAGGAGTAGTGGGGTCTGAGATACTACTGACTCGAGATCCAGAACACCTTAAGTGAAGTCATAGTGACCCAAGGGAAGAACCCAGAGAAGGCACAAACTTCCGAAATCATGGGAAAGAGGAATAATACTGGAGCAATGAATGCCCACAACCCCACAACATCAGAACCCGATAAAACAGAAAATCAGAGATTTCTAGAAGATCAAATCAGGAAAATAACTGTAGAAATAATAGAGGTGCTTCGAAAAGAACTCAGAGAGAGCCAAAAAGAGATAAAGGATGCAATTAATGAAGTAAAGGCCTCAATTCAAAGCACAAACAACCGATTAGACCACATGGAGAACAGAATCTCGCTCTTAGAAGATGAGTAATTCAAAAATGAATGCATAGTTTCTAATCTAGAAAAAGATATCCAACAGCAGGAATCTGACATTGAAGAAATATGGGCCCATCTTAAGAGAGCTAACCTAAGAATAATTGGAATAGAGGAGGGAAAAGAAAGTGATACCAAAGGGATCAACAATCTCTTCAAGGAAGTAATGGCAGAAAATTTTCCAAATATAGAGCAAGAGGTTGATACACAGATCCAGGAAACTTATAGAACTCCCTTTAGACAGGATCCGAGAAGAGGATCCCCACGCCATATAATTGTCAAAATGACCAATGTGGAAGCCAAGCAGAGAATCTTAAAGGCAACAAAAACAAAGGGCCAAGTGACATTCAGAGGCAAACCAATTAGAATCACTCCAGACTTCCCAAACCAAGTCATGAGAGCCAGAAGGGCTTGGAGTAACATATTCCAAACTCTGAAAGAAAACAACTTCCAGCCAAAAATTTCCTACCCAGCCATACTTTCTATCAAATTAGATGGAAAAATAAGAAGCTTCCATGACAAGCAGAAACTGAAGGAATTTATGTCTTCAAAACCAGTGCTAGAGAAAATACTCAAAGTGATTAACTACAAAGAATAAATAGGTAACACACACCAGAACCAGAGAAACAAGAGTTTCCATCCAACAGTCAACTAAGATTGGTTATCTGTGGAGATTCATTACTTATGTTAGTCTTTTACCTATCTCTAAATTGTATTGTTTGCCTTTATTGTTGTTAATTTTTAGGATGTCTAGTTGGAATATTAATATACCTTCAGATATAGCATTTGGAAATATTTTATCCCATTCTATTAGAAACTGTTATCTCTTTTTACATTGTCTTTGGATATACAATATTTTTTTTTTATTTTTTAGGGAGTTTGTATACTCTTCTGTTGCCTGTGCCATTGAAATCATATTCAAGAAATCACTGCCAATTTCAGTGTTGTGAGGTTTTATGACCCAGATTTTCTCCTAAAAGTTTATAGTCTTAAGATTTATATTTAGGTCTTTTATCTATTTTGAGTTAATATTTGTGTATGGGGTTAGGTAAGGGTCCAACTTTATTCTTTTACATGTAATTATTATGTTTCAACAATATTTAGTTAAAAGATTATTATTTCTACCACCAAATGTTCGTGGAAACCTTGTCAAAAATAACTTGACAATATAGGGAAGAATTTATCTCTAGGCTTTTATTTAATTCCAATGGTATATATATCTGCCTTTAGAATAGTACTACACTGTTTCAATTATTGTAGCTTTATATGGTTTGAAATCAGAAAATATATATCTTCTAGCTTTGTTCTTTTTCAAGATCGTTTTGGGTATCTAGAGTCCATATTCCATATTAGGATAGATTTTTTTCCTGAAAAATAAATATATAAATATATGATAGTTTCACCTAAAAAAATAGAAAAAAAAATATTCTCTGGTAAGAAAGAAAGTAAAAAGAAATATTGAAATGTTATCTTTAAGTCATCAAAAGCTTGGTATCAGACAAATGAAACTATTATGTGAGATTATCATTTTTAATTTTGGATAAATTGCTATAATACTAGATGTCAACCACTAAGCCAAGCATGGGAGGGAGGGATTGGGAGAGAATGGGGTGGGGATCGGGTGGGGGCTGACTGGGCGATGTGTGCATGTATGTCTACAAAAGTTTGTATCCCACTATGATGTATGAATACAGTGCACCAATAATATATATATATGGCTGGAGGTGTACTTCGGAGATAAGAATGCACCTGAGTTCAATCCCTAGTTTCACACACACAAAAAAGAAAATTAAAGTTAAGAAAATTGAAAAAAAAAGAAGTTTAATTGTTTTTTCCTAATTAAAAAGCATAAATCAGCCAGACATGGTGGTCCATGCTTAAAATCCCAACATTTGGGAGGCTGAGACAGGAGGATTGTGTTTCACGAACAACCTCAGTTACTTAGTGAGGCTCTTTGTAACTCAGTGAGACCCTGTTTCAAAATAAAGAATAAAGTATAGGGCTGGGGGTATAGCTCAGAGGAAGAATTCTCCTGGGTTCTATTCCCAGTACTGCAAGAAGAAAAAAAAAAAAGCATAATTTAGTGCTGAATTGGAGTAATTCTATTGGCTCAGATTTTGTTTTCTATTTTCACTTTACCTTCTTTCTGCTTCTATAACTATTTTAAATGACTTAGTATTTATTCATTTCATTATAAATGACTGTGTACTATCTTTGAAAAACTTGGGGATGTAAATCGTATGTGACAAATGCATAAACATTCTGTGATTCTCCAGTTGAATAGTCCAAGCAGTTCATTTACTGTAATTGACTTAAAATACAAATCATATTATCAAGCAGGAAAAATGGCTAAATTTGAAAATTTCCACTCAATGCATTTACTGTAGAGAAACATGAAATTGACCATTTTCAATTACTTTGAAAACAATGAAATGGAAAATAACAATGGCTTTCCCAGGAAGGGAGAGAATAAAGTATACACTTTCATTGTGTTTATATTGCCATTCTGATATTTGCCCCATGTGGCTCTTAATGGAACTTTTAAAATTTCCCCTGGGTCATCTGAAACTTCACATTTATTTTTAAGATGGAGAACTTTTTTTCAATTAGAAGTGATGGAAAGCAATAAATAGTAACTTTATAGAGTAAGAACATTTTCCTGCTTGGTTCCCTGAGCTTAAAAAAAAAGCACAAAAGTAGAATCAAATAGGGAATTTTTTATTATACTCATAGAAATTCTAAAAAAAATAGTGGTTATAAATCATATGGAAAAGTGGACTTCCTGTTGAGTGATTCTCTGTGGAAAATTGTCTTCAAAATGGCATCCCATTTTGTCCTCCACTCTGTGTTTATGCCAATGGCCAGGTGACTTGTGACCCTTCCAGTCAGGAGTAGAGTCTTATCTCCTATTCCTCTTCCTTCCCCAGGGGGAGCAGATGGCTGTGGAGGTGAGGGGAAAGCAAGAGGGAAATGGCAAAGCAGAAGGGGAGGAGCCATGTTTAAGTTTAAATATTAGCAGACAGAAGCAAGAAGCAAATAGAATGCAACCAGAAACAAAAGTGACCAAGAAATGGGCACACCCAGCATTAGACTAGTAACTCCAGAGCTGTGAGCTAAATAAATATTTTCTCTTTATAAGTCAATTATCTCAGTTATTTCCTATAGTAATGAATATCTAACATATGAGGGAGGGGTTTACTGGGAATTGAACCCAGGGCCATTGAACTGAGCTACCCAACCAGCCCTTTTTTATTTTTTGAAGCAGGGTCTTGATAGATTGTTGAGAGTCTTACTACACTGTTGAGGCTGTCCTCAAATCTATGATCCTCCTGTTTCAGCCTCCCAAGTACTAAGATTACAGACCTGCACCACCATGCCCAGCTTAATATACCCATCTTACCTATAGTCAGCTAAGCACAGATCAGTTTTTCAGAGATGGAAGCTGAGCTGTCAGTACTGCAGTGGACAGGAGGATCAGGTAGGAAACTGAAGACCTGGGTTTTATGGGTTGGACGGTATCCCTCAAATTCATTATGTTGCAGTCCTAACCCTAGCACCCCAGAATGTGTTTATATTTGGAACCTTTAAAAAGTAATTGAGTTAAAATGAGGTCACTAGTATGGGCCCTAATTCAATATGATGGGTGTTCTTATAAAAATAGGAGATTACAACCTAGCCATGGTGACACAGGCCTTAATCCAAGTACTTGTGAGGCTGACACAGGAGGTTTGAGGACAGATTCATCAATTTAGCAAGACCCTGCTTCAAAATAAAAAATAAAGTATGGCTGGGGATGTAGCTCTGAGGTAAAATGCCCCTGAATTCAATCCCAAGTACCAAAAATGAGAAAGGGAAGGAAGGAAGGAAGGAAGGAAGGAAGGAAGGAAGGAAGGAAGGAAGGAAGGAAGGAAGGAAGGAAGGGAAACAGGTATACTTAGAGAAAACAAAGTAAGGGTGTATCAGGGGATGGTATCTAAAACCAAACAGTGAAGCCTTGAAATACACTCATCATTCCAACACCTGATCTCAGATTTCCAGTATCCCGAATGTCAGGAAAATTCATTTCTACTATTTAAGCCACTGCTTATGTGATGGTTGGTTATAGCCATTCTGGCAAACTAATATGCTGTGTTTGGAAGACATAAGATTGTCGGTTCAGTCACGCTTTCAGGTTACAAATATTTAAGGTGTGTAGGTGCAAATAGCTTTTTTAAAGCAATCAGTTTCCTAAGAGAAACAAAGATAAAATACTATGAGAGTTTAGAGGAAGAGAGGTTATTGCTTTCTCTGTTCCTGGAAAATTAAAGCCAGAAGGAAACTCAGAAAGGTTTCAAGAACTGCCCAACGTGACTTGGGGTGCTTATAGTTTTAATCTGCAGAAGTACCGTCTTCAACCTTTATTTTTTAAGGTTACAGAGGGCCTGGCAGACATAGCATTTGGGAATCAACATAGCAGTTGTGTATTGTAGGAATTCAATACAGAAATCAATTTGCTGGAAAGAGTCTGATGTGGATGCTAGAGGTAGAAGAGGGTTTTAACAGTGATCTCATGCAGATAACCCCTTATTTTTAGAAAAAGTCCTGCCCAAAAATGTTTAGTGACTTGCCAAAGGTCACCAGTGAGTCCAGCAATGCAGAGCCAGAATTGAAAATAGCACAACTCGTGTTGTTGAAAACAAAAAAAAGGGGGGGCTGTTGCAAAAACTACCCCATGTGATCAAAAACAACATGAAATGACTCTGTTCACTGCCCGATATAATCAGCAGCCCAATATCTTCTCCATCCCAACTGTAATAAAACTAATCTTCATTTTCTACTATAACATTTTCATTTGTCCAATAATTTATAGCAAACCAGTTATTCATATATATGCTTTTCAGAAAATGGTAGTGTACTCTAAATGTTGAAATTCTTGATCTGAGGACTAGTATCTATTCAAAGGACACAAAGGCTTTACAGTAAAAATCAAATAACCCAATCAATAAATGGGCAGTTGAATAGATACATCACAAAAGAAAAGCTATAAATGGCCAATAAATACATAAAAAATATTCAACATCATTAGCAATCAGGGAGATGCAAATAAAAACTATACTGAGATTCCATCTAACTTCAATCTGAATGACAATTATCAAAAAGTCAAACAACAACAAATGTTGGTGAGGATGTGGGGAAATTAAAACTCTTCTATCCTGTTGATGAGATTGCAAATTAGTTCAGCCACTATGGAGATCAGTGTGGATATTCCTCAGAAAACTGTGAATAGACCCACTATATGATCTGGCTATACCACTCCTGGATTTCTTTCCAAAGGGGCTGAAATCAGAGAACTACAATAATATATGCATACTCATGTTCATAAAAGCACAATTCACAATAACCAGATTATGGAAACAACTTAGGTGTCCACCAACAGATGAATGGATTACAAAATTATGGGAAATACAATGGAATTCTACTGAGCAATAAAAAACAAAATTATGTCATTTGTACAAAAATGGAAGGACCTGGAGAATCTTATGTTTAAGTGAGATTAACCAGTCACAGAAAGTGAAGGGTCACATGTTTTCTCCAATATGTGCAAGCTAGGGAATAATTGGGATACCAGAGGGACTCTAGGCAATGGAAGAGAAACCTCAGGGGCGCCAGGGAGGAGGTCTAAGGGAAGGGGAGGGGAAGACTGAAGTTCACTGATGGAATTACTACCATCGATTATGAGTGCATATGTGAATATACCGATGTCAATCTCAGCATTCTGTTTTAGAAAGAAGGGAAAGAGGGAGGGGGGGAGAGTCTACCAAGTGCTGTGTACATGCACGCCAATGTCAATGTGATTTACATTATGATGTGAGACTATAATGCACCAAGAAAGCATATTTTTAAAAAGTTCTTGCCCTGGACCTCAAAGTGATTTCTTCTCTCCCTGATGCATATCCAGAGCTATTGTATTTTCTTCTTTCCAGCAACCCTGCAGCAGATTCATAAATACAACATAGCATTTGACTGTGGAGCTCAACACCTGGTTAAAAACAAAATGCTTTTGTGTTTCTCTTCTATGCATGCAATCCTTAACTCTTGGATTACTGACAGGGTAGTCCCCCTCCTCCCCAATATTATTCTCTGTGCTTTCAGTTGCTTGTGCTCAACTGTGGTCCAAAAATATTAGAAGGAAAATTCCAGGAATAAACAATTCATGATTTTAAGTGATTTTTATTATAATGTTTTGTTATACTAGTTCTATTTCATTGCTAGTTATTGTTGTTGATATCTTATGGTGTCTAAATTGTAAGTTGAACGTTAGTATAGGTATGTATGCATAGGAAATAACAATGGAGCATATAATAGGTTAGGTACTATCTAGGGTTTCAGGCATTCATTGGGCTTAGAACGTAGCCCCTATAGGTAAAGGGTACTGCTATGTAGTCCTGTGTGCCACCAACCCATGCTACTTACCAACTGTATAAACTTAGACCCACTTTTTTTCTGATGCTGGGGATTGAGCACAGGGAAAATCTACCTCCAAGCTATACTCCTGGCTTTATTTTTTATTCTTTATTTTAAAACAGGGTCTCTCTAAGTTTCAGAGGACCTCACTAAGTAGCAGAGGCATCCCTGAATTTACAATCCTCCTGTCTTAGCCTCCCAAATACAAGAATTACAAGCATAAGCCACCACACCCAGCTTATCTGCTTCTTAAAGAAGAGGTAATAATAATGATACCTTTGTCAGGAATTTTGAAAAACCCACTGTCTTTTTTGTGTGTGGTAATTGGGGGTTGAAACTAAGGACATTCTATGTCTGAGCTACACCCCAGATCTATTTTATCTTTTGTTTTGAAACAAAGTCTCACTAAGTTGCCGTAGGCTTCACTAAATTTCTGAGGCTGACTGCAAACCCAAGATCCTCCTGTTTCTGCCTCCCAAGTAGTGGGATTATAGGCATGTGCCACCAGGCTCCACTGGACCCCACTCTCTTCATGGCTCCTCCTTTATCACACTACTTCTTGATCTTAGAATCTACAGATAATTATTCCTCATTTCTTTAACCTTTACAATTTGGATTATAAGTCACTGTTAGTTCACTTCTGGAAACTTCCACGTCTTCTTTCTGCCTGTTGGTGAACTCAAAACATTCCGGTCTGAAATGCCATCCTTGCACTTATAATTCTCAAATGTACATACATAGCCTCCACTTCTCCCCTGAACTCTTGATTCAACTATTCTACCCTCTGCACTTAGATGGCTCATAGCCCTCTTCCACCCAGCATACCCGGGCCAATTCCTGAGGTCCCAGTCCCACTCCTGCAGTTTTTCCAAACTTAATTATATCAACTATAATCCTTTAATTATTATTCAATGCAAAATCTTTGGAATCATGGTTGACTCTTTTTTTTTCTATGACCTCTTCCATCCAATCTACATCCAATCCAATCCATTCTACCTTCAAAGCACTTCCAGAGGCAACCATTACTCATTGCCTTCATTTTAAGGTTAAGTTTGGTGGCACCACCAACTCCTCCTCCTTTTATTGCTGCAATAGTCTCTTCACTGCTCTTCCTGATCCTGTTCTGGTCTTTCTGAAATCCACTCTTAGGTGAGAAGCTAGAAGAATGTTTTAGAAACAGCTCAAACATTGCTGATTTTACTACTCAAAATCACTCATCTCATTAACAGTAAAAGCCAATGCCCATCAAATGGTTGAACGGGAGTGAGCCCTCCATTGTTTCTGATCTCATGCCTTTCTATTTCTTTCTGCTCATTCTGTTCTGCCTTACTAGATGCCTGGTTCTTCTTTGGGCATGAGGTACTGCCTCAAGGCCTTGGCGTTTGCTGCAATGATCTGAACGATGTTGGCTGAGAGGACTTCTTGAAGACATCTATGACTCACTCACTCGCTTGTCTCAGAGCTCTGTCAAATGGCATCAATTTTGAAAGGCTTCCCTTACTGACTTCTATCTAAAATAGCATGTGTCTTTACTCTGCTGCAGTATTTCCAAATTCTGTTTGGTTCTTATTGATCTCCTCTACTCTCTCCCCAAATACAATTTAATGAGGACTTTAATGTTTTAGTGATTATGATGAATGTATATGAGTGAGTATGTTGTGTGTGTGTGTGTGTGTGTGTGTGTGTGTGTATCACTAAATATTGGTAAAAAAAAAACCTCTCTTATGCCTGATGAGAAAGATTCATTACTTTTCATGGAGTATGAAATGACATTCAGCTAGCAAGGCTTTCCATAATCCATTCCAGTTTCTTTTCCCCATGAGATGCTAAACTTCTCATCCTAAGTGTTTTCTGAAATCTATGTCTCTCCTGCACTCTACCAAGAAGAGATTTCTTCACCATATCACTGGGTCCCTGTGCCACCTCTTCATCAGAGTATAATAGTTCAAAACTACCAACTCCCTCAAACCATTCATGGCTCCCACATCCCATCTTCTGGCACAAGTATTCATGTATTTTTCTTTTCTCCTTCTGAATAGGGGGATACCTTAGTCATCCCTGTCATCCATTCTCACAGTTGAGACTACAATAAAACAAATAAGTTATTAAATTAACTCTCACCAAGATCCACATTAACTCATACCCTGAATACCATGTGAGTAACATCGTAGTTTTTACGTTTTTTATTATTCCAATTTTACAAAATGATTTGACATTTTATTTCCTAAAGATATATTTTTGTTCTTTTTGTACACATAAAATGGCTGGTCCTCATATGATAGGCTGAAAAGACACTTTGAATTAAAATAAGATTATATGATCTATTTGAAGTGATCTGGAAGCCAGTTTTAATCTTTCATGTAAATACCAAAAATCTACATGCAATCATCTAGATGCATCTAAATACCCATGTCTACCTTTCTTGTTCAAATAGTCATCTACCATAGATACCCAAGTTTATTGGCTTACCACCCCTGAATTATTTTACTTCCCCCATATTTTCATCCAGTGCCCCCCCCCAGTTGCATCAAAGCTGATTACCACGCCGTGGATTGTTCCAGCATTCCCCCTGGGGACAGTATCTCACTTTGGATACTATTATTATTTTATTATCTATTATTTTATTCAGGGAGTGCATGGTGCATATAGCTTCAGCTCTTCTCCTTTGGGAGGTCCTGAGGATTAAACCTAGGAGCATTCTACCTCTGAGTCACACCCCTTGTTCTTCTATTTTTCATTTTGAAACAGGGTGTACCCTAAGTTGCTGAGGTTGGCCTCAATCATATGATCCTCTGATCTCAGACTCCCACATACTGGGATTACAGGCATACACCATCAAGCCCAGCTATCTCTTCTCCTCTTATGAAAGCCAAGCCAGGTTCCCAGGATATGTCTAGGTGCCCCATCCACTCCATCTAATAATAAGCACCAACACCTCCATCCGCACAACCACAGAGCTTCTAGAGGGTGGGCTGCGTGCTTACTCAGTGAGGTTGATAGTCCACATGGCCCCTCACGGATGGGACTACAAACTAGGCCAGATCCCAGGTGATAGCCAATTTACCAAATGAGGCCAAGAATATTTGTAAGCGGTTGCAGCTCTGACTCGGGACCTGATCCTGGAGATGCCACAAAGCTTTTTTAATTTCCTGACATTTTCAGACACGGACAAAGAATCGGGCTGATGAGTCACCAATATTAATGGGGGTTTGAGTCCTATTTGCTGCGGCAGCTGCTTCTCCTTTAGTTATTCAGGGAGGAAAAAGAATGATCAGCAAGCTCAGAGGAAGAAGCAGGGCTGACAGCCATTCAGCTGCGTTTTTTATTTTCAGGCCTTGGCCCCTGCTTCCTGGGGAAGAGAAATGTTTGCCTCTTTGCCTTGTGTGTTAGGCGCCTGCTTGAGAAGTGGAAAATAATTATCTAGATATTACCTTGATGGAGCAAGGCTTTGTTTGATGGATAGAAAAACACCTCCGCAGCTCAGATTCTATGAATCCGCTTAATCATAGGAGGAGAGAGACTTGCATTATAATACGGCTCTTATTATTTTCCTGGTTCCTAGATGTGGCTTCTATCTCTGTGTCCTGTTATGAAAGAGAGAAAAACAAAGGTGACGTGTTTGTGTTTAGTGAAACTGATTTTATTTTACAAGCATCCACACTAATTTGAGGTGTGAGTTCCAGGTACTGGAAAAGCTGTGTTCTTGCTACCTGGAAGGTCCTCCAGCTGCCAACATCCCAGGTGTATTTTAAGAGTAACACCAGCTAGCTCCCAGCAATGCCTGTACATGTGCAGAAGACCCAAGTCTCTTCCTTCTCTCTGAGAAATATAAGCATTACCTATTCCTCTGCAGGTATGTGTTGGGACTTCTCAATTTTTTTTAAGTTTCTGTGCCCTTTAGAGAGAAAAATTAGGTGTGGTGGATGTAAATCCAGATATCCCTCCTTTTCATGAACAAAAACAATTGTTATTGAGAAAAGAACAATGAGTTCTCACCAGTTCTCTCTCTTGGATCATGAGGCCCAACCCAGGGTACAAGACAGTGGTTCCCAACTATTAATAAAAAATAATCACCCAGAGAGTTTTCTTACAATATGTGGTTTCAAGAAATGCCCCAGTCATTTGGGAATCGGTCCCAGAAATCTGTAATTTAATAAAGATGCTGGCAATTCTGAGGAAGATGATGGATAACCCAAGCTATGCAAAGCACCTGCCAAATTGTGCACCGTCTCTAGAGTGGTCTCTGGCAGAATATGATACCCCACTCCTTAGTCCACCCTGCACTGATCAGTCGTAAAACCACCACTGCCTCTTGAGTAAGAAGAAGAAGTGGCATGCTGGAGAAGCATGGTTAAGAACTGTTCCTCTGCATACTAAATCTAAAGCTCTCCCTGGAGCCATACTCAGGACCAGCCCAGAAACAGATAAGAGAACTGTCTCCTCTGGGGGTGGGAGGAATGATGTCCCCCCTCAACTGACCAAAAGAGCCACTTGGTCACCTCGCCGCCTCGGTCTGCGGCTTCCGGGGTCCACAGTGTTCTTGGTGGCTTGGGCAATGCCTCCTCGCTTCAGGGTTGATTTCAAGGGCAAAAGACATTTCTCTGGATTCTTCCATCTCCTACCAAAAACGTTCCCAAGACCAGCGAGGAAGAAGAAAAATTCAGTCCTTTCAATGTCTTTCTGGGGAAGGTAATCCCTGGCGGGTCCACTTTGAGAAAGCAGCATAGACATCTAATGCCACTCAGAGAGCGCAGTGCTGCTTCTGCCACGGGTGTGGCCACTGCCACCCTGAGGAGACACCCTTGAGGCAGGAGTCCAGGTGTGTCTCCTTACCATTTCCAAGAGCAACAGGGCCCTTCCCAGTGACCAGTTACTGCAAGGCAGCTTGCAGTGGAGGACTGGAATGAGGAAACACAGACGAAGGGTGGCGAGGGCACTTCAGGGCTGTGACCCCACTGAAGCAGCCACGCTGTTCTTGGATCTGTACTTCTCCACTCCGTAGGAATGTGCGGCCACTCACCTCTGCAGCCTCACACCCGGGCCATTCTTCCCAATCACAAGCTCTTCACATTCTTAAGCTTCCTGGTTATAAGGGCATACATCCAAGCCAAAGTAAATAAGGAAAACAATTATTGAACTGAGCGGGGTTATTGCTAAGGGGGTTTAAACAGTGTTACCAGCTCTGCTCTTTTCTTCTCTAACTCTCCAGCCCCTCTGTCTTATACTTTTCTGTTTCTATTCATGAGCACAATACCAGAGACAAGCCTCCTTCATGCAGAGATGGCTGGTGGTACCCAGACTACCAAGCAATTATGTCCTCTTATACTAAAAACGAGAACGTGCCCTTCTTTCTCAGAATTCCCATGAGCACTTTGATCAGCACTGTTTCAGCCCTCTTTCCCCGCCCCCCAAATGAGCCTCTGGCCAGAGACTCCGGTCACTCGATTTATGGACCTTGAATTATGACCCAACCTTGACAAAAGATTGTGAGGCTGGGTTGTCGGAAATATGAACACAGGGGACAAAGGAAATGGAAGGAAAGATCCAGGAGTGGTGGCGCAGGCTCGTAATCCCAGTACTGACTCACCACTTTATCTTCCGTTTGTCAGCATGGGGCTCCAATGCAACCTCTTTTGAGATGCCTTCTGGGCCCACTCCTTCACAGCAGCTGCCCAGAGGACTTACTGTCCTGTGCAGAGGGCTTACGAATGGCCTCAAGGACAAGAAATGCCTCAAAAAAATCAAATTCATACCTTCAGCACTTAGGCTCTTGGGACAACCTGTCTTGATCTTCAGGTGGCAGCTAAGGCCAATGTAAGAAAGAAATACTGCTGGGCAGGGGCCAGCAAGATCTGAGTTCATCCCTAGCCATAGCCAAGCTGGCGTAGATGGTTCTTCTCAAACCGGGTCAGCTCCAGGTCTTCCATCTGAAACCCATTTTCAATTTTTAAAAATAGCTTTATTGGGGTATAATTTTGTAAGTCCTACAATTCATTCATTTTTAGCATGAATTGAGTAAACCCACAGACAAGTGCAGACAGATATTGCTGTAATTCAATGTTAGAACATTTCCATCACCCCTAGAAGATCCTCGTGTCTCTTTCCATCCACTCTATTCCTACAGCTCACCCTGGAGAACCCCAGTCTACTTTCCGTCTCTATAGATGGGTCTTTGCTGGACATCTCATGTAAATGGAATCACACAGTTTGTGTTCTTCTGTGTCTGACTTCTTTCACTTAGCATATAGATGGCTCATCCATGTTGTAGCATACACCAGTATTTTAGTCCTTGAGGTACTGGGCAGTATGCTATAGTGTGTATGCCTCTCCCCCTATGCACACAGCTCCTGGTCTTTTCAGCACTCCATCTCTTGGCTCAGAGAAAGTATTGGCAGAGAGAGGAGAGGGACGGAGCAGTGCAGCCTTCCTGGCCCTGGATTTCATCTCCTCGCTTATAGTGGTGAGCACTCCTTCCCCATGTACCATGGCCCGTTAGATGTTCTTCTGCTTGACTATGGCCATCCCAGCAGCGGGACAGGGGCAGGTGGGGAGGCCATAGCCAACCACGCCCTCACCTTAAAGTGAGTATTCTGAATGCAGAGACTTTTGAATGCTACTGCAAAGAAAGATACAGTTTATAGAAAATAGTTTGATACTGGCTTGAAATTTTGAATACATAATTAGAGAAGAGTATACCTAATAAATTAAATTAGGTATACACACACACACACACACACACACTCTCTCTCTCTCTCTCTCTCTCTCTGCAAGAATCTTAGGTACATCCTTTGGGTAAAAATTATAGGACAAAAGAACTAATTTTTCTTTCATCTTCAAAGCAAAGGATAATAAAGGCAATCTCTTACAGGATACAAAATGAGTAATTTTGGGGCTCCTAATTTTTCAAAAGCGATCATTCCTGGCACCCCAGAACACACGTACACTCCCTCCACCCATCACCAGGCCTTTTTCTTTATTTAAACATGTTAATATCTTTTACTTTTTATTCTTCACCAACTACCAGTCATTTAAACTGGGCTTTGGCAATTAAACAATTAGCTCTGAGAGCACATTGTGGGCTAATGTGGGTAGGGAGGGAAGAAGGGAAATTAGCTCACACGTTATCTGTGATTTTATTTCATAGCGTGCAGACAAAGAAGCTCTGCTTCTAGGGCACAAGAGATTACTTATGAAAGGAATTTACAGTGTGAGATAATGAGCGAGCTTTCAGCCAGCCATCAATCTGCTAGCTGTTCCTGGAAGCCCCTGGACAGTCAGAACACAGACCACATTGAATGGAAGCAAGGTGACATTTAGAGAGCGCAGTTCTCTGGAAAGAACGATGTGTCTCAGTCCAAGAATATCATCTGGGGAGGAAATATCACCTTGATGCTCCCAACACCACTGTTGTAGCTATGGAGTCTTTCCCAGATTATAAAGCCTTCGGGGCAGTCTGGGGGAACTGCAGAGAAGGAGAATCACTGCTGGCGTTTACTAGAGTAGCCAATCCAGCTGGGAGTGAGCCCAGCACTCTGGATACTCCCTCTTAGTCAAACTCTCTGAGATCTGCAGCCACGTGGCCTTGTCTTATCCATTTCACACTGCCTTTTTTTTCTGCGTATGTTTCAGTGTAAACTGACTGTGGGTATTTTCTGAATTTAGAAATGTCCCTTCAAGAGGAAAGGTAAATTCTGAAAAAGACTGTATAGATTATTGCTTCATTCAAAAAAAAAAAAAAAAAAGCCACCAAGTTTCAAAGTGACAGACTGTGTATTTCCCCCAGGGCAAAGGTTTTGAGAAGGATTCAGATATGCATATGAAGAGATCCGCTGTCACCTGGAATCCCTCTAGCAACTCTGCAAAGGCTAGTATCTTTAACCTACTTTTCTTTTTTGTCCCTGTCACACAAGAACATAAGTTCATTGCAGAAATTTCCTGAGGGAAAAAGCAATGCCAGTGTCTGCCTCTGCCTCTGTCTCTGTCTCTCTGTCTCTCTCTCTTTCTCCTACTGAGAATGGAACCAAAGGGAATTCTAGCTCTGAGATATACTCCCTGCCCTTTTTATTCTTCATTAGGAACAGAGTCTCACTAAGTTGTTAAGGATCTCCTCACTAAGTTTCTGAGCCTGTCCTCGAACCTGTGATCCTCCTGTTTCAGATTACAGGTGTGTATCACCATGCCTGACTGAAAATCTTAATCTTCTGTGATGCTGCCTATCAAGGATGAGCACCTCTAGTGCTCTTTAGCTATAACCTTCTAGAATTTCCTCAGTAAATTTAAACATGTACATATAAAATTTAAATATGCATATATCCATTTACATATTCACTTTACAAATGGAATCATGCTGAGAGACATTTTATAATTTGCTTTCTTTCTGGTCAACAGAAAAGCATGCACATTTTTTATGTGCTTAAATATCCACTTGCCTTCGTTTTGCATAATTATACTGTGTTTGTAGTATGAATGTCCAGTAATTTGCTTGGCCCCAGAATCACAAAGAAAGTTAGAAAGCTGGCTGAAATAAACTTACAATTTCAACCATCCTAGAATGCCCTCCTCAGAACGCAGCTTGACATTCATTCATGCACACAGCCACACATTTTATGTCCTAATGTAACATGAGAGAAAGCCTTGGCATACCTGCAGAGTTAGTAAAAAAAAAATGCTAGAAGCATTGCAGAGTGGGCTAAGTGCTTTGTGGTGTTCTCCCCAATTCATAGGAACAGGAGTTCACCATAAGCGAGCAGAGAAGTTCTTCCCTGTCGTAACGCCTACCACTGCTGCTGTGCTCACAGTGACTGAGCACAGACACGTGTTGATTGGAAGGCCGTTAAGGAGAGAAGATGCAAGCAATCCTTGCCATGAGGTGGAGTCTCTGAACTTCAGCAACCAGTCTTTCACTGCTCCTACAGCTGGGCTGAAAGCACAGTTCTTTAAAATGAAGACAAAGGAGGATGACACAAAGTCCCAGAAATTACTAGAAGGAAATTCCACAAGGAACTCTAAGACATAAGGAAAGCAATTCTTTTCTCAATACCATGGAGAACAAAAAAATGGAGAGAGGATGGGAGCTGGCTTAGTATGAGCACGCCGCAGTTGAGGCTATCCTAAGGTCTGAATAGTAAGATGTTATCAAGCTCCAAGCTTTTAAATGTTGAGATTAGCTGTACCTTATAGACAATGGCGATTACCTGGCCAAGGGCTACATGACTTTTAGCATCAGTGTAAAGAATATGTGAGGACTGAAACTTACATTTCTTAAAGATGAATAGTAGACAGTGTGTTATCTCTAGAGAGTGAATGATGACCAGTATTATTGATGAAATTGGTTGAAAAGCCTTATAGTCCCTGTGCTAGGTAGACAGAACCTCACCTTTTAGTCTGCTTGATAAACCACCCAGCCCACATTCCTTCCTTGCAGTAGCTTTATGGTTTAGTAACATCTAAAATCTAGCAGGATCCACACTTTCTAAGCAATCAGTATGAGGATTCCAGCTGATTCTAAAATCATCTTTTACTTGTAACATGTCTCTACCCTTTCATTTCACAAAATAGCTTTTATATTATTCTCAGTACCTTGGAATATTCTTCAATGCCTGCATACTATGAATGGAATTCTGCTTGGTTTTTTTTAACCAGGGATGCCAAAATGGCAAAAGCCAGTCATTACATCCCAACAACAAAGATTCAAAACATTGCCTAGGTCGCTGGTGGCACCTGCCACCTGCTTGGTGAAAAGCACCTGCTCCTACATCAAGTTCGTCTGTCTGACATGCTTACTGTATGTAACCCTCACTTAGTTGGTGGGCCTCTGCCATAGAAACTGTCTTAGCAACTGCAACCAATACCAGGAGGAACTGGAGCAAATATTCAAAAGGACAGAAACAGCTCAGCCAAACACCCCTCATCCCCAGAGCAGCAGCTTCCGTGGGTAAAACCCCTGGAGAAACGAGGGCCAGTTACATAAACAGGAGCACCCTGAATCAAATGTTATTCCAGCTGCTACCATCAGACTTGATTTCCAGCACGGAAAGCCAGACTGAAGATGCCCGTCTAAAGTAATCATGTAATCTGTCATTGTGCACCTGCTGGAATTGCCATCCTAAGAGCTTCTGCATCTCTCCCCACCAGCTCTGCCACCTTCTGGCATAATTATCTGCAACAAATTTGCTCCATCCCACCCGGTTGCTGGGACAATCCTTCCTTCATTTCTTGCAATAGTTTCTCTCTACCTTGTACATTTAAGCCATACTACGCCATGCTCTGATACACAGTAAAGTGGTTGCTATAGCGAGCACCAGCCATTCAGCTAGAGAGGAGGATACGGGAGTAAATTGGCCAGGTAAGATCCTGACTTGTGCTTCCTGGTGCTGGCTGTGTCATCTTTGAACAGAGAGCTAAACCTATTATTATTCTTCCTAAAGGAGATTTCATTAAGAGTCATCATTACCCTAAAAACCTCATTTATGGGTTCACAACCCACCCAACCTAATTTCTTGGGAATCTGGTTACATCTCAGGTAGGTTATTGAGGTCGACGTCTGATCAAATCTTCTTCTCCTTTTTCTCCCCAACCTAACAGAGGGCTCCTAATATATTTAGATAGGTTATGGTAGCCAGATGTGGTGACACATGCCTGTAATCCTCGTACTTGGGAGGCTGAGACAGGAGGAGCACAGGTTGGTTGGAGGCCAGTCACAGCAACTTGGCGAGGCCCTCAGAAACTTTACAAGAACCTGTTTCACAATAAAAAAGAAAATTTGCGGGGGGATATGGCTCAGAGATAGAATTTCCCTGCATTCTATTTCCAGTACCAAAAAGGAAATACGTAATTACAGATGGATAGATAAATAATATAGAGATGTTTATTGAGGTATATACTTCATACAGTAAGATTCATTTACTATAATCAACATTTCTGAGTTTGACAAATCTATGCAAGCACTAAATATCACCATAGTAAAAATATAGAACATTTTCATTAATCCCTCAGGTTTCTTCCTGTTCCTCTTATAATCAGCCCTAACCTTGCCCTCTGACAGCCAGTCATCTGCTTCCCTACAGTTTTAGCTTTTCCAGACTATCAGGTAAATAGAATCATAGAAGGTACACTTTTGAGTCTGCTTCTTTCACTTAGCACATTGTAGTTCTGATTCTTCTGTGTGGCTGATACATCCATAGGCCTACATAATACTCTGTTACGTGTATGCATTAACATTTGTTTTACTATTAAGTAAATGAAGGCCACTTGGGTCAGTCCTGGCTTTTAGCGATTGTGAATAAAGCTTCTATAAACATTTGTGTGTACAGGTTTTGCATGAATATATTGCTTTAGTTAGCTTGAGTAAAACATAGGTGCGGGATCTCCAGGCCATTTGGCAAGTGTTACATGTTTTTTGTTTTGTTTTGTTTTGTTTTTAGTAATAGGAATTTCACCCAGGATTCTTTACATCTAAAATATAGTACCAGCCCTATTTTATTTTAAAACAGGGTCTCACTAAGTTATCATGTTCTGTCCTCAAATCTGTGATCCTCCTGTTTAAGCCTCCCAAGTATTGGGATCACATGTGTGTGCTGCACCTGGCAAGATTAATATGTTTAATGTCTCACTGGTAAGGCTACAAAGTATACTTTTGTGTAATAGAATGAAGTCTAAACCTGGAATCAAAACACCTTGGTTCAAACCACACATTTGAAATTAATAATTTTCATGGCATTGGATAAGTTATTTTATTATTTTTAAGTTCTATCTAAAGGGATGAGTCATCATCATTCACAAAGGCATGTCTCTAGAGTGTGAACTATGGGAGACCTTTATAAAATGCAAAGTGTTACATCTACTATAAACTATTATGTTGTACATCTTGATTACAAGTGAGGGGTCCTGTCACACTCTGGTGTGCATTGCAGGTGTTTGAAGTGCATTGCACGATATTGAAGTCACAGGCATCCTTGGCCAGCATTCATACCCTTTATCTTTTCAGAATAAAAACATTCCAGAAAAGCATTGCCTAGTACAGTAGCCACTATTCACTGTCTACTTAAATTTAAATTGATTTAAATTAGAGGCACAAATTATCACAGTGTACCCCACACATGCATATATAATTAAAATAATAATAATAATAATAATAATTAATAAAAACACACACAGTTAAAGATTCATCTCCCCAGCTGTACTTACTTCTGGTGCTGAATAGATACATGGGGCCAGTGGCTGGTTTATTGTACATCACAGATTTACGAAACATCTCCTTCATTACAGAAAGCTGTAGACAGTGTTGATCAAAAGGGACGACACTATGCCTTTGATCTTCTCAGCATAAAACAAATCCAGAAAAAACCTAGAGCCAATTATAACTCAGTATTGAAAACTTGCAGTGATGACTACTATCTATTTTGATCTTGAGACTTTTAATCAGCCCGATAAGCCCACACTCCCAGATATCCAGAGGCTCATTAAATTAAACCACAAACATCTACCCATGAATAATAAAATTTTCCTACACACCTCTGACCTGCGCCTGTATTGATCCAATTTTGTCTGAATCTTACTCTTGACTGTGTCTCATTTATTATCTTGTCCTTACTCCTTTGGGCTTAACATTTGCATAGAGTCTCTCTGGCTTCAATTTTGGATGCCTACTCTGCTTTTCTGGAGATTCCAACCCAAAGAAGTACAGTGACTAATCAGTGTCTCCAAGCCTAATTGAATCCAGGGTGCTGACCTCTCCTCCTGGCCCTGACCTACCTAATCCTCCATGGGAAAGAAGAAACACACAATGATGATAACAGGGCAGGAGCAGCTGAGCAAGTCGTGTCCAGGTTGGTAACCTTCGGCAGGGGTCATGCGTTCCAGTGCCTGCCGGTGTTTAGCAAGCAATGCGGGTGAATAGAGCTGGTGGGGTAGCAGTGGGCAGTGCAGGGGCAAGGCAGGCTAAGGACACACACCTCCTCGTGGAAAGCTATTCAAATAAACATAAACACTCCACAGGCAATCAGAGGCACAGAAATTGGAAAAGAAGAAGTGACACTATCTCTTAAAAGCAGTGAAGACTTCTGTGAGCTAGAAAGATATAAAGCTGGCATACACAAATAAATAAGGTTCATATATACAAACGAAAACCAGCTAGAACATATAATAGAGGAACAGACTTTATTTACAATTGCAAGTTTTTTTAAAAAAAAAAAGAAACGAAACAAAGAATTTGAAAATCCAAATAAGGAAGGCTTTAAAACATTTTTCCCAAAGTCCAAGTTAGACTGAAAAAATTACAAAGACATCCTGGTTTTTGAACAACATAATCCTATCAGGTCTCCCAATGTAACATAGGTATTAAATGGGACCTTAATTAAAAGCAAAGGAGGTTACTTTTTTCTAGAGCAAAACAAGTAAACTCTAAAATTTACCAGCATTTTATTCTTCAAGAAAATCTATAACAACCCTAAAACTGAAAACTAATTAGAGGGGATAAGTTCTGTCAGATATACCATACACAGATACACAGTACGTAGCTATGAAATTAAAAAGTAATTCTGGGGCCCAACTAAATGGAATAGAAAGTGAAAAACAGAAAAAACGAATACATTTACAGAAATCGGAAATAAAACTTGTTCATAGAGAAATGTCAGATTAATAAAAAGGCAAATTATTATAAACTTATTTAAGCTATACCTTAGTCTTATATATATATATACTTTTTTATTTGGAAACAGGGTCTCTTAAACCAGAGCGCTGGCTTCGAACCTGCGCGATCCTCCTGTCTCTGCCTCCCAAGTGCAGGGATTACAAGCATGCGCCACCACGCCCGGTTATAACTTAGTCTTTAAAACTGAGAAAAAAACATCAACAATCTGATATAAAACTGGACAAAACATGAACATCCATACTGTTCTCCATAGATGCTACATTTCATATTCTTACTAATAGTGTACAAGGGTCCAATTTTTCAAAATGTTAAAGATAGAAACATTATAAGATCCAATAATCCTACTTCTTGATATATATATCTAAAGGAAATGCATTTGGTATCTCAAAGAGACATCTGTATTCTCATGCTCCTGGCAGCATTATCCACAATAGGAAATCAACCCTAGTATCCATCATGGGATGACTAGGTAAAGAAAATATGGTATAAGCTGGCTTTGGTGGCACATGCTTATAGTCCCAGTTCTTGGGCGGATTGTAGGTTCAAAGCCAGACTCAGATTGAAAGTATCTGATAGAGTCTGGATCTTCAATTTCCTCCAAAGATTCATAGGTTAAATTCTTGGTTCCCAGGATGGTGTGATTGGCAGGTAGTGGCACCTTTAAGAGGCCTAGTGGGAGCTTTTGGTCTGTACATCCTACACGGGGGCCAATTCTTCAACACGTGAGCCTTTGGGTGACATTCTAGAAACAAACTATAATAGCAGGATTTCCTTAATTTTAATAAAGGCTGAAATAATATTTGATTGTATGATTATGATGCTTTTTTTGCATTGGGGATTGAACCCAGGGGCATCCCCCAGAACTTTCTGTTTTTGGTTTTGAAACAGGGTCTTGCTATGTTTCTGAGAGTCTTGAGATACCACATCTCAACTAACACACTGGCAAAGACCAGAAGCTTTAAAAATACCTGACTGGCATGGCTGAGAGGTAATAGCTGCCATGGCTGTGTGTTTTGGGTATATTTACAAACTAGGACAAATTTAAGCTGAGCAATTGGCAGTTTCTTACATGTGCTTTTTCCCCTATGATCTAGCAGTCCAAGTTCTAGCAACCTGCCTGAAAATAGACCTCCATGAAATAAAACAGCATATTCACAAAGATTTGCACAGAGATATTCAAAGTTACCAATGACTGACAACAATCTGGTAGAGTTTGTATCTTCAGTTTCCCCCCAAGATTTGTATGTTAAAGGCTTGGTCCCCAGGGTGGTGTGATTGGCAGGTGGTGGAAAGTTTGAGAGGCCTCGTGGGAGGTCTTGGCTCAGCAGGGAGGATGAGCATCAGTCCCCTCCTCACTCTTGGGCTCCTTGGCCATGAGGAGCGTGGTGTTTTCCACCCTCTGCTTCCAGTATGAGACCCTGTCTCGCCACATACTCACAAACAAAAGGGTCCACAGATATAAACTGGAACTGCCTGAACTGTGAAAACAAACAAGCCTTTGTTCTTTATAATTTCTTTTCTCAGGAACTTTGTTATAGTGACAGAAAGCTGACTAACACACATTTCAAATATTAAGTAGCTGGGGACATGTTGAATAAACTGCAGTACATCCAAACCATGCACTACTTGCACCTATTTTAAAAAGAGGAATATCTTTATAGATGGTTATGGAACAAATAACACTAAAGTTAAAAGGGCAGCATACAAAACAACATATATGGCATAATTTGCTAATTTAAAAAAAGGATAAAGGAAAATGGGAGTGAAAACGAGAAGGAGGGATAGAAATAAAAATGAGAATTTCATGAGTACACAGTTTCATCTCACATAAGTGTTTTGCGTATTCAGAAAACAAAATGAATTAGAAAAGAATGAAAGACTTCATGGTGGGCACACCCCACCCCGGATTTCAGCAGGCCACATTTACCCACTTGCTCCGTAGCCAGGGACCCATGCAATTACCCACAGGCCCATGGACCTGATTGGCTTTCTAGGGTTCGTTCCAGGGCTCTGAATAGAAAATATGTGCTGAGATTTTAAATTAGGTTAAGCTGATTGCATTCACCTTCATGAAGATGAAGAGCCAGTTGCATTATAATTAGCTGTTCAATCCAGTTACCTTCATGAGGCACACAGAGGTACCAGTTACAAATTGTTCATTCTGGTCTTTCATTTTTTTTTTCTCCCAAAGTGATTTTGATCACAGACCAAGTTCAGAAACATATTACTTGGTTTCTAAGACTTTGGAGAAAAAAAGCCAGCTCCATCCTCCTTTCCATCATCTGACACACTAAGCCCCTGGTGCGGCAGCCGAGGACATACTGGTGCCAGCAATTACAGGCTGGCTCACCAGAAAACGTGCATGACTCACCTGTCCAGCACCTCTCCAGGTGCTCCTTCCTCTAGGACCAGCTGCATGGCACTGGGCCAGCGTAGGAGCTGGGCCAGTTCTCCCTGCATTTCCATGAGGCTTCATTCTGATCTCTGGCCAGACACAACTGGCAACCGCAGAGCAGAGACAGTTCAAGCTCAAAATGTCTCCCTAAGCTGAATAGACCATTTCTGGGTTCTCTGCTGTCTCTGACCCTGATAGTGCTGAACCTTCCCTAAACCCCAAGAAAAGGATTCCCTATGGTTGTGACATTTCACCTGTTAGCAAAACACTATATGGATGATAAGTCCAAATACCATTTTTTTTGAATGTAGGTTTTTTCCACTTTGCTTTCTGAGTAGCCATAGAAAAATTCACTTGATCTGTCTTTTCCAATGTTCTTCTTTGTAAAATACCCAAGTAACAGATTTCTTTGGTAAGCATTTTTATTTGCTTGTTTATTTACATATTTTGTTTGCAGTGTTGGGGATGAAATCTAGGTCCTCAGGTGTGATAAGCAAGCCCTCTATCACTGTTTGGTAAGAATTCAAATGAGGTACTTTGGACCAGGGTCGCAAATAAATGTCTGGCACCATTATTCATACTGCTGAGAAAAATTAAGCTCTTATTTTTATAACTTATGAAACCTTCTCCCTACCCCCACCCACCATCATTGACCAGAAAAAAGAAACAACTATAAACAACATAACACTAACTGCTGCATGTAAGAGCTCTCAGTTTCTCCTCAGTATCTTGGGGGTAACAGTGCACTCAGATCGTCAAGTCTCCTGCCGCACTTCTTTCCCACAAGCTGAGTTAAAGACTCTTGGTAGCAGGAAAGGGGGACGAGTGCAGGTGTCACCTCTGGTCTTCACCCAGTGCTGCCCAGTGGCTGGCCCTGCCCTTCTCCAGGGGCACTTTTGTGGAAGTAAAGGTGGCAGGGCCCCTGGTTGAGGAAGGTCAGTCTTCTACTGTGCTCTGCTCAGTTCTGCAGAGACCAGAGCCTGTTTCGGTGTGCACATCACCTGTGACAGCTGGCTGTGACTGCTGTTCTTCCCTGCCCCTACTAATTCTGCCCCTGAGAACTCTTAGCATTCCTTCTTTCTGCCACTACTAGGGCTCGTAGGAGCTCTGGGTTCCCTGTTTCCCCACTAGAGCACTTTTGAGAACTAGTATGTTTGTCCATGGGGTACTTACTCCTTAGTTATATGCTCACCACAAACCTGGGTGACAACCATATGAGCCTCCTCCTGCCAGGGTTTCCAAAGCCTTTGTTCCAATGTATGTCATCCTGTCTCATACCCTCTTCACTCTGGCTCACCTGGAATTCTGGTCCAGAAACAAGTCTCAAGACATTTTCTGTCACCCAAGTA
The DNA here is from genome assembly GCF_963383645.1 of Muscardinus avellanarius. NCBI lineage: Eukaryota > Metazoa > Chordata > Mammalia > Rodentia > Gliridae > Muscardinus > Muscardinus avellanarius. Next base: position 15,707,929 of record NC_137787.1, on the reverse strand, counting down.
GTGTTGTCTTCACAGTCTTCTTTCTTCTTTCCATGACCTGGGAAGGTCACTGCAATCTCATACAGTCATTCCTAGATACCCTCTTGCCCACCTCTCTGGGGCAAAAAGACGAACAGAGAACCAGAACAAACACCAATTTACTGATAAGGGAAGTTTCAGCGCAGTGTCTTTGCTATTTATAGAAAGCATTTAACACATGCCTGGCACACATGCACTCAATTAATGCCAGATATTGCTTGTAACACTCCATGTTTGTTCAAGAGAGATATCACCTCTCCAAGCTATTGGAAATGGAGAGTCATATGACCAAAAATCAATATGTTTTAAGTCAAGTGGACTTCTTTTTATTGATAGTGAAGGTAAGCAGAAGGCCTATGTTTATCTTATGAGCACTGGGGATGATTATTGACACACATGCACACTGGGGCTTTATCTCTACTTCATATCACTAGCAGCCTGATTATCCTGAGTTCATAATGTCAATGAAGGAAATTATATGTGCAAATCCCCTTATGCAATACATACTAATTTTTCATTTATTTATATAGCACTTATTATATGTCTGGTGATATGTGTATGAAATATATTGTCCCTCTGCTGAAACGGGGGTTCTGAGCCCCGCAAGATGAAACGGGGGGTTTCTTGAGAAGAAACCTGGTGTTTCATCAAAGATGAAACGGAGTTTCTTGAGAAGAAACTCAGCATTTCCTTATTGGGTTCTTGTCTGTGGTGAGCAAAGACTGACCCCCGCAGACTGCAGAAAGGGGAGTAAATGGTTTATTGGAAGCAGTAGGGAATGAGGAAAGGTGGCTGAACACCCCAAAGGGGCTGTCGGAATTCTGGGGTCCAGCAGCTGCCTTCAGGACAATACTTGGGAGTAGCCCAAGCCAAATGCCTTCAATTACAAGCTGCTTTCTTCCAGAGTCCACGCGATCTGCCAGAAAGGAATAGGAAAGTGGCAGAACACCTCTAGAGCTGTCGGGGCTCTGGTGTCCAGTAGCTGCCTTCAGGTCACTACCTGAGTGTCACCCGAGCCAAGTGCTGTCCGTTGCAAACTATTTTCTCCCAGGGTCCACGTGATCTGCCAGAAAAGAGGTGCAGGTCACCCCTTGGGGCCCTGGTCAGCCTTGATGTCCAGCAGAGGCTTTCAGGTCACTACCCGAGAGTAGCTCAAGCCACGTGCCCTCAATTGCACTCTGCCTTCTCTCAAGGCTAACGCGACCTGTGAGAGAGAAAAGCTCCCCAAAAGGGGAGGGGGTCCCCGAGAGGGAAAAAAACAATTTGGTGGCTGCACTAGGGGTTTTGCCAGATGTCTGCATGTCCTCTGTTTGGTTGTGGTGAGTTTGGAATTTTGGGAATTCTGGGAAGCAGCTCTCAGAATTTGCATGTCCTTTGAAGAGTCTCCTTTCAGAAGTCTCAGACTTGCTCCGGTGATGGCTCCTGGGTTAGTTGATTAGTAAACCCATGGATTTGTGAAGCTTTACTCCTTCTTATCTCTGAACCTTGGCCCCTCGCCCCTCAGGAAATTAAGTTTTTTTCTAATTAAGTTTTTTCTACCGAGGCCTCTTCCCTCTCTGCCTATTTCCTTTCTATATCCTCACTGCCTCCTAGATATAAGAGAAAGAGCTTATTCTTTTCCTTTCTTTCTTTCTTTCTTTCTTTCTTTCTTTCTTTCTTTCTTTCTTTTTTTCTTTTTTGTGCTACTGAGGGTAGAACCCAGGGGTTTTCTACCTCCAAGCTATACTCCAAGACCTATTTTATACTTTATTTGGAAACAGGGTCTCATTGAGTTGCTGAGAGCCTCACTCAGTAGCTGAGGCTGGCTTCGAACCTGTGCGATCCTCCTGTCTCGGCCTCCCAAGTGCTGGGATTACAAGTGTGCTTCACCATGACTAGTGAAAGAGCTTATTCTTTAATATACAAAGAGCTTTCACAAATCAGTAAGCTAAAATCAACAACATAAAATTTGACAGTGAAAGCACATTATGAAAAAACTGACTGTAGCTGGGCGTGGTGGTGCATGCTTGAAATTCCCACGCTTGGGAGGCAGAGATAGGAGGATCGCGCAGGTTCGAAGCCAGGCACCCTGGTAATATATATTTATATATTATATATTACATATATAAATATATATAAATATAAATATAAATATATTATATATATATATAAATATATATATCGAGATACCAGGTTGCTCCCAAAGTCATGTAAATTTCTACTATACCTGCTTCCTGTTACGAATCAGTAATATATATCTGGGAGTGTAGCCCAGAGGTAGAAGGGTTTCCAGGAACCCCAGTACCACCAAAAAAAAAAAACTGACAGTAAATATGAAAAGAAAAAACAGCGCATGCAAAACACAAGGTCTATCAACATTAAAAATGCTAAGTCCACTCATAATCAGTGAAATGCAAATTAAATTCCTAAGATGCTCTGTCACGGAGCGTTACATATCAGTCTGAGCTGAAGCATGAGAACAGTCAATTCAAAGGAAACCACAAGTGTTAAAATTGTTAATTAAATGATCAAGATCAACCAACTTTAATATTTTTCATCCATAATAACAAAGACAAAGAAAAGTTAGAGCACTGACTACTGAAGAGGTCTTGGGAAAGGTGATTTTTTTTAAGGCCATTGGTGTACTGAGTCTTTCTCCTATGGGGAGCTTTAAGGGGACCCAGGCATGTCTCCTCCAGTCTAGAAAGAAGAGTTTCTGCAGCACTGCTCAGATAGGTGCCCCTGGAAGATGTGGGACATAGACAGCTGGTGTCTGACTGAAACCCTCCTTACATATTTTCTCATTCTGCATGTACTTGCTGAGTAACTACTTTGTGTACAACACAATGGATCATGGAGCTAAGGATAAAGCAGTGCAGAAGTGGCGGGGCTCCACGGTCATAGAGCTATGATATTATGACAAGGGAATGATGCGAATATATGTGTTGTTCATTCATGAAGAGTAGACTGGTAGAATGCTTCAAGTGAATCATGGCAAATCTATGCAAATGAGGCATAACTTGGCTCACCCCCTAGGGCTACCAGCTTCCAAAACTCCTTTAAAAACAAAAGCTTCTAACTGCTTGATTCTGTTTTTGTTGTTGTTGTTGTTGTTGTGTCCACAAGTGATATGCCCTCAGTCCTGTTTATCAGATTGCTTTTGCCAAGAAAAAGAAAACTTTGTGCTGATGGATCATCATTTTTTAAAGGTCAAAGTAAAACTCGAACTCTAAACCTAACCCCAACTCTATTGAACATGAGCATCAAGTCTGCCTTCAAAGAATGTCATTTTAATAAAAATTTTATTTTGGAGCCTGACTTCCTTAGAAAAGCCTTCACTTAATACTTTGGAAAACTTTGAAGGCAAAATTCAGCGACATTCATTGCAAAGGCAATGTGCTTAGAGCTAGACCAGGTTCTGTCTCCATGATTATCTCCAGCTCTTCTCTCCTCAGTGGGTGACAGAAGGGACTAGAAAAGAGACTTTAGACTCAGATTCTAAGAAGGGAGATACCAGGTTGCTCCCAGAGTCATGTATATCTCTACTTTACCTGCTTCCTGTTAGGAATCAGTACTACATAGGTTCTCTTCCCATCAATTCTCATGCATTTCATTGAAGAGAATTTGTCTCTCCCATCCTACCCAGAGGTTTGCTATAAAAGTTTAGCAACCAACTCTGGGGCAGGGGAGTCTCGGTTTGAAAAATTTACAGGTGACCATGGTATCAATTCCCTCATCACGGTGGATTTCAGATCGTCAACTCACCCTGGCCGAATGCAGAGAGGGAAGAAATGGGAAGAATGGACTCCCCAGATACCGCTGCTGGTGGTACCCACTCTCGTACCTTACCTCCTTCTTCTAGACTCAGCCAAGAGTTCTGACTCACAGGGCTTCCTCTTCCTGTGAGCATCTTCTCTCTGTGGTTTTGAATTGTGCCTGGCTAGCCCTGTTTCCTTTGTGTTGTTCCTCTGACCACCTGGAATCCATTTGTTTCTTTGATTTCCTTCAGACACCAGGATGACCTCTGCCACCTTTCTTGTCCCTCTAACTGCCCTTCCCTTACAGCCACCAGCAGATTCCATTGTTCATTTGAGCGTTGGAGTCGTAGCTGATTCTTTCATTTCTCCTTCATGCTGGCCCCCTATGGATGGTGTGGTTGTGTGGAGTCTTTTTCCACGGGACTCAAGACAGCTGGCCCAATGAAGGCTACCCAGCAGCCAGTGACCTCTTTCGCTCCTTTTATTCTTTCTGCACAAAGCCCTTTTATGAAATTGTTCTCACATCTAAGCCTCCTCCCAGGCTCCAGGGTAGACACGTATAACATCTTTTGAATGTCCTGGGAGATGTATCCTTCCGCCTTTTCCTCAATACAGCTAAAGAGTTCACATGATGTTGACTCTACCAAACATTTTTTCCCTGAAGAAACAGTTGCTGGCTGCAGTATTTCATATGAAGCCGTTAGCCTTGTTGTTCATGGCTTTAGAAGTAGAAAAAGTAGGAAGATTAAGTGGGGCAGTTGGGGAATGCATTATGATACCTAGTAATGTGTAATACAGAAATAACAAAAGCAAGTAAAGGTCTGATTCTTTATGTTAGATGATTCAGAACCTACCTTTTTTTGTGGTACTGGTGATTGAGCCCAAGGGAGCTCTACTTCTGAACTACATTTACAGCCATTTTATTTTGAAACAAATTCTCACTAAGTTGCTGAGGTTGGCTTCCAACCTGAAATCCTCTTGTCTCAGGCTCTTAACTACTAGGATTACAGGAATACACCATATCTAGATCCAGAAGAAACTTTTAATAAAAAGAGAGGTTTCTAAAGGCAGACAAGTATAGAAATGTTTTTAACCAAAGAATATTAACTTTGATTTTCAAAAATTATTTCTGCATTCATCTGACATCTTCCTTAGGGCTACCTAACCCCTTCCACCTCTGAAGCCTGGGACTGACCTCTATTTGCTCACATAACAGCTGGTCACAAATGCCAGGAAGATAAGTTTAGATGGTGAGGAGAAAACTACTTCCAGTACAACTGATGCTCTGATAGTTCTCTGTATGCATGTGCTTGGACAATTTTTATTTGCTTGCTTTTAGTGATGTTATTATTTAATTTCAAATGGGCAGAAACCTTCCAAGAATAGTATAAAGAACATCAGTATATGCTGTATCCCAATCCATTAGCATTTATATTGTGTATTTATTTGTTTACTTGCTTGTTTCTGTGGCACTGGATATTGAACCCAGGAAAAATCTCCCTCTGTTCTATAAGCCCCGGTCATTTTTATTTCATTTTGTTTTTTTGAAACAGGACCTCAATAAATTTCTGAGGGTCTTGCTAAGTTACTGAGGCTGGCCTTGAACCTGTGATACTTCTATCTCTGTCTACCAAGTACTGAGATTACAGGCATGTTCCACTATAATTCTCTGGTTGATTTTTATTTTTTTTAAATAATGCAGCCTTTAGCTACTGCTATGGTTTGAGTATGTGTGGTGTTGCCCAAAGGTCTATATGTAAAGGCTTTGTTTGGGGATGACATTATTGGGAGATGCTATGGACCTTTCAGAGGGGGAGCCTAATGGAAAGTCTTTTAAGTCAGTGGGTGTGTGCCCTGAAAGAGGATTGTGGGATCATGGGACCATGGTCTCTCTTTCTCCTTCTCTGGTGTCTTGTTCATATGCAGGAAGTTTGCTTTGCCATGAGTTCCTACAATCACCCCACCAGAGGACCAAACCAACAGGGCCACTCAATCTAATCTTGTACCTGAACTTCAGATCAACAAACCAAAACCAACCTTCTTTAAGTCAGCCAGTGTCAGTGATAGCATGATATAGTGATATAAAGTTGACTAATATAACTATGCTCAACCTCTAATTGGGGACTTGGGATTTTTACATAATTACTAAAATAGGGCCAAATGGACCAATCAACAGTAGGCACTTTTCAGTTCAGAATTTAAATCTGATCACACTGTAAAGATAGAGTTACACCTGAAGAAACGGATGAAGGATGGTGTTAGAAACTTGAAAAATAGAAGACAATTATACAACATTGAAAGTGAGAGACCTGGGCATGGTGAGGCATCCTTGTAATTCCAGTACTTAGGAGTACCACAAGTTGTGCGCAGGTATTTTTATGTCACTCTATATTCCAATATGATGAAAAATTACAATATAATAAATAATTAAATAAGGGATGATTCTCTTTGAAATATTACACACGCACACACACACACACATACATATCTCATTCAGTACTAAAAAAACATGAAAAAAATAGATGAGAAAGACAATAAAAGGTCATTCAAATTTCCCAACTCATTCAATGAAAGCAACTATAACCCTAATACAAAAACCATACAGGTTTAGGGATAAAGAAGAAATCTCTGGACTATCAATTATATTTCTTAATAAATTAAAGAACACATTTATTATGTTAAAACATTGTTTCAACAGATCTTAGAATATGCCATATACCCCTTGATCAAAAATCAAAATCAGCATCTGTTTCTATTTTTTTTTTTTTTTTTTGGTGGTACTGGGGTTCCTGGAAGCCCTTCTACCTCCGGGCTACACTCCCAGACCTATTTTTACATTTTTATTTGGAAACAGGGTCTCCTAAGCCAGCGCGCGCGGCTGGCTTCGAACCTGCGTGATCCTCCTGTCTCTGCCTCCCAAGCGCGGGGATTACAAGCGTGCGCCACCACGCCCAGCCTATCTGTTTCTATTTTTTAAAGGTATATGCAAATAGGACAAAAAGGACACTTATTTTATAAATGTTGCTATCGGACGTTGAGCAAACACTTCTCCTAAGGGTAAGTGTTTTAAACATACTCATCAGAGTCAAGAAGATGATAAATATGTCCACCATCACCATTGCTCTTGGCAATCCTGGCCAAAGAAAAAGATAAAGATAGCTATAGAAGTGTATATTTATTCTGTAAGCAATGAAATAGAAAAACTCATCATTTCTCATCATTTTATTTTCACATGCTCTTATTGGTGCATAATAATTATACATCATAATGAGGTTCAGAGTGATAGGAACAGAGCCCATAGCACTTAGTATGTTTCCCTCCCACCCCCATACATATTATTGATTGGTTTAGGAAAAAAAAAAAACTAGAATCAACAAATGAGATGGCATTAAGTTAAAAATCTTTTTTGCAGAAAAAGAAACAAGAGTCTGAAGAAAAAGCCTACAGAATAGGAGTAAACTTAGCCAATTGGTCCTCTAAAAAAGGACCAATATCTAGAATATACGAAGGCTTATTATTTCTGATGATAGGATACTCTATATCAAAGCCCTAAGAGATTTGAAAGGGAAAAAAAACTATAAAAGAAAAGACTGGAGCTATGATATGATGCAACAGGGTCACAGTCAAAGAAAACAGGGCACCGAGGAGAGGTCTACGCTCCCTGCTCCCTGCAGCGTTATTCACATTAGTGGAGACATGAGAACAACTGAAGGAACCATTGGCAGATGAACAGACACAAAATGTGATCCATACATATGATAGAATAGTATTCAGTTTATAAAAAAAGAGAGACATTTGTGACAACGTGGACAACGGACCTGGAGGGCATTATTCTCAGTGGATAGGCCAGTCACAACAGGACAAACACTGCAGAATTCCACTTGAAAAGGTGTCTATAGCAGTTCAACTCAGAAGCAGCAAATATCAGAATGGCTGCCTGGAGGGGAAAATGGAGGATCGGACCAGTACATTCCAGAGATCTTCTTCACAATATGGTGCCTGCCATTAACAAAATGGTATTGTGGGCTTTAAAATATATCGAAACAGTGGAAGTCATATTAAATGCTATGACCACAAAAAAAAACACAATGAAAACATAACCAAGGGACACAAGGATGTATGGGGAGGAGTTGGATGGTCTGTTCCGTGGATGGTGAGCATGCTCTCACAGTGTTTACATGTTCCCAACCTCATCAAACTGTTCACATTAAATAGGTTCAGTCTTAGGCACAAGCCTGTAATCCTAGTTCTTGGAAGGCTAGATAGAGGATCGTAGATTCCAGGCCAGCTTCAGCAACGTAGCAAGGCCCTCAGACTTAATGAGACCCTATTTCCAAATAAAAAATAAAATAAGGCTGAGGGTATAGCTTAGAAGTAGAATGCCCCTGAGCTCAATCCTCAGTACCAAAATACTACTACTACTATTGCTATACTAATACTAATACTAATAACAATAATAAAATAAAAAGTGCAGTCTTTACACATCAGCTATACTTCAGTAAAGCTATTTTAAAGGCTCTTAGTAGAGTTATCCAACAAAGACTAAAAGAGCTACTAAGCTTTAAAAATATAAACAATCAATTGCTTTCATTATATTAGTGATCATCAATTAGAAAATACAATACAGCTAAAAGATAGCAATCATAATAGTAACAGAAAGTATGAGACACCTCAGGAAAAACAACAGTGAATATATGCAATAGTGATATGAAAAGCATAAAAAAACGTTCACTGGAGAGAACATGTATTCATCAGCATTCTTGCAGCTATAGTCTAAAAATGGACCATGTAACTTAGAGGAAAGATTTATTTTCTTACAGTCTTAGGTTCCCTCTACATGAGGCCGGGGACTGCAGATCACAGGGCTTGGCTGTCGGACGTGGTGGGAGAGCACATGGGCTGCGCTCTTTAAGTCACAGAGACTGGAAGTAAGAAAGAGAGCGAGTACAGGGGAGGAGGAGTCATATATAATCCTCAAGGCTGTACCCATCTCCAGTCAAGGCCTCAGGCCTATGGGGTGTGCCATTACAATGGATTTATTTGCTTCTGGGATTATAACCCTCATAGCTCAATCACATCAGCTTCAAACATTAGTAAGTGAACTCTTTAGGGGGCATTTTATATCTGTTTCTAACAGGAAAATACACACAAAGAGCCAAGAATATTTTGTTAAGAAATAACAAAAACATGCAATCACTTGCTCTAAGAAATACTAAAGAAAATTATAAAGCTGTGGTAGTTTTAAAAACACTGCTTTGACTCAGAAGTAAACAAGTGGATCAAATTTACACAGTAGGGAACCCAGAGACCAAAGACCCACATACATATGATAATTTATAAATAGTGATAATTTAAGTCATTTGTGAAAGAAAGGCTCCTATACTAAATGGTATTGTAACCATTCACTGCATTTGGAAGTGTGTGTGTGTGTGTGTGTGTGTGTGTGTGTGTGTGTGTGTGTGTGCACATGCCTATCTGTAGCTGTAGAGAAAGAAGAGACAGAGAAAAAGTGGAATATACTACATCACCTTTATACAAAAATAATTTTAGGTGGTGAACAGCTAAAAGTCGAAGGAAAACTACTAAAGGTATACTAGGGAAAAGTAACAGAGAACGCATTCAAAATTTTAAAGATAAGACCTACCGAGCCAGGGGCAGTGGTGCACACATCGGCAGTCTCACCCACTGGTGAAGCTGGGTCACTTGAAGCCAAGAGTTCCAGACCTGCCTGGGAAACACAGAGACCCCCTTCTATTACAAATGAAAAAGAAGACTTACTGGAGTTATTTTTTTTAAATGTGGTATATGAGAAAAGAGTGAAAAAGTCAACTTTGCAATCATTTATAAATTGCTTTAAAAAAAACACTATAAACCAATGTGATAACCAAATGATGGCTGAAGGAAAAATCAGCAACATGACGGACGAGTGGACACAATGATAAAATTTAAATACATAAAGAGCTCCTAGTAAGAAGAGATCACTACATGAATAGAAAAGTGAGCAAAACACACTAAGAGGCAATTCCCAGAAGACAACATACAAAGCCCAATTAACATGTGGAAAAATGCTTAGCCTAGAAAGTAATCAGGTAAAAGCAAATTAAAAGAACAATGAACACCAAGTCCTGTCCATCAGACAGGCGAAAACAGAAAATGCTGATGATACCAAGTACAGGCATATACATATATATATATATATATATATATATATATATATATATATATACACTAAGCTGTTGTAGATCCTGATTTTGAGTATAAATTAAACTTAGCAACTGCAACTTGGTGTCATATAGCAAAATGAAACTACACATCTCTCTCCACTCTTTTGTATGGGGTACTAGGGATCAAACTCAGGGTTATTCTACCTCTGAGCTACACCCCAGCCTAATTTTATTCCTATTATTATTATTATTATTATTATTATTATTATTATTATTTACAAAAGGGGTCTCCCTAACTTGCTGAAGGCCTTGCTAAATTGCCAAGGCTGGCGTTGATTCTCCTGTGTTAGCTTCCCAAGTATTGGAACTAGAGCCCTGCACCGCCATGCCTTGCTCATATCTTTTAACTTAGAAATCCTAAGTCTGGGCAGCTAACCTTTAAAACCACCAAAGATGCATGCAATCAGGTATTTGTAAAATGGTTAATATTATTTTCAATAGAGAAAAAGTAGATGTAACTTAAAATCCTTAATATCCAATGGTTATATAATATATGGTAGATGCAAAGTATAGAGCACTAAGCAGGCATGAAAAAAAAAAGAAGATACACATAAGTTGCAGTTAAAGTATCTGCAGTCACGGTCAGTTATAAACTAACCAGCATTCATCTTTACCAACTAAACTTTAATTTCACTTGAAGTAACAATGTGTCCAGATACAGAATTTCTTGCAGAGAAGGGTACCTAATGCTACTGAAGCAGAAATGAGTGGGCTTCTTGAAAAGCTCATTAAAAGGGTCCAGTTAAAACATAAGCCTATTTTTGCATCTCCCCTGAGTCTTTCTTTCTTATTCTTGTCTAGAATCAGGATTTGATGGCTCCAGCTCCAGTAACAACTTTGGACCATAGTAGGCTAAGAATAACATAACAGAAAATGGAATGAATAAAAAACAAAGAGCGCTTTTAGAACAATATAAATATTTTACGTGAAAGTCTGATTTATGTTTTATGAACCATGTAAATATGCCTGTATAGAGATGTATGCATACATCCGTGTGTATACAGACAAGTCTTTATTGCTATATCCAAACGGCACAAGCATCTTCTTATGGAGAGAGGAGACTAATCTGATGGGTAAAGGGGAACTTCCTTTTTGTGTTTTTTATATTTCTTATCCTCTTACTTTTCAAATGTTTTAGTTTTAAAAATTATATTAACGTGTTATTTTAGAAATCTGAAAAACAACTAAATACATATTGCCTTGTATTGCAACGATAAGTTTAGGTGTGACTATTCATTTCTGTTAGACTCCTTCAAGCATTGAAACTTTGATAAAATAGCACTAAGGCCAAAAAAGAACTTATGGATTTTCTTTGTGTGTGTGTGTGTGTGTGTGTGTGTGTGTGTGTGTGTGTGTGGTACTGGGGATGGAACCCAAAGGCTTTTCTACTTCTGGGTTATACTCCCAGACCTATTTTATATTTTATTTGGAAACAGAGTCTCACTAAGTTGCTGGGAGCCTCACTAAGTAGCTGAGGCTGGCTTCAAACCTGTGCGATCCTCCTGTCTCAGCCTCCCAAGCGCGGGGATTAGAAGTGTGCACCACCACACCCAGCAACTTATAGATTTTCTAGTTCTACTTTAGAATTTGACAGATGACTGTCCATCACCTTAGGAATATGGATAACCCATCTTACTGAAATCCCAGTTCTTGGAAGGCTAAAACAGGAGGATCACAATTTGGAGGCCGACCTCAGCAACTTAGTCAGACTCTGTTTCGAAATAAAAAATAAAATGGGTTGGGGTATAGCTCAGAAGTAGAGTTCCCCTTAGTTCAAGCTCCAGTACCCTTGAAAAACTCTCTAAAAAATAAAATAAGAAATGCAGCTACCTAGAAGCATAGATCTGGAAGAGCTCACTAATTAAAAACAACATGGATGTATGAAATGCACTGAAGACCCTACTATTATCCAGGTGCTCTCCTGTGTACGTTATCATGTATTCTCCATTTCAACCCTGTGTGACACCCATAATGTTTATATTGTGTAGAGGAGAAAAGTCAGTTTGAGGGGGCTTATGTAATCAGTTTCCCAGAAGAGGCACATCAGTGAAGAAAATGGCCATCTTCAAAGCCGCCCGCTCCTGCCTCTGGCTTCCACGCTGCCACCCACAGAGCCCCCTGAGCAGAGCATCCATGCCCCAGTGAGTCCTAGCAGCACTGAAGTTAATTTCCCCCATGATTATTTATTTGCTGAGTCTTACTCAGCAGCCACCAGAGAACCTCACCCTCAGGAGACCGTCACACTAGACCGCCCATGTGGGCCATTTGATTTAAAGTTGGGTCCAAGTTGCCAAAGGAAGAATGTCAGTTGTCCCATTAATTGAAATGGCATAGCATAAAACGTCAATGACGCATGGCCAAGAGGCTCGCAGAAAACACGCGGGCAGTCATGGTGTGTAGGCCGGGGACTGCAAAGTTGCAAGAGGCGGTTCCCTCCGCTGGAGCCTACAAATCAGTCTGCACTTTGTTTTCCAGAAAGTCAGCTTCAGGACCAGAGACACTCTGGTTTTCTCAGTGGAAACCAATCCAGTGGCAAGCAGAAGGTAGAGCAGGGCAAAGGAGAATTCTATAGGCAAAGACCCTGAAAAGCCTCTCCACATGATGAGAAAGTCAAGAATCCTCAAGTTCCTTGAGGGTATTAGTTTTCTCATAGGCTTTTTAAAATTTATATCTATATTTGCATGTATGTGTATTATAAAAACATAGTATGTTTAATATATAAGCTATATGAACACACACACACATGTATATATGTATATATGTACTAGAGGTTGAATCCAGAAAGAGCGAAAACACCAGCCCTACTTCATTTTCTTTTTTTTTTAAAATTTTTTATTGGTGCACTGTATTCATACATCATAGTGGGATACAAAGAAAACTTTTGTAGACATACATGCACACATCGCCAGTCAACCCCCACCCGATCCCCACCCCATTCCCTCCCCATCCCTCCTTCCCATGCTTGGCTTAGTGGTTGACATCTAGTAGTATAGCAATTTATCCAAAATTAAAAATGATAATCTCATTTTCTATTTTGAAACAGGGCCTCACTAAGTTGCTGAGGCTGGCCTCAAACCTACAGTCTCCTATTTCAACCTCCCAGCTACAGGGATTACAGGCATGTGCCACCGCTCCAGGATTTTTTTAGTGTTTTAAAAATCTTTCTTTTCCTAAAACTTCACTCAAAATTTGTATCCATGAAGGTGTGTCATCTTTGATGTTGAGTTTCCACAAAATTGCTTAGAATTATATAGAATTGATGAAAAAAAGAATCACCTGATTCAAAGTATACTGAGTCTCAACTAGAGTAAGTAAAATAATTGATGTGACAAAAATAATTTATATGCATCGTTTAAGGAGAAAGATTCTACCAGAGTATCATAATATCCCATCTTTATGCATGAAGGGAGAAATAAATTCCAAAGTTCCTATGGCTAACAGACAAAAACAACTATTTAGCATATCTTCCAAAATTATCAACATTAATATGCATGTTGTTATCCAAAATACCCAATTAACATAACACAATTGACAAGCTTGATCTAATGGATATACATGGAGCCCTGCGCCATGATTAGAGGATAAAACTAATCACATAGCAAGCCACAAAACAAGGCCCAGTAAGTGGCCAAGAACTGCATTTGCATCATAAGGGCAATAAACTCTGAAATATACTTTAAAAGATAACTCATGTTTTAATATTTAGAAATTAAAAAACACATTTGTAAATAATGTGTGGTTCATAGAATAAATCATAGATATTACCTTATATCAGAAACAGAACTGAAAATGTCTCTGGACTTTACCTCACCTGTACCAAAGCTTATTTTTTTAAAATAAAAATCCTGTGTGTGTGTGTGTGTGTGTGTGTGTGTGTGTGTGTGTGTGTGTGTTACTGGGCATTGAACCCAGGAGGACACTCTACCACTGAACTATACCCCAGCCCTTTTTTTCATTTATTAATTTTTATTTTAAGACAAAGTCTTGCTAAGTTGCTGAGGCTGGCCTTCAGCCTACAATTATGCTCCTGTCTCAGCCTCCCAAATACTGGTATTAGAGGCGTGCACCACCACATCAGGTGAATCTTATGCTAGTCATTTATTTCTTAGCGGTAAATCTCAACAGTAAGCTCACTGCCCTGAGGAGGCTTCTATCCTGAGTGGGTAAGGGGGTAAAAAATTAAACAATGGACCAGTCTTGTGCATTCAAATCTTAGTTCCATCACCAGCTGTGCAACCGTGGATAAGTGGCATCCTTTTTGTGTCTCTATTTCTGCGTCTAAAATGGGACTAACAGCCTATAAGGCTTCATGATAACTGAGTAGACACAGCGTATCTATCTCCGTGCTGTTAGAGCAGTGCTCAGCTAAAGGAAGCACCTCACGGTTCTCTTGTTCTTCAGTTCTCCTAGAATATCACTGGTCAGAGGCCAGTGGTATCTGGAAGCAGGAAAGCCTTTGCAAAAGCTCTAAAATCACATTTCAAAAGGCTCTCTTCTCTGCCTGTGGTTGAATCTATTGCTGTATTTCAGTTGAACCATAGTTACAAATTATCACCTTTCTCCCCATTTTCGGCTTTGTAGAGGATTTGGTAATATTTTGGATTATTGTTAATTCATTCGTTCTGGAGTCTTTCCAACAGCAGACCCTCCTCAGATCAGACCCAGAGGAGAGAGATGACATCTGTAAATTCTAGGATTGTCTCATTCTGCAATGGTGACGTAGAGTTTATATACTGTATCATCCTATCAGATAATAAAGAATTGCATTCTATGCAAGGAGAATTGAAAATCGAGTCTGATTAAAGCTATCTTGGTAATACACAGGGACTTGTTTGTAATACGCATGCTTTTGGTTAAGAATACACAGCTCTATCCTAAGAAGGTTTTGGAGTTGTTCTTGTGTTTTGTCATGCCCACAAGAAGGATCGCTCGGAGCAGGAGGGGTGAAGTTGATTCTTCTGTTCTCTGAACAAGAGCCACCGAGCCAAACCTCTCATTTGAAGGGTGGCAGAACTTCCTCTCTCCACTCTTGCAGGTGGTGTGTTGGAGTGGAATGCCCCTCAGCTGCTTCTGAGGCGTGAAAGGAGGACGAGTGACTCATCTGACAGTGTAGAGGAAAACCAGGACAAGGGAGCAGGTCTGTGCCTTGACAGCTGCCTTCACAAGACTGTTTAACATCCTCTCCTCCTCCTCCTCCTCCTCCTCCTCCTCCTCCTCCTCCAACTCCTCCTCCAACTCCTCCTCCTCCACCTCCTTCTGTCTCTTCCTCTCTCTCTCTTTCTCTCTCTCTCTTCCCCCACTTCACCTTCACTGCCTATAGGCACATGTGTGCATCAGGCTGTCCCCACCCCCCATTGGTCTGGCTGTCTTCAATTTGGGGGGAAGTCAGGGACGAGGCCCCTCTACATTTTCTAATACAACCACAGCTCTCGCACTTGGTGAAAGAGACTCGCCAACCATTTATAAAGGGCCTTCAGTTCTTTGTAAGCACAAATTACTACCAAGAATCTGTGAAAGAAAAGGGGTGAGTCTAAGGTCCCATTACCTCTAATATATACAAATTTGTGCCTATTTTAGAATTAGAAATATTAAACAGTTTATGCAAATTGAGTTTTTCCCATGTATAAATATTCAACTTATAATGTTGGAAACATGAATTAATAAGCAATCTTGCCATCATCATCTTTTCTGGGATTGTTTCTTTCTTTTGTTTTTCTTTCTTTTTGTGGTACTGGGGGCTTCTTTCTCTAAGCAAGACCCCAACTCTATATATACATATATACATTTTTTAAAAACAGGATCCTGCTAAGTTACCATTTGCTGGCCTCAAACCTGAGGTCCTCCTGTCTCAACCTGCCAAGTCCTGGTATTACCAGTGTGCTCCATTGTGCCCAGCAAAAAAAAATATTTCCTTTTGAACTCAAAACATCATTAGAGTTAGGTTCAATGATTCTAGTAATTTTAGACCATGTACTAGCATATCAAAGAAAATTCTTTTTTGGATAAAGCCAGATGATGCTAATATCTCTTAGGGAATTACCCCCAAAATTTATACATGAAAAAAAAACATAAATGATATTACCCACAAACAAGGAATAAGTACTCAGACTAATAATAAGAAAACAAAGTACCCAATGAAAGTTAGATAGAAACCACGGGAGGCTTTTAAACAAAATGTACTGGTACCCCGGGTTCTCCTAAAATAAATAAATAAATAAATAAATAAATAAATAAATAAATAAATAAATAAAAGAAACTACGCAGTTCAGTCAGAGCTGATGGGAATGTCCTCCTAATGGAACCAATTTTGCAGAGTAATTGCAAATAAAGCAATTTAGTGGCTTTTTTGGAATAGCACAGAATATCTGAAGGATATAAGAGCATCCACCATTCATGGGACATAGCCCTGTTACTGGAAGGGCTGTGTCCCTATCACAACCCTGGCATTCCAGAGATGCCCTCAAAGGCTTTAACTAATTAATTTCCTTGTACTCTATTGTATTAGGTAGTTCCACAGTGAGGAATGATGACTAATTTGATCATAAAATAGCTTCTATTAAATCAGAGGCTTAAAAATAATACTGAAATGCAGTGAGTGGGGGCGGAGGGGAGAATGATCATAAGAAGGTTATCATCAGTTGTCTTAACTACGCAGGGTCAACTCAGCCCTTGGTCCTTCATTCCCAATTAGGATAAAAACCCAGAAGTAACCCTTTTCCAACTCTTTAATCTGTATATCCTCCTGTGAAAAGAAAATGAGAACTTTGGAAAAAATAAACTGAACCCATGTTTTATAGCTTCATAGAGTCCAAGCTAGTGTTGACACTAGAGAGAGGTTGTTGGGGTAAGCAGCTATTATGTCTGGAAGAGGCCAGTGCCTGTGGTGTTCTATACAAACTGCAAACTTTGGAAGTCTTACTTAGTCTTCAGACAGGTTGAAGGACAGTAAAGACCATAGGCCCATAAGGAAATTGATTAGGGGTAACCCTCTGCATAGAGGTTCTGTACCACTCTGTCCCTAAGATCTCTGACTTTTTCATGCACATGCTAAATATTCCCTATTCTGGGAGGCCTACTCTGAAATCCAAATTCTGGGGTCAAGACTCCCCTGGGAACCTCTATAACAGTCTACACCCACCATCACAGTACCACTGCATTAAGAGGCCTTACAAATGCCCGTAAACCTGGACTTCCAAAGGCGGTTTCCCTGGGAACCAACAGTGCCTGGTACGTACTCAGCCTCATCAGCATTTGCTAAATACATGAATGAATGAATGAATGAATGAATGACAAATGAATGATGAAGGGATGGCTTAGCCTTGATAACTGGCTTTCAAAGATCTCTGCTAACAAGTCTCATGCCTGAAGGGTTTTCAATAGTTCATCTTCCAGCCCAGGTATTTTACTTTTGGAATTAGTTTGCTCATTCTGAAATGATGTGGTACCACCTAAACACTTCCCCAGCAGCTTTAGAGTTGCAATTCTGTATGCACTTGCAGCATGTGGTGTTGATAAAATCATGTCATGCCTGCTGTACAAACTGTTTGCAAAGGGTCCCTATACACCTTCATGCAGAAGCCATCACAAAGCTTTTAGCATGGTACCTAATACACAGCAGGTACTTAATAAATGCTAGCTGAGTGGATGCGTGCACAAAATAACTCTTGCTCAGGAAAACACACTGATAATAAAATTTGCAGATGTCCACAAAGTCTTCACTCAGGTCAGGAAAGCTGAGCAAATTAAGACAAATGTAGAAAATTCCTGTGGGAATTATTAACCAAACACTGCTAGGATTGATTTACATGAATCACTACCTTAGCAACCAATTTAGTGTAGTGCTCTTTAAAAAAAATGGTGTGTGTCATAGCAAATATATAATACCTTAATTAGCGATTGTCAATCAATGTTCTTTCTACTAGATGCTTGTATTCAGGTGGACAGGTAGAGCATCTTGGTTTCTGGTCTTCCTAGCCTGAAGAATTTCTGGTCCTGCCTAGTGTGATGAATTGACTGTGTATTTCCTTTAATCACTTCAAAGGATACAGAGAACTCTAAAGGCAAACAGTACCATTTTCTTCTCTTTTGGTGAGGCTCTTCCGTAAATGTCTCAGAATGTTTGTTGTGCAAATAATATTTCTGGCCTGTCCTGATTTTCTGATATCTTCGGGAAATGTTAATCTAATCAAAGATTATTAAACTCCATTGACATTCTGGAGAAGTCACCGGAGTTATGACTCAAGAATTCAGACGACACCAAGAAGGCAGTGACCCGAGCAAACTCATACAAAGGGATTTGAAACAAATTTTTCAATTTAAGATATAGAATAAATGGAATAGTAAACATTTCCTCCAAACCATGAAGAATATCTGGCATTAATATCAACGGGAGCTTTTCAAACAGATTTCCTTTCTCATGCTGAAAGCATGAGTCCTCTGGGATTGCTCAGGTGCAAGTTGCTTTTATTTCACCATTATCTGATACCTCATTTTTAAATCAAAAATTAAAAAAAAATCTCTTGAATTTAGGAGAATGTGGCAGGCAGGTCATTGTGTCATATACTATTAAAACTAAAGGAAGGAAATTGTAAAAAAATCTAAGAGCTCAAATTATAGTATATTTGGGGCACTAAAGATATCATTTTATTCTCTTGTGAAGCTCAAAAAGGAACACTTCTTTACATTTCATCAAATGGAAGTTAAAAACTACCTAAATCAGTGTTTTGTAGGATTGATAAATCTTCCAAATAATGCTTGCTGAGAGAAATTGAAAACTTAGATTTCTAACCCATAAATAATAATGGAGGACTTCCGGGAAGATGGCGACTGAGAAAAGCGGGGCTTAAGAGTCCCGCTAACAACCAATCTCCATTACCACAAAAAGAGCGCCTTTCATAGCCAGAAAACACCATCACCAGAAAAACAAAAAAAACCACCAGGCTCCAGAGAGAAAGCGGACTGAGAACAGAGCTCAGGGCCACAGAGGAGACACACGAGCCCGAGGACGCGGCAGCAGCGCCATACTGCCGGCGGCAGCAGCGAACTCAACGGACGGCTACAGCAAGCCAGGTGAGCCGCTGCGGAACAGCCAGGCGGGATCTTTCGGCGCAGACAGCATTTAAAGCTCCATTGGCTGAGCTCAGCACACGCTGCAGGGATTCAGAGTGGAAATCAAAACCAGAGAAGAAAAAATACGCCAGCCTCATGGCCGAGGGCGTGGCAGAGGCGCCATATTGCCACCGGCGGCGGCAGCAGCAGTGAATTCACGGAGTCCAGTACAGCTACATCTGCGTACTCAAGAACAGTGAGTCAAATTGCGGGCCACAGAGGAGAAATCGCAGTATTGGGCCTCCTGGGACTTGACCCAGTGAGGGAGTGGTGGTGGCAGAGATATCACACCATAGGAGAACGTGCAACCTGGCACCCCCCATAGTTTAAAGCAGCCTCTATCGACTCCCTGGGTCGGACACTCTGTGATACAACCCAGTAAAGGAGTAGTGGGGTCTGAGATAATACAGACTCGAGATCCAGAGCACCTTAAGCGAAGTCATAGTGACCCAAGGGAAGAACCCAGAGAAGGCACAAACCTCTGAAATCATGGGAAAGAGGAATAACACTGGAGTAATGAATGTGCACAGCCCCACAACATCAGAACCTGATAAAACAGAAAATCAGAGATTTCTAGAAGATCAAATCAGGAAAATAACTGTAGAAATAATAGAGGTGCTTCGAAAAGAACTCAGAGAGAGCCAAAAACAGATAAAGGATGCAATTAATGAAGTAAAGGCCTCAATTCAAAGCACAAACAACCGATTAGACCACATGGAGAACAGAATCTCGCTCTTAGAAGATGAGCAATCCAAAAATGAATGCATAGTTTCTAATCTAGAAAAAGATATCCAACAGCAGGAATCTGACATTGAAGAAATATGGGCCCATCTTAAGAGAGCTAACCTAAGAATAATTGGAATAGAGGAGGGAAAAGAAAGTGATACCAAAAGGATCAACAATCTCTTCAAGGAAGTAATAGCAGAAAATTTTCCAAACATAGAGCAAGAGGTTGATACACAGGTCCAGGAAACTTATAGAACTCCCTTTAGACAGGATCCGAGAAGAGGATCCCCACGCCATATAATTGTCAAAATGACCAATGTGGAAGCCAAGCAGAGAATCTTAAAGGCAACAAAAACAAAGGGCCAACTGACATTCAGAGGCAAACCAATTAGAATCACTCCAGACTTCCCAAACCAAGTCATGAGAGCCAGAAGGGCTTGGAGTAACATATTCCAAACTCTGAAAGAAAACAACTTCCAGCCAAAAATTTCCTATCCAGCAAAACTTTCTATCAAATTAGATGGAGAAATAAGAAGCTTCCATGACAAACAGAAACTGAAGGAATTTATGTCTTCAAAACCAGCGCTAGAGAAAATACTCAAAGAGATAAACTACAAAGAAGAAATAGGTAACACTCACCAGAACCAGAGAAACAAGAGTTTCCATCTAACAGACAACTAAGATTGGTTATCTGTGGAGATTCATTATTTATGTTAGTCTTTTACCTATCTCTAAGTTGTATTGTTTGCCTTTATTGTTGTTAATTTTTAGGATTTCTAGTTGGAATATTAATATACCTTCAGATATAGCATTTGGAAATATTTTATCCAATTCTATTAGTAACTTTTAACTCTGTTTACATTGTCTTTGGATATACAATATTTTCTTTTATTTTTTAGGGAGTTTGTATATTCTTCTGTTGCCTGTGCCATTGAAATCATATCCAAGAAATCACTGCCAATTTCAATGTTGTGAGGTTTTATGACCCAGATTTTCTCCTAAAAGTTTATAGTCTTAAGATTTATATTTAGGTCTTTTATCTATTTTGAGTTAATACTTGTATATGGGATTAGGTAAAGGTCCAATTTTATTCTTTTCCATGTAATTATTATTTTTCAACAATATTTAGTTAAAAGATTATTATTTCCACCACCAAATGTTCGTGGAAACCTTGTCAAAAATAACTTGACAATATAGGGAAGAATTTAGCTCTAGGCTTGTATTTAACTCCAATGGTCTATATATCTGCCTTTAGAACAGTACTACACTGTTTCAATTATTGTAGCTTTATATGGTTTGAAATCAGAAAATATATATCTGCTAGCTTTGTTCTTTTTCAAGATCGTTTTGGGTATCTAGAATTCATATTCCATATTAGGATAGATTTTTTTCTGAAAAATAAATATATAAATATATGATAGTTTCACCCAAAAAACAGAAAAAAATACGCTCTAGTAAGAAAGAAAGCAAAAAGAAATATTGAAATGCTATCTTTAAATCATCAAACACTTGGTATCAGACAAATGAAACTGTTATGTGAGATTATCATTTTTAATTTTGGATAAATTGCTATAATACTAGATGTCAACCACTAAGCCAAGCATGGGAAGGAGGGATGGGGAGAGAATGGGGTGGGGATCGGGTGGGGGCTGACTGGGCGATGTGTGCATGTATGTCTACAAAAGTTTGTATCCCACTATGATGTATGAATACAGTGCACCAATAAAATAAAATTAAAAAATAATAATAATAATAATGGATAATAAATTATAATTATGCAATTTTTAAACAAAGCCCTTTGCATATTAATTCTACCAGTGCAATAAACCCATGAAAGAATCAGAATATTTTTCCTATTTTGCAGATAAAGAAACTGATAAATAGTCAGGTGACATGAGTGGGGCTGAATTGTACAAAAGTATCTCCTCTTTTTACTAAATCCAAAAATATCAAGCTGGGCGTGGTGGCACATGCTTGTAATCCCCGCACTTGGGAGGCTGAGACAGGAGGATCGCACAGGTTCAAAGCCAGCCTCAGCTACTTAGTGAGGCTCTCAGCAACTTTGCGAGACCCTGTTTCCAAATAAAATATAAAATAGGTCTGAGAGTAAAGCCCTGAGGTAGAAAGCCCCATGGTCCCACTCCCAGTACCACCAAAAAATAAATAAATAAATCCAAAGATACCAAATCTTCCTTTGATAAACAGTTATAGTAAAAAGCAAAATACATCATGTTTTGCCAATTCCATTTTAATTCAGTTTGGTGATAGCTAAAATCATTTTGCACAAGCATACTGAGTTCCTATGAAGAGAAAATGAATTGGATTTTTGCTCAAATATATGGGAGATCAAGGAGAATGCAATGATCTCTCTCTCTCTCTCTCTCTCTCTCTCTCTCTCTCTCTCTCTCTCTCTCTCTCTCTCTTTCTCTCTCTTACTCTCAACTTGAAGTAAGAAAGCTAGAGTCCATCTGTGAGACCATAAAGCAAGTCCTGCCTAAGAAAACCTGGCCATATGAAAGTAGTTTTTGGATGGATGCCACCAGCAAATACATTTTTTAAAAATGGTTCAATTCCCATTAAAATACCAGTGGCATTCTTCAGAGACCTAGAAAAATCAATCATGAACTTTAAACGGAGAAAGAAAAGACCTAGAATAGCCAAAGCAATTCTCAACAAAAGAAACATGCAAGAGGCATTACAATCCCAGACTTCAAACTATACTATAGAGCAATAGTAGTAAAAACAGCATGGTACTGGCACAATAACAGATTTGCTGACCAGTGGATTAGAATAGAAGATACAGAAACAAACCCACACATCTTTAGTCAATTAATCTTTGACAAAGGGGCCAGACACATACGCTGGAGAAAAGACAGCCTTTTCAACAAGTGGTGCTGGGAGAACTGGCTAACCATTTGTAAAACGATGAATCTAAACCCCTATATCTTACCATGCACAGGAATCAACTCAAGATGGATCAAAGACTTAGAAATTAGACCTGAGACGGTGAAGTTAGTAGAGGAGAGCATAGGTTCAACACTACAACATATTGGCACAGGCAGTAACTTTCTCAACAAAACCTCCAAAGTTCAGGAAATTAAAGCAAGAATTAACAAGTGGGATAGCATCAAACTAAAAAGTTTCTTCTTATCAAAGGAAACTATCAATAACCTAAAGAGGAAGCCTACAGAATGGGAAAAGATCTTTACCAACCACCATTCTGATAGGGGGATAATATCCAGAATATACAAAGAGCTCAAAAGACTCTACACTAGCAAAACAAACAACCCAATCAAGAAATGGGCAAATGAACTAAATAGACACTTCACAAAAGAAGAGATACAAAGGGCCAATAGATACATGAAAAGATGTTCTACATCACTGGCCATCAGGGAGATGCAAATCAAAACTACACTGAGATTCCATCTAACACCAGTCAGAGTGGCAAGCATAAAGAAATCAAATAACAACAAATGCTGGTGAGGATGTGGGGAAAGAGGAACTCTTTTACACTGTTGGTGGGAGTGCAAACTAGTTCAGCCACTATGGAGATCTGTGTGGAGATTCCTAAAAAAGGTGGGAATAGATCCACCATATGATCCAGCTATACCACTCCTGGGTATCTTTCCAAAGGGGTTGAATTCAGAGAAATACAGCAACATATGCATACCTATGTTCATAGCAGCACAATTTGTAATAGCCAAAATATGGAACCAACCCGGATCTCCATCAACAGATGAATGGATAGCAAAACTTTGGGAAAAACACACAATGGAATTCTATTCAGCCATAAAGAAGAACAAAATTATATCATTTGCAAGAAGTTGGAAAGCCCTGGAGAACATTATGTTAAGTGAGATCAGCCAAGCACAGAAGGAGAAGGTACATATGTTTCCTCTAATATGCCCAAACTAGGAAACACAGAGGATACAGGTGGGACTCCAGATAATGGAGGGGAAATATCAGCAAAGTTTGAATGGAAAGATAGGAGAGGAGGAAGGCTGATCTTGATTAATGAGGATCTACATCTGAACATGTGTAAAATTATGAATATGACATGGTTAACCTGGACAACCATTGGTGGGAAGGGGGAAGGGAAAACGGGGTCAGGGGGGAGAGGGCACCAAATATAATTTAAATGTATACTGTTTATGTTCAATTAAAAAAATGTTAAAAGAAAAAAAAATGGTTCAACCTCCACAATCAGAGAAAAGCAAATTAAAACTACATTGGAATTCCATTTAACTCCAGTTAGAATGGCAGTCGATAATACAAATAATATTGGATGCTGGCAAGGATGTGGGGAAATAATAACACTTATACACTGTTGGTGGGATTGTAAATTAGTATAACCACTATGGAAATCAGTATGGCAGTTCCTCAAAAGACTAGGAATGGAACCACCATATTACCCGGTTTTATCACTCTTTGGTATATTCCCCAAAGAATGCAAGTAAGATTACTATAATGACACACGCATACCTGTGTTTATAGCCACACAATTCACAATAGCCAAGTTGCAGAACCAACCTAGGTGTTCATAAACACATGAGTGGATAAAGAAAATATGCTGTTTATATACACTGGCGTTTTACTTCCCATAAAGAAAAACAATAGTATGTCATTTGCAGAAAAATTGGATAGAACTGGAAAACATCATGCTTTGTGAGATCAACCAAACTAAAAATTAAGTACCCTGTGTTCTCTTTCATGTGTAATATCTAGAGAGAAGGGAAAAAAGAAAACACACCTCATAGATTACAGACTTAAATATAAGATCTGATTATGTGAAACTGCTAAAAGAAACATAGAGGAAAAACTCACTGATATGGGCTTCAGCAATTTTTAGGGGGGTATTATAAAAAACTACAAGGCAACAAAAGCAAATATAAACAACTGAAAATACAGAAAAGTATAAATCTTTACAGAAAAGAAAACCAATGAACAAAATGTTAAGTCAATCTATGGAATGGGGAGAAAATATTTGCAACCCATGCATCTGATTAAAGGATTAAAATCCAAACTATATCAATCTGATGGCAAAAAATAACCCATTTTTTAAATTGGCAAAGAATTTGAATATACATTCTTCCCAAAGGATGCATAAAAATTCCCATCAGGTATATAAGAATGTGTTCAACATTACTCATTATCAGGAAGATGCAAATCAAAACTACAATAAGATGTCATCTCATACCTGTCAGGACAGCTATTAAAGATAAAAGATAACAAATGTTGACAAGGTTATAGGAAGATGTAAATGCTGGCATGCTCTGGGAATGTAAATAGGAATAGCTATTGTGAGGACCAGTATGGATGTTCCTCAAAATATTAAAAATAAACTATCAGATGACCCAGAAATCCCATTTCTCAGCATGTAACCAAAGGTGTTGAAATCAGTATCTGAGCAATGTGACTCTTATGTTGATGGCACCATTCTTTCCAATACCTGAGATATAAGAAACAACCTAAATATCCATCAATGAATCAATTGATAAAGTAACTATGGCATGCAAATACAAGGAAATATTCTGCGACCTTAAGAAAGAAAGGAAATTCTTCAATATGCATCTACTTGAATGAATCCAGACGACACCATGCTAAGTGAAATAAGCCTCACACAGAATGACAATCACTCCATGATCTCATCTATATTTGGAATCTAAAATAGACTCTTAGAAGCAGAGAATAGAATTGTAGTTTCTAAAAGGCTGGAGCAGAGGCTGTATGGATATAGAAAGGTTCAGTTATGCAAGATAAATTAATTCTGGAGAGCTAATGTATAACCTCATAATTATAACTAATAATACTATTCTGTATAGTTAAAATTTTCTAAGGAGGTAGATCTTAAGTGTTTTCACCTTTTACCAAAAAGATAACTATGTGAGGTTTTGGATATGCTAGTTAGTTTCATCGTGGTGATTTTTCACCATGTATAAAATTATCATATTGATTTCCTTAAACACATACACTCAAAATAAAATAATGATGTAAAAAATCTTATGATCAATATGAAAAAGATAATTATATTAAAATGGGACAAAAGGATAAACAGAAGTTCTTAAGAAAGAAAATCAAGTGGCTAGTGAAAAGTAAAATACTTTGATCCACAATTTTTTTGGGGGGAAATCACAAGGATTCTGTTGGTGGTGATATAGGAAATAAGACTCACTGCTCATGAGGGTATAAATTGTTCCAATCACCTTGTAAAGCAAGTTCTAGAAATTGACGTTATTCATGTTCCTGGACTTACCAATATCGTGCCTATGTAGCTGTCCAAGAGTAACTTAGATGAACCAAAAAGGATATTCAAAAATGTTCATTCACTCTTTGTGATACCAAAACCACAACAACAACCACAGTCAAGTGATAAAGTACTGTAGCCTAAGCATCCAATAAAATACTATAAAAAGAAAGAATTTAGTGGAATTAAGAAGAAAAGCCATAAAACATAGCTAAGAATAAAAAATTGGAAAAAGATATCCTGGTAGTGTATCATTTATATAATATGTCATGCAATATAACTTATACTAAATGTGCATATTAATAAATATATAACTTTATATAATATATCTATTAGTATACATAAATGTAATAAATACACAATCCATACTTCAGTGTGATCAACATCAATCTGCAGAGTAAAGCCTACAGAAACTACACTGGGGATTTCATGAAGGAAGGATTTATATCTATTCCCTGCATCTACAAGAGTGCCTCAAAGTAGAAGATACTCTAGTTGTCTTTGAATTAAAAAAAAGTGAGTGATTGAATGGATGATTATATCTATGGAGAGAGTGAGAAGAATGAAATGGAGAGTTTTAGTGTATTTATGACTTTCTTTATGAAGTAGTTATGATTCACATAAGTAAAATGATACTATCATTTAAGTCTAGCTAGTGTCCTTTAATTTTTTTAAATACTACGTGACTTAAAACTAAAAATATAAACACACATCTATAGGATATTTTCTTACTTTAAATATAAAAGAATTGCCATGTCCTTCGCACTACTATAAAAAAATCGTTAGAGTTTATTTTTTATTCCATAGGAGGAAACTTTCAGTGCACAAATAAAAGAACTGACCTGAATTTTAAATGTTGTAGAATAAAACTTGAATGGATAGTTGAGTTATTACTCTATTTACAGAGACACAAGTAATAATCTCCTTTACTGCTAAATTGCATTATCACCTCATTTGATTAAATTTAAATGAATTTCTAGAAGCAGTAATCAATTACAAAAGCGAGAGTAGGTATACTTCTAAACAGAGTTAAGTTACCTACCTTTTGCATGATCACATTTATTTTAATTTCCTGATAGAATAAAACAGCAAAAAACATACTACAGGCTAAACACTATTGTAAGAGCTAAATCATTAGAAATATAACATGTAGTTCCTGCTCTCTATGACCCCGCCATGTAATGAGGATTTTTTTTTTCCAGACAAAGGGGCAGTATTTGTAAAGTCCCAAGTAGAGTAAGAAATCAGAGCATATTTGAAGGCATACAAGTAAGACAATCAATCATGGCCTAAAGATGTATTTTAAAGGGGAGAAACTTGGAACCAAGGGAAAGCTACAAGACTATGAAGCACCTTACCAAGCAAGCAACGGTTCTTAGGTTCTCACAGATCAAAAGGCACTATGAAAAATTTCTAAGTTTGGAGTAGATAATTCAGATTAAGTGTGATATAGAGAGGATGTTTTGAATCAGGTTCAAATTGGAGGCAAGAAGAATGAGTCTATTAAAGCAAGAGATGATGAGGCTTCCTTAATTTACAATAGTGTCAGAGACTGGAGAGAGAATATCAATTAAAGGCTCAGTTAGGGACTGGGCATGGTGGTGCACACCTGCAATCCCAGCACTTGGGAGATTGAGACAGGAGGATCGCAGGTTTGAGGACAGCCTCAGCAAGTAGTGAGACTCTCATCAATTTAGCAAGACTTTGTTTTAAAATAAATATAATGTAGAGCTGAGAATGTGGCTCGAAGGTAGAAAGTTCCTCATTCAATCCCAGTACACACACACACACACACACACACACACACACACACACACACATGCACGCACACACACACAAACATAAAAATTAATTAATTTTTTAAAATGTAAAGAAAGAGCTAGGACACAAATTCTACATATTTCCAGGTATGATTTTCAAGAGGAAAGATTGTGGCAGATTAAGATGGCCACAGTTATCTCTTTCTATGTCTAGTCCCCTTTCAATGTGACTTTGCAACTCCTTCCATCAAAATATGGAAGCTCCTTTCCCACCTCTTCAACCCAGCTGGCCACCTGTTTTGCTTTAACCAGGAGAATGAGTCAGAGGAGACACTGTCTGTGCCACTTCTAAACTCTGGCCTCCTCTCTCTGGAAACTGATGTGTTTAACTCTGTTCCCTCCTCAATGCTGGCTGAACAACTGTGTGGGAAGTGCTTGGAAATGGCCCTAAATGCCCAGGAGCATCAGAGGAAAAGTCATCAGAAATGGTGAAAATGTCAGAATTGAATTAACTGTTCTTCTATCAAAGTAAAAACAATAATATTTAACTGGCATACTTTATTTGCAAAGTCCTACTGCTCATGAAGACAACCCACTAACAGCTTTTACTCAGAAATGAAAATGAGTTAAATTACTTTAGAAATGCAATAATTTGATCTCAATGAAAAGTCATGCTACATAACCAAGCCTTCTACAGCTACACATATTAAGTCATCGCCAATGGGCACAATTCCCACACCAATAATGACAGACCCTTTCAAATAGTTGCTAGTGTAATTTCAGAATATCTATGTGTCCTGGTTATCTTATGGTCAGTTTTATTATTAGCATTCTCAGGGTGGTATGTAAAAATATCTTGAATGAATTAAATAATGTGTCATTGACTTCTCAAAAAGAAATGTATCACTTAATTTAGGATTTCTTAAGCATGTACCTATGCCATTCTTCAGCTCATTTCTGTTTAAAAGGCATATTGTAAATTTTAAAAATACATCAGACAATAGCATAACCAACTTACAACATTCAACAAATGATAAAGCCACCATAACAAGAATGTTCCAATAACTTTCTAAGTACTTTGTGCCAGAATAGCTTAGTCTCTATTTCCCATACATATTTTATGTCCACCTCACCTATAATTTCTGAAGTTTTCCCTTTGCCATAGCCTCCACCTAATGGCAGTCTGACAACTTTCTGAATCTCGGAGGTCACAGCACAACAGCTGCAGCTCTCAAGAACTGTTTCAAGTACTTCGCTCAGCATCACTAGGGAATGAAGTTAGCTAGCCTTAACTTCTGTGTCTGTGCACACTTTGTCTTATCCTGTCTGCTGTCTTTGAAAGTGTCTTTAGCAAGCACCTATAAAGATTAAAAACAAAAAATAAGTTATTGCTAATTGCCTTTCCAATTTAGTCATAGGCTAAAGAAAGAACTCTTCTCTGTGCAAGGATCTCAAAACTGTGGACTTGACAGAGGTCAGAAGGACACAGAAGGCATCTACAAGCAAAACTCTTCTTGATTTATTTATTTATTTATTTATTTTTATTTTGTTTTTAATTTTTATTGGTGCATTATATTCATACAACATATTGGGGTAAAAAACTTGTGTGTACAAACATGTACTCATCGCTGATATAACCCCTACCCAATTCCCACCCCATTCCCTCCCCATCCCTCCCTTGCTTGGCATAGTGATTGACTTCGATATGTTTAAGTACATTGTGTGTTTTAGAGATTTTCCTCTTTCCCCCTCCTTTCTCCTCCTTTAGATTGTCTTGTTTGCTCCTCTATAGGATTTCCTTTTTCATCTAGAGTTCCTCCTATGACCCATTTCTCCCTAACTCTCACATATTAGGGAAAGCATCTGATTTCTTATTTTTTGTGACTGACTAATCTCACTTAGCATAATGTCCTCCAGTTCCATCCATTTCCCTGAGAATGATGTAATTGAGTTTTTTTTGATGGCTGCTCTATGGAACCAGCCAAGATGTCCATCAACAGATGAATGGATTAACAAACTGTGGGATATGTACACAATGGAATTCTTGATTTATTTAGATGCAACTTCTTTTTATAATATAATATTTCATTAAAATTGAAAAATTCAAAAGGATGTTTAAGCAATGGGATACCTAGGCTCAAACCAGTATTGCTCTTGGTAAAGGACCTAAAACTTTCTTCGTGTGCCCTACCATGGTTCATCTTTAGGTCTTGTTCTATTAACATAGATCAAGCATTCAGGTACAAATAGCAGAGAAGAGAACCAGGCATAAAGTGACATGAAAGAGACAGAGAGGAGAATCATCTTAGGCTGAGAATCAACTTAGGCTGTCTGCCCCAGCAGCTATAGCTACCTTCTCTTTGAAAACTAACACTTTGATTTCATAGGCTATAAGCCTTCAGTACCAAGGTACATCAATTAATACTTCATTCCGTGTAAAATGTTTGAGGACCTGATATACTCACAGCCACATCTACAGCGTGGTCATTGTTGGTCATTGTTCTGGTGTTGTGCAGGATCTGTGTCTGCACAAGGCAGGAAATAGAGAACTGTATCCTCGTTTCTTTCCCTTTTAAACTAATGTCTCTTCAGATTGGAAAACCCTGTGTTCTTCTCACCTTTCCCATCTCTGAAAGAACGATTTGTTCCCAGCAATCTCAGGAAGTTGTTCATCAAATTGAGGAATAAAAGATCAGAGACAGAGAACATGTTTAACTTGCAGAGTGTGCAACTGGAGTAATCGACGCTATTAACTTGATAACAGAAAGCGCCGTGCTTCCTGCTACCCACCGACCTGTCGGAGATTTCATGAGTCACCTGTTTGTTCTTCTTACAAGGAATAGATGTGATTACCACAGGGCCAGGAAGTAGCTCCGGATGCATGAATCTGTGCACAGGACCTTATCACCCTCCTGTGTGTGGCCTCCCTATCACTCTGAAAAGAAGAGAGTTGCTCTCCCTCACTAAACAGTGAAGCATGCCCTCAGCTCTCATTCTCATCAAAAACCCACCAGTTTTGAAATTTCAGGACTTGGGGGGCTGAGACTGGAGGATCACAGGTTTCAGGCCAGCTTCAGCAATTTAGTGAGACCCTCAGTAACTTAGAGAGATCCTCGGTAATGTAGTGATAGTGTGTTTCAAAATAAATGACTAAAAGCTCAAAGGTAGAATGCCCCCGGCTTCAATCTTCAGTACCAAAAATAAAAAAATAATAGAGAGCCACGAGTTGTCTTGATCTCCTGGAGGGAGGCGGCTTCTGCTCTAAGGAAGCTGGGGAGGGCATGCTTTTCTGTTCTTCATCTATTTGCTAAGTGGAGCAGTCTATTATGAGAGAGAAGTGTGAACCCAACATGGTCCTTCTGGAGGGGATCAACACCACAGGGTAAAGTGACATCAGGAGCTTCTAGGGGAGACATTTCCAGCCCACAAATATAGGGTGAAGCAGGTGAGCCTGTAAGTCCCCTGGTCACCAACTGCTTTTATAGATGTGCAAACTGAAACTGGAGTGATATAAAATTATCCAACGTCCATGGTTCCCTGTGATCAGGGTGTGGACCCAGGTCTTCTGACTCCTTCCCTAGTGATTTTAGAGAAAGAAGATAAAGGTGAGCCTAGAAGGGTATTGGGGGCCAAAGGAAATCTGAAAGTCATCCCAGAAAGAGAAACTTCTATATAACAGGGAATCCAGGGATGCTGAGGAAAACCCACTTATGTCTGACTTTCTCTAGACCAATGATAGTTTCAGAAGGAGCAACAGAGTTGTAGGAGCACACCTTTGCTTTCCCCACCCTGGAATATTCTGTACCAGGCCTTGTGCTTTCAAGGACAAAGCTCAGACCAGTCTCGTCCAGAAATTCAGCCCACTCCATGTTCTACTCAATCAGATTCTGCATCTTAGCAAGGTCACCAGGGACTCATGTGGACGCCAAAGAATGAGAAGCCCTGGGCTAGGACACAGGCAAAGGCCAGGTAAGCAAATCGGGCCCCTTAGCCCCAAGCTCTCTCTCCCTTCCAAAGACCCTCTGGGCTAACACAAAATTTGTTTCCAGACGTCAGTGCCAGGGTTTTTATGTTTAATGTGGCACTGACATCCTCAAGGATAATAAAGAGAATATCATGATGCATGATGTTGAAGCGGGTGAACAGGTGCCTGGAAAGTTGGAATAAAAGGCACAGGACTTTATTTACAGTATAACTGTAACATAAGCCTAAGTCTGCTTTGCACATTTTGGTTTTCTTTATTTTTTTTTTAAACTGAGGGTGGAACCCGAGGACATTCTGCCTCTAAGATACACTCCCAGCCCTATTTTAGTTTTTATTTTGAAACAGGGTCTTACTAAGTTTCTAAGGGCCTGGCTAATTTGCTGAAGCTGGCTTCAGACCTGTGATCCTCCTGTCTCTGCCTCTCAAGTACTGAAATTATAGGCATGCACCACCACATCAGGCTTCTTTGTTTTCATTTGATTTGACATGTTTGTTTTTATTGTTTTATTTGGTCCCTCTGGTATTTGTGTCTCCTGGTATGGAGTCAGGCAAATCAAAGCTGCTCGACCTAGATTGTCCTTAGATGTCTTACTAGTCGCTTACACATACATATATTTTATTTTTCTAAATAAGCACTTTTATAAGGAAATTACCCTACCTAGATTGTGAGCAAATCACAGGCAAAATTCTGTTTTATTTATTTTTACCATACTAATCATTAGTACTCTGCGTTTAATAAGCAATAAATAATTAATGATTTAAACAGCAAAATGAAGATGAATGCACGGGTGGATTGAAGGAGCATGGATTACAATGAAAAAAGTCAGTAGAAAGCTAAGCTCCCATTCTCCTGGCTTCGGCTCCAACATCCTGCTGTTATTTTTCCTGTAGCCTGCCCCAGTCACATGACTTAGGGACTTTGAGTTGTTTCATCCATTACAGGGAAGTCAGCCAGACTGTCTGAGTGTTTCTGTGCCCTGGGATGCAGTAAGAATACAAGAGTGACAATTTGTAACGTGCAATCAATAACTCGCATCACTTTGAAATCCTCAGGTGAGAGTCACCATCCAACATACTTTTGCTGCAAGGAACCAATTTTTTCTCTGCACACTCTGCCCTTGATTTATGCTATACATGCACGGGAAGAAACACATTATCAGAAGAAAGGAAAAATGAGCACTTTATTCCTTCCATGCTGCTAGCACAAAAAAAAAAAAAGTTCTAAAATGTGTGACTTTAAAAAAAAAAAATAACCATTTCCTGGAAGTACTTTGCACAAACTCGCAGAAAAACTGTTCTTTTTTATATCTGTTTGCCAGTAGCACATTATAAATCCAACAGTAATACTGATACTCGTAACCAGATAAAAAACTTCAGCTAGTACTTATATATGAAGAGAAAACATATCTTCATTTTACCTGAAACTAATCCGGTTTTCTTTCTCTTGAGCCCTCACCACTGGGTTATCAGGAAAATAATCTAACCCAAAGTCTAATAAAAATTTAAAAATTCTCCTAGAAAATAGCCTTCTGTTAAATATACTAGGTCCTTTAACCACCCATCTCTTTTTATTCTCTTCTTAAAAATGTTTCTGGTTTATAGGTAGTAGGTTGAGGAAGGAGGTAGTAGGTAGAGGAAGTAGGTAGTAGGTAGAGGAAGGGTTCTGCATCCTAGGAAGCCCAGGAAGGAGTTGGGGTCCTCTGGTATAATATCATCATCTCACTCTGGTCTCTGGATATTGCAAACATGCAATTCATTGCTCAGATCCCCCTTGAATAAATAACTCTCAGCCCACCTACAAAAGGTGATCCAAGAACCTCCAGTTATGAGCTTCTTCAAGATCTGCCTCAGCTTCCCAGCCAGGCCCTGAACAATATGTAAGCAAGGGAAAGATAATCCAGTGATTTATTTATTTTTTGTGGTACTGGGGATGGAATCCAGGGGCTTTCTACCTCCAGGCTACACTCCCAGACGTATTTTATATTTTATTTGAAAACAGGGTCTCATTAAGTTTCTGAGAGCCTCACTAAGTATCTGAGGCTGGCTTCGAACCTGTGCGATTCCCCTGTCTCAGCCTCCCAGGTACTGGGATTACAAGCGTGCACCACCACATCTGGCTAACCCAGTAATTTAGTTAGCTTTCTGTTGCTGTGATGGAAATACTTAATGAGAACAACTTAGAGGAGGGAAGGTGTATTTGGCTCATGATTTCAGAGATTCAGTCCATAGCAGGCTGACTCCGAGGCAGAATCATCATGGTCCCAGGGAGAGGTGGAGGAGAGCTGTTCATGACAGTCAGAAGCACAGAGAGAAGAGAGAGCCAGAGGAAGGGACCTAGGACAGGTATAGTCCCCGAGGCCACACTCCCAGGGGCCCACATACTCTAGCCACACCCTAACTGCCTACAATTGCCACCTAATAAATTCATTCATATTCTTAACCCATCCATAGCTTTATCTACTGATGAGATTAAAGCCTGATTCAACTATCTCACTTCAGAACCTTTGTGCATTGCCAATACCTGAGCTTTTCCAGGGACATTCTATATTCAAACTATAACATTCCATCATGCCCTTCTTGTGGTGGCCATTTCTGCCCACTACAGACAAGCGTTGTTGTGGAGCATCCCGCTGGGATTGTCAGTGACTTTTGCATCTGTCTCTCAGTCACACAGTGTTTTCTGCCCACTTCTACTTTCTATTTTTCTTTCAGGGATGTTACTCTCCAATAAACATTTCCCACTTCTACCTCCATCTTGAGTCTGCTTCCTGGAGCACTCTGCTGACACCCCTGAAATAATGTTCCTGGTTCAACTGAAGAATGCTTGTCCGGGTGGCTTTACAGGCTATGGTCTGTCCCTGACCCATTTTTTATTTTATTTTATTTGAGTTTTTTCAAAGCTTACTAGTGGCTCCTGAATATTTTCCCCTGGATACTGCCCTCTAGTATCTGCCATGCCTTTTATTAGCCTCAGATCTGGCCACCCAACAAAGTAATAGATATATTCAGGAACAAAATATTCACAGTCCCTAAAAATTATCTCATAACATTCATACATAAATGCTTAAAGGAAATCTCTTGACCAATTCAACTTAGAGCACATGTCCATCCATAAACTTTCATTGTGGACAAGATGTATCAAACTCAGGACTCCATGGGGCTCGTGGGCTGTAGGTGGGAGGTGCTAAGTTTACCAATCTCACACAAATGCATCAAATAGGAAGACGTTATCTCCAAATCAAGTCATGATGGTGTGATGAGAAGAAAGAGGAAGTGAGGTGCTAAACATACACAAACAAAAACAGAACCTCACAGTTCCCTAACACATGCTCCATGTCATTAAAAAGCACAATGCTTTATCATGAAATTACATATAAATAGATAACCATAATAGAGTTTATTATGTATTGTTGGGGAAGTAGTTACTACAAAGAAGGAAAAGATAAAGTCTGGGTGGATGATGGAGGCAGTGTACATGTACTGTGAGAAAGAGAAAGGAAAGCAATGCCTGAAGTCTTTATGAAGTCGGATATAAAAGGAGGAACAAAACATTATCCAGAAGACAAGACTGGGATGCCATGCTGAAATAAGTGAAATCTACTAAGTCATTGAGGTATACAATTTCATGGTAGAACAGCCTTCTTCCCTTGAATTTCATCCATGGAGGTAAGTTAAGCTTTAGAATAGACTAGACCCTACATATCTCTAGCCCTACCACACCCCAGTCCCAAGAGACTTTCAATTTTATATCAAATAAGAATAAACTGTGCATTTACAGATCCATTGATTGCTTATCTTTTATAGCTATTTTTCTTTAATGTTATCCACATTAAAGATGCACCCACAGGGAAGGCTAGCATTTCATCTGGATAAAAGAGAGATAATAGCCAGGCGTGGTGGAGCATGCTTGTAATCCCAGCATTCGGGAGGCTGAGACAGGAGGATGGCGGTTCACGGACAGCCTCAACTACTACTTAGTGAGGGCCTTTGCAACTCAGTGAGACCCTGTTTCAAAATAAAGAATAAAAAATAGGGCTGGGGGTGTCACTCGGAGATAGAATGCCCCTGGGTTCCATCCCCAGTACCGTAAAAAAAAAGGGAGATAATAACTTTATATGAAGAGAAAATAGAGGGAACATATTAGATGATATTAACAATTTTTAACTGAAGACTTAAAAATACAAATGATCATGTATACTTACATATATTGACATATGTATACACGGAAGGTTAAACCATGTGGGTTAGATTATATGACTATATGTGAAAATGCCTTTTTATTACTCATATATTATGCATTGTACATAATATATACTTATAATATTTTCACATGCACATGTTATTCATTGTACATGATTTATATTTATAATATTTTCACATACATATCACTTATATATGGTACATATAAATGTATCTTATATTAGAAGGTATTCTTCACACAATGGGATGAGTCTGCAGTGAAAATTTTATACTGAATTCTGTGCTTCAGGAGTTCTAATTATAATAGGGTTTCAGTGTATCTGAATACACTCTTTTTAAAATTAAGCCTTTAGCTTAGGACTGAATGGAAGTGAACAGAAATATAAAACACATAATTAGAAACTCTTCTCATTCATAGTTTTTGTTGTTGCCCACAGTTTGCCTTTATAATATGAGTTTTATCAGGATCAACTCTAAAGCCCAACAAATAGAAAACAGAGATCATGGCTTACTCCATCTGTACTCTGGAAAGGCAGATAAACAACAAAAGAAGCTTGGTCTGTCATTGCTTCCTGCTATTTTTATTTTCTTAAAGATGCAGGAAGCCTGGAGGTTAAAGCACAAAAATTGCTTCCACCGACCTCATGAATTTTGAGGCTCCTCCTGCACAGAGCTGATTTCATATTGCAGAATGGCTCAGTGCTGTAACCCTGACTCTTCTGCTACCATAGCAACCTGTTGGTTCAGAATGAATTGAATTATGGGATTATCACTAAGGGAAGGGGAGGAGTGCCCGTTTTATTTACTTTCTTAATCTGTTCACTGCATAACACTTATAAATGGGAAGACCAAGAAGGAACAATTTTGTGGTTTCTTTTAAAATCTAAGGTGCATTTTTAAAAAACACTATGGTTATATTAACTATCCATGTGAAGTTTATAGAGGTTAGCTTGTATCATCTTGACAAAGTAGAGAACAAATAAATTTTTTTAAGTTTTTATTATCACATTCAAAATCTATCTTTTAAAATACAATGATGGGATTTGGACAGTAGGTAGAAAGGACAATCACATAAATTTAAACTTGATCTCATCAGTTGTCCCTGCCCATATGGGTTAATTGTAGCATGAATTAGATTTTAAGCTGAAAATAAACTTGAAGTGTTGGTTCCTACCACCCACAAACTTCTAAACATCCCGGTCCCCATGGAATGGGCTCAGTTAAATTGGACCTCATGACAGATGGAATCAGAACTTGTTGCTTCATCACAAACCACTTTCTCAAAATAGCTGCAGCAAGAGAAATAATCCTGTTTGTAAGTGGAACAAAAGTGCTTTCACAATGTGGTCTGTCTTTGTGGAAATACATTATACGCATCCCTCCTATTCATCTTCCTACATAATGTCAAGTACTAAAGTTTACACATTGCAACTGGTGAGTAATAGTTGTTGGTTAATAGATTGAAAAATTTGTCTTATATTTGGCAACTACTTTGTTCCAGGTAGCATAAAGCAGTTCTCATACCTTGTCACTAATTCCTTACAATCACCTTTCAAGGTAGGTATAATTCCCTGCCTTCAGACCCAGTTAGATTAAATGCCTGTCCAAATAAGTCAGAAAGCCAGGAATTCACTTTTGGTCTTTTTCTCCCAGCCTTCAAGTTTCTTTCCTAATACATCAGGTCATAAAACTTTCTAAAAATGAAATCCAGATGCTCTGTGGGCTGAGATAGAGGAATCGACATGCCAATCAACATTAGGAAGCTATTTTGTTATGTGGTGGTCTGAACTCACCCAGTAAGACATGAATAAAGACAACTGTTCCAAACAGCAAGCTCCTAATCATAACTCTAGATTGCAGAACTAGAAATTTACCAGTTAAAAAGGGATGCCTGCCTGGGAATCTAGGAAGAGTTCTAACGCAAATTAAGCCAAATATTAAATTAAATCATCTTATGACGGCACTTTTCAGAGACGTCAGGTGTTCCCAAACAGGCATGGCAAGAGCCCCTCAAATGAATTCGTGGGATGCACAGTAGGTTTTCATTCTCCTGCACTACGTTGATACAGAACACACACACGCAGGCTCTGTAAAGCACAGAACAGCAGACAGGGAGGTCTGCTTCATAACATCTGCTCATTCGTTCAGTGCACGTGTTTTGAACAACTCACATGAAAAAGATATAGTGGGCATTGTTGAAGATACAGACAGGATATTCAGAGCTGGGCCTGGACCTCAAAGAGTGTATAAGGTAGGAGACAGACAGGTCGATCTGATTAGCCATAGCTCTACAGCAAGATCAGAAGTGACAAATACTGCAATGAAGGTAAGAGGGAAACTGTTAACGCTGGAGGAAAGGGCAGTGGGTTTCTTTCTGAGGAGGTTTCTGGAAATTGAAGTTCAGGAGAGTTCTACCTCCGAGCCACACCCCCAGCTCTATTTTACTTTGCTATTTTGAAAGAAGGTCTTGCTAAACTGCTGAAGCTCTCGCTGAGTTGCTGAGGCTGGTTTTGAAACTACAGTCCCCCTGCCTCTGCCTCCCAAGTTCTGGGATTACAATTGTGCACCACCACACCCAGAAATTGGAACATTCTGAATGGAGATAGTAATGTGCACACTAAGCCTCGAAAGATGACTGAAATAGTGTCCGTAAATTAAGGAGGGAAGAGTAAGCAGACTGAAGAACCAGAAAGAATGTGTTCAAGCAACAGGAGATGCCAGATGCTGCAATGGCATCGTTGCGTCTCTCCACGCTTACTCCTCCTGCAGCCCAGCGTCACCTCAGTGCTGAAGACCTGCTGAGAGGACATCAAGAACAGAGAGAGAGCCTGATAGAACAACAAGCCTCAGTGGGTCAACAATGCATTGTTAACTGAAAATGTCCTGGGAGCCGGTAACCGAGTGGATATAGGCATAGGCAAATGATGTAAAGGTTAACTGTAAATGCAATGTGACTTTAGTCCTCCAGAAAAAAAAACAAAAACCATTGCCAATGGCTGTCATAATGGACCCTCTAGAAGGTAGAGGCTGTCTGAACACTTGGAGACAAATTGTCATCTTTGTTCTAGATCAAAAGGCATAAACTAGCCAGGAAAAACTCCCCTGGATTCTCAGTTCATGGTCCATTTTCTTTCTTTCTTTCTTTCTTTCTTTCTTTCTTTCTTTCTTTCTTTCTTTCTGGTGGTACAGGGGATGGAACCCTTCTACCTCTAGGCTGTTCCTGGTCCTTTTCACCCTTTAGAATGTCCCTGATCAAAGCCCAAGCCCACTGGACTTCCTGCCTTCCAACTATCAGGAATAATAGTTCCAGATTAAATAACATTAACCTTAATAGCTACATATTGGGGCTGGCATATCTTTTATCTGTATGTGACTAATCCCCATAGCATTATTATAGTAGTAATTTTTTCTTCTGCGAGGCAAAATAACTATAATTCTCTCCTACATTACGTAAAAAATACTCAAATAACTATAATTTTGTAAAGCTAGAAAACTACATCTGAGAAGATTGCCTAATCCTGGCATGGGCCCTTCTGATAATGAAAGCTCAACTGGGCCCAGTTTCCCAAGTGAGGGATCCTGCCTCTCCCCTTCCTGGTAAGCTCCAGAGCTGTGTGAGCTTCAGTTTGGTCACCACATCTCCTTTGTTCAGAGGCAGAAGACTTTATATGGAAGGACGTTGAAATCCGGATCAAGAATCGTATTTCTAAGTCAGGCATGGTGGCACAGGCCTATAATTCCAGTGCTTGGGAGGCTGAGACAGGAAACAGGTTCAAGGCCTACCTCAGCAATTTAGCAAGCCCCTGGCAACTTAAAAAAACCTTGTTTCAAAATAAAAATAAAAATAAAATAGGGCTGGTGGTATAGCTCAGAGGTAGAATGCACCTGAGTCTAATTGCCCAAGTCCCCCTTCACACACAAAATTTATTTACCCCATGAATTTTATTCTGTAAAAATTTTAAATAATTCTGGTCAAATCCAGATGTAGTGCTGCATGCTTGAAATCCTAGAACTTGGGAGGCTCACAGGTTTCTAGCCAGCTTCAGAAACTTATTGAGGCCCTCTGCAACTTAGTGAGACTCTGTTTCAAAACTAAAAATAAAATGGGGCTGGGGGCATAGCTCAGGGGTAGAACACTCTTGAGTTCAAACTCCAATATTACACACACACATACTCTACATTAGTATAATAAAATTATTACTTGATGTATCAGACCCAATCAAATTTATATGATAAAATAATTGGTATAATAAAGTTGTATTCTGAATAGGTTTTCTTCTTCTATTAATGAAGATTTACTGTCTTTGTTCTTAACTGTTCTAGATTTAAAGTCATTTCCTCCACTCCTCCTACTTCCTCTCCTTTTTCTTCCCTCATTCCTAATTCATTAATTTACATGGTAACTATTTTGTGTGTACTTCCTATGTGCCAGTTACCAATCAAAATAGCTAAGGATACAAAGATGACAAAATTAAACAAAAACTACCTTCGGGAATATTATAGAGTAGACAGTAAATAAGATAAATTTGCAAATGGATAATGTTAGACATAAGAAATGCTAAAATAAAAAAAAAACTCAAGCAAGAAGAAGGGGCTGAAAAAGTGTAGGAATTGATGTTTTAGGGAGAATGGCACCAAGAAGTCAATATTTGAATGATGGCTTCGGGGAGGTCTGCAAGAAAATCACGGAGCTATGTGAAGAAATTGCATTTTGGGAAAAGAAACAAAGAAAAACAAAGTCTTGAGCTGGGAATGTGCTGGGTGTTTTCAGGCACAGGGAGGAGATAAGAAAAAGAAGTTTGTTTGCTGACAGGAATGATTTAGTCGTAAGAGAAAAGTAGGTGCAGGAAAAGGGGAGAATTGCTGAAACACGGGTCTCAAGTAAGAAAGAGGACAGGATCCAGTCCACAAGTAGAAGAAGAGTATTAAAGACAGGAGCACAGACCAGTCACACACGCAAGGCAGACACACACACACACACACACACACACACACACACACACAGAATAGCAGGGAGACTGTAGCCACAAGTGCACTAGGCAGGTCCAAGGGAAGGTGGGAATCTGTACATCTTCACCTTCTCCTAAGATTGCTTCATTTCTTTCAGTGAAACAAGAAGCCAGATAATTATCTGAGTACCTGGGTTGTGGAGGCAAGTTTAAATATTTTCAGACAAAAAAGTACGATGATATTCTTGCCTAAGGAGTGGGACATAAGGGGATTCGGGATGCAGGAGTATCACAGGCAGCAGGGTGGACCGCCTGAGGACCTCAAGGGTGAATTCATCAATTTGTCTGTATCTTCATCCTGCTCAGCTCACTTCCATAAAAATAGAGAAGAAATGAGGTGGTGCCGAATAGGATTCACCCAAGTTGTTTAGCAAAGATATTACAATGAACACCTAGGTTGGTCCCATAGTTTTGCTATTGTGAATTGTGCTGCTATGACCATGAGTTTGCATATATTACTGTAGTTCTCTGTTTTCAACTATGTGGGTATATGTCAATATAACATTGTCAATCTGGACACTTAGTATTAGGAAGAGATATAGAGTGGCGGTGGGGGCACCAAGTACTGTGTGAATGTATACTAATGTCAACATGATCTACATTATGATGTGAGACTGTATTACACCCATTAAAAATAAAGACAAGTAGGGAAAATGAAATATAAATTACAATAAAGCACTATAGACAGGAGAGAGTTAAGTATGTTTACCAGAGAGTGATTACAATGACTAACCATGAAATCTGTGCTTGACGAGGTGGGTGGTGAAGATGAAAGGGAAGAGAGGAGTGGAAAGACTGTAAGTGGATTAGATGTTTTGGTGGGTGGAAGGATGATTGAAACTGAGGTTCTATAATCTAGAGGAAGAACGCTGAAAATACAGAACTTGAAAGTTAGGATAAAATGTTTAGAATTGAGGTTTATGTTAGGTTGCAATTATTAATAAGGATGAAACCAAGGGCATGTCCATGCAAGTGGAGAGCCAATAGAGGCTGGAGCCTGGAGTACTGGGAAGCTCATCTTCATGGATATTAAAACCCATAAATACTTAGACAGAAGCAGTGCTGGGATGCGTGGCAGTGAGCAGGAGCTGCTATCTTTCATAAATGAAAAGACGTAACCTGGGCAGCTAACCACAGCCATGGGGGACAGTAGGGTACTGGCGTGA
Source organism: Muscardinus avellanarius (assembly GCF_963383645.1). Classification (NCBI taxonomy): domain Eukaryota; kingdom Metazoa; phylum Chordata; class Mammalia; order Rodentia; family Gliridae; genus Muscardinus; species Muscardinus avellanarius. Next base: position 15,665,753 of record NC_137787.1, on the reverse strand, counting down.
GATTTGTGGTTGGATGTTTTTATGGAAGAGTGAAGAAAAATGTACTATAAGCAGCAAAAAGAAGCAGAGAAGAGGGCTACGAAGGCTACAGTAACTTTGAGGGAGAGGTAGGTTTTCCTCAGGTGAAGTAATTGAAGTAACTATTCACAATAGTTGGTGGTGACAGGTATTTTTGATTATGACCAACTTAGAATATCAGAGGGCAGAGAAAAAAGAGGATATGAAGAAGGATAGGAGCAGGGGTTCAGAGAGGTGAAGTAAAAAGTTTCGGGCAGTTTGAATGCAGGAGATAAGGATGACTTGGGAGTTCTGGTACAAAGTGTATACTCAGATTCATCTTAAATGTCCCCAAGACAGACAGAGAGAGAGAGAGAGAGAGAGAGAGAGAGAGAGAGAGAGAGAGAGAGAGAGAGAGAGAGAAGGAGAGAGAGAGAGGCTGGAGGGGAGGAAAGGTTGGGTAGGTGAGGTCTTGCCAAGAGCACACAGAATGTGAGGCTCCTGTCTGATTTTTACTGATGGAGGAATGGACTCCTGTAGAGGTTTGGGGGCAATTTGTTTCTTTCCCTGCAGAGGGGGCCTGCTTGGAGAGCTTGAGCTACCCCTGATTCTGATGAAGGAGGTTTCTGTCAGAGAGGGGCAGTGTTACTTTAATTCCAACTAACTTGCCATGTACTATCCTTAAATGGTACTTAGAGTTTCATTTCTTATACTAGAGAACAACATACTAAAGTACTTACAGAAAATAAAATGCTAAGATCAGAAATAAGTGAGTCATAGCTGGGAATATGCCAGCCTTTCAGGAACTTAGAACTGCTTGTTGACTGATGTTTGGGGGAGATCAGGTGGAGAACATATGCCCCAAGTTAAAATATCCACCACCTCCCTATCCTGATGCCCCAAATGTCTCTATCAGGGAATCTTGGAACTGCAAGCCTGAGACTTTAAGAAGGAAGCAGAAGGCGCAGGGTCTGCATCCCACCTGTCTTTATGTAAATCCCATCTCGGAGCCTCGTTAGTTGTGTCTGCCAGTTAACTTGCTCTTGCTGTCTAACCTCAGGACAAAAACATCACAATGAAACCTTGTTGGGGGTGGGGGATGTGTATTCTACATTCTTTTTTCTGCTTTGAGCCTGCATGGAAATAGTCACACAGCTGACTAAGGATTCAGGGAACAACTTACTGCATTAATATAGGAAAGGGGAGTGAGCACACAGTGGCTGCATGGTGTACGTGGACACCTGCTAAGCAGGGAGTATAAATAAGTTCCCTAGACTTTATGTTGCATAAGTATCCCAGATCTCTCCAGTTGAAGTAGCTCAAATTTGTTCCTGGGTGTCACCTTATAGGAATCATAAAGTTTAAACTTCTGTGGAAGGGCACCATGTGTTTGATTTGTAGTTAGTTATGAGTTAAAGTTCCACACCACCACTAGCCATCTATACTATCTGTACCACAAGACAACTTATCTCACTCTTCTGAGTTTCTGAAGATAGAAATAACCTCAATCTCAGAGAACTCTATAGAAAATTAACTGGCATACCATGCCAAAGTTCCTTCTGCAGACAGACATTTGCAATGTCCAATTCATAGTACTGCCTTGAGTGATAAAAACAACCTATCTTGAAAGAATTTGGGCTGGACATGGTGGCACATGCCTGTAATATAAGTATTTGAGAGGCTGAGACAGTAGAATTGCAGGTTGAGGGACAGTGTTGGCAACTTAGAGACACCCTCAGCAATTTAGTGAGATAATATTTCAAAATAAAATAAAAGAATAGAAAAATCCAGGAGTATAGCTTGAAGGTAGAATGGCCCTGAGTTCAATTCAAGTACAAAGAAGGAGTAAAGACCATGTATTAGAGACTCTGAAGAAATAATCACCTCTAAGGTCTTTTCCACTTATAGATTACATAATTCCATGAAACTGTATAGTAATTGGACATAAAAGAATATTGAAAGAAAATAGGAAAATCTGCATTTAATATATATCCCCCAAGGCATACAGCCTTCTTGATACCTTTAAGTAAAAGTGCAGAGATTCCCCAAGATACATACACACGCAAACACACACACACACACACACACACACACACACACACACCACGCACACGTGCACACATGTGCCCCCCTTTGGAAGTAACCCTCCCTAAAACTCCACAAGCCTCCCGCCGTGCCACCCCCAGCTGAAAGGGCATGTCCCAGGCAGACAGTGTATACTTAGTATAGTGACATGACTAAGAACACAAATTTTGTCAAATCATAAGGCTGGATGACTTTGAGAAAAGTACTGGAATTTTCTGAATTTTGATTTCCCAGTTGTAAAAGGGGGAGGAGGTGGAAACAGACCCTGGATAAGTGATACGGTATGGACCAAATGAGGCAAATCATGGAAGTGCTTTGTACAGTAGCACTAAATACAGAACTATTATGTGCTTGCTTGTTTGTGGTCATTATCGTTTGCTTTATGTGACTATGTCTTTTGGCTGCTGTGGGTGCTATGTTGGGGTGCCGACAGTATCGTGCTGCAGAGAGCACTGTAATGATTATTAGTACCTCAGCCATCAGGGAGAACCGAGGGCAGATGCTCTGTGCCCACAGCATCTGGGCCCTTGCATCTACCAAGTGCTCAGGGATTTGGGGGCAGTGGGTGGCAGCAGCATTGCCTTTTGGGGACCAAGGTTGCCTAAGAGTAGGCAGGTTATTTGCAAGTTTGCAGTGATTTCTAACTACCATGCACATAGTCTTCTCTCCCCTCCCTCCTCCCTCTTCCCTCTCTCTCCTTTCCTCCCTGCGTTCCTTCCTTTCCTTTTTATTTTTGTTTGCTTGTTTTAACTCTAGTTATAAATATGGAACATTTAAATATCTTTTATTCAGATAAACCAAAGATAAGAGATGTAAATATTATACCAAAGGCTTATTCTATACATTTTCTATATGAGGAAAAGCATGGGGGAGCATAAGTAGTGGGCTGAGAGGGTGTTTGTGGATGCTGTATCCTACAGGTGATGGTGTGATTCCATGTGAACTTCACTCTTTCTTACCTGGGTTGACTGTGGACAGGAACAGTTTCTCTTCGGGACTCCATACTGCTTGCTCCGGTCATTGTCTCTGGTTTTTCAGAATGAAGAGTCCAAAGGTATCCAGAAATAACATTTATTAAACAGCAATAAAGCACACAATAGAAAAGACCTTATAAGTAAAACTATATATTTATAATGCTTTATTGTTTTTGCTCCAGTACTCCACAAAACACTACAGACAGTAACAAAATAATTCGATAAATATTAAAAATTTTCAAGAGAATTAGAGGACACCCTTTATCCTATGTGAGATGAGCATCACACAGCCTTTGGCTACACTATTAAACACTATCGTAGATATCTTTCTTGAATAAAGGACATGATAATTTTTTAATCCAGAATTATAACATGTACGCAGATCCATTCACAAGAGAACAACTCAGTGTAAGTGAAGCAGATGCCCAGGGACTTGGAACTCTCTGCCTGTACATCAGTTAAAGATATTACAGTATGAACAGGAGAGAAGTCAACACACTAAAGAGGAATGCTGGGGCTCACGAGGGGAGGGAGGAGTGAAGATCGGGCCGTTAGTGAAAGCGGCTTACATGTTCTCCATGGCTCTCTTAGTGAGGTGCTCCCTTCCCTTCTCTGCCTGCTCTTGGTTGAGGTACTCCAGCACTTTCATCAGCACATCTTCATCCAAGTACTGTCTATTGGGGGAGTCATCATTCTTTGAGGACCCCACAGAGAACCTTTTGCTCACCGGGCCCAGCTTGTCAGTCTCCTGAGAGCTGCCTTGGCCCAGACGCTCCCTGATGGCCTGCTCCAGCTGGTCCTCTTCCTGGAGTTCATCTTCTGATGAGGCAGGACTGGCCACTCTCTTCTCCTGGTTGGAATTAATGATCTCGGGGTATTTAATCAGCATCCTGGCCAAGTACTCTCCTAGTTCTTGATCCTTGTCATTTGGGTTTTCAGCATCAGGGATCCAGGCAGCTTTGGGAGGCTGGTTTGCTCTGGGTCTTCCAGAACCGTAGGGGAGCCTCATCAGAGCCTTTTCTCGGTTGTATTGATTGGGAAAATATGGAGGTTTTTTATTTGTGCCACCCTCCATCCCTAAAAGACTTAAAATGTCCTCCACACTGAGCCCATCTGGTAAGGCCTCCGTCGTGGCACGGCCAGTTGTCTTGAGGGACCCACCCTTAGAGAGCATCTTACTTGGTAACAGGTCTGGATGGTCTAAGTCAGCCTCTGAGATGTCATCCAGGTCAAGAGGAAGGTCGAGCTCTGGCTCCGGCTCCATCGGCCCACTGGGCTTCTCCCCGGTTTTGAGCATCTCTATTAGGTCTTCAGGGGGTATCTGTAAATTCCTTGAGATTTCAATCAGCTGATAAATAGACTGAGAATCAAGTGGTTTCTCAAAAGGCCTGGCCACCCTTTCCCCATTTGGTGCATTCTGAGACCTCCCCTTCCCGGCCGCGTTCACTAACCTTTTCAAGTAGGCAAAGACCTTGGAGACATCATCTGAGAGTTGGATTTTGTTCTCTTTCTGGAGATCTTCATCCTGGAGCCCCAGCTGTCCAGAACGTTTTATTTCTTCATTGATATGTTCATTTTTCTCTATATTCTCTTTGCTGTCTCTCACCTCTTCCTGGGTTTGACTTTCTATTTTCTCCTCTACCGGGTTCCAGTCTTCTCCCCCCACGACATCCTCATAGGCAATGTTTTTGGCCTTGTAGACATCATCTTCATCATCTGTATAGATTTTTTGCTCCTCATCCACCCTCTCCCGTTTCTGGTTATTTGGCCCTGTCAGTTTCCCCAGCTCTTGGAAGACAGACTCCAGCGTGGCCAGACTTTGAGGTGTGTACTGCTCCTCCACGATTTCATTCGTGCGTTTAAAGGGGTTGTCCCGGGAATTCTCTTCATACATAGGAGGGAACCGCATGTGCTTCAGCTTTTTCTCTGGCCAGGGCTGTGTCTCATAATCATCAGTCAGATCCACTGGAAAGCTCTTCTCCAAACTCAAGGCAAAGGGCTGGTTTTCTTTTGCTGCAGACTGAGGCTCATTTTCAGCCTGCCTCAAAGCTTCCAGTATTATCCTCATCCACTCTTCTTCGCTCAGCGAATCCCTGGAGCTTTCTGGCAAGTGACTTTCCTCCCCTGTTTCTTTCTGCTGAAGGGGAACAGAGATGCCTTGGTAGGGGTTATAGTCTGGGCTACTTTCTTCCTTGGGAGCTTGCTGCCGGAGCTTTTCAATGTACTCCAAAGCCCTGATCATTTCTGGACTGGGAAACTTTTGGACATTTTCCAATCTGAGGTCTGGTTTTCTCTGAAGCAGCTGGTTTCTCTGAAATGAAGCTGCTCCAGCTCCAGAAATGAGGAAAATTAAATGGCTAAGAAACAGGGCTGTTCCAAGCCAGTGGGTCTTAGCTTCTGCCATGTCTTAAAGATTACCTTAAAGCATAGGAAACATGAGTTAACACAAATAAACAGACTAGAACATACTCCAACAAAAGAAAGTAGAAATAATTTCACATTACAGTGAGGGTAACTCTTTAAAATGCATGAATTATTTTCTACATAACCCTATTCATCTTTAGCAAAATTGATACTTAATTGCATCAAACTTGTATAGCATTCTCTTGGTTTAAAACAGCAACAGAAGCACTATCATGAGGTCTTTCAAAAAAATTTCTTTCATTTATAAAACTTGTACTTTGATTTCTTTGTTTCTTTTAATAAAAGAGAAAAAGCTTTCCAAAATGAGTTATAGTTATTCTATACAGCATTCTATTAAAATCATTGACAAAACAATTTGTTATAAAACATGCATGTATACCCACACACAATTACGTTCTTAAGATTGAATTAAAAAATGTGGCTTATTCTCAGAATTTTCCATCTAATTTTCTTGTCGGAATAGAAGAACAATAACATTATTATATGTAATGTTGTAATAAAGCATATTAGTGTCAATAATACTGAATACCTTGTGGATGACTCCTAGTCACATATATTTTTCAGAAATAATTTGTCATTACTGATTATCAAATACATTTATCAATTAATAACTTCTATAACATGAATCTTTGACTCAGCTATTAAGCTAAACCAATAAAAGTTATTTCTGTGATAGCATGCTAAAAGAATAAATTGTTTAAATTTTCTGCATTCTATATTTCTTCTAATAATCTTATTATGACTATCTTGCAAAACACAATCATAGCTATATTTTTCATCAGCCCTCAATAGTATATAGTAAATAATAACAGATGTTACAGAGAGAACATAAGGTTGCTTAACTAGTCTCTTTCTAAACTTGTGAGTGTTCAGATTCAGTTTGTCTTATGTCTGCACCTATTTTTGTATGGACCTGTAAAATCTTAAATGACTCATACTGTTAGAAAATCTCAAAATAACCACTATGTAACTCCCAATTTAGATAAACACAGATGATGTGTTAAATTCTTCCTACTTAAAAATCTTCATTCATTCTTTTCTCCAATGCTTTAAAATCTCACAGATGAATTAGCAAGAGGATACGTTTTTACATTTTTATACTTGGCATTCCTAACATGGAAAATGCTATTTTAACACTTGCAATTTTCTTGTAAATAAAATGTAAAAAAATATAAAATAAGTTTACAAGTTCGTCCTTATTATAATTGGATCAATATAAATAAAATAAGCCATAATGATAAAATTTCTGTTAAATTAGGCATCAATTGTAGAAAATACCATTGTTCACTAGATCATACTAATGATTAATGTTTTAGGATTTTAGAGCTTAAAATGGTTATAGTAAGATAGTTCAGCATAAGTGCATATGTCTATTAAAATAATTCCCATTAACTAGATTAGTTAGTTTACTGAAAGAAAAATCTCATATGTTTACTAGGAGTTATTTTGTTCATAAAAGTCTTAGATTTAAGTATATTATATATTCTTCTTTGTATTTTTTCAAGATTCATTTAGGTTTTGTAATCAATTTTCAACATTGGCATTTAAAACATTCTCTTGAATTATTCTTAATGTAGGAGTTATGTGCTTATCTTTAAAATCAGTACCTGAGAAGTAGGTTTTATAGTAGACTCAGAGCAGAATGTTCCTTGCAGTTGTTTAAATGCAGCCTAGCAAGCGCTACCCTATGGTCATTCATTCAGATTCAGTTTGGATGATACAGTTACTGTCTCTAAGACTCCAAGGATTTCTTTTTCTTCTGGCAGTTCTTTCAAGTAGTGAAGATAATTTCAGCAACTCTAATACCTTATATAGGGGTTGGCTTAAAATGTAATTTCCTATCAAGCTCCCTTGATAGCTGTTATAAAAACCTCTTAAGTTAAAACATCTTTTGTACTGAGATCTGACAGGAACATTGATACCAGAGTATTAACATGTGTGGATATATCAAATTCAAACAATTCAACTAATTGAGCTACAATAAATAAATAAATAAATAAATAAATAAATAAATAAATAAAATAAAAACCTTGCCCCAAATAAAAATTTTAGCAAAGTATTGGACAATCTCTTTCAAAGCACAACAATTACAATAATAATTTATAGTTATGAACATTTTCACCATGTATTCAAAATTATCATGCCATATAATTCATGGTAACCCACATCCAATCTATAACCCAATATAATAATTTATCTTGGAAAAAGACAGAAACATATTTTCAAGATCATTCTAACATAGTTTCCTAGGGCTCCAATTAGGTGATAATGATGGAAGCTCTTTCAGAATATTTCAATTCAGAAAATATTTTATATAGTTTGTTGATTCAGAGCCTTTTTAAGGTAAATATCAAAAAGAAAAAAAAAAACTAGTTCCAAAAATGGTTATCTCTATGACTATGTGTTTAACAGCCTCTGAATCATTGGGAACCTACTGTTAAGAATATTAAGCATATAAATTATATCTCTGGCTCTTAGGGAGGGAGAAGCAATACATACATCATTAAGGAAGGAAACAAAATGTGAGACTTGGCTAACTTTATATTAATATGTGTATGATACTAAGATCCTTAACTTTTTCACTCTTCTCGTATATGTTATCTAAACAGCATCCTCGTTAATAAACGTGCAACAGCGTGTGGCATAAATCTCAGATTCAATCACAGAGACAGACATACAGCATCCTTACATTGGTTGGAGAGCAGCAGGTTGCTATTCATTTTTTCTATTAATATAAGCTTAACAAACGATCCCTTTCTTCTCAGCTAGGAATTGAGGCGATAATACGCAATTTAGAACTTTCCAGTATATCGAAGAGAAAAGCAGCCTTACCTCTTTTTTATGTGGCAGAGAAGATCCAAGGTGTGTCGCGGGCTGAGCTTCTCGGGCCGTTTCAGCACCCGGACAGCTCCCCGGCTTATAGGAAGCCGCTGCGCCCGACTCCGCACTGCCACACTGACGTCACCGGGCTCAGCCACAAACCCGAGCGCAGGCGAGCTTTTTCAAAGCATCCCGGAGAAAATAATCACTTTATATATATTTTTTTTAAAGTGTTGCATGCTTACGCCACCTGCCTTTTTGTGGCAAAAATTGCAGTTGTCTTTTTTTTTCTTTTATCAAAATGTTTGAGGCTCGAATTAAAATGCTCTGCCCAATTTCCCTTAGAAAGAAATCTGTGAGATAGACATGACTAATTGCAAGCTCATTTTGTCTGTGTTCTAGTGTTCTAATACCTTGTTATAAAGGGTTTTGCTGCCGCTTTTGTTGTTATTTTTGCCATTGTCCTTGTTTCAAGAAAGTTGTAAAGAGAAGAATAATTTTTTTTCTTTGCCTACCAAGAAAGTGCATTATCATTTCCTGGTAAACCTAAGATGAATGGAGAACGCATTTTGAATATAAAAGGGCCATATTTCATATCATGACACAGGCTGCTTTGCTCTCAAAATCATGTTGATTGAAATAAAAAGGAGGGTTGCCGATTTCCTGTGTACGAAAGCAACTTTAAAGCTGGGCATAGTGGTGCATGCTTGTAATCCCAGCATTGGGAGGCTGAGACTGGAGGATCACAGTTCGAAGACAGCCTCAGCTACTACTAGAGCCTTTTGCAACTCAGTGAGACCCTGTTTCAAAATAAAGAATAAAAAATGGGGCTGGGGGTGAAGCCCAGAGGCAAAATGCCCCTGGGTTCCATCCCCAGTACTGCAAAATAAATAAATAAATAAATAAATAAATAAATAAATAAATAAGCAACTTTAATGACTTCAAAGTGGTTTTTGAAATGGGTATTCCTAAAATCTCGGGTTTTGTAGTTGAGAATTTTATATAAATATATTGGTACGCTTTACAATATCTGATCTTAGGAAGGAAAGCTCAGAAGTTGAGTAATGAGGAAAATAATTCTGTCTACTAGGAAAAAAGAAAGGAAGAAAAAAGTCCTTTCATGGTTTGAGAAAAAGTGTGACACATATGTAATTGGAATTCTTTTCAATCAAGAGAATACTTTCCTTCTGTTGAATCAGAAGAGTTGAATGCCCTTCATGAATGGGACCAATCCAGAGAATAATATAATAGTTAACTCCCGGCCTCTTAGATTTATAATTCATTACCATTGCTGTGCTTTGCCATGTAACCTGATTATATATTTCAATAATTTATGTAGTTCTAAATTTTAGCTTTACCTTATTAAGGATATGAGTTGTCTAAAAACCTGTATATGCTAGAAATATACTTCAGGAATACAGAAAAATCTTGCTATATAAGATATCTTTTATTTCTCTGTTAAACAAATGATTAACCATTTATTTTTATTTGTCAGTAACTTGTAATGCCTACTAGGAGTCAGAAACATTGCTCACTGCTGGGGATAGAAAAATAAATGATTTCTTTTTACTTTGAGAAGAGGTTAGTCTAATGGAAGTGATAAGCAAAAAGAGAGTGTTTTGATATAAAATAATAGGAGCCCAGCCAGCAGTTCTGGGAACATTGTGGATCATGAGTTTACTTAATTTAGAAATATAAGGAAAGATAAACCCCTCAGGTAAATGGGCCTAACCTGAGATTTCTCAATATCAAGTGTTTATGTTTTTGTTTTGTGATAATGAGGATTGGACCCAGGGACATTCTGTCTTTGGGATATACCACTAGCCCTTTAGTTTTGTTATTTTATTTATTTATTTATTTATTTATTTATTTACTGAGGGTCTGGGGATGGAACACAGGGGCATTTGACCTTTGAGCTACACCCCCTGTTCTATTTTTTATTCTTTATTTTGAAACCGGGTCTCACTGAGTTGCAGAGGGCCTCACTAAGTAGCTGAGGCTGTCCGCGAACCGCGATCCTCCAGGTCTCAGCCTCCCGAATGCTGGGATTACAAGCGTGCGCCACCACGCCCGGCTTTTTTTTTTTTTTTTAATTATTATTTTTGAAACAAAGTCTTGCAAAGTTGGCCAAGGCTGACCTCAAACTTTCAGTCCTGCTATCGCAGCCTCCCCAGGACTGGGATTCTGGGTGTGCACCACCACACCTGGCTTAGCATCGGGTTTTTCAAAACAGGTTTCTAACTATGATTAATAAATCATCCTCCTCTCAAATTTCTCAAGAAGAAATAAAGTACTTTAAAATATTGTCAAAATAAAATATTGAAGAAAATAGTTCTCAATTACTCCTAATCACTCTCCTAGTAAAGTTATTTGATTTCTTTATTGATGAGGAGCCTACCAGCTATGGATAGATTTAAAACACACAGAGACAGGCTGGAATTCCATGGCAAATGCATCCAATATATTTTTGTTTCACAGTGGGTTAGTATGGCATGATCAAGAGATGGTTAGTAGAAACTTGGGTAAATATGTCCTGTTTATCAGGTGTCTGTTACCTGAACGCCAGTTCTTTCACAGATAGGTATACACACATAAAATTTCTCAAAATCTTAACAAAGTACTAGCTAGCTGCTCGGACATGACCTAATTTTCAATTTGGAATTTATTTGTGGCTGAATGAACTAGCCATTATCAATATGAAGTCAAAAAATCCTGCATGGTCATTCTTCAAAGATTGAGTTGGTTCATCACAGGTTTTAAAAGTCCTCCAGGAAGTCACTCTTGACCGGCCTACTCATTTATACAGAACTGTTTTTTGGCAAAGACTAAAGGCTATAATTTTTTTAAGGCCATAAAGTCAAACTCTTCCCTGGAAATGTCCTTAATTATATAAAAGACATGTGGAACCTCACTGACGTGTTTGAGAAGTGAAATGTCAGGACACAGCCACTGGGACACACTAGCTCCACCTAGATCAAAGTATGGGTAGAGCAATGAGCCATATGTGGGCAATTTAATTCCTTCCTACCTTATGATACAATGATAAATATCTGTCTTATTGAGTTCTGTCATATCCCAAACACTTGTACTTGGAACTTAGTTTAATACTTTAAACAACTATACCACCTATTTTTATCTCCATTTTACAGATGCAGAAACTAAAGCTTAGAAATAAGTAGGTTGGCCATCATTGTCTGAATCATTATTGGTAGAATTAAAATTTTAATTAGCAGTTCCATAATAAAGACTATGATTCAGGCACTCTGCTTGGTGATGGAGATACAGAAGTGAATATAGCACAGATCCAGTCATTAAAGATCTAAGTCTGGCATATAATTACTTTGAAAAAAATCCCCAGGGATTGTTTTGGTTGCTTTTCCTGGTCATTGGCCAATTACCATAGGTCAGGACTCTGTCTGGGGCAATGAACATGGCAAGCAAGAATTAACATTAGATCATTTCCTGCTATACCAGGCATACTACAATGTTTTCCAAACAAGAAAGTAGTTATTAAATTTGGAAAGTTCTCTCTGCTAGGCTATTGTGGGGGGGGGTTGTATAATTTAAATGCATTATATTTAACATACCTCTAAAAGTCATTAATTTTTACCAATAGTTATGATTTTTAAAAGGAACTATTTCCCTAATAGAATTCTATTTTGAGAAGTTAAAACTTAATACATCTATCTATATATGTACTATATATATATATATATATATATATATATGAATCAGCTTTCTATTGGTATGAAATATTCTAGAGCATGTATAAAACATTAAAAAATCTATACATCTTTTAATCACTGAGCTTGAGATAAGATTATTGTAAACATTCTTACAAAAAAGATTTAATTTTCGGTTAAGTCTAAATTGCCAAATATCATTGCCTCCAAGAAACAAATCTCTGTATTGTGAAGATTTTCAAAATAATTATGTACTGTGTATGATAATGGTTTTTACTAAATTAGCTAGCCTCCCATCATGGTGCTACTAAGTTCAAACTAATCATTCACAATTTAACTCCAAGTAATTAGAACAGACTCATTTGGTTTTTATGATCGTGTTTTTTTAAATCTTAGTCATTTTGTTCTTTGTTATTCAATTTCATATTTCATCTAGACCCAGATTTGTATTATTTCTGTTATTTTTTTTACAAGCAATCCTCTACCTTAGTAATCTTCTAATTTGGAACTTAATCTCTCTTCCACTCCATTACACTTCTCATTTTGTTTCAATGCATATGAAAGCAATTAAGATTCAGAAGGCCAATGTGGCTTACTTCTCTCTCATCTCCCTTTTCCTTACTCTAGCTTCCTTTCTCAACTTCTGTCCCTTAGAAGACAAGACTCCCAGGGAACAGCATGGGCAAGGTCCTCAGGCACTTACCAGAATAAGGACAGTGAGCAAGGGGTACCTTCTTTCCCCAGGTCCCTCAAAGCCTCAGCTGCTTAGGATTTCTCATTTCTCACGTCTCTGCCTCCCTTCCCTATTTTTTACTTTTCATTCTTTAATTTTTTAGGGCATGGCTACTGGAGATTGAATTTGGGGGGTTCTACCTCTATACCTCCAGTCCTATTTTATTTTGAAATAGGATCTCACTAAGTCACTGAGGCTGTCCTTGAACCTGCAATCCTCCTGTCTCAACCTCCCAAGTACTGGGGTTACAGGCATGTGACACTATGCCTGGCTCTCATTTATTCTTTACCTCCTTTACATTTTGCTTCTAAATTTTACTAACTCCTTTTCTTTCAGTAAGACCACACTCTCTTTTTCAACAAATGTTCCTGTCATGATATATACTTGTATTAAAACTCACGATTAAAAGAAACATTTGTGCACCTTCCTTTCAAAGAAAGAGCCTACCAAATTTCGATTTGGAGAATGGAAAATATCAGAAGCAGGGTAATCTTTATTTAATAATGTAACTGCACAGTAGCCTGACAAGATTCAGTAGGTCCTAGGAGGTAGGATCTTGGTTTTCATCACAGTAGTTTTATGTATAGACCTGTGTCTTAGAAATAAAGGCTGGCCCAAAATATGTTGTGTTAGATTGAGTTGAAGTTTTCTTCATTTCTCATTTTTTTCCATTAAAACTTCACATATTTCCTCTTGGAAATTTTTAATCCTCTCAAAGTGTCCTTATGCAGATGCACCACTTTTATCCATCTAAGCTGCAGGCACTATAACCTAAGTAAATTAAACTTAGATTGTTTGTAAGGAAAACTTATTTCTGTTATAAGAGCACTATTTTTCCAATCTTTTCCTCCTTTTTCAAAACATTACCCTTGTGTTTGAGTTAGAATTGAACGTGAAGAGAAAAAGGAATCACCTTTCAGATTCTACTATCTGTTTATTATTTGTGATTTTTTGTGCTCTGTTTACCAAGTTTCCACCACTCTCTTGGCTGGCAGTCCAAGATGTGCTAAATAACATTTAAGGCTCTCTCTAGCCCTTGACCTCTTTTCTGTGTGAAATGGGAGTGCATTATAAGATAATTTTGCATTTGTTTACTAGGTAATAAAGTATGCTCTCTTTCACTAGCTCTCAATGAGAACTGAGAAAACCAAATAAATCCAAGCTTTCCTCTCCATTGACTTTGGATTCTGGAACCATCTGGTGCTTGGAGGGAAAGCAAGTATCACTCTCTTAATCTAATACCACGAATATTTGGGCATCTGCTCCCTCAGTGGATTTCAGGAAAGAAGTTTGTGCACTAGAAGTTAATTACTTTGCTTAAAATAACACTGGATGTCTCAATCTCTCCGATTCTCCTGACATAATTGTTTGGTGAATCAATGTTTTCAGCATTTACATACTAATATAATAATATTTTCTGCCTAGGTGAAAACCCCCCACCTATACTCTCCTACCCCTCCCTTTAATAGGAAGTATAAGAGTCTTGAGGATGGAAGAGTATCATCTTCAGAGTGAAGTTTAGCATTTTGAGTCCAAGGCTCCCACAGGTTCACCAGATAACCCTTCACGATCCATTCAGTATTTGTAGGAATTTTTGAGTGAAATGGATAGGTCCCTAATGGGGATAGCACATTTGCATATATAATGTCAGGTGAGAAGCTGGAACAAAAGACTCTTCAACTCAAACCCAGCCACTATGTCTGTATTCCACGTCATACACTTTTTTTTTTTTAATTTTTGGAACCAGAATTTTAGGAAGTCCATGGCAAAGGAAATTTATCAATCAACCATTACCACCTGAGCAGGAATTAGCACACAAATCAAATCACCATCTTGACGTTAAAAAGATAAGGCCACAGACCCCATATGCTGCTGTGTGATTTCAAGCAGGTGCTGACTTTCAAAGCATGATCCCAGGGCAGCAATGTCAGCACTGTCTGGAAACTCTTTCCCAGGTAAATTCTCAGACCCTGCCCAGAATTGTTCATTTTGCATAGAACCAACATTAAATGCAAATATACATTTGACCTTTTCTTATAGCTTTCCTAGAGACTTTCTCACTAACTCATTTTTTTTCTTATGTGGAAATGCAACTAGGTATTTGTAAAATAAAAAAAAACTTCTCTTCTTCAGATAATAAAAATTTTATTTTGATTCTTACTTACATACATACAGATAGGTTTTTCTGGGTCCAACTTAGCTCATATATTGTTGTGTTTGGGAAGGTATATAAAATGTTACCTACTCTAAGCTGGTTCATTGCTTGCACCTGCTCAAATTCCTGGCAAACAGCCTTCCAGTACTCATGGGAGAAGGGTTCCAGGACCCCCACAAATACAAAATCTGCAGACATTCAAATCCCTTATATAAAATGGTATAGTACTGGCATATAACCTATGAATATCCTCCTGTATTCTTTTTATTTTTTGGTGGTACTGGGGTTCCTAGAAGTCCTTCTACCTCCGGGCAACACTCCAAGACCTATTTTATACTTTTATATTTTGGGGAACAGGGTTTCTTAAGCCAGTGCGGCTGGCTTCAAACCTGCGTGATCCTCCTGTATCCACCTCTCAAGCACGGGGATTATTATTTTTATTATTATTTATATATTTATTTATTTATTTTTGTAATTATACATTACTTTGGAATACAAGACTTGAGAGGATATACAAGCACATATCATCCAATAAACCCTCATCCAATCCCCATCCCATTCCCTCCCCCTCTGTCGATCCCATGCTTAATTGGTAATTATCTTTGATATATTTGTTTAGACACCTCATGAGTTTTAAAGAGATTCCATCCTCCCCTATCCCTTCCCCTCTGATTGGTCACCTTAATTGCTTCTCAATAGGGCCTTTTCTACTACTCGACCTCCTCCTGTTACCCCTTTCCTCCTAGTTCTTGCTAATTAGGGGAAGCATCTGGATTTTATTTTCTGTGCTATTTCTATGTGCATGCCGCATTTTAAGTGTCGATACCACTCTTGATGGCCCCAGTAGTGGCCTGGCCACCCAGGGGACTCTTATCCCGACCTCACTGGCTCCAGCACCAGCTTTGCCTCATGGGAGGCCCCAATCCTGGCCTTGCTGGCCCCCACACAGAACTAACCCCTCAACTGGCTACACTCGCTCTGGGCCTCAGAGGCCCCAGCACCGGCCTAGCCTCACAACAGGCTCCAATCCCGGCCTCACTGACCTTGGCACTGGCCTTACTGCTCGGCAGGCACTGGCCCTGGCACCGGCCTTACCCCTCGGCAGGCTCCAATCCCGGCCTTGGAGGCTCCAGCACTGGCCTTGCCTCATGGCAGGCTCCAATCCCAGCTTTGCTGTCCCCGTCGCTGGCCTCACCCCTCAGCAGGCTCCAATCCGAGCACCCTCTTTGCCCAGCAGGTTGTCCCATGTTCCCGAGGTTGAGTGGTGGTAGCATTCTGCCTCTGGGGTTATTACTTCAAAAGTTCCAGGTGTAATGCATCAGATCTCTGCCTCCCCTGAGTACTGGCCACTGCCATTGCCACTGCCTCCACCATTTCAAATATTTTCCAAGCTCTTTTCCCACTCTGAATGTTGTCCAGTGTTCCTAAGCATGGGTGACGGTAGCATTCGACATTTGGTGTAATTTCTCCAAAAAATAAGGTTGGTAGGATCAGATTTCTGCCTCTCCTGAATATAAGTCTCCACCACCATCGTGGTGACCGCTTCCAACACCGCCTTCCTCCTAGGTCTCCGCTAAACTCTCTCCTTACAGGTGATGTCCAGGATTCTTAAGAATGTAGAAAAGAAGCAGTCCTCCTTCACAGGGAATTTTTCCAAAAGTTCCAGTTCATTTGGATAAGTTTTGTCTGCATCTCCAGTATCCTGGCATCCGCCGCAGCCTTCTTGACCCCTCTCTGATATTTTTCTTTTCTTTTTTCTTTTTATTTTCCTTTTTTTATGTGTGGTTTGAGGAGGTTGTGGGATCAGGCACTCAGTAGCACTGCGGCCCGGGCTCGGTTCTGCCGGGGGTCCTGCGTGCTCCGTGCAACCCCTGCCCGGGACCCAGGGTCCTGCAGCCTGGGCCCGGTTCTTCCGGGGATCCGGTGTGCCTCCCGTGACCCCGCCCATGGCCCAGGGCCTTGTGACCCGGCCCCGGTTTCTCTGGGGGTCCAGCATGCCCCGCACAACTCCGCCCTGGGCCCAGAGTCCTGAGACCTGGGCCCCAGTTATTCCAGGGGTCCAACGTGCCCCGCATGACCCCTCCCAGGGCCCAGGGCCTTGCAACCCAGGCCCTGGTTACTCTGGGGGTCTGGCGTGCTCCACACGACTCTGCCCAGAACCCAGAGTCCTGTAACCTGGGCCCCGGCTCTTCCGGGGGTCCAGTATGCCCCTTCTGACCCCCATCCGGGGCCCAGGGCCTTGCAACCTGGACCCTGGTTTCTCCGGGGGTCTAGCGTGCTCCATGCGACCCCGCCTGGGGCCCAGAGTCCTGCGACCCAGGCCCCGGTTTCTCAGGGGGTCCTGCGCCAAGCACGGTGATTATAAGCATGTGCCACCATCATTCTTTAAATGATCTCCATATTGCACCTAAAGAATGCAAATAACACCTAATACGATGCAAGTATGTGTAAATAGGTGTTATAGTATATTTTTAGGGAAGAATAAGAAGGCTAGTACATGTCAATTCCAGACATATTCTAGTGCCGGGGTCCAGCCCTAGCAGAGTCGGGGTTCGTGTGTTGATGAGGGGGAAAACCAAGGCCGATGAGAGAAGACGCCACACGATTCAGATTCAATCTTCTCCATTTTATTCAGGAGTTGTTACAACTTTTATACGTCTTTTGTTGGCAGAAAAGCAAATGCATAGTCATGCAAGCAGGATCTTCAAGGACAGGAAATGTTATTATTTACATACATCAGGGCGGGTGTTAGACATTTAATCAGTCATAGCATGCTTTGTCTCACTTCACAAAACTGACTCAAACCTAATCTGATACAGTGGCTCAAACTAAGGTCAGTTTGAACTTAATATCTGGCCCAATAACTTTATCCTTGGGCTTTGCTGTCTGAGTCTCTCACAAGCCGCTGCCCATCAGTTTTAGTTATAATGTTTATACATAAAATTTCAATTATACATATTAATCCAAATAATCCTAAAATAATTTTATGAAAGAAAGGAATGCCAGACATACTTCATGGGGGATCTATGCCGTTGCGGATCCCATGATCGAGCTTTCTCAAGATCTGCATGATATGCGGTAGCGTTCTAGAAAATATTTTCAATTCGAATACTGTTTGTCGAGCCCACTGGTGCAGAAGCCATGAGTATGGAAATAAACTGTCTCTACTGAAGAGGAACTTACTACCTTCCAGTGCTACATCTCCATCTTTGGACAAGATTATCCCCAAGTGTTGGGCTTTTTCTTCCCCCTTATTATGAATCATAGCTATATACTAGGTTATATAGAGCAAGGTTTAATCCTCTTTTCTGAGACCAGAATCCTCCCAAGCCAGGTTGCTTTTCCTATGTGGAACAGTTCTATTAGATTTCCTTTATGAGTCATGGTGCTGGGCCCCAGCCTCAAAGTACATTCTGTGACTTAATTCAATGGAAGACTTGAAAAGGAAAAGGACATCTGACTCCAAGTAGACTGGCTCCCTCATCACCATCCGTCTGCCTACCAAGCTCTCTGCCCACACACTGCCTGCCTTGGTCCAACCTGTTGCTTCAGAGAAAGCTGAATTCCTCAGTAGAGCCTTCTCTGACTTTCTCAACTCATCCATCTTCTCCAGATTCTTCTTTCATAAAAGCACATCTCTCTCCTGGTTATTGCTATAATGTTGCATTTCATTTGTTGGATTCTTTTACTGCTTTCAAACAAGTTGATATTACTATCCTTTTTGAACATGTGATCAGGGCCCTTGTTTTGTTTCTTTCCCTGTTTTACCCCAAAGCTATCCAAACAAACACTTGAAAATAATAATGTCTGCAAATAAACAAATGAAGGCCCAAACTAACCGTATTTCCTCTCAATTCTTCCCTTCTTAATGTCCTCACATGACCAGTTATCTCTTTCCACACATGTCTTTTTATGCCAGGAAGCTTACTTAGTATTGACCTCTTAAGGGAATTAGCGTCTGCTTCTAACATGAACCAGCTCTTAGGAAATACTATTGACCGAATGACTGAGATGCTCAATCAAAAGAATCAATCAGTTAATTTATATAAATTGCCAACTAAGTATGCGGGAAGGGACTCCGTCCATAAAAACATCACAGCAAATCATCTGTCAACATTTTTCCATCTTGAGTCTCCCTTGCTGAAGTGGTACCAAGTGGATTAGTATCCCATCAGTCAGGTTCTTCTGGTGATTTTTTTAAATTGTTCCCATCTCATTATTCTTTAGTCCTACCCTTTCTGAATTTCAGTTCTGGTTCTTTAAGCTTTCTTCTCCACTATTTCGATTCTTTTAAAAAGTTTTACTTGACTTATTTCCTTGATGAAATAAGTTACTTAACCCCTAACGCCGACCAAGGTTAAATGTTGGGAATCTTCTTAATCGTCAGCTTGAAGTCACTCTAGTCCAGCTTGGAGGAGGGACAAACTGCCCATCCAAGAACCAAATGAGATCAATAAGCAGGGATCCTGATAAAATCCTTATTTCCCAGAATTTTACCCTTTCCCTCCCTAATTCATTCCTGATTACTTTGATGTTTTTCCCTGGCTCACCCTATGACTGCTTTACTGTCTTCTCTGATTACAATGTTTTGGTTAAAACTCTCAATAAAAGCAAGATATTGGTAGAAGGCTGGGGAGGGGAGAGTTGAACTCGAATGTAACACAACATTTCCACAGCACTATTAAAAGTAATTTTTTGTTTTGAGGGAGGGGCAAGGTGTAGACATATCATTAAATAATATTCGGTTATATAATTTGAAATGTATCTCCTTTACAATTTTCCTGGTTATATGAGAAACTTTTGATTTTAGACTACCAAACTGTAATACCTTTCTAAAACTTAAAAACCCTCTTTTGTGGCCTTGGGAGTCTGTGCTTCCTGGAGGCTACAGAACCTAACAGGAAAATCTCTGCGTGCATGTGTGTGAGCCTCCATCACTCTGAACTTCATTGTGATGCGAGGTTACACAGCATCAATAAAAGTGTGGCTCAGAACACAGAATCATTTTGCTTTTTATGTTTGCTGTATTGAATTTTCTATTTTATTAAATTTATGGTTTGAAATGCTTCCTATTTAAGTGATAAAATTATCAAGTTGAGGCATTGCTATAAACCATTTTTTTATTTAGCCTCAAAAATTTCAAATTAGGAAAATATTTAATAGCGCAGATAATGCTAGAAATAACGTAATGTTTCAAGTGCCTGATTTTCTGGAAGTTTTGTATTAACACTTCAGTGAGACTTTGGGTGGGGCTCAATTCCCATTTCGGGGTCCAGAACCATTATTCATATATTCTCATCTCTCTCCTATTTTTCCTGTCTTCAAGCATACTATATAGTCAATGATAAAAAAAAAATCTTAAAATATGCTTCAGTTCCATAGCAAAACATGTCTCAGAACAAATTCAGCAGGCAGTGATTATGTATTGCAGTAGATAAAATTCTGACTTTCTGTCTAGCTGTGTGGCCGTAGGCTAGTTATTCAACCTCCCTGGGCCTTTGTTTCGTAATTTTTCAAATGAGGATAGTACTGCCTAGGCTGAGGACTAAAGAGAAGGGCTGCAAAGACTCGGTTATATAACAGGTGGAGGCCGACTCCGGAAAGTTCCAGGCACTCTGTGAGTTTTGGCCTGGTTATTATTCACCTCCTGGTCTCTGGGAATTCACTGAAACAGGGCTGGCAGTACTTGAATTTTAAAATGGCAACCCACCTAAAGAAAATAATTTCCCTTATAACCGATGTGATTAGAATTGATTTCTGAAGGGCTCTGCGAGGCCATCCATGTGCAGCCTCTCCTTGACTGGGATGACGAAGAGGAGAAACCAAGTGTCTGCGCAGCTTCTGGAAGCACAGTCTCCGGTAAGAGGCTGCTTCTGTGCTTCTGGCGCAGGCTGTCTCGCCTCGGGCTCGGCTTGGCGTCAGAGCGGTGGATCCGAAGTCAAAACACACAGGGCTGGAGAGACTCAGATGTGAGTCATGGTCCTCTGGGGCCAGAGGCTGCGAGGAATGATATGAATGAACGCGAACACCTCATTCCAGCCCGCGCCGCCCCCTCGGCCCGAGGCCGGGTTCAGTCTTAATCACTGCCTCTCTGGACGGCCGGATCCCGCGCGGCTAAGGCGCACGGTGCGGGCAAAGTGCACATTACACATTCATAGAGACACAGCCATTCATTACGTTCATTCCCTGGCTCGGTCCTAATGAGACCCAGGAACAAGGCTTAAATGTCATGACGCTTCTGCATCTTTTCCTAACGGCAGAGATACAGGATACTGATGCTGCCCCCAACGCAGCAGCCCCGCTTCAGAGGAACAGAAGGGGCTTGAGACCTCACAGGCCACCCCCCCCCCCTTAGTTTACCCTCCATCTTGGCTGCCGAGCCAATTAGAACGTCCTGGGCCAATGAGTCTCTTCGGAGGCCCTTTCCGGTATTTATTTCCTGACCTCGGCTTTGAAATCTCTCATTTACCCGAGTCTGTCTCCCTAGCATCCACCAGATGAAGTAGAACCGGGATCTTTTAACAATAGCAATCAAAAGGCAAGGAGATAAACGGCTGGTGAATTTCTTTCTCCTGGACTAGGCTTCATTAATCTTCATGATAGCAGAAGCCAACAATCATCCATCTATTAAAAGCAAGGGGCAGCTGATGAGCCGGCACAGCAGCGCTGGTGGCTGGATGTGAACCTGCCTTTCACCAGCTGTAGTGGAGCTCCAGGCTGGTTACTGATTCTCCGAGCCTCTGCTTCCTCTCCCATAAAATAGAAAGCATAATCATAGGCGCCTCACAGGACTTTGTATGGATTCAACCAGAACAATTATTAGCCTTCAATAAAGTACTGCTGTGGTCATTGACACACATATACTGACCGTCTTCTTTGTGGCAAATGTCATGTTAGACACTAAGGAGACAAGAGAACCCAGATTCAGCAACTGCTAACACGCAGTTTCTTGGAAAAATCATCTGGACACATTGTAATGCAATGGCCGGGAATAAATGTGTAAAATAGAAACCAGGTCTGAAGAGAGATTGCGACTGGTTTGGTATAGGAAGGCTGGAGGAGGTTTCCGGTAGCCGAGGACCTTTGAACTTGGGTGTGTATGAGACACAAGCTGGCCAGGAGGATGGAAATGTGTGTTTCATCACAACCTCCCAGCCAGGCTGAGGTTGTTTTGTTTGGGTTTGGTACTGGGATTTGGATTTGTAGTAGGGGATCCCAGCCCAGCCCTACTGTATTTTAATAGGATCTCACTGTATTGCTGAGGCTGGCCTCACACCCTCCATCTTTCTGTCTCAGCCTCCCAAATACTAAGATTACAGATGTGCACCGCCATGCCTGGCTCAGGCTGACTTTACACAGAGCTTTCTTTGATCATCCAGAGAGTGGACCAGTCCCAACCCTGCACTCGATCCACAGGACCCTCAGCTGTTCAGAGCTCCCTCTGTGCCCTCTCACCTGTGCCCCTCCAGCCAGAATTGCACATTCTAGGGATTATCTCTGCCTCCTAAACCCAAAGACAACAAGCAAAGTAAAATAATAGGACTCATGCATGAACAAGAAAGGGGCCAAACCTTAGCCAGAGCCTAACCTACCCTACCTTATCAGGGTGTCCTGATCTTTGGGCTTTGCCATTAGGCCCTCATGGCTCTATCAACGGGGCACTGAGCTCAGACTTTTCAGGACGAGGTAAGACAGGAAAATGAAGCATATGTTATGATGATAGCAGCTAATGTGTTTTAAGATTATTATGTGCCGGTTTTATAGTATTATATCTTTACAACGAATCTATCGGGAACATTGCATGTTGAGCTATATTATCTTGCCAGTTTTAGATTAAAAATGGCTAACTATAGACAATTTCAAACTGATAGAATCATCACTTTGCTGATAAGAAACTGGGGCTCAGAGAGGGTCGTGAATAGACATAGATGACATGTACTAAGATTATGAGGGTTTGCTATCTGGCAAAACCACTTAATACTATTTTCTAACCTGGTAAGGATGTTGGAGTGTTAAATAAAATAGTATAAGTGTAAAGTGCTGCCACATTATGAGACTGTAATTTTTTGTTTATATACAGCAACTAACCCCTGTAGAAGTAAAGAAAAAAAAAAAAAAGAGACGCCATTCTTAGGCAGCTACAGGGCTAAGGTTGGGGGCTGGGCTTCCTGCTACCCCAGGCTGAACACTGGGCCTGTTGACTCCAGTGTCCAGAATCTGGGGAGACAGAAGCAGGTGCAAAATGAGTTAGCCAGTCAGCAGGAGACTCGAACAGACCAAGGGAACATCCTCCATCAATCGAGACAGCTCATGAACCTAAACAATGTATGTATCTGGGTAGGTATCTAAAGGAACAGAATCTGAGAAAGAAAAGCCCAGGACAAACAGAGCCCAAGGCAATCACTGAGTTCAACTTCAGGCACCAGGGAAGGACAGATGAGAGAATATGTCAAGCCCAACACATGGGTGATGTCCTCGACGGCCATTTCCAGAAGCAAAAGGAACGAGGCAGTCTCCCGAGAGTTTCCCCGGAGCCTCCTCTACAAAGGCTTCTCTGGCCGCCCAAGGACTGGCTCTGAAGGGGAGCTGGGCACCGGGGTGACCAGGCTGGAAACCCCGATCCTCATCAGTATTAGGGTCACACCATTCACCCCCACAGTTGCACTATTGCATTCCACCCAAAATTATGATTAGTTAAGTAACATCAATTCAAACTTGGGAATTTGGTGATCATCTTTCAATTAATTGAAATACCATGGAACAAATGTAAATCCAATTAGGGATTGCTGAACAAAGTTTTACATAATTATTTTTTGTTTTTGTTTATGGGTTGTTTTTTTTTTGTACCAGGGATTGGACCCAAGCTCATTCTACCTCTGAGCTATCCCTCATACACATAGCGGTTTTTTTTGTTTTTGTTTTGTTTTGTTTTGAAAGAGAATCTCTAGTTAAATTGCTTAGTGTTTTGCTGAGTTGCTGAGACTGACCTTGAACTTGCAATCCTTCTGTTTTGCCTCCCAAGTACTGAGAATACAGGCAAGTACCACCATGCCCGGCTTAGCTGGATCTTCTGTAGACAACATAGTGAGTGTGCTCTCCCTCCTAGCCTTCTACCCCTTTGTGAATGTTTGCTAGAAATGGTTTTCTCTTCCAAGAACCACTGTCACCAATGGGAGTTTTACTTGCAAAACCCAGCAAGCTCACCATGAGCTTTGTTTCCTCCAGAGTTCATATCTGTTCACCATCTTATCCACTCAAACCAAGGCAACACAGTTTTTGTTTGTTTGTTTGTTTGTTTGTTTGTTTGTTTTGCAGGTCTGGGGATGGAACCTAGGGGCATTCGACCTCCGAGCTACACCCCCTGCCCTATTTTTTATTCTTTATTTTGAAACAAGGTCTCACTAAGTTGCAGAGGGCCTCACTAAGTAGTAGCTGAGGCTGACCGTGAACCGCAATCCTCCAGTCTCAGCCTCCCGAATGCTGGGATTACAAGGGTGCACCACCACGCCTGGCAACACAGTTTATTTTTAAGGGAAGAGGTACTTGTTTGGGGCCCCTACATCTCATCATGGTCCCAGAGACATGGGCCTATTTCCCTACGGCTGCATCTTAAATCTCAGACTTTATTCTCCAATGGCACCGACTATATCAAAACCTATTTCTTAGAGCCCCATTCTTTGATAGAACTAATCTGTAATGATGATGGAGCATGCCATTAGAGTCACCTTCCACTTCTGCATCCATTCATGTATTCATCCATTGATTCACAATTCATTCATGTGTCTGTTTGTCAACTGTCTAATGAATAGACTGAACTATTTGGGAAGGAGGGCTTCCTGATCCTGCTAAGAATTCACAGATAGTGACTGGGACCAAGGGTGGTGCATGGTGAGAGAGGCCATGTTAGATAGATCCATGTTAGATGAAACAAAACAGAATATGTCTCAGGAGAGGCCAAGAAGGAATAGGAGTGGTTTCTCCAAAAGTTAGCCTTTATGGTTACAGTGACATTTGAATAGAACCTTGAAGAAGGATTGCAAAAGGAGGAAAGGCAAGAACTTGCTGCATAGAGGAAAAGGAATGAGGCAGACACAAAGCGTGGGGGGTGAAGTAGACCAGGGGTGGGCAGACAGAATCTGGTTAGTGGCCACAGCTAACAACGACACTGATGCACTAGTTCTCTCGTTGTTCTTGCTTCACGGAGCCTTCTCTGTAAAGCCCTCCAGGTTCAGCAACTTTGGGGCTCAAGGGGGAAGGAGCTGAGACAGGGCAGGCAGTCTTCCCTGCTGATTGCACCCCACACTGCTGTTGGAATGGCCAGGATCCCATCCAGGGAGCCCAGAGTGTGGATGGACACAGCCTTGCGATGCTAGTAAAGGAGCCTGAAGTTCATTATTGTCAAATTTTCCAAGGAGAGAAAGGAAGTACACGACAACGCAAGGAAAACAACTGGGGCAGCTGTGTGGAGAATACATTTGCATTTTAATGAGAACGTTCAATGCCTCAAGCCAGAGCTTTTAAGGAAGCTGAAGCTCAGGCTTTGCAGCAGGCTAAGACTTTAAAGAGGTCCAGAGGAAGCTGAGGCCGGTGGCATCCCCTTACAGACATTGACTCATCCCGCAAAGGTGACCCTCTGCTGCACAGCAACCCGCCCCCAACCCCAGCTAGCCCTGTTATCTCGACCAGTCCTCTCACTCTATGGGCAGGGAAAGAGAACATCTGAATTGTTTTGCCCCAAACCACACAGCTGGGATGTGGATGAACAAAGATCTAAATGCCATTGTTCAGGTGGCTCAGGTATAAACGTCCCAACATTTAACACCACAGGAGCAGACCAGCAAGCAGCTGGCCTTGATCTCTCCCAAGCTACTTGGGCCTCAGGAGCACAAAGTGCCTGGTGAAGCTGCAGCTCCAGCTGCTGAGCTGCAAAGCTGCAAAAAGGAAGATGCTGTCCTCTGCCCTCCTGCCCTCCCTGTCTATGTTAATGTACCACCTCTGCAGCCCACCCACCTCCCCTGCAGCCTGCTCCTTCCTCCACCCTTCCCATGCCCTCACCCCCACGCACGCCCTTTATTTACCTTCAAAGCTTATACCAAAGGAAATAATCAAGAAGAATCCAGAAAAGAGTTAAACAATCAGGTCAGGAAGACAACGGAAGCAGATGGAGAAGATCAAGTTCTTTCTGCATTTTACTTTTATTTCTTTTTCTTAGGATTTTATTGGTGCAATATGATTATGCATGGTATTGAGATTCAAAGTGATCCATTTTTGCATGCACAGGACATCTCCCAGTGTGGTCAAGATCGCTGTGGGATTACACTCCTCCAACTTCACAATGGAACACAAGGAGCTCTTTGCCTTACACCTAATGGCTCCAAATTAGGTTTTGCTTCTAATTGCATGAGAGCCTTGCTGACTTGTTCTTCATGCATTTTTAACAAGGAAAAGTGGGCTTCTTTCAGGGCCCATGCTCCTCTTCGTAGCAATCTCTCATTGGCTAGCTGGCTGGTCTCAGGAGGGGAGTGCTTCCTGGCAGCACAACCACCTCTCAGCAAGTCACTCAACCTTCTACAAGTTTAAATAAGGTCAACCGCACTAGAAACATCTCCCTTAGCAGGGACTGCAGCCACACCAACTGCAAGGGAGATCAGAACAGAGGTCGAGGGCCAGGGAAAGTCCTGGCTGCAGGCTGTGTCCCTAGAAGGAGCAAATGCCAGCAGGGCTAGGCAACTGTCTGTCCGGTGACCACTCAGGAATGTGACAATAGTGGTGGTCATCCTCGTAGATAGAGGGTGACAATAGGATGCTTTCTCCCAGAGTGAGAGGTCAGAACCTGGAGAAGCCAGTGAGCTTCTTGAGCACCTTTAGCTTAAAAACTTCCCGTGGCCAGCCATGACTCTCAGATTAACACCATCTACCCATCCCCACAGGGGCCTACCCCTGCTGGTCTCCTAAGTGTGCCACCCTCCACCTTGTCCCTGCTTTCTGTATCTTATGGCTTCCTGATGTCCAGGACCTTTGTGCAGGACACTTCCTCTGTATGGAGTATGAGCCCTGGCTCCAAGTACTGGGCTTCGTACAGTCTGTAGTCCTTGCTTTATTCACCAGTTCTTAGATAAAGCCACCCCTGACATTCCAGGTTAAAGGAGATCCCTTTGTCATAGACTCTCAAAGAACCCAGTTTCCGATTGAATTTACTATATTCTCTTATTCTCTGTATTCTTAATGTTTTCTTTTTGGGGGGCGTGATGGTTAATCTGGATTGTCAAAATATGGGATCATAAAACACCTAAGATGATGTGACTTTGGGCTTGATGATGACATGATTGATTTATGTATTGGCAACTGAAGGGGGAAGGGACCTTCCCTGAATGCAGGCAGCATGGTTCTGGTAGGCGGAGAACCTGGATAAAAGGAGGAGAAAGCTGCGTGAAGGATTCATGGTTCTTCCTGAAGAAAGTATGTCTGCTCTCGTCTGAGACACCAACTGTCCACTCTTCGAATTGGACCTTCACCATCATTTCTCTGGAGGGTTTCCTAGCCTTTCTATCCTGGTTGGGACTGAATTAGTGGTCACTCTGATTCTGAAACTCCAGCTCTTGGACCATGTGACCAGCTGCTAGTTTCTCCAGCTCTCCGTGTACAGTTGGAAACTTGGGGCTACACTGCTTTAGACTGTTAGCTGTTTTAATAAATCCCCCTTTTTACCACATATGTGTTCTGAGTTCTGTTACTCTAGTAAACCCTGAACAATACAGGGGGCCTCTGCCCTGGGAAGACTGAGGCTCCCAGGCTAGCTAATTCCTACAGACAGCTAGTGACCACCCTACCGCACACACTTTGGATATAATAAACCAACACACCTGGAGCCCACATCTGTAACTCCTTTATCAGACTCTCACAACCAAACCAATATTTCTTCTGCTATATATTGCCCAGAGCCAGATACTAGACAACCAGAGACTCATCCATTGCATTCCTGGAAAAGCCCTGCAAAGGCTCTGGGTCTCCACCTGCTCCCCTCATGCTTCCTGGCCCACCCTGGCAGCTCCCCAAGTAGCCCAGGATGGGGGGCTATGACTCCCATTCCTGGGGACCAGTGAGTATAGGCACCACTGGTATCTCTGGGGAATTGGTTCCAGGACACACAACATCTGGGATACCAAAATCTGCCCATACTTGATCCTTAATAGAAAATGTATGTAACCTATGGGAATCCCACTTTAAATTCAAAATCATTTTTCATACTACATAATACAATGTAAAGTTCATATAAATAGTTGTTATCCTATGGTGCTTAGGGAATCATGACAAGGAAAACGTCTGGATATGTTCAGTACAGACACAATTTTGTTTCCTAATATTCATCTGTGGTTGATTGAATCCATGGATGAAAAGGCCATAAAACGGGGAGTTGTGGTGCATGCCAATAATACCAGTACTTGGGAGGATGAAACAGGAGGATTGCCGGTTTGAGGCCAGCCTCAAAAGTAGATATACTTTCAGCAACCTAGTGAGAGCCTGTTTCAAAATAAAAAGTAAAAAATGTCTGGGTATGTGACTCAGAGGTAGAACATCTCTGGGTAGAACATACCCAGTACCACAAACAAACAAACAAACAGCCACTGACTGATATGGAGGGCCCAGTGTATCAGGTTTTTGCTCTATGATGAACATTTCTTAGTATAGTATATCTTATCACACCTGATTAAAAGAGACATCAGCTGGGCATGGTGGTACACGCCTATAATCCCAGTACTAGGAGGCTGAGAGAGGAGGACAGCAGATTTGAAGCTAGCCACAGCAACTTAGCAAGGCACTCCACACACAACCTAGTGAGATCCAGTTTCAGAGTAAAAAATAGAACAACAACAACAACAACACCAACAACAACGTCACGTATGTTTTAGTACATTTACTCTTGTAGGACATTCCTTAGTCATTCCTATGACTTTCTTCTGCTTCTCCCTGACTTGATCATAAACTCGAGAGAAGGGTTTTTTATGTCTATGCTCACTTTCATAACCCAATACTTATCACTTAGGAGATGCTCTAAGCAAACAAATATTCCCAGTCCTGTGAGCAGGACAGCAGTATTACACAGAAAGAGTGGGACAGGAGCCCTCCATGGCCAACTAAGAGGACATAACTGCAGGGGCACAGTACTGGTACGTGGGTGAGTGACAGGGAAATGTCAGGTGAGTAGCAGTGGGACCTGCTCTTGGACCCCATCATCTGGAGAGACAAGCCCCATTGCAGTGACCTGTGGCTCATTGGTACAGAAGTGGGAAGCTTTAACGATTGGTTGACAGGGTTTGAGGGGCTTGGAGAGACGTGGTCGGCCAAAGAGACTAGTGAGTGTCTTAGCCTTTCAGATCACCCCACCCTGTGTAGCTTCAGCAGACCACTGCCTTTACTTGTGGATCTACCAGGTAGACAATGAAGGGGAGCAGCAAAAATGGCATGAGCCAGGAAGAAGCAGCAATAGAAGGGGGTCCATCTTGCCAAGGAGAGAGCAACCTGTGGCCAGGATTTTACTTTTAATATTTGTCCAAAAGAAGACATCCGTGTTCTCACCATGCCCTCAGGATTCGGCAGTGTTTCTGGAGATACATCTTATTGAAGTCCAAGGGCATTTAGAAGCATGATCTGAATGATAGTTGACATAGCTGTAACTATAACATAACAGCTCCGGTAGCCACCCCCTGGGGCTTAATCACAAGATGCATGATTGTCATTGCTCCGTCTTTAAAACGCGTCACAGGGCTCAACACACATCCTGTGCATTGTGCTGGAATCTCCTGCTCTGCTCTCTGCCACCACGTGTCCAATTAGAAGCCGGGCGTCAGCACCTCTGACCCCATCTGTGGGAGGCTGGCAGGCTCTCTAGCTCCGGATTCTATTTCCAGCCTCGGAGATGCTGAGCCCTGGGAGGTGATGGTGACGCACACAAACACCTCGCCCAGTGTTTTCTAATTGACAGCCAGAGAACACCACATCAAATTGTCTTCCCTCCATATCCAATTAAGGAGCTCTCCTCTCCTGGAAGGCAAGTTTTAAAAATTTCCCTCACAGCTCTGCTTTCCATTCCCAGTCCTCCGATACCTAACCACCGTTCCCCAGGCATGCAGACCTAGGAGTTTAATGGATAGCCCTCAGCTGGTTTGCAGTCTTGCAAAATAGGCTTCATCATTCAATGTGTACATAGTTTTTTGGAACACTCCCTTATGTCAGATGACTCCTTCCATTTCTTGTACTATTTTTTCGCTCATTGCTGTGTCTCTGTGATGTATTCAGCTTGCTTGGTGTGAGTCTAATCTGCGTGGTTGGGTATGGATGCTGCCTGTCTTCCCTGGCCACTGACCCGGGGATGTGCACTGCAGTTCTTCCCAGCCTGCATCACTGGGGCACTGCAGAGGTCTTCTCTGTGCATCGCCCCTCACATTTACACATATTCTTATTTTTCTAAGTGCAGATTGCTCTCCTCGGACTCTTAAGGGCTCCTTTAGCCATACATTACCATTCTTGCCAATTTTTTACTTTTTTCAGCCCCTACTTTCCCCCATACTATATGCATAAGGTGATACCTTGTCAATTGAATTTACATTTATCTGATTACTAATGAGTTTGAACCACCTTCCATGTGCTGGACGGCCTTTTGGATTGCCTCTTGCAGTTGATTGCTCTATTTATATCTTTGCCTATCATTATTTTATGGTTGCTATCTTGTAGAGTAATGCTATTAATCCCTTCTCAGTTGTAGACTATTCTCATTATGCAATCTATTCACTTTGCCTATAGTGTCTTTTTAGAACAGAAATACTTGATTTGTATGTTATTAAATTTATTCTTTTTTATCCTAAGTTATTTTTGTTTAAAAGATTTCTATTATTATTATTATTATTTTTATTATTATTATTATTATTATGCAGGTCTGCGGATGGAACCCGGGGGCATTTGACCTCCGAGCTACACCCCCTGCCCTATTTTTATTCTTTATTTTGAAACAGGGTCTCACTAAGTTGCGGAGGGCCTCACTAAGTAGCTGAGGCTGTCTGAGAACCGCGATCCTCCAGTCTCAGCCTCCTGAATGCTGGGATTACAAGCATGCGTCACCAGGCCCGGCTATTTCCCTTATTATTGTGTCAAAAAGATAGTCAGCTTTTTTTTTTTTTTAGTAATATCTTTAAGGCCCACAATTTAAAGTGGTATTGGTAGAATCCAGTTTTATTTTTCTCAATAGGGCAAACTACTTTTTCCATCTCATCTACTAAGCCATTTGTCCATACCTATTGATTTAGAGTGACACATTGTTGTATACAAAGTTCTGCATGCTCATGGATGGGGCTGCCCCTCTGCTCTCCATTGCATTCCATGGGTCTGTATATCTGTTCTTAGGCTTATGCCATAGATTTTTAAAATTATAATGGCTTTGTAGAACATTTTGCTTTCTGTAAAAGCAAGTATGTACTTAATATTTTTGAGATAAACATAGGTATCCTGGATCTTCTTTCTCTTCAAATAAGTTTTAGAGAGAATAGCAAGTTTTTTTAAAATCTAAGTGAAATGATGGATGACATTTCTTTGAATTTAAGGATTAATTTTGTGAGAATTGATATCTTTACAATATTAGATCATAACATTAAAATAGATATCTCCTCATTTATTCATAGAATTTTAAATGTAGTTAATTAAAGCTTGAAAGCTCATGCTTTCTTGCATAAATTAATGCCTAAATACCTATGGAGTTTATTGCTATTATGAATAGTGCCTTAAAATTTATTATATTAGGTACTAGTATAAAGAATTCCATTTCTATTTGGAGTTCAAGCTCATATCCTTAAACTTACTGGATTTCTTTGTTAATTCAAATAGTTTGCATATTGTGGTCATTGAATGGTTATAACACCTATAAATAGTAACAGTTTTCTTTCTTTCTAAATTCTTATATCGCTTTTACCTGGGCCAAGTCCTGTAGTACTCTGAAAATGAAAATGCTGATATAGGGCCTTAATTTTTTTCGTCTGATATTACTTGAGATGTGTTCATAGATTTTCTGTTTAGTATAATATTTGCCATTGGTTTGGGGGATTTAATTTTAATCAAGTTATGGAAATTCCTTTATACTTCTGGTTTGTGAAGAGGTTGCATCATAAATAAATTTTAAATGTCCTGAAGAGCTTTATGTACATGGATTGTAATCATCATATAATTTTTTTCACCTTAGTCTTTAACATGGTTTTTCACTGTTAGATATTTTAAAATAATAAGTTATCTTTAAAATTTCTGTAGAACTACCTACTTGATCATTTTTCCCTGTTTATTTAGTTTTCTAGTGTTGAAGAATGAAACCCAGGCCCTCACACATGCCAGGCAAGTACCCAATCAGTGAACTATATCCTCAACCCTTAATCATATGTATGTATGTATGTATGTATGTATGTATGTATGTATGTATATATTTTGGTACTGGGATGGAACCCAGGGGCCTTCTACCTCCAGGCTACACCCTCAGACCTATTTTTATGTTTTATTTTGAAACAGGGTCTACTAAGTTGCTGAGAGCCTCACTAAGCTGCTGAAGCTGGCTTTGAACCTGCAATTCTACTGTCTCAGCCTCTCAAGTACTGGGATTACAAGCATGTGCCACCACACCCGGATTTTAAAATTTTTTTATTGGTGCATTGTAGTCATACATCTTAATGGAGTACAAGATGGTAGAGGCATACATGCACACACCACCCAATTAGCCCTTCCCCAATTCCCACCCCGTTCCCTTCCCCCTCCCTCTTTCTCGCATTTGGCTTAGTGATTGAATTTGATATGTTTGTTAATGTACGTCATGTAGATTAGAGAATTTCTCTCTTCCCCTCTTCTGTCCTTCTCATTTGGGTTGCCTTATGTGCCCATCTATACTATCTCCTTCTTTGTCTAGAATTTCCCCTATGACCCATTTTCTCCCTAGCGTCTAAATATTAGGGAAAGCATCCTATTTCTTATTTTTTGTGACTGACTAATCTCACTTAGCATAGTGTTCTCCAGTTCCATCCATTTCTTTGTAAATGATGTAATTTTGTTCTTTATGGCTGAGTAAAATTCTATTGTGTACATGTCTCATAGTTTTGTAATCCATTCATCTGTTGAAGGACATCTTGGCTGGTTTCATGGCTTGGTAATTGTGAATTCTGCAGCTATGAACATAGATACATATGCATTAGTTTAGTACTTTGGTTTCCATTCTTTTGGGTAGATCCCCAGAAGTGGTATTCCTGGATCCTATGGTAAGTTCATTCCCATTCTTCTGAGGATCCTCCATACTGTTTTCCAACGTGGTTGCACTAATTTGCAATCCCACCAACAATGTACTAGATTTCCCACTTCTCCATATCCTCACCAGCATTTGTTGTTGTATTTTTAATGACTGCCATTCTAGTTGAAGTTAGGTGAACTCTCAGGATAGTTTTGATTTGCATCTCTGATTGCTAATGATGTTGAACATTTTTTCATACATCTACTGGCCATTTGAATTTCTTCTTTTGTGAAGTGTCTATTTAATTCACTTGCGAATTTTTATTGTGTTTTGTTTTCTTAGTGCTATGTTTCTTGAGTTCTCTGTATTTTCTAGATATTAGTCCTCTATTGAAGGAGTAGGTGGCAAAAATCTTCCATTCTGTCGGATCTCTGTTGAAGTTCTTGATAGTTTCCTTTGCTGTACAGAAACTCTTCAGTTTAATGCAATCCCTTATATCAATCCACCTTTTACTTTCTTGTGTCTTTGAGGTCTTGTTGAAAAAGTTTTTATCTGTACCTATGTGTTGCAGTGTTGGACCTATGCCCTCTTCAAGGAGTCTCAAGGTCTCTGTTCTAATTTCCAAGTCTTTGATCCATTTTGTATTGACTCTTGCACAGGGTGAGAAAGTGTGTTTATTTCCATTTTTCTGCACATGGTTACCCAGTTTTGCCAGTACCATTTGTTGAAGAGGCTATCTTTATTTCAGTGTATGTTTTTGGCCTCTTTGTCAAAAATCAATTGGCTGTAAGTGTGAGGGTTTGTTTCTGAGTCTTCTATTCTGCTCCACCGATCTTAGTCATATTTTTGTAATATAGATTTGATTAAACTGTATTTTATCCAAGTATAATTATTTTTAAATTTTTCTAACTTAGCTCTGGAAGCTAGACTATACTGCCTTCATAAAGTAGGCTGGATTTCACATGTGTGGTTACTTTTTGGTGAATATACACAAGCTGAGAATCCAGTTTTCCTTGTGCATCTGTTGGAGATCCCTGGAGTACATCCCTGCCTTCTGTGGGGCAGCCAGTGAGCCGGCTGAAGTGGAGCTTCCTTAAGACTTCCTGGTGCATCCATCGCTATCATTTTTACATCAAGTTTGGCATTTGATTTTTTTTCTAGGAAATTAATCGACTCTAGTTTGACGAATGCATTATACACAGACATCACAACAGTCTTTCCTTATATTTAGATCTTTTATTCCCCTGTGGTAGTGGGTACTGGGGATTGAACTTCAGGACATCTTACCTCTGAGCTATACCTCCAACCTTCAATTTTTTTTTTAAACAGGCCTTACTAGGTTCCTGAGGGCCTCATGAAGCTGCTGAGGCTGGCCTCAAGCCTGTGATTCTCTTGTCTCCACCTCTCAAGCATTAGGATTACTGGGGAATGCCACCATGCTGGGCTTAAATTTATCTTATTTGCACTTGCTTCTTCCACTTATATTCTGTATTTTTATCCTTATTCTGTGTTTCTATCTTAATGACTTTTGTCAAAGCTCTCTTTTGAGTAAATATTTTGACTTTGGTAACCTTCATTATTATTCTTTATGCTCACTACACCAATATCTGACATCTTTTCTTTTATTTTCTTTCTTTTTTTTTTTTTTTTTTTTGCAGTAATGGAGATGGAACCCAGGGGCATTCTACCTCTGAGCTACACCCCAGGCCCCATTTTTTATTCTTTTTTTATTTTTTGAAACAGGGTCTTGCTGAGTTGCGAAGGGCATCGCTAAGTAGTTGAGGCTGACCGTGAACTGCAATCCTCCAGTCTCAGTCTCCCGAATGCTGGGGTTACAAGTGTGCGCCACCACGCCCCGCCATCTGACTTACTTTCATTACTTTATGTCCTTTTTTGTTTGTTTACATTGTTGCTTTGTCCCCAGTGTTATAATATTTAACTCACTTTTTAGTTTTCAGAAACTGATGCATTTTTTTAGAAAACATTTCCTTCAAAGCAGATGTGTCTGACAA
This sequence comes from Muscardinus avellanarius, assembly GCF_963383645.1. Taxonomy (NCBI): domain Eukaryota; kingdom Metazoa; phylum Chordata; class Mammalia; order Rodentia; family Gliridae; genus Muscardinus; species Muscardinus avellanarius. The sequence continues at coordinate 15,630,620 of NC_137787.1, read as the reverse complement.
TTGTGGCATTTGTGCTTTCAAATCACTTAAGTCTGGATATTTCTTCATTTCTTTTGACTCCAAGTTTATTTACTACTAAGGTATTCAGTCTCCCCCTACGTGTGTATGTGGTGTGTGTGTGTGTGTGTGTGTGTGTGTGTGTGTGTGTATTGGTACTAGGGATTGAACCCAGGGGCATTCTACCTCTCAACTGCACCCCTAGCCTTATTTTATTTTTTATTTTGAAACAGGCTCTCACTCAGTTGTTGAGGCTGGCCTTGAACCTGCTATCCTCCTTTCTCAGCCTCCCAAGTACTGGGATCGCAGGCATGTGCCCCCATGCTCAGCTCATATGCCATTTAGTTAAGATGTTCTTATTACTGTCTAACTTTATTGCATTATAGTTGCATTGCACAGTGTGATAGATACCTGTCTTATAGAATTTTCTCAAAGATACTACAGTAGCTACTCTAATCCTGCTGCCTCAACCTTGATAGCTGGAAAAAAGATCAGATTTAACCAAAAAGCTCCTTCCTATTGTGGACCTGCTGAGAGTTGACTGTGTTCTACACTGAGCTCAAATTGAAGCAGATTCAAGTGGTTGGTCTGAGCCCATCTCACTCCTTTCAATCAAAAAACTTGAAATCTTTGAAGTCATGACTGACACATTTTAAAAAGTGGCAAACCTTAGCCTACAATACAGTTTAAGTATTTGGGGGTTAGAACATCACTCAGAATTCCAAGTCAAAGTCTATCAACAATAACTCATGGGAATGAGAAATGCCAAATGAGCTGGAGACAGTGCAGGGAAAGAGGATCAATAGAGCTGGAAGGCCCCCGGCAATCATGAGTGTTTGGTAGAAGACAGGTGCCTAACCAGAGTGGAAATCATTGAGAACCAGGAATCAGGCTAGGTGGGGCCGATGAAGGTCAGAGAATAAAGGATTTTCGATGTCAGAAGAGCAACTTAATCTTGAAGTGGTTAAAAACAGAAGGTGAAACATGAAGGCATTTGAATAGAGTAACGTGATAAAAGGAGTCTTTTATAAATTCCAAATTTCTACTTCTATCAGAAATATGCATTTTATCCTTATCCTATGTTTCCTTTTTATAATGTTTGCATACACTGGATAGATTTTTATAGTATATGGATATACTATATAAAACCACATATATTAGTATGTATATATTTATATATATTTGTATATATATGGATATATACATATATATGTGTATATATAGTGTGTGTATATATACACACACTGTGGATATATACATATATAATCTGTACTTTATTCTTGTTAGATGTTTTCTCTATGAATCTGCCAAATAGATTTTTACATTTATATGTGTTTATGTTTTACTATATTTTTGTAGTAGATTGGTATACTTTAGCCATATAGTATATGGAGGTACTCTATAGTATATGGGTACGTATATATCTGTATACTAATATATATACTATATGTCCATATATTTATAGTATATGAATGTACTCAATAGATTTGAGTGATATCAGGCACTTAATTGAGTAGAAGCAATAGTGTCTAACATGCACCTAGACAACAGAATGGACCCACTTGAGAGGCATTTAGATATTTTCTTTTTGCTTTTCTCATTGCTTATTGGCCTGCTGATTTCAAGCATTACTTTAGTATGCCCATCATTCATAATATGTGACTTAGATTTAAACCCAAGATCATTTTTGTCATGATATAAACAACGCGAAACGTTTCCCTCTCTCGTGATTAGAACATAGGCTCACTCATTAACTTACATTTTTGACTAATCCCTCCACGCTAAATATCTCTGAACAAAGCAACTTGCTAATTTATTTGATGAACAGATTAGTTTGTTGGCATTATGAATTGGAATGTGTCCCCCCCACACACACACGTATGCACACCAAAAATATGTTGAAGTCCTAACTCCCAATACTATAGAATGGGGCCTTATTTGGAAATATGGTCATTGTCAATGAAATTAATTAGCTGATAATGAAGTCCTGCTTGAAGCTTCTGATCCAGTGCTCATAAAAGGAGAAAATTTAAACACAAACGTGCAAACGGGGAGAATGCCATAGGAACAGAAGGGAGAGTAGGCAATGCAGCAGAAATCCAGGAGAACCAGAGTCCACAAACAAACCGCCAGCCCTGAGCGGGTCACGGGCAAAATTCCTCCTCCCAGCCCTCACAGCTCTCAGAAGGAGCCAGCCATGCTAGCCCTTTATTTGAACTTCCAGGCTCCAGACAAGAGACAAATTTCTATTGTGTAAACCACCCAGTTAGTGACGCTTGGTCACAGCAGCTAAAAGAGGAAGCTGGGGAGGGAGACATTCCAGCTCCTGTGTAGGTCTTTGTTGAATTATTTCAAATTAAGGGACTCGTCCTGGAGTTTTGGGTGGAAGTTCAGGATGTCTGGCAATGTGTGTTAGAGGGTGCATTTCCTCTTAAGTCTTGTAGATAGCAGCAAAGCCGGTTCTAGGGAGAAGCAGGTATGCTCTGGTACACACAAGAGTCCTCCTGCCTGTACATTTTGCCCTTAATATTCCATGGCTGAAAGGTAAGGCCTTTGGCCAGAGACGGTGCTGGTGAGGAGGTGGGTCACTCAGCAACCAAGATCCTTCCTATTTGAGGAAGCTGGCTTCAGAAGAAGCCACACTGAGATGCTTCTCAACTTTTCCCTCTGGCATCTGAGTCTGGGACATGTGACTGTGGCTCAGCCAATCAGAAACTCCAACTCAGCACTTGGCATCTTCATGATTGTTTCAATGCAGGAGGAACAGTCTGAGGCTTATCGATGTAGAAATGAGTCCAGCCGGAGGGTCCCAAGTGTCTCTCTGAGAAGATGTCAATTGGTATGGTAAGGTGGCTTTGATTTGACCTTGTCTTCCAAACTCCCCTTGTTGGTACATTTGTCAAGCCTGCATCTCATCCTCCATGGTTTGAAAGAACTGCTTTCAATTAGTTGCTACTTAAGTTCACCAGCTGCTGTAGGTGCTGCTTGAAACCAAGAATGCTGACCCATAGGACCACTTATCCATCTCACTTACGTGGGCCCCTAACATCAGAAACCTCCAGTCTCTTCAGACAATGGGCCTCCATCCCTCTTAGTCCTAAAGGACATTGGCCATCGGATGTGCTTCCAGATACCCTGAGATGCCTCTGTTGCCCTAGAGATTACCAAATACCTGATTCCTGACTTTCTAGCATGACTATAAGCTTTTTAAGAGACAAGAACCAAGAAGTACTTGGCATTAGAGCCACAAAGTAGCATATAACAAATGTTTTTTGAACATGCTTATTAATGAAGCCCCTGCCATCTACCCTCCGCCTCTTACCTTTGAGGACCTGAGAATAAATATGGTTCCCAGAGGAAATCTAGAGGCACATACCAAATACAGCCAGGATCCTCAGGGCTCTCAAGCTGACAGAGACTGCAGTACCACTCTTCTTTAACATACTTCTGCCTCTAGTTAAGCATTTTTTTTCCTGCTACTTTTGATTACTTAATACAATAGCACGTAACATTCCTATCAGCCTTCATGGAGGTAATTAAAAGTTGAATGCACCATACTGTTCTAAATTTTTTTTTCTTTTTAAATGAAAACAAGACTTATCTAGAGTTTCCAAAATCTCTCTAAAGACTGATCTTCCAGGAATCCTGCTTAATGCCTTCTCAAGCCCTCTAAAACCATGAGGGTAAACTACAGTACCCTACCAAGGTTCAGTTTCTTTCTTCTTCTTTTTTTTTTTTCCTTCTTAAACTTCCATTTCTCCACTTCCTCTTTGATTTCCAGAACCTCCCATCTCCAGCAGGCAATATTAGTTAATTAAGGATATTTGTCTACCAGCTTTAAGTAAGCTTTTCTAATTGCCACAGTTTCACATCACTTCGGTTCACATTGATAAGTTATTTAAACACTATGAATAATTCAAAATCAGGTTTTGAATTGTTAATCAGAGTGGTGATAGCAGCCGTTCAGTACTCTTTAACAATTTGATTTGCAGTGTGTTCTGAGAATGCCCCGAAACCACTGCCTGCAACAAGCAGAAGCTCTGCTCTCAAAGCACAAAAAGATACATGTTGAACCAGAAGTTCTGCTGCTCTTCAAAGGTAGCCTTTCCTCTGCTGATGGTCAGAGTCTGTTCTGGGTGTCAGTGGCTTTTGGAGACAGTAAGGACCTGTGTCCCTCTGTGGGTATATTATTTTACAACCACAAATACCATCAAATGCTCCCTCTGCCCGATCTACAGCCTCTCAGATAGGTATGCACCATTTATTAAGACAAAAAAAAAAATCTCCTTTCTGCCTGAGGACTGTTAAGTAGGCAAAATTTAGTAAGGATCTCATTTTAGGAAAAATTAAAATTTGCTCTTTATGCAAGATAGCCCTTGCTTCATCTGTGCCTCTTGGCAGAAAGCTCACTTTTGAAGCTATAGCTCCAGCTGCAGCTCTCAAAATAAGCCCCGGTTTGCACGCGTAAAAGGCCACCTGATGTGTCCACTTGGATGTACCATCGTCTCAACATGTCAGCAGTTAAACCGATGCCCTGTGGCTTAGTGGTTCCCTTTCCAAATGTAGCTTCCACATTTAGCTTGTGGCTCATGCTAAAGAGGAGCCCAGCAAGTGGTTGAAACGCATCAGCTATGCCTGCCTCCCAGGTGCAACCCTCAGGTGGAAATCCTGGCTCCATCCAAGTGCCTACTTCATAGGGTCACCATACAGAAGCAACGAGTCAGCCTTCAGCACTTAACCACCACACTGCACCAGATGACATTCTGACTGTTTTCTGCCCCACCTGCCACAAGCATCTTTTCCTATGACATTGGCACACAGTGGCCTCTCCCTTTCTCTGATGCAAAAAACACATAGAGTTAATGGAGTTCTGTTCCCTAATTGGCATATATCTTCTACATTTATTGTGTCTCCCATTTATTTAGAGATTTTTTGTAACACTTGCAAAACTTAAAGTTTGCAACGTGATGTCCTGATATACATATGCACTGTGAAATAATTGCCTCTGATAAGCAATCTACTCTTATTTTTTTATTTATTTACTTATTTATTGGTATTGGGGATTGAACCCAGAGGCATTCTATCTCTGAGCTACATCCCCAGTCCTTTTTATTTTTTGTTTTTTTTTTTTTTTTTTTTGAAACAGGGTCTCAAGAGGTTGCTGAGATTCTCAGTACCTTGCTGAGGCTGTCCTCAAACTTGCCATTCTCTTATCTCAGTCTCTTGGGTACCAGGATTAGAGACCTGTGTCACCACACCCAGCTTCAAATCTACTCTCCTGGCAAAATTACAATATGCAGTTACATTAACTATAGTTCTCCTGTTTACCTTATAGCTATTCAGGCTTATTTCTTCTACATAATAGTAAGTTTGTATCCTTTTACTTACATCTTCCCATTTCCTCCCAACTATTTATAATTGCCCCTAGTGTAGGCATCCTTGGGTGTTGATGGGCTTTGTCTTTATTCATCATCGACCATCAGGGTATTGATCATTTCCGCCTACGTAGTTCTAAGCATGGAGTAGGCAGGCACTGGTAAGTGGCGGTAGGTCAGAGTAATTGTGTATAAAAGAAATAAAAGGTCGAGAGGATAACAGAACAATAGAAGCAGCAGCAGTGGGCCGAGAACAGGTCATGTTCCCTGGCTCTTTGCACTTCCTGTCCACAGCAGTCCTTGTAATTTCAATTGCTTGCTGAATGTTTGTGTGCGCTTCCAGACTATAATGGCCACAGGGGTGAAGGTCATGTCCATGGTTACCTGGGAAGAGGGGTTTCGCAGAGCATTTCACTGTTCCTGTCACTCCTGCCGGGAGCGTGCGGCCATCCCTCTGAAGTTCCCTCCAGCCCAGGGCAGCTGAGATGGTCACCGCTGGTACACAGTAGATTGGTATGAGGAGTTAACTTACAATTAACCACCAAAAGTCACTCAGTTAATATTTGTGTAGAGAAAAAGAAACTGTTTACATAGGGATAATAAATTATCCTCCGCTAATAGTTCAACTCCAGGAACTTTACACAACCTAGGCCTAAAATTTAACATTAGGAAGCTGGTCATTCTAGCTTGGTTTCACAAATTTGTTTCTTTTTCTGCACTAGTGGAGAAATCTATAAATTCAGTGTTGAGCCGGGCGTGGTGGTGCATGCTTGTAATTCCCGCACTTGGGAGGCTGAGACCGAAGGATTGCACAGGTTAGAAGCCAGCCTCCGCTGGCTTAAGAGACCCTGTTTTCAAATAAAATGTAAAATAGGTCTGGGAGTGTAGCCTGGAGGTAGAAGGCCCCTGGGTTCCATCCCCAGTACCACCAAAATAAATAAATAAATAAATAAATAAATAAATAAATAAACAAACAAATTCAGTGTTGAAACAAGAATGAGGAGGGGGAAAATGAAAATCATCATAATTTACCATGTCACCAAGCACTATACGTCTCTGCAATTTAATCCTAATATGCAGCCCATGGCTGAAAGAGGGAAGAATACAGTACATTCAGGGTGACTGACATTTAGTTGGTTTACATTAGTTTGTGAGACTAGAAATTCTTTTTAAATGTAACAACCACAAGATGGGCATGGTGGTGCATGCTTGTAATCCCCACTTGAGAGGCGGAGACTGGAGGATCACGCAGATTTGAAGCCTGTTTCCAAATAAAAATTATAAAAAATAGTCTAGGAGTGTAGCCCTGAGGTAGAAGGGTTCTATCCCCAGTACCACACGCAAAAAAAAAAAACAAAAAAAAACAAAAAAAAAAACCCCACAAATTACTCTGGTGACATTTTATTGGCTTTAAAATTTTAGCAGAATTACAGTTAATAGCATATCCTATTTCAGGACACTGTATGTGAAACAGATAATTTGTCCTGTGATTGGTGAAAAAGTTGTTTTTTAAAAGTCAAAAAGCAACTGATCCATATCCCTGCCTATTCAAAAATATGCCTTAATGAGCCAGATTTTTATCTGTGCTCTTCCAAAGAGCATCTTCAGGGTGACTACAAAGATACAGAGAAGACACTAAAATATCACATAGAAGGGTGGAGACTATCTAGGAAGGAATCGTGAAAAGTATAAAAAATGATTCTTATCTAAATACAAAATGAACACATGTCAAATATTTCAACTAACTCATTAGTTAATGAGGAGCCCAGGAAGATAGAAACACTGATTTAAAGGGGAATTGAATTAGACAGGCAGATAGAAGACTAAATTAAATGTGAGCATAGTTGCAAAACTGGCCAATGTCCTATTAGGGAACACTTTGTAACCTCTGAGATGACCTATTCTATGGATAGGAAATATTAGATTTTCCTTCAACAAATATAGATTGTGTTGCTATTAGTTTTCCACATACTATTTTCAACCTTTACAGAGTTGTAAAATTGCTTAATCTTTAGTATATAGGAACTCATTCCTATATGCTAAAAGTTAGTATATAGAAAATCAAATAAGCATATAACTCTCTAGAAGATTAGAAAATTCCAGGAGGAGCAGCCATTCTAGTAACATTCAGCCCAATACTGAAATAAATTTGTGGGAATGTTGTCCTAATGGCTCAGGCTACCAAAGCAAAATACCATAGACTGAATGATTTTTGCAACAGAAAATGATTTCTCATTGCTATGGAGGATAGAAGTCTATAATCATTTGGATTTCGAATGCCCTCCTCCCCCCAGCCCTCACAGAAACCAGGCAACTATGCTGAAGGTAGGGTTTGGTTACCAGGAAGGAACCCCTGGGGGTGTGGCCTTAGAGATTATAGATGGTCCCTCCACCCTTGTTGTCTCTCTTGCTTCAGGCCACCAAAATAGGAGAGCACAGCTTTGTTCTCTCCCTCTTTCTGCTTCTTTCCATATCCTGAGCTCTGCAGATCCTGCCCAACATGAACTGAACCACTGAAATCTCCAAAAACTCTGAGCAAATGACTTTTCCTACCTCTGAGTTGTGTTGTCAGTTGTTTTTTAGTCAGAATGTTGACCAAACCAAAATCCAATGCCAAAGTGCCAGTAAGTCCTTCCCATTCTGAGGCCTCTTCTCTTGCTGGAACCACTGCTATCTTGTTGTGTATTCAGGTCTCTGGTGTACAAATTCTCTGGCATCTTTTCTTTTTTTTTTTTTTTTTTTTTTTTTTTTTTTTTTTTTTGGTGGTACTGGGGTTCCTGGAAGCCCTTCTACCTCCGGGCTACGCTCCCAGACCTATTTTATATTTTTGAAACAGGGTCTCTTATGCCAGCGCGGCTGGCTTCGAACCTGCGCGATCCTCCTGTCTCCGCCTCCCAAGCGCGGGGATTACAAGCGTGCGCCACCACGCCCGGCACGCATCTTTTCTTTATAAGGCTCTAATTTCTTCACAAAGACCTCACTCTTTGACCTCATCTAGTCCTATCATCTCCCAAAGGCCCCGTTTCCAAATAATGTCACACTGCAGATCAGGAATTCACTGTATGGATTTGGAGGGAGACAAAGGCATTTGGTTCATAACAACTGCCTTCTGTCCATTTCCAAGTTTGTTATCAGCTTCTTCACTCTCCACACATTTCAGCCCCATAATTGGAAAATAGTGTCTGTATCCCTTCAGAGATTAGGAAATAAAGATACTTGAAGCCAGTTTGAAGGAATACATAGGAGGAAGGTTGTTCTCAGTAAATCACAGAGAATGACATAGGATAAGAAAAAGTCTATGGCAGAGATGATAAGCTTGTGAGTGATGAGGAGAAAACAGAGTTCTTACTTTCTGGCCAAGTGGCCCATCCTAGAGGTTCCTAGATTTATTTTCTGAATGGCCCTGCTAGTTAATATCACAAGAATAATTAATATGAGATCACCATCTGCGTGTGCCTACTGTGTGCCAGGTAGTCCATGTATACCTTCTTGAATGCACGCAGGTATCCTGCAACAGTATTATTCCCATGACACAAGGAAATTACTTACCCATGAAAGCTTCACAACAGTATCAAGGCCACCACCATTCAATGATGGTCCTGGGACTCTGTCTGGCTCCAGTGCACTTCACTGTGCTCAGCCTCTGACTTTTGCCTCATCTGCTATTTCTGTTTTTCTGGTAAGGCAGCACGAGTCCATTAGTCACATGCTGAGCCCATTTTACACAGAAAGACAGTAACACACAGGATGCCTGGTACCATTAATGGAGGTAGGAAAGACGAGGAGAGGAAGAGGACCTCTGTGGAGGGGATCAGAAATTCTGCTTTGGAAGTGTTCTGTCTGGTATGCCTGCAAGACATCCAAGCAGAGATGTCAAAAAGGCAGCAGAGCAGAAGGGGGCTAGGGATGCAAATTTGTGAGTCATCAGCATAAAGAAGTCATTTAATGTGATAAGCAAATTCATGCCTCTAGAAGAATGCTCTTCTGTACGAGTAATCATCAGAATAACATCCAGACCCGGTACTCAGGGGTATGGTCATGCAAGTTATTTAAATATTCAAAGAATTTCCTACCAGTTTGGTTAATATCAGCTCCCTCAAGTCTCTCAAAATCTGCCTGTCTTCCCATACACCCCCAGCACCCCAGGCTTGCCCAGCATCCAGTTACTAAAAATTTAACATCTGGTAGAGCAGAGACCTACAGGCAATGACAACTCAGATTTGTTTCTATTAATGTCCTACCACTAAGTAAACATTTTAAATATCACCCATGACGCACAAAAAATAGTTTATGAGTATTTAGCATATGCCAGGCACTATATGAGGCCCTTGATTTGATCACCCCATTGGTTCCTCACTACCACCCTTTGTAGAAAATAGTCACATCATCCCCCTTTATACAGTTGAGAAAACTGAGGCTCAGAGAGGTCAGTATCAGCTCTAGGGTGTTTAGATACTGAGTAATGGAATCTAACTCTAGAGCCTTGAAACCATTCAGCTTCCCCAGCTCTGGAGACAGATTCCATGTCCTTGGATGAGTGGCATAACCACCTTCATCAGGGGCCAAGAAGTGTCTGTTTCCTGCCCTAGGGAGGCGGTGAATGAACAACGCTCTTTTCTGAGACTGAGCTCAGACCTGCTGCTTGTGTTCAATAATGAATCACCTTTTACTTTGTTCAAACTCTCTCTTATACAGTCCAACAAGAATGGGAAATTGTTACACCTACTTTTTCATGCCTGACTGTGTAGACTACTTATGTTACCCATACACATTCAGGGGAGGATCTCTCTGTTTTTCCCATCACAATTGGTAGCACTTAGTTGATTTGAATGGGATTCCCCATTTGTACTACAAGAACAATATTCAGATGCAAATGGCATCTAAGGGAAAATAAGGATTTTGTTAAATAGAAGACAACTGAAAAACACTTAGCAAATTATGAGAAAGTACCAACATAGAGTCTTAGTATTACTTCACTTAACAAACATGGATTAGGCAGTAATGTGTGGAAAGCATTGTCACAAATACTAGGAAAGACCAAAAGACTGTACTTGGCAGAAAGGCAAATACTGCTTGATCTCACTTGTATGCAGAATCCAAAACAAATGAATTAAAAAATCAGAGTAGAGGGTGGTTTTCCAATGACTGGGTGGTAGGGGAAATGGGAAGCTGTCCATCAGAACGTCTAAGGCTTCAGTGATGCAGGATGAATGAGCTCTGTGGACCAACGTCAGTGTGATGGCTAGGGTTAATGAGGCTGTATTGCATGCTTGGAATTTGCTGAGAATTGCTCTTGTGTTCTCACTACACGCACAAATCATAACTCTACAAGGACTAATGCACTAATTAACTCAACTGTTAAGCCATTTTGTAATGTGTACATGCACCAAAACAACATGTTCTACCTTTTTATTTGTCAAGTCTGCAAAAAAAAAAAAAATGGGAAAAGCCAGGCGGGGTGGCACATGCTTGTAATCCCAGTACTTGGAAGGCTGAGACAGGAGGATCCAGGTTCGCAACCAGCCTCAGCTACTTAATGAGGCCCTTTGCAACTTAGTGAAACCTTGTATCAAAATAAAGAATAAAAATAGAGCTGGGAATATAACTCAGAGGTAAAATGCCCCTGGGTTCAATCCCCAGTACCACAAAAAATAAAATAAAAATAAATATAAAAATACTGTTTTGAAAATTGGGAAAAAATTTTAAAACACAGTCCTCACTTTAGTTCAGTTAAGGTGACTGCACTGATATTTAAAAAACATAACACGAAACAGCATAAAACACATGCTATAATATACAAAGAAAGTAACTGCTTTTGAGTGGGGTCACAAACACATAGATCTAGAGGAACAAGTAAAAAAACTTAAGTTAGTGAAGCAGGTGGGCTTGGTGCAATGAAAATTATGTGAGGGATTTTTGTAAAATGATCTTCTGAAAGTAGAACTTAGGATTCTACAAGAGCCACTGGGTCTTAGCAAACATCAGACTCCTTATCCTGGCCTGCAGGCCTCTCCCTCCGCCCTCTCCCACTTCTCTACTGTTTCCCTCCATTCCTCACAAGTCTGGCTGTATTCGTTTTCTTTCTTTCTCTGATTATACTGCCACAGTTCATGTTCCCTCTTCAAAGGATGCTGTTCTTGACCTTTGACATCCATCTGACTCAAACCTTTATTTCCTTCATATCACTGCCCAATAAGACCGTCCCGGATTACCATAAATAACATGGAACCTCTCACTCTCATGCAATAATATGCTGGTAAATATTTAACTATTGGCTCTATGGGAGAAAAATCCTGATTTCCCTAGTTAATTTCTGTGATTACTTCCAGTGTGTTCATCAAGAAGTCAACATGACACCATTGCCTGCTCACCTGGGAAGACATAACATACACCAGACTCCCTCAGGGTGGTGCCAGCGCCCCAGCCCACACTCCCCTGCATCCTGCTTTATTTTGCTGTATGGCACTTTTCTGAAATGCTAAATGGTTGCTTCTTTATTTAATTATAGTCTGCTCTCCCCCAACCAAACTGCAAGCTCCATAAGGACTGGAATTTTGTTTTGTTCACTTTTATGTACAGAGTCTGTAAATACTGGTTGTAATATATATTTGTTGAATGAGTAAATATGGGAACATCAGTGTTGCTGGGCAGGAGGAAATTTAGATTACCTAGATTATCTATATTTATGATAAAAAGCCATAAATTGCTGTAATGAGGATCAAGTAATGCCGAAACAAAGTTTGTCTCTAAGCCATGGGTTCAAAAAAAAAAAGGAGACATACTGGAGGGTATGAATGAGACAATCAACTAGAAACTTTAAAAGCCAGAACTTCAGCCGGGCATGGTGGCGCACACTTGTAATCCCTGTGCTTGGGAGGTGGAGACAGGAGGATCGCGCAGGTTCGAAACCAGCCGCGCTAGTTTAAGAGACCCTGTTTCCAAATAAATAACTATATAAAAATAGGTCTGGGAGTGTAGCCTGGAGAAGGGTTTCCAGGAACCCCAGTACCACCAAAAAAAAAAAAAAAAAAAAAAAGCCAGAACCTCTATTATATTTTCATTTAAAACAAAAAAGTCTTGAAACTTTATTAATATATAATATATAAATCACCTATAAACTCTACTTCATTCAGCCTTCATATTGGTTGCTATTAGCAAATAGAAATTTCCAAAAATGAAATATGCTTTAACTGTTCTTCAAATTATAAACAATATTTTGCCAGAGTTAAGAAAAATTGTCACTAAATAACAAAATTGCATTCAGGAGATGAGGAGAGCATTTTGAAAATAGATATTTGGAAGTGTTCATTAAAAAAAAATCTTGTTCTCCAACAAAGACACCAACCATATACTTTTTCTCAACTGCATAGTTTTGGGTATATGATGCTATTTAGTGCCATTTGGTTCTATATTCACTTTTACCAGTAGATTGATGCTTGGATTGAGCATATTAGTGAAGTGTAAGGTTCAAGATTTTTAAAAGTTTGTTATGTGGTCCACTTGCATCAGAATATCCTGGGAGTTTGTTTTATAAACATAAGCTATGTTTATTATCACTATTGTAATACTAGCTCATTGGGTCTTTTCATGGGATTATAAATTTTATGAAGTCAAGAGCTATTATATTTTCACCTGCATTCCCAACTCCTAGAATAACACTTAACAAGGCATAGGCACTGAATTAGTATTTGTAGAGTAAATGAAATCAAAGATAAAGAGCACAAGTAGTATCAGTTCCAAATAAACAGAGGAGAGGGCATATTCAATGAATTCCATAAGCAGCAGTTCTATACATTCTTCATGGAATTTTGACTGGCCGGGCAAGTGACATCTGTGTAAAAATTCAAAGACAAAAATAACAAATGAAGGATACTTCATTTAATTATACATAGATTAGAAATATCATTTAATATTCTACTCAATGAAAAAGACAGATATTACTCTGGGTAAAAGATATAATTAAATGATTACAAAATTTGTTTCAGGACAGGAAGAGCTTGCTTCCAAGTTCATACAACTGCAATACTGTTGTAATTAATGGCCATTAATTAATTGCTATTAATTTCAACATTTCTCCAAGCCACAAAGCCAGGGACCAGAGTAGAATGTGGAATCCAGCCATTGCTAAAATTCATTTCTATTAGAGCCCAACTGACCACCTATATTCTACTAAAAGATAACATCCTATATCCCTTTGCCTTTCAGATCTCATGAAAATTCATCAATTGACAAAAACTAATCTGCCTAGCTGCAAGGGAGTCAGGGTAACATCATATTTTCAGTTTTCTAAATAAATGGTGAAATGAATTTTTAAGGAATAAATCTAATAGGCACAAGCTAAATCTAGTTAGTTGATTTAAAGAATAGAATCCATTTCTAAAATCATCTTTCAACTACAAAAATTTATATTATTTTATTTTCATTTTATTCAAAAGAGTCTCAGCTTACAAACTGATAGCTTTTTAAGTATGGATTAAAAGGTGTAATAAAAAAATCCTACTTACAAACAGATTTGTTTTTGTGTGCATTGTTAAAAGAGTTCAAATCAGTATATTGCACAAACGAGAAGATGATCTTTCTAATGTTTTTTTATACTGTTATACCTGTAGAGTTGTTTTGTTTTTATATAATGCAGTAATGAAACAACACTGTTTAAAAAAATACCTTCAGTTTGCTTTTCAGGCCTGCGAGTCCTTTCTTCCTTTCAGTGGCTAAAACAAAAGTAGAAGTTGACATCAACAAAGGAAACTGACACAGGTAAAGAGAAAAATAAATGAATCCAACTAGAAAAGCTGAGTCTTAGAATAAATTGAAATGCCAGAATATGAAAGGAAGGTGCATATGGTAATTAGAGCATCTATTTATTCTGCAAATTATACCTAAGAGACTTAAGAAAAACATTAAAGAATTTATTAACATATTCGTGCCAAACATGCTTTGAGCATTGACTATTATTACTCTCCAGCCAAGTCAAACCACCAAAACTGATTCCCATGTAAATACTATTAGTCTCAAGTGAATTCTCTTTCACTATCTCTTGCTAGTATAAAAGCCTTGCAAAGACTATGTCAAAGATATCAAAAGCATGCAGGTGTGAACTCAAGGAACCCTTGAATTCGTCTCTGTTCCACATAGAGTCAATCCAAAATACAGTGGTCTCCACAGGCCAGGTGGACTAAAGGTAGAGTCAGTCACATGAAAGTGGGGCTCACTGTTTTGTATTCTATTTTATGTCAAATGGTATCAAGTTGGGTATATAATATGTCAGCACTCCTAAGTCCAGTTTATTACTATATATACATTGGAATTTAGAAAATTATATGGTGTTTGTTATGCATGTGGTTTGTAAAAAAAAAAAATCCTATGGCACAATTATTATCCCTATCTTATAGATGAGAAAACTGAGGGGTGGAGAAATGTAATGACTTTATTAAGGTCTCACAGCTAGCAAGTAACAGCCATTTCATCTCCAGAGTCCATTACACATTGCTTAATTGTTATGACATGCTTCTTCATAAAAGATGAGCTTTCAGAACCACATTTGTATATACAAATTTCTTGCCAAATCTATAGGACTATTCCAGTTTGGAGTGAACTTTGCCTGAATGTGACCTATCATAGCATGCACTTGGAAATAGTTGTATTTATTCTCCATATCTCAAATCAAAGGAGATAGTTCAAATAGGTAAAGCACAGCCAGCTGTTTGCAAGTGAGTCCAATTGTTGGCAAATGGATAGATATCTATATTCAGGCCACTACTCTGTATATTAAAAAATATTTGTTTAAGCCTATTAGGTTCAGGGAAGTTGCCAAAGATGGTTATAAAGATGTCAAACTCAAGCCTAATAGGCATACTGAAAGATTGTGTATTGACTCACAGAGGGAAATCATCCACACGTTTCAAACAGGGCTTAATTCAAGCTCAGATCATATTATAAGAATTCATCTTTCAGCTGTATGATCTTTATGTTTCCCTAATAGCAAAAATGACAGAAATAAATTCTCTAGAATCAAATCCCAGATCTTAATAGATCTGTGAGAGTCAGTCATGTGATTGGATTAAGCCAAGCATTACAGTGAGAGTGCAGAACATTCCATCTGCCCTGTGAAGCAAGAAGGACTTCAGATGTGAAAGTCTTGCTAAGCAATCTCCTAACTTAATATAGCAAACTAGAATTTAGAGCACTTGAGCTTTATAGTAAAGAAGGTATATATATAATATATGTATACACAGAAAGTATACTTATATACAGTATATATACATATCTATACCCTATTTACATACAATATAAAGTATATATAGTATATCGATATATGCTATATATAAAGAAGATTATATATATATATATATATATATATATATATATATATATATAGTATCTTTTGGGGTTTGTTTTTTTTTGTGGGTCTGGGAGTGGAACCCAGGGGCATTAGACCTCCAAGCTACACCTCCTGCCCTATTTTTCATACTTTATTTTGAAACTGGGTCTCAGTGAGTTGCAGAGGGCCTCACTAAGTAGCTGAGGCTGTCCACGAAACACGATTCTCCAGTCTCAGCCTCCCGAATGCTGGGATTACAAGCATGTGCCACCACACCTGGCTTATATTGTATCTTAATACAATATATATTTAATAAAATATATATTTATACATTATCATATATTATATAATATGCTATTATATAATTGTACATGTATATTATACATTTAATACAATATTATAGGTTTATATAGTACTTTTTCCATAGAGGACCAGGCCCTTAAAATCCTTCACATTTTCACCATGAAATAAGCCATGTCCCTAGAATCATGAGGTTTATCAAATCAGTGTGTGCACTATGGTTCAGATGATTCCCTCAAACGACTTTGGTTTCAACTTCTCAGACACCATAGAAAACTGTATTTTATTATGAAAACAAATATATTTATTGATCTCTCTGTCTTCTTTACAATACTGGTTAAAAGAAATAACACTAATGAGGAAGATCTAAGGCCCCATGCTACTGCCAAAGGTTGGCCTTTGCATTTAGCTCCATGTAACTTGGCAGGTTCTATTTCTAGCAGTTTGTATTTTCAAAGGAGTAGAGTGAGGAGAATGTCTCATTTCTGACATGAGTAGAACAACATAAAATAGGCAGAAAGATCACTAGTGATATGGCTACAGCAACATTTCTCTTTTCCTTTCTGACATCTAGGAGACTATTATTTTCCTTTTAAGGACAGTGCTATAGATGAAGAATGACAACATTCAAGTCTTCAGAGTGAGGTCAAATTTCTAGTGGAAAATGTCTCTAAGTGATAACGGAGATTCAGCTTCTGGTCTGAGCCTCCTTCCTGCCTCTCCCTCTGAGACCAGCTACCCGACCCTGGGCTCATAAATGTTTCCCGACTTCAGTGTGCTCAGCGAGGATGCTGGACAACATCTCTCAGATACCTTCTTCTGAGACCCGTGAAACTGGTCCCAGACCAGGACAAGGTTTTGTAAGCAAAGTGGTAGAATTTAGAGCCCAATAGAGTTCAAGGTTTTCATTTTGCAGAATCTTGAGAAATCCCTACAAGAAACAACATGCTGGCATGCAGAGTAGGGCAGAGGATTGTACATAATGGGGCAAGACTACCTTAATGAGGCAAAGGGATCGCGTAAACAAACTCTTCCAAATGCACAGTGATGACCAGTCCTAGGGAATTTTGAATCATCAGAGTATAATGAATTAGCTAGGGTTCAGTGCACCCTCCTCTACTTTACTGTTAGTGTCTTGAAGATGCTACTAGATCTTGCACATAATTGAAGACTCAGGACCTACCACAGTGGCCAGAACAGAGAAAATGTTTTTAATGCTTTGATGAATGATCAAATGGTTAATAGTTGCCAACACTTCGTACTTGCTGCGCTGGTATTGGAAAGTTGCTCTGCGATTAATTTCCAAAATGTAAAAATCAGTCAGAGCCTGGGTGCTACACAGGCACTCAGGCAAGGAAGAGTACCAGCTGTTTCACTCAGAGCTCCCCTCTCTTTCTGCCATTTGTTTTAATGACTATCCAATAGTAAGAATGTAAAGGAAATTAAGGCCTTTAGCCTTAAAAGCCCTAGATACAATTGAAGCCTTTAGCCATAAATATATAGAGAGACAATCAGTGCCTCTGTTTACCTCTTCTCCACTGTGATTGATCTAGGTATAGAAAAAGTAAATGCTGTGCGCTGCTTCAAAGCACCCATAATTAATGAGCAACCAATACTGCCTAATATAGTAGAGGTGGAAACAAGGTATATCATTGGCCTTTGTACTTAGTAAGTACCCTGTTTGGAGGCAAAGAGGCACCATCTAGCTAAAAAAAAGTTACTAGCCCACTGCCTTGGTAATGCTGATAAAAACATACCAATACAAAATCTATTTAAATGCCAGCGATCGAGAGGGGGGTTAAAGTTCCATTTTCAGACTCTCCAACATGCCCCAGGCACACTGCTTTGCTTTTCTTCCCTTTCTATTTCCCTATTGGTTTTGCAATAAGGATTTGTTAAAGCTGCACCAAGCTGTCTATTAGTTTTTAATTTCCCTATTCAACAAATTCTAGTTAAATAGAGGAAGTGGAACCCACAGCACCATTACAACCATAACACTGAGTGCCAGAAATTGTTCTAAAATGTTTATATTTTTAGTTCAGTTCTTGCAAGAAGCACATGAGGTAGATATAGCTATTATTCCTATTTTTTCAGATCAGGAAACTTACAGAAGTAGTATGTGATGGGACAATATTTTAACCAGGAAATCTAGACCAAGAATCCATGCTGCTAACCACCACAATAAATGGCCTGGAGAACCATCCACCATGACACTGATACTTGAGTTCATCTGGTAATGGCTGTATGTGTAGTTCCAGGAATGGCAGCTGTATGGAAGGCAGTGAGTGTCTTCCTTGAGAAACCCAGGTTACTGGGCAACTCTGGTATTAATTTGCTTAATCCCTACAAACCTCATTTTCCATTTACCTGATTCCCACATACGTCGTGATGCACCAGACACTCTAACAAGATTCCGTCTACCTTTAATATTCCAAATATTCTACCAGAAATAGCTGATCCATGCTGGGAAACAGGCATCTTGAATTCAAATACCTCTGTGTTTTCACAGATGAGATTTAAGACCCAAGGTCTAATTTCAATGGTCCTTTCTACTCAAAGCATTCCAATTGAAAATATTTACAGTTCAGCAGTGGCCAAATAAAATGGCTCATGGGGCTGCATTGAGGGCTGGAAGCTTTCAGCTTCTGTGCTGTGGTTGAAGGCTGGGTCGGTGAGCAAACCATCAGGGAGGCCCAAAAGACCTCAGGAGAAATGCCAAAAATAAAATGAGAAAATAAGTCAAGTGGTGGTTCAAATTATTTGCAATAGAAACCAAGGGTGCTCAGAGTTGACATTTCTTGTTTAATTTTTCTTTTGCTTTTCAAAAGTCATACCCTAAAAATCTCTTAACAATCTTTCCCTTATCAAGATTATTTCATCTTTTATATAAGTTGTGTATTTAACAGAAATTGTTGGTCTCCTTTGGGGGGGCTTAAAACTGCAAAGAATTTAAAGTTCAAAGCAAACTTTCCATTTTCATCATTTTGCAATCTACCAAATGTTAATAGAGTCCGTGCTTCTCTCTGATGGTGATAACATCTGTCATTTTCTTAGGTCTTGTTCTTCCTTTGTAAAAGCACCACGGGCAACCCTCCAAAGGAAAATTTCCTGAGTTAAAACAGTGGGAGCTTACCTAGAAGAGCCTTAACACTTTCTTCATTGAGATTGAACTGCCCTCCATGTGTCCAGGGGAAATCGCTAATGTCCAATAAAAAAGAATTTGGAAGCACAATAATTAGCAGGAAAAACATGCACCAAAAGTTGTAGTCCTATGAAAACATACTACCAAAAATCTGCAATTGAAATGGTAAATACATAGCTGTGTATTTTCTTTTAAAAAGGAAAAGAAAAATTTTAAAGGATGCCTCTGTTCAGTTCTATTTTGGAAATTTAACTTTTTTGTGTGTATGTGGTATGGGGGATGGAAACCATGGGCATTCTAACTCCACACTGTATCTCAAGCCATTGGAAGACATATAACTTAGAACACATGCACATATTTATTTTGTTTATATTTTTCTGTATATATTTAAGATGTACAACATGATGTTTTGACAGAGTCTATTTTTAATCTCTTCAGTAAAACATCAATTTAGATCAATTTAGTAGATTAAAACTAGCTAGAGTTTAAGCAAATTTTGCTTCTCAATATTTTTTAAAAAGAAAAGTAACAGTTAAGATTATTTCACAAGTTTATTCAAAATAAATTTCAGGAAATTTTTAGTAGTTAACATACATTCATCTCAATTTTCTAGACCTGATATAGTTACTGGATAGTTTCATGAAAAATTAATGCTTATTTTCAGAAAAGATTTTGAATTATTAAAGATAAAATTAATTTGAATCATTAGACTCTTATTTTTTTTGGTGGTACTGGGGTTCTTGGAAACCCTTCTACCTCGGGGTTACACTCCCAGACCTATTTTTATAGTTTTTATTTGGAAACAGGGTCTCTTAAGCCAGTGCGGCTTGCTTCGAACCTGTGCGATCCTCCTGTCTCCGCCTCCCAAGTGGGGCTGAATCATTATACTCTATTAAAACCAAAGCAGAAATGGGAGCATATACCATTATCTACAAATACTTAGAAGATTTTTAGTAACAAGTTAAAATCATAAAATAGAATGCTCCATGCCCTGGATATTCTGGTTAACACAGGTTTTTAACACAAAGCTGTATTTTAAAACCAGGGAATCTTATTTCTCCCAGGGCCATATTAGGAGTTTTAATCCAACAACTTTTCTTCTAGAAAAACTTTTCCCATCAAGAAAAAAAGAAAAAGAAAGAGGGGGGGAGGGGGAGAAGTGAGAGGAAGGAAGGAATCCTGCTGGAGAAAGGGTGCATTACTCAATGCTTTCTGAATGATCTTTATAATAAAAACACAGTTGGTGGTAGGTAGGGGACAGAGGGCAAAAAAGAAGAGGGAAAGTCCAGTTTGCTGAGAGTTTTAAAGAGCTGATGAAATTTGTTTCTTTACAACAAACAACAAGCACAGTGCTTGACAGAGCCCAGCTCCACGTGCCCCTGCATTGACTGGGTAGATGTTGAAACAGACTCAGAACACTTAACACCCCCTTAGAGGTCTGGGCTCTGCCTAGCACTCGAGGACTACTTCCACAAATGTGCAGATCTCTTCTCTGGGTTTCTTTTCTCTAACTGGCTTTGTCAAAAAATAATAATAATTTAAAAATTTAAAAAGGCACCTGGAAAAAGCAGCAGCTTGTAATTAGGGAATGACCTTGAGCAATTTATTTAATAGCCTTAGGCTCCATTTCTATACCATGGTGCAAATCACATGAAAAAAATTGCTCAATGCAGGGCTTATGTTAGGCACTCATCACGTATGTTCATTTTCTTTATTAAGATCCAAGTAGAAAATCTCTGGTATTGGGATGCAACATGTCTGTTCTTCACTTCTACTTTCCACAAAGGGAAGATGCTTTAGGTTGGATCTCCTGGAATTGGACATTGGGATGGAGAAATATTTGCAGAAGGTTAATTGAGGAGGATTTCCAGGAGATGAACTTGGAAGAAAATAAGAAGGACAGAAAGGGCAGAGGGAGAAGTGGCCTGCAACCCAAGGGTGCCTACAGCCTCAGTCCATCCCATGGGGAGCTCTGGAGCACAGAGCACCCTTCAGAATTATCTCAGCTTGAGAGGAGGGAGCCAGGACTTTGATTTGATTCCCACCTTATGTAGCATGGACCATCTTCTGGGAAGGGCCATCATACCTTTGGGTTAGGCAATCCCCAGTGGGAGGCACAGCTATGAGCAGTAAGACGTTGATGTTCCCAGCAGTTGGGGAATGGATGCTCAAGTCCGCATGTGGGGACCTGAGTGAACATCTCAGTATTCACCACCATCCACTTTTTGGGCCACACATACTTCTTTGTGTCTAATAGTAAATTTGATCCATTTGGGAATGGTTGCTCCAAGGCTGGGTTGGTTTTATTTCCTGGAGAACTTGGAAAAGTTAGTAAAGCAAACTCTAGCTCCTGCTGCCCAGATGATCTTGAGGTCATAACTGAAACTTTCATTCTCCCTTATTCTCTTTCCACCACCCATTTTGGATTTCTCTGTACCCTCAGCTAATACCTCTGCCCAGCTGGATGGCTCACTTGGGGTGGGGAGTGACATGAATACCCACATTGGAAGACTGAAGCAGCCCAGAATTTACTGCAGGGTTTCTGCTCCTCTTCTCCAAAGGTAATAGCAGTGCCTCAACATTCACAACACTAACATGATTGGAAAGTCTAGGGAGAGCCTGACACCAAATAGGGCCATGTTTTTATACTTCTATTGGAACACAGTAGTCTCACATCATAGTGTAGTTCAGAGTGTTAGTAACATACATGCACACAGAACTTGGTGAGCTTTCACCCAGATCCCTCTCAACTCGCTCCCCTTCTCCATACGTGATACTGAGACCAGCACTGGTAATTTCACATATGTAAATAATATCAATGGAAGTGCTTCCTTTATTAATCCTCCCTCCTCTCACCACCACCCTCTTCTGGACCACATCCCTTGCTCCACTGGGATTTCTCCTCCATTATCTGAAGTTCCTCTTGTATCCTGATTTCTCCAGCTTCCCCGTATAAAGAAAACATGTACCCTTCACTTTCTCTGCCTGGCTAATCTCGCTTTACATAATGTTCTCCAGGTCCATCCATTTTCTTGCAAAAGACATAATTTTATTCTTCTTTATTGCTGAGTAGAATTCCATGGTGTGCATATCCCATAATTTTCTAATTCATTCATCTGTTGATGAATGAATTAGAAAATTTTGGTTCCATAACTTGGCAATGTAAATTGTGCTGCTATAAACATAGATACATGTGTATCAAATATTTCAAGGAAGGGAAGACACCCTGAATAAGAGACTCCTGTCATTTTATGGGCCTCAGAGTTATAAGGAGGAGAAGGAGAGGGGATAGGAGGAGAAACATATTGAGTCACACTGGGCAAAGTGTCTCTCCTCCTATCCTGGTATCGTGGCACACACCTGTAATTTCAGTACTTGGGAGGTTGAGACAAGAGGATCATAAGTTCAAGTCTAGCACACTGTAATTTAGTGAGACCTTGTTTCAGAATAAAAAAAATTAAATATGGCTGGACATGTAGCTCAGAGATAGAATGCCCCTGTGCTCGATTCTGAGTTCCAAGAAAAAAAAATAGTTCCTTTTAAAGATCAAAGGGTACTACCTTTGCACCACATCAGGTGCTAGTGGCTTTCCCACACACACACTTGCCCTGCCAGTAAAGCCACTGCAATTGCCTCTGGTTGGGCCTGAACTATATATCACACATAGTATTTAGGCTGGAACTAGGCACCTCAGTGAGCATAGACAGTTGTACCCTCATTGCTTCTGCTCAGAAGTGACACATTTCAGCTCCTGCTACAGCCTATCAGCCAGTCATATGTTCAGACTCCAAAGAGGGCTGAGAAATAGTCTTTGATATGTGAAGGAAGAGGTGAAAGATGGGAAAACTGATGAGCACTACTTATGTCTACCAGGGTGCAGTAAGAAGACTTCAAGGGCCCAGCCAGCAAGCAGCATTTTCTGTTCTAATTTTTCCTTTAGCAACTAAGTGTGGAGGTCAGAGTCTGATGACCCAGGAGTCTTGGTCTTAAGATGGAGAAAGATCAATAGAATTCTTCAGACAAGCATTATCATTAAACAAGTAGATACTGCATTTTGGTCCCCATTTGGCTCTTTGTAAGTGACCTTAATTGGTTAGAACCCATCAGAGAAGGAAAGGGGCTATCTGGCCTTTTCCAAAACATCTGTACCTGGCAGAAATGTAGTCTGAGCTCTCATTGGAGGTAGAAAGTTGGCCACACTGCCCAAAGAAAGGTGGCGTATTATAACTAAGGATTAGAAGGTCACGTAATAAACTCCTTGGAATTCTGAAAAGACACTGAAGCTCCTTAATATTTAGCTGTCGTCTCCGCCTGCTCGTCCTGCTCCTATCATGCCACCTGTGCAGGAAGAAGAGAAGTGTTGACAATAGATTCAGATGTATGATCCCTTTGATAAATTCTCACAAGATGCTCTGAAGAAATAATCCATCTTTGAGTATAATTGGACATGAAAGAAGAGGCTACAAGACGCTGATGTGAAGGGTGCTGATTGGAAAGCTCGTCTGATGAGGAAAATACCTGCAGAAATCCATCAAATGGAAACGATTTTACACTTGTTACAATACAGTGGGGGGGGGACATCATTTGGATTCTTATCAAGCCATATTTTCTTGGCTTAGCCTTTTCTAAATTCCTCTTTTGCCTCAAATTCTTCACATTTTCTTTTTGACAGCAGAAGATAGCCCAATTTTTTGCAGAAAATTTTACTTTCTTAACTAAAAATATTAGGATTTCAATCATGATAGATAGAAAGGTAGGTATAGATAGATATACAGATATATATAGATATATATATATATATATATATATATATATATATATAGTAAATTCCCAAAGGCAATTTTACTAATATATTAACCAAGTTTGTCTTTGGATGATGAAATGTCCAGGCATTTCCTGTGGTAATTATGCCAATTTCCTTAAAGAGTGATTTATGCCTCATTCTGTTGGGGACCCAGGGATGTACTTATGACTTAACCCAGTTTTCATGTGAAATTATCTGCCTAGAATTCTGTACTACGTGGCAGTAATATCAGACTACAGAGCATCCTGGAGAGAAGAATTAGGGTTTCAACTTGTCACAGGAAACAGTTTCTCCCCTAGGTGGACAATCTCATTTCCTTGTCACTTCTCCAGTCTGGTAGAAAAGATTTCCTGTCCTTTTCCCACAGATGGACTACATGTAGTTCCACTGATAAGACTTTACTTCTTTTTCCCAGGGGGTGTGAAATCCCCAGCTCTGGTCCCTATTCAGAGATAATATGGTCCCTGAGAAATCAGCTTTCCCTCAAGCTCCCTCTTTGACTTTGAGTTTTGGGTTCTCTCATAATCTCTGATGATTCCTTTTCCTTTAAGTTAGAATGAACAGCTACTAAAATTAAACCAGCTGAGTATGGTGAACCATGTCTGTAATACCAGCAGTTGGGAGGCTGAGACATGAGGATCACAGGTTTGAAGCCAGCCTCTGAAGTTTAGTGAGGCCTTCAGCAATTTAGTGAGAGCCTTTGTTTTTAAATTAAAAATTAAATAAAATAGAGCTTGGGGGGTATCATTCAGAGGTAGAATACTACTATTCCCAACACTGCTAAATAAGTAAATAAATAAACAAACAAACAAACATACAAACTAGCATTTTAATTACTGTCATGAAAAGAGTTTCTGCAATTACTCAGCCCCCGATGACTGAAACTACAACTACAGGCAATATTTGTGTGGTGGACTGATGTTTGTGTCCCTGTTGAAGTCTAACCCCTACTATTGACTGTATTTGGAGATGGGGCCATTGGGAGATAATTAGGATTAAATGTAATCCAAAGGATGTGGCCCAATTCTGGTAGGATCACTGTCCTTATAAGAAAAGGCACCAGAGAGCTTTCTGTCTCTCTTCATGCATGTGCATCAAGAAATGCCACGTGAGAACATCTTGGGAAGCTGGCCTTCTTCAAGCCAAGAGCCTAGTCAGCTTCTACCCTGATCTTGGATTCCCAACCTCCAACACTGTGTCAAAATATTTATATATTATGTAAGTTGCCCAACCTATGGTAGTTTGTTATGGCAGCTTGAGAAGACTTACACAACTTGTTTTTACCTGTTTTTCCGCCTTCAAATTTTTCTTCAGTGAGTGCCACAGCATCTCGTACAGGCCTTATGCAAAAGCTCAGCCAGGGGACACCCAAAGGCTGGAGTCCCTCGCGAGAAAAACTAGCCCTTCCCCCTTCAAAAGAATTATTTTAAAATTATTTGAATTAATATGTGTAATTGGAATTTTATGTATAAGCATTATAACTAAAATAGATGGGCAGCGACCTGTGAGAGACTGAGTCAGCAAAGATCTTTTTTTCCCAAGGATAAAGTTTGGGCCAAAGATTAAGTTCAAGCTGACCTTAATTTGGGCCAATATATAAGATTAAGTTCAAGCTGGCCATCTGATGAGACAAAGCATACTTTCTATGATTTATTAAATATCTGGCACCCTGCCCTGAAGTCTGTTAAAGACGTTTTCTGTCCTTGAAGTTTCTGCTTGCATGACTGTGGTTTTGTCTCCTTTGCCAAAAAAATAAGTATAAAGATTATAAAAAATCCTGGATAAAGCTGGAGAAGCTTGCATCTGGTCTCGTGTGTCAGTCTTCTCTCACTCGACCTCGACTCTTCTCTCACCAACACACGACCCCCGACTCCTGCTAGGGCTGGACCCCAGCAAGTGAGTATGCATTACTCGTGTGAAGAGTATCGGTTCCATTTAGTAAATATTTCTGGCTCTCTGCCTTCTGGGCATATAGAGGATTGCACTCCTTTGAAGTTAGGGCATGGCCTAAAGACTTTTTCTGACCAATGAAAAGAACCAGGCCATAATTTTCTCATTCCTTTCTCCTAGCTGACATGATCACAGAAGCACATGACATTGACAGGCAAAATATTGAGTAGAAAACCAGAGTGAAAGGGTTTGGGTAATAAGGATAATAATGTTCTAAGAATAAAATATGAAATGTGCCAGTATTGGAAAATTGCTTTGGTATTAATTTCAAAAATGTGAAAAGTAGTCAGGGCCTGGGTGCTACGCAGGCACTTAGGCAGGGAAGGGAGGAACTCTGTAACAATGCAGAGTTCCCCTCTCGAAAAGTGATTACCAATACACAAAAGAGTTGTAGCCCAAGGCCTTCATATTTTAAAGACAAGTTTACATAATAAATAACTTCTTGCAGTTACAGAGAAAAGAGGCTAAAACTCCCCAAGGATGCAGGAAGATGGTATAGGCCTTTATCAAAGAGGGCATATACCATGTGACCCCTGACTTTATTAACCAAGTAACCTATCATGGTCATAACAAAGGCTTGTACTGGAGAAAATGGGCAGGCTCACACCTACATCAGGTCAGGAGCAGAGAGACTATCAATTGGTCAAGCAGGATGGGAAATAGTGAATCCTTATAATCATACCAAAAGTCTTGCACTGGAGATAATGGGCGGGCCCACACCTGCATCAGGTCAGGGGCAGATAGAAAGACTGTTGGTTAAACAGGATGGGAGATAATGGATCCTTATAAAGACTGTTTTGTGTTCAAAAACTTTAGTGTCTTATATTCAAGGCACTCCACTGAGTCCCTCTGATGTAGTCCTTCATTATTCTGCCCCTTCTTTCTACCTTTGTAATAGTAAAATTTGCTTAAGCATGCAGCACTAGTTATGGCTGTTTTTTTCTAAACAAGCTAAGAGCAAGAACCTCTGTCGACATTTCAAATCACAACATGAATGGTGATTAAAACAGAAAATAGAGCCGGGCGTGGTGGCGCACACTTGTAATCCCTGCGCTTGGGAGGCAGAGACAGGAGGATCGCGCAGGTTCGAAGCCAGCCGTGCTGGCTTACGAGACCCTGTTTAAAAATATAAAATAGGTCTGGGAGTGTAGCCCGGAGGTAGAAGAGCTTCCAGGAACCTCAGTACCACCACCAAAAAAAAAAAAAAAGAAAGAAAAAGAAAGAAAGAAAGAAGATAGCCAAAATATCTTCACAGGGTTTAGCAGGAAAGACTCGAAGACTGCCCCCAAAGAGCATAATGAGTGATTTTGTCTATTAAATATCACCTGCTCTATTTATCTAACAAATCAGAATATTGCAGAAGAATAAACAGGGCGTACAATGTGCCAATTAGGAGGTGGCCAAACAACAGCAGGAAGTGGAAAATGTCTGCTATATGTGATAAGAAATAATTATAGAGCCCTCCACAGAAGCGCAACACAACTTCCCTCTGAACTCAACATTCCTTGTTTCACATAAAGTATGAATAAAACATTGGACGCTATTTCTAGAAGAATAATATATTATAAAAATGGCATCAGTGGGAGAAATGGGGAAGACAGGAGCAGCCAGGCAGTTAGACTATGAATGTCATAGCACAGATTTTTCTATTAAAAGTAAGTGTCCCACATAAAAACACTCTGCTTCATAGTAACTACCCTGTGTTGCAGCTTCTGTGAGTCAAAACTGGACTTTTAAATGCATGTGTGGACAGTAGTGTACCTTGCTAATTATCGTCTTCTCCAACTGGCATGGAGGCTGGGCTGGAAAAGTACAATATAAGTCTTCCCCCAAATATCCTCTGAAATATGCTATGTTTCCTCTATTCCCAAAACACGTGGAAGGTAACAAGGCACTCTAGCCTCTCCCACTTCTGCTGAAAGAATCCTATATTAATTCCTTTGTAGAGATGCTCATGGTACTGAAAGAGAGAGTTAAAGGAGCCTCAAATGTATTAATGTTAGGACAATCCCAAAGTATCTGAATAAATTCAGTTCTACCCATTTCTCTAGTTTCTCTATCTTTCTCACTCAGCTGCTCCTAAGACACTGTCCCTTTGACTTCTTTGTGTCTTCTGGCCAAGAGCCCTCAGGGTTTCTGCCTTATCGGCCCTCTTTTGCTTTTCTGTTTTTCTTTCTCTTTCTTTCTTTCTTTCTTTCTTTCTTTCTTTCTTTCTTTCTTTCTTTCTTTCTTTCTTTCTTTCTTTTTTTTCATTAACCGGCCATCTCTTGCCCTCTCCATCTTAGACTGCAGAGACCAGCATCACTAGCAGGATCCAGCTGGTGTCCTCAAGGAACTTTTGCACCATATGTTTTCAATACATTCCTCAAATCTATTAGGTAGATTACTTTCAGCTTCAAATATCAAAACACTTATTTAAAATGCCACAAACAATAAGGGAAGGGGATGACCTCATGTAACAAGAAGGGCATTGGATCAACAACTGATGTTTTCCCACACATCTCTGCTTATTTATATGCCACCTTACCTCAGGGAAGTTCACCAAGCATCGCTGGCAAGCAGGACAACATTCCAGAGTAAGATATGGATCATTTATTCTCTCTGTATCTTTTTGGAAGCAGTAAAATCTGTCCCTTTCGATGGAATTGCCCTCATACCTAGAATGACATCACATGCTCATATCCTTGCCCAGATAAATTGTTGGTAAGGGGAACCATGGTTAGCCTGGACTAATCAAGACCAACGTCCTCAGGTGCAGATGGACCAGTCTTTCCTATGATGAGAAGGGAGGTTACAGATAAAGATTCTGTTACGAAGGAGGAAGGAACAATAGTGGTAAGTGTAGTACCAGCCATCAATCCTGTATGAATTCTGGATCAATCTCACCACTCACCTTTTCTATAGCTGCAATAAGCTATGCTGGCACCTCCTGCAACACTGAGGGATGCGAGATGTTCATTACTGACCACCTGACATCTTGGACCTTAATACATCCTGACAGTTCATCCACTCATGTCTCCTATTTCATTCCCCAGAAGTATATTTTAAACCTCTGTGTAGATTTATCCCTGACACTCACATCTCCTCCTCACTACCTTAAAGTTGTCACTCTTCCCATCTCACAGGTAAAACTGATAATAGAAGATAAATGCTCCATCAATTTTCTAAAGCATCTCTGAGCATACTCAATCTACCCCAAGCTGTTCTTTCTTCCTTCCTGTGACAATGGAAAGAGTGTTCTTTATTCTAAGTACAGTAAATCTTTCCAACTATATTAAGGGTTCAGTCTTTTCTCCCCTTTTTAGGACCCCTCTCTGTCAATTTGGTCTCCTTTCTACTCTGTTTTCAATCTCATTTTGACTGTCCCCTTAATTTTTCTTTTGTGTGTGTGTGTGTGTGTGTGTGTGTGTGTGTGTGTGTGTGTGTGATGAGAGAATGAACTCAAGGACATTCTATCTCTGAGCTACACTCCCCTAGCCTTTTGCATTTTATGTTTGTTTCTTTGTTTTGAAACAGGGTTTTGGTAAGTTACTACATGCTGTCTTCAAACCTATGATCTTCCTGTCTCCACCTCCCAAGTGTTGGGATTATAGCTATGTGCTCTCACACTGAGTTTTCACTGCATTTTAATTATACATAATTCTATCAGCATTCTCATTCTATTTATTATTTGTAAGTAAACAATAAAAGATCCCTCTTTTACTCCTTATCTCCACCTCCTCCCGTTCTATCTCTGCTTTCCTTCTTACAGGCAAACTTTTTAAAAGAATGGTGCCCACTTCCTGTTTCTACTTCCTGGCCTTCATTCACAAACCAGATCAACTCCCAGCATTCCTGAGGTGCTCCCAGCATGCTCACTAACAAATGACCCCATCACTTGGCTTGCGTAGAGCCACTCCTCATACCATATCTTACGTGACTTCTGCTATGATTTGAAGGTTTGTGCCCCCTTCATAGTCCATATATTAAAACTTAATCCTTGCCGGGTGTGGTGGCGCACGCTTGTAATCCCCGCGCTTGGGAGGTGGAAATAGGAGGATCGCGCTGGCTTAAAAGACCCTGTTTCCAAAATATAAATAAAAAAATAAAAAAATTAGGTCTGGGAGTGTGGCCCGGAGGTAGAAGGGCTTCCAGGAACCCCAGTACCACCAAAAAAAAAAAAAAAACTTAATCCTCAAGGTGACAGAATTAAAAGGGGTGGCCTTTGGATAGTGATTAGGTCAGAAGGGCGTCCTCCAGATTCATGTCCTTATAAAAGAGTCCTGGGGTCTTTGTTTGTACCTTCTTCCATGTGAGGACCCAGAAAGCCCATCTATGAAGAACAGGCCCTCATCAGAGATGGAATCAGCTGCACACAGAGCTCCATGCCCTGCACTTGCTGCAAGATCAGCCACCCTGTTCTCCTCCCTTTCTAGGGCCTAGGGCATCTGCCGTCCTCACAAGGGGACTTCAGGGAAACAAAGCCCTTGCTCACCAGGGCATGCCCAGCATCTACCACAAAGCTGGGCAATTAGTCCAATGAATGGGTAAGTTTCTCTTTACCTTTGCATTGATTTTCTTTCTCTTCCTTTCTATACCTTGTAACCAACATACTCATGCTTCTCATAAATATTCCTTCTAGCAGATCCTGTGTCCTTCTAGTCCCCAAGCCAGGCTGACACAAGGATCACTGGGAGAACTTTTTACAAACACAGCTCCCTGGCCTTTTTTACAAACCTACCAACACAGAACCTACAAGGAGTTATATTTTTGAATATCCCAGGTGACTTTGATAATCAACTAGTACTGAGAACACCTGCTGGCTATAATCCCAAGAAGTCTTGGCTTACATATATATGTGAGCGTTTCTGGATACAGATTTCCTTAATCACATGCAGGAATCCCAAGTGATATCCTAATGAATCACTATGACACCCCTCCCAGGGAATCTAAAACAACATAGTGCCTTATTCTAATTAAAGCCACTGTCTCCAAAAGCCACTTAAGTTATGAATATAATGGAGAAAGTTTGGGGCATATTGGTGGGAGACATTCCACTTAGCAACATGTATCTGAGCAGTTCTGGGGCCCTCATTTTTGGGACAGCTAATCAGAAATAAAGATTAGACAAGATGCAGAATTTACAATCTAGTGGGAAGAGAGTCTCCGGTACATGATACGCTCATTATAAGATGAAAGGGTTGAAAGAAATATACAACCACACTGAAACACAGACGTGCTATTTTAGCTGAGCTATGAAAAGTGGCTTATACCTGATATATGAATTTGGAGTAAAGTGGATTTCAAAAGGGCAGAGGACAGGGTACATGGAAAAGCATGCTCTGGGAACAGGGAGCTTCTAGATCAAACTGGGATGTGGAGAGAAGAGCGACAGTAAGTGGAGAGGCGAGCATGGCAGATGTGAAGCGGGACTGATGGAGATGCAGGGCCTAGATCAGGGTGGGTCTTGAATGCAGGATCAAGGACTTTACAGAAAGGCAATGAACAACATTTAAGTTTAGGAAGATCCATTGTTTTTTGGTGTCTTCATATTTTGGGAGAGAGGATAATTAGATATCAATTCTCTCAAGCAAAATGTTTGAGGGCCAGTCACGCACAGTAATTTTTCAAGCGCTGGACACAGGCTGATGAACAAGATAAAGTGCCTGGTACATTACAGAGCATATCTGGAAACACTCATTTGGAAGAAGTGAGCCCTAGAATTACTTAACAGCTCATTCCAATGTTTCAGCTACTAGAAAGTTAAGGTCTGAGCGAGGGCTGGGAAACCAGACATGGAAATGAGATCACAGACTAGTGTGTTAAGAATTCCCAGAGAGGTTTACATTTGGTCAAAGCCACACTGTTCAATGTTTCCTTAAAGGGGATATTGAGATTGATTCCTATAGAGCTTCACTATTGACCTTCTGAGCCAGGAACCAGTGTTCCAGCTGATTGCAGACATAGTTACAAGGTCATAACATGAGTTAAATTTCTGAACAAAGACAAAAATTCACATTTCAGCCCTTTGTCTTTGGAAATGATGGGATATTTCCTGTGTTTGGTCAAATCCAAAGCTGCTCCAGTGGAGGTGTACCAAGGCACTTGGGGCGGGGGAAGCTATATAAAACACACTGATTTTGCACACTAGGTAAATGATTTCTGCAATTAAAAATAAAAGAATATCTATCCTTATCATATTTTCTAATTCTTATATTGAAAAACATCACACACACACACAAACACACACACACACACACACACACACACACACACACACTGTAAAATATGGATCATTGTAAAGCTCAAAACCTAAGTAGAGAAACAGATCACTTCATGGAATAATTACCCATGGAATAATTGACAAAAATAACCCAATGTTGGAATGCTCATATGAAATTAGAAATTCAGTTTAAAAGAATCGCTTGGAATAACCGAAAAAACTTCTTAAGGGAAATCTGCTGTGGTCATGAAATGAGGAAGAGCCTCAAAACCCTTTTTAACTACCACTGAATGTTAAGTAGTTGGAGCATTAACTCCTTGCTGCAGGGGGTCTCAAGGCAAGCAATCCTGTGATGCTAATTGCTAAAATACTTCTAATTTGTTTCCAAGGGTTTGGAACAGCTCTTAATTGCTGTTCTATCTTTGATCAAGGCAAAGGAGAAAAAAATCAAGCATGTCAAATTCATTCAGTGTTCTCCCTGCCCAACAAAAGGCATAGTGTTGAAGTTTTAAAATACCACCCCAAATCAAAACCTATGGAGTTGGCAGAGACTTGAGTCTCTGTGAATATGAGCATGAGCTTGTCCCTTGGTGGAGAGTGGAGGGACAGTCTAGTGTATAGCTGCTGTCACCAGTCACTGGAATTTTAATTCGTGGCAATACAGTCATATTTTATTTTCTCCCTTCCTTCCTTTTTTAATAGTAGGGAGAGGTGGTCTGAACCCAGCAACATTCTATGTCTGAGCTACACCTCCAGGCCTTTTTACTTTTTATTTTGAAAGAGGTCATTAATAAATTGCTGCGGCTGGCCTCAAACCTGTAATCCTCCTGTTTCAGCCTCCCAAGTATTAGGATTACAGGTCTGAGCCATGGCCCACACAAGGATAGAGTCATATTTTAATAAATCAGAACATTGAGTGGCTTTGAAGGGTAATATTTAAAAACATTCTCTTTTCTTATCTAATTTCTCTTTAAGATTTTTTCCTCCCATTTGGTGGGGTCCTGTTTGTCTTTTAAGCCTCTATAGACTTCAAATCTCTGTAAACATTTTTAATTTATATAGCTCTAATTTTACAGAGATATAATTTTATGCAGATTAAAAGTCATTGTTTTTTTCCCACCTGAATATCAAAAGTATTTCAGAACCTCTATATACTTTCATTAGCTTATATTCATTTATGTCTTTTAAAAATTACAAAGAAATACTATCCAAAATAAAAAGAGTGGGTTTCATCAAAAACTATAAAATATTTTACTACAATCCTTCATTTACAATCAGGAATATTTTAAACTATATTAACACTAGCAGATCAATGCATGAGAAAAAAATATTGATAAATAAAAGTAAAGAAAAAAGGCACAGTAGCAAAGACAGAGCATGAGATTATATAGAAACTGACCAGAAACCAGAAGAGCCAAAGGAAAAGTCAAGATGAAAAGGACAGAATTGGGTCTTTTACCAACAAATACTAAAAAAGATCTAGAACTCATTCGCTTTCTCTTTTGGTTTTCTTTTTAGTTTTAATGAAAGGATGCTAGAATTCTATGGAAACAATCAATAATTTCACTCAAATAATCTCAACAAGTATCAGATACTGTTGACTGCCCCTCCACCAGTTCTTTGTAGTGTGTGTACCCACCTTCTTTTTGCAGTCTCTCTCTCTCTCTGTCTCTCTCTCTCTCTCTTTCTCTCTCTCTCTCTCTCTCTCTCTCTCTCTCTCTCTCTCTCTCTCTCTCTCTCTCTCTCTAATACCAGGAGCATTCTAACTTCTTTAGTTTTTATTTTGAAACAGGGTCTTGCCAAATTGCTGAGGCTGACCTCAAACCTGTGATCTTCCTGTCTTAGCCTCCCAAATTATGGGATTACAGGTGTGCACCACCTCACCAGGTCTAAGTTGTTCTTGTCAGGTACTTTGGTGCAAAGCTGACTAACCTTGACTATGATGGCACTATTTACCTTGTTATTAGCATAAGCAGTAAGGAATGTGGCCAGAACATGTTTGTCAAGATCAAGGCAAACAATCACGATCACACAGATCATGCACTTTTTAAATTTTAATGTGTTATAAAGGTATTCAAAATGGCTATACTCATAATAGAGCAAGAAAATACCTTTGAATACTCCTCACAGAAGCATATGTTGACAAACAGTAAACAAAAAAAAAAAAAATAATATCACCTGGGAAAATACCCAAGCACTTTTCTAAATTCTTTTTTTTTTTTTCACACTGGAGATTAAACCCAGGGCCATTCTACCTGCAAGCTATACCCTCAGTCCTATTTTTTATTCTTTATTTTGAAACAGGGTCTCACTAAGTAGCTGAGGCTGGCTGCAAACTTGCGATCCTCCTTTCTCAGCCTTTTTTGGATTATTTTTGCAGCTTTTCTATACATCTAAAAATTATTCTAAAACAACAAGGTTATTTTGAAAACTTGAGGGACCACAAAACCTAATAGAACTCCCCTAGAAGCTGAACATATGAGTTCCTCTTAATATCTCCATGTTGTAGATGAGGAATCAGAAGATTCTGTAAACTGCCTAACCTTACACAGGAGTAAAAAGAGAACAGAAATCAGAATGCAGATAATGTAACATTAGAGTTCTGACTTTTAATGTAGCTCTTATTATTTGGAATTCCTTTTCTATTCATTCCTTTCTTCATGAATAAACATGCAGGTTTGTGTGTTGAGTTATTCAAACATAGCTTTTCTGAGGCATAATTATTGTTTAGATAGATAGATGATAGATGATTGATAAATAGATAGACAGACAGACAGATAGATAGATAGATAGATAGATAGATAGACAGACAGACAGACAGACAGACGGACGGACGGACGGACGGACGGATGGATGGATGGATGGATGGATGGATGGATGCTGAGATTAAAACCAGGGGCATTCTACCTCTGAGCTATATCCTAGCCCTTCTTTTTAAGTTTTAAACAGGGTCTCACTAAGTAGGTGAGGATCTCACTAAGTTCCTGAGGCTAGGCACAATTATGCCTTAGTTTCGTGATCTAGTCAAGCTAGTGACAGACTGTTTTGCATGGTTTCCAATTCCTTGTATTGTGATCTCATTTTTAGTGACACTATCTTTTATCTGTAGTGTCAGGGTGTTGAAATGTACCTCTGGAGAACTTTTTCATTTTATGTCCACTACTTGCCCCAACAGAATCTCTTCTCTGAGTCTTATCTCTATGTTAATATTTAATCTTGGCATTGCTTCAACAGAATTCAGATTCCAAACCCATGAACCCAAGGTTCCCCAGCCACTGCTGATCCAGGACTCAGATAAGCCTCTTAGCTGCCTCTCTGGGTCAAGAGGAAGCTTTTCTTTTTCAGAGTGACTCTTTCCTCAGATCTGTGGCTCTTTCAGCCTTATGCAGGTTCTCCAGTTTCCACACCCAACCCTCACCCACTAAAGATGTCATCTCCTGGTTCCTACACAGCCCACACCATGACCAGGTTCAACAATGCCCATCAGGTGGCTCTGATTCTGTAGCTGTCAGCACCTTCTACAATTCCAGCCCAGGCATATTTTCCTTTATGATTTGTGAAATTATCCATTATGGTGGTTAAGTTTCTGTGTCAACTTGGCTAGGCTATGGTGTCCAGATATTTAGCCAAACCAGTCTATTTAGAGCTGTAAGGGTTGTGTTTAATTATTATTTAAAATTAACAGTCAAATTGGTAGACATTGAGTAAAACAGATTAACCTCCATTTGTGGGTGAACCTCATCCAACCAGTTGGAGGCCATCAAAGAAACACAGAAAATTCCTTGGCTTCCCCTGAGGCAAAGGGAGTTCAACAGCAGTGCTTTCGATTCACTTCGCCTCACAATCTTTTGAATCAATATCATATATATATATATATATATATATATATATATATATATATATATATCTTAAATACATATATAGTAATCATATAGAGAATGTGATATCACACACACACACACACACACACACACACACACACACACACACACATTTTGTGTGTACGTAGTACTAGGGATTAAACCTAAGGGTATTCTACCTCTGAGCTACACCCCCAGCCCTATTTTATTTTTTATTTTGAAGCAGGATCTCACTAAGCTGCATAAGGCCTTACTAAATTGCTGAGGCTGGCCTTAAACCTCCTGTGTCAGCCTCCCAAGTACTGGGATTACAGGTGTGTGCCCCATTCCCAGCTACATATAAACCTTTTATATTACACATGCATCCTACTGCTTTCATTTCTCTGGACAATCTTAACACAACCATGTATAAGGAAAGTTTCTTGGTTCTACTTATGCAAAAACATGAGATCTTTACAGAAGAGTTTCTCTCTTAACCTAGAGGTTTTCTTAAATCAAAGAGCCATCCATTACTATTTTTCGTATTTTTAAGTAGAAGTTGTTTTACCCACAAGATAAAAGTTTGTTTTCCTTTTCTATGAAAAATATATTACATTAAAATTGAAATTTGCAATCCTTTTCACTAAAGAGAACCTTCCTAAAGAAAAATCTATGACAAAACAAATCCAACCCAACCGACTAAGATGATAACACATCACATTTTAATTATCAGAGGAAAAAGTTTGCATGGAATACCCCCAGCTTTACATGGGAAATGGCTTGCTGTTTTAGTTTCCAATTAATCCAAACATTGTCACTTCAAAAGACCAGCCAACCACGTCTTCATGTCAGAGTGAGATTTTTCAGATTTAATTGTCAATAATCAACGGTTCAGAGCTTCCTAATAAACAGTGAAATAAGAAGAGCTTTCTACGGAGAGCTTCTAGAATTTAAATAATTACAGTCGTTAGGAGATTGCTGTTTGATTAGCTTCCACAACTTCCTACCTTTGAATACTAATCAAAGGTGAGGTTCTCTGTGGACTTTAAAGCAGTCTAGTACTGAGCCTCCTGGCTGAGTGTCTAATTAAGTCCACAATCTTTTGAATCAATTTGAATCTTTTGAAAACAATCAAATGGTTTGTTTGTCCCCATAGGCCAGTGCATAATATTCTGAGTGTCGTGTATAGTTTGGACTGCTGAAACAAAGTGCTACAGGATGGGTGGCTGATACACAATAAAAAATTTCTCTGTCAGTAGCGAAGGCTGGAAATTCTACATCAGGATGTCAACTTAGTCCACGTTTGATGAGGACCTTCTATCAGTTTACAGACTGCTGGATTGTTCTATCTTTCCATGGTGGAAAGAGAAAAGAGAGCTCTCTTTTATGAGGGCACCATTCCCATTTATGAAAGCTCCAGCCTCATCACCTTGGGCACCCACAAGTGCCCCACCTCCAAATGCTGTCACATAGGAGATTCAATTTCAAAGGTGAATTTTGGAGAGCCATAAACATTCCAGTTGTAGACTCAGAGCACTAAGTGTTCCTGGACAGATACATCCATGCACATTCATAAAATGTTATGTTTTTAATGGTGATAATTATAACCATATAGCCACAAACATGCTGTAAATGGAGTCACTGTGCTAAGTATTTTACATGTATAGTCTCATTCAACACTTACTACATCTCTTCTGATAACTGCTTGTATTTTACTCTTCTTTCAGGTGAGAACTCAAAAGATCCCAGAGTTTAAGAAATGTATCCAGAGATTCAGAGTTCAAAACTAATTTAAGCCTTTTATGGTGGCGCAAACTTTTAATCCCAGGATTCGGGAGGCTGAGACCCGAGGGTTGCAGTTTGTGGACAGCCTCAGCTACTTAGTAAGCCCTCCACAACTTAGTGAGACCCTGCTTATTTTTTTTTTCAAAAGAAGTGAGATTTTTATTTCCCTCCAGTGGAGTATTACAAATCATTAAGTAAAATTCATAAGTTAATGGGAAAAATAAGCTCTCACATAAGGCCAACAATGTGTAATGCGTTGCTAACAAAATTACTCTAATATAAAAGAATAGCTGTTTCTGTTCCTGATATTCTTTTTTTAATTGGTGCACTGATATTAATTCTTTAAAACAAAATTTTTATTGAATATAAATTGTATACATTTAAACTATATTTGGTGCCCTCTCCCCCCCCCACCCCCCTTTTTCCTTCCCCCCTCCCACCAGTGGTTGTCCAGGTTAACCATGTCGTATTCATAATTTTACACATGTTCAGATGTAGACCCTCATTAATCAAGATCAGCCTTCCTCCTCTCCTATCTTTCCATTCAAACTTTGCTGATATTTCCCCTCCATTATCTGGACTCCCACTGGTATCCTCTGTGTTTCCTAGTTTGGGCATATTAGAGGAAATATATGTACCTTCTCCTTCTGTGCTTGGCTGATCTCACTTAACATAATGTTCTCCAGGGCTTTCCATCTTCTTGCAAATGATATAATTTTCTTCTTCTTTATGGCTGAATATAATTCCATTGTGTGTATTTACCAAAGTTTTGCTATCCATTCATCTGTTGATGGAGATCTGGGTTGGTTCCATATTTTGGCTATTACAAATTGTGCTGCTATGAACATAGGTATGCATATGTTGCTGTATTTCTCTGAATTCAACCCCTTTGGAAAGATACCCAGGAGTGGTATAGCTGGATCATATGGTGGATCTATTCCCACCTTTTTTAGGAATCTCCACACAGATCTCCATAGTGGCTGAACTAGTTTGCACTCCCACCAACAGTGTAAAAGAGTTCCTCTTTCCCCACATCCTCGCCAGCATTTATTGTTGTTTGATTTCTTTATGCTTGCCACTCTGACTGGGGTTAGATGGAATCTCAGTGTAGTTCTGATTTGCATCTCCCTGATGGCCAGTGATGCAGAACATCTTTTCATGTGTCTATTGGCCCTTTGTATCTCTTCTTTTGTGAAGTGTCTATTTAGTTCATTTGCCCATTTCTTGATTGGGTTGTTTGTTTTGCTAGTGTAGAGTCTTTTGAGCTCTTTGTATATTCTGGATATTAGCCCCCTATCAGAGTGGTGGCAGGTAAAGATCTTTTCCCATTCTGTAGGCTTCCTCTTTAGGTTATTGATAGTTTCCTTTGATGAGAAGAAACTTTTTAGTTTGATGCTATCCCACTTGTTAATTCTTGCTTTAATTTCCTGAACTTTGGAGGTTTTGTTGAGAAAGTTACTGCCTGTGCCAATATGTTGTAGTGTTGAACCTATGCTCTCCTCTACTAACTTCACAGTCTCAGGTCTAATGTCTAAGCCTTTGATCCATCTCGAGTTGATTCCTGTGCATGGTGAGATATAGGGGTTTAGTTCCATCTTTCTACAAATGGATAGCCAGTTCTCCCAGCACCATTTGTTGAAAAGGCTGTCTTTTCTCCAGCGTATGAGTTTGGCCCCTTTGTCAAAGATTAATTGACTAAAGATGTGTGGGTTTGTTTCTGTATCTTCTATTCTAATCCACTGGTCAGTATATCTGTTATTGTGCCAGTACCATGCTGTTTTTACTACTATTGCTCTATAGAATAGCTTGAAGTCTGGGATTGTAATGCCTCCTGCATGTTTCTTATTGCTGAGAATTGCTTTTTATTCTGGGATGAGACCCTGCTTAAAAATAAAAGAATAAAAAATAGGGCATGAGGGTGTAGCTCGGAGGTAGAATGCCCCTGGGTTCCATTCCCAGTACCGCAAAAACAAACAAACAAAACTAACTAAAATCAAGTAGTTCAAAGCTCAGCTAAGGAAGTCACTAAGGCCTGGTTTTTCAATGTAGGAAGAGGATAACGAAGATGAAGAAGATGGTGATGATGGTGATGATGATGATGGTGGTTATTACAGATAAAAGTAATTTTTAGGCTCTGCTTTATATTGTTTGGATATTTCTGTGGATTTAATCTTCATTATTATAACACCAGTTTGCAAATAAAAAACTATGCTTAAAAATTCAAAACAATTTGCCCAAGGTCACACACAGCCAGCAAGTGGTAAAATGGAATTCAAACTCAAGCATCTAGCTCTCCCCAGGCCTCTTATTTATGGCAGCACTTCATTAAAGAAAGAAATATGGCCTTTCAGAGGTCCCGGAGGTCAAAACCACTTTCATAACAATATTGGATATTGTTTGTCCTTCTTACTCTAATTTTTTCACAAGTGCTGCATTGGGAGTTTTCCAGAGGTTACATGATGTGAGATATTAGCACAAATTAAATGCAGAATAAAATATAGGCTCCTATAATTATTGATTAAGCAAGTCATTAAATAGACATTGCAGAAAATGAAAACAAATGCCACTCTTAGGGAAAATACCACTATTTTTCACTTGAAAATGTTATGTTGATAATGGTTCAATCGTGTTCTTTTGATGAAAACAACAAATTGATATTAAATGTTCCTTAATTTCCTATTGGGGGGGGTACTGGGGATTGAACCCAGGGGCATTCTACCTCTGAGCTACATCCTCAACCCTAATTTTACTTTTTATTTTGAAACAGGTTCTTAATAAGTTGCAAGGGCCTCACTAAGTAAGAACCTGCAATCCTCCTGTCTCAGCCTCCCAAGAACTGGG
Organism: Muscardinus avellanarius; assembly: GCF_963383645.1. Lineage (NCBI taxonomy): Eukaryota > Metazoa > Chordata > Mammalia > Rodentia > Gliridae > Muscardinus > Muscardinus avellanarius. The sequence goes on along the minus strand of NC_137787.1, from coordinate 15,590,064 downwards.
ATTACGAGTGTGCACCACCACACCTGGCTCTTAATATTCATTTTTAACATGGTAAAAATTGATAGATATAAACCATAAACAAAACCACAAACAAAAAATTGGTTTCTTCAATAAGTTTTATAAGAGTAAGGCAGGTCAGAAACCCAGAAGCTTAAGAATGGCTGCCATACTATATACTACGTATTTCCATGATGGTATCTGATCATGGGGATGTTTTTGTGTGTGTGAGAATTAAGTAAGATATCCCATGTGAAGAGCTTAACATGATAATTAGTTAGCAAATATTAACTATTACTGTCACTATTATTAAACATTAAATATCTTACCTGAAATGAGTCTGGTATTTAGAACATAGAAAGATTTCTTGGAACTAAACAATATAAAGTCAAGTAACATATTTATTGGGTTTTTTGTTTGTTTGTTTGTTTGTTTTGAGGGTCTGGGGATGGAACCCAGGGGCATTCAACCTCTAAGCTATGGCCCCTGCCCTATTTTTTATTCTTTATTTTGAAACTGGGTCTCACTGAGTTGCAGAGGGCCTCACTAAGTAGCTGAGGCTGTCCGTGAACCGCAATCCTCGGGTCTCAACCTCCCAAATGCTGGAATTACAAGCATGTACCACCACACCGACTAAGTAACATACTTAAAAATGGGCAAAGAGCCAGGCGTGGTAGTGTATGCTTGTAATTCCAGTACTTGGGAGGCTAGACAGGAGGATCGCACAGATTTGAAGCGAGCCTCTGCTACTTAGGCTTTCAGAAGTTTAGTGAGACCTTGTTTTCCAATAAAATATAAAAAAATAGGTCTGGGAGTATAGCCCAGAGCTAGAAAGTACCTAGGTTCCATCCCCAGTACCACAAAAATAAATAAATAAATAAATAAATAAATAAATAAATAAATAAAATGGGCAAAGGGCTTGAGTAGACATTTCTCCAAATAAGATATATAGATGGTCAATAATCTTGTAAAAAGATGTTCAATATCATTAGCCATTAGGGAAATGCCAATCAAAACCACAATGAAATACCACTTACACCTACTAGCAGAGCTAAAATTAAAAAGACAGATAATAACATGCTGTCAAAAAAAAAAGCAGAGAATTCAAAAACATCAACGATGCTGGTAGAATCCTAAATGAGTGCAGTCACTCTGTAAATCAATTTGGAAATTATCAAAATGTTAAACACTGAGTTTCTATGTGACACAGAAATTCTACTCCTAGGCATAGTCTTAGTGAACTAAAAACATGTGTTCAAAAGAAAACCCATATAAAATGTTTCCAGTGGCATTGTTCACAAGAGACACAGAGACTACCCCCAGGTCCATCAATAGATGAGTACATAAACAAAATATAGTACATCTATACAACCGAATATTACTTGACAATAAAAAAAAAGTGAAATTCAGCTGGGCATGGTGGCGCACACTTGTAATCCCTGCACTTGGGAGGCTGAAACAGGAGGATCGCACAAGTTCGAAGTCAGCCTCGGCTACTTAGTGAGGCTCTCAGCAGCTTAGTGAGACCCTGTTTCCAAATAAAAATACAAAATAGGTCTGGAAATATAGCCCAGAGGTAGAAGGCCCCTGGGTTCCACCCCCAGTACCACCAAAAAAAAAAAAAAGTGAAGTTCTTACACATGCTCCAACATGAACAAACCTTGAAAACATTATTCTAAGTACAAGAAGCTAGACGCCAGGGCCACAGATTGTATAGCTCCATTTGTATAAAATATCCTGAAAAGACAAATTTATAAAGGCAGAAAGTAGACTAATGATTTTAGGGGCTGAACAGAAAGGAAAATGGGGAGTGACTGCTAAGCAGTAGAGTTTCATTTTGGAGTGATGAAAATGTTCTAAAACTGGATGGTAGTATTGGTTGTACAACTTTATGAATATACTAAAGACCATTGTATGCAAATTATGTTTCCATAAAGCTGTTATAAAAATGCACTGTAGCTTACCAATGGAAAAATATAACTTCAGAAAGGCAAAAATCAACATTTAAAAACTAAAATATAATTTTAAATGATGGAGGAATAAATCGTTCATAAAAATAGTTTTGATGCCTTTCATATGTAAACTATATTTATGTCAATAAAAATATCTGAAGAAAAATGTGCAAAACATATAAGTATAAAGTTCATAAAAGAAAAAATATAAATGATAATCACATAAAAATGCTCATCTTCACTTGTGAAAAAGTATAAAGTGACTTTTTTTGCATTCAAATAGACTACAACAACAAAAAATAGTGCCTGCTTGGCTGGTATATGGGGATACAGGCCTTCTTACATGATGCAATTGGGAGTTTATACCAGTTAAGTTGTCTGCAAGCTAATGTAGTAATATGTGTAATAATCCTCAACACATTCATATAGGCTTGGTGTGGTGGCACATGCCTGTAATTTCAGCTATATGGAAGGCTGAGGCAGGCAGATCTCAAGTTGAAGCCAGCCTGGGCAACTTAGCCAGAACTTGTCAAGCAAATGAGGAGGCCTAACTGGGGTTGATGGGAAGAGGAAGAGGAAAATTCCCTAATGTACATGATGTACATTCACAAACATATCAAAGTCAATCACTAAGCCAAATATGAGAAGGAAGAAGGAGAAAGGAATGGAGGAGATGGGGAAGGGCTAAATGAGTGATGTGTGCATGTATGCCTCCACCACCTTGTACTCCATTAAGATGTATGACTACAATGCCCCAATATAAATAAATAATAAAATTAAATTTTAGCCAGGTGTAGTGGCACACAACTTGTCATCCCAGTGTTTGGGAAGCTGAGAAAGGAGAATTGCAGGTTTAAGAACAGCCTCAACAAGTAGTAAGACTTTCATCAACCTAGTGACACCCTGTATAAATTATACATAAATGATATATTTATTATTGTTCTTATAATATTTTATATTTTTCTCTTATAATTATATTAATTTATATGATATGTTTATACTTACACAGATATGTAGAGGAAACTCTTTTTATTTTTTGCAGGTTTGGGGATGGAGGCCAGGGGCATTCAACCTCTGAGCTACACCCCCTGCCCTGCCCTATTTTTTATTCTTTATTATGAAACCGGGTCTCACTGAGTTGCAAAGGGCCTCACTAAGTAGCCGAGGCTGTCCACGAACCGTGATCCTTCGGTCTCAGCCTCCCGAATGCTGGGATCACAAGTGTGTCCCACCACGCCTGGTTTGAGGAAACCCTTAAAATCAAAATTTTAAGTTATCTTTGGTAAAATATTGATAACTTTTATATTATGACATTATTTATCATTTTTATACAAAACACATTTCCTAATTATTTTTTGTAGAGGAATAAACAGATATTACAGCATGTTGGAGAAACACTTCAGGGGTTGACTGATGCAGTCCTGGCTTTGCTTCACAAATTTGGGCAAATCCTTTAACTTCTCCACAGCTGTTTCCTGATTAACCTCCCCTGTCGTTGTGGTTCATGACACAAAGTACGTGAAGGTCTTAACACAGCACCAGCTCTGTTTGGATCCTGAATGTCCCTCAAAGGCTGGGGCCTTGAAGCCTTGGTCCCAAGTGCAGCAGTTTTCAGAGATGGGAAAGGAAAGTGATTGATGGCGCTTCTGGGAAGTAGTGAAAACTGTAGGAGGCACGGTCTACTTGGAGGAAATAGGTCACTGGAAGAGGAAGTAGGACTCTTCCTCTCTGCTTCCTAGCCACTTCCTTGCTTCTCCAAGCCCTCTCCCCCATAATCTGCCTCACCACAGCCTAGAGACATAGATCCAGCCAACCATGGACTAACCTTTGAAACTATGAGCCACAATAAACCTTTCCTCCATTAAGACAATTTTCTCGGGTAATTTTTTACAGCAACTAAAAGCTGACCAATACAGTGCCTATGTTTTTCTTGTTTTATGATTATTATTGTAAATATTAAGGCAGATTTCCCATTTTTTATAAGTACAGAGGTCTTAAATAGCCACACATACATGGATGGATGATGCCAGACTGGAAGGACTTTCACAGTCTAATTACCAAAACATCTACCCATTCTACTCTAGAGAGAAAAAAATGCTCCCAAAATTACATAATTCTCTCGTCATTATAGGACATTTCTCACTATTACTTCAAACAACTGTTAGTTGTTCACCTCAATATCATACTTAATTTGAAGCTTAAAATTGTGATATAAGGTAATGGAAATGAAATATAATAAGAAAAATGCTGTTGCCAAGAAACATAAAACATGCTATTTCAGAAATATAAAAATGCTATTCAGAAATATGAAAGAAAAACCCAAAACTCACAGCTGTGGAGCCAAACATGAAGTCAATACCTTTTATAATACCAAGAAACAATGATATAATGATAAGTTATAATTATATCCTTATCCATTATATAGTATCATATATTTCTTATATTTATTATAATATAAATTAATGCATATATTATATAAACAAAATATATAGTATAAAATAAAATAAAATATATAACAATATATAGTATTCTAATATAAAAACATATAGTATTCTAATATAAAAATATGCCTAGTACAATAATAAAAATAATAATATTGAACATAAGGCATTTTTCCAAGTTCTGAGTAACTGTCTTCCAAAAAAAACTCATAAAGTAAAATATATTTTCAACATGAGGACAGGAGAAAACCATATTACAAATCATGTTATTTTATGTATTGTTCTGTATTAAATTTTATATCTATTATATACTATATTATATATTTTATATATACAATCTATTATATAAATGTGTGTGTGTATATATAATCTGCAGATTCTACAATCATTTAATCATGTTGGTGTTGTGTTTCAAAGAATTTTTTTTTTTTTTTTGGTGGTACTGGGGTTCCTGGAAACCCTTCTACCTCCGGGCTACACTCCCAGACCTATTTTTATACTTTTTTATTTGGAAACAGGGTCTCTTAAGCCAGCGAGGCTGGCTTCAAACCTGCGCAATCCTCCTATCTCCGTCTCCCAAGTGCGGGGATTACAAGCGTGAGCCACCACGCCCGGCTGTTTCAAAGAATTTTAAGCATGTTCATCAAGCCATATCTTAGGAAGTGACTTATGAGCCTCTGAAATATCATGCCAGTGATTAAAGCTCCTCTGACTCCTCAAAAGGCTGGGAAATCATGGATGTGAACTGCTTCCGCTCTGTCCCATGAGGAATGATGTATGTATGCCTCATCTCTCTAATAGGAGAAAAGATCAAAAAGGCAGAAACTGGAGGTTTTACTAACAAGCCTGAGATGGAAGGGCCAGTCTGAGTTGCTGGATAGCTGAGGTCTACTTGTCTGAGATCTTTTTCTACTCATTATAGTCACCAAGTGAAGTTTCTGTCTTTTGGATAAAAATCGCATTTCCCAAAGTTTTCCCTCATTAATCTGTGTGGTCTGCTGTGCCCAGAACAGTATTATCTCTTTTAAATTCAGAGGAGCAGATGGGAGTCCACGTTTGGTCACAGTGGGTAACTGCTGCTGGAAAAGCAAAAGGAGAGTTTGGAGGATCTCAAATAGATAAATAAGCAGCAACTTTTGCTCTGATGACGGAGAGTCTAGTTAGGACTGTTTGGAATGTAGCTAATTCAACACTTAGACCGAACACCAAGGACTAAAGTATGTCAGCTGCGGCTGCTGGGGGTGTTGGGCTGTGCGTGAAGGTTAACCTGCTATATAAAAAAATGAGCCAGGGAGTAAAAAAATGCAGATTCCTAGGGAAGACTAGAGAATCACATGTGTTTTTTTGTTTTTGTTTTTCTTTTTGTTTTTTGGTGGCACCTCCGGGCTACACTCCCAGACCTATTTTTACATTTTTTTTTTTTAATTTGGAAATAGGGTCTCCTAAGCCAGAGCACGCGGCTGGCTTCGAACCTGTGCGATCCTCCTGTCTCTGCCTCCCAAGCGCGGGGATTACAAGCGTGCGCCACCACGCCCGGCAAATCACATGTTTTAAAAGCATCCCATGAATTTGATGGTTTGATCTCCAGCACTGCTTCAGCAGTGTGTGTGTGTGTGTGTGTGTGTGTGTGTGTGTGTGTGTGTGTGCATGTGTGTGTGTGTGTTATTAAAGATTAAACCCAGGGGCATTCTACCTCCAAGCTATACCCCCACCCCTGTATTGTTGTTTTTTTTTTTGAAGCAGGGTCTTGCTAAGCTGATGAGACCCTCACTACTTGTTGAAGCTGGCCTTGAATCTGTGATCATCTGTCTTAACCTCCCAAGTACTGAGATTATAATACTGGCCCACCAGGCCTGGCTCCCAGCTTTTAAAAACGGACAAAATCCAATTTGGGGAAAAAAAAAAAAACTGATTTAGAAAGTAAAACCAAACTCAAATCAATATTTGGTCAACTAATTCACAATCATCCAATGACATTTCAACCAAAAATCAAAACGTATGATCTGTACTTTCAAACAACCTTGCTGCAGTTTAGAAAGAGCCATATTGAAACAGGAGGCATTGAAATAATCCATCAGATGTGTGACTTTTTGTTGTTGTTCTTTTCTCCATATAATTGAGCAGTAGTTTTGAGTTATAAAGACACCTCTTCTATCTCAGTTCCAAATGACAAATTAAATCGGGGGGCAGAAGTAAACTGGCATTGTGGACTCTCTAATGATATTTTAAAGGTTAACATCATTCATTACTACACTAATTAGGCTAATTGCCTTTCCAGGAATGTAGATTTGAATAAACCATAGACAGTGACAGTTTATTCCCACATAGAAAATGCTGGAGTTTAATCAGCATTTTCATGATGCTTTCAAATCCGACCTTCAAGTTCAGACATTCTCTCTGGGCAAAGGCATTAGCAAAGTTGCAGTTTCAAACTTGCCCTCACCCAAGCGACTTCAACCCACAGCCAGGGCTAGTGACAGTAGCCGGGAGAAAGGAATTGAAGGCCTCGCTTTGTGGTTCCCAAGGTGCCTTGCTGCAGGAAGAATGGGGCTGACCCCAGGCCATGTGGAGAGGCCTTGGAATCTGCATTTCCACCAGCTGGTGCTACTGTGAGGATGAGCTTGAGATTCTGTCTTCCAGTGGCTCACAGGGTACGCCTACCAAGATAGATACAGCTCCTGATCCTTCATGCCCTGGTTTGCCAGTCTAGTGAGTAGAATACTAAAATTTACATCTGTCCTTCCCCTAGGAATATTAGCAGAACAAAATTTAATGATTATATGTTTAAAAATAAAAATCTGTGAGCAGCATAGCATCGTCATTAAATAACCTGTGTAGCTGGGCGTGGTGGCGCACGCTTGTAATCCCCGCGCTTGGGAGGCAGAGACAGGAGGATCGCGCAGGTTCGAAGCCAGCCACGCGCGCTGGCTTAGGAGACCCTGTTTCCAAATAAAAATGTAAAAATAGGTCTGGGAGTGTAGCCCGGAGGTAGAAGGACTTCCAGGAACCCCAGTACCACAATAAATAAATAAATAAATAAATAAATAAATAAATAAATAAATAAATAAATAAAATAAAATAACCTGTGTAGTCGCATTATAAAATCCTGGATCCCAAACCCAGTCAGTCTACCACTTCCTCCCTGAACTTGAGTTTTAATTCTCATATCTTCAAAAATGAAATAACAATATACACCGTGTAAAGTTAGATTATATTATATGCAGAATACTAGTGTTATGATTGCCAGATTGTAGGTACCCAATAAAAGGTAGGTATTAGCCGGGCGTGGTAGTGCACGCCTATAATCCCAGAATCCCAGTACTTGGGAGGCTCAGACAGGAGGAATAGCAGATTCAAGGCCAGCCTCAGCAACTTAGGTCCTCTGCAACTTAGTGATACCGTGTTTCAAAATAAAAAATAAAATAATATTGGTGGTATAGTTTGAAGGTAGAATGCCCCTGGGTTCCATCCTTAGTACAAAAAGAGAACAAACAAACAAAGTAGCTATTAATAAAGATGAGAGGAGCTATAACTTCCTGGACTTCCACCAAGTGAGAGGAAGAGATGAAGCAATGTAATAGCTGTTAATATTAGGGGATATTTGTTACTACTGTATAACCTAACTTTTCCTGAGTGATAGACTTTTCAGCTGATGATAGAGGGCTTTGGGTATGGCTTTCGCTAAGAGCTTTGGTCACAATGGATATCAAAGTCTTTCAGCAATCACCCATCTGCAAGGACGCCAAGCGCAGATCCTCCTACTATAAATATCACTTGCTGAAGCACACACGAAGAGTCCCTGGCAGGAATACACCTCCTGCCAGATGTTAAGTTTCACATTTAGCCAGATGCCCTGTTGTTTTTATTTCCCAGCTATAATTCCTTACCACTGCTCACAAGGAGGTGATCTTAAGAGGCCATAAAAGCAAGCTTCTCTCAGCGGCTCTCAGAGCCACACTGTGCATCCATGTGCAGGTTCCTGGCTGCACGCAGGAGTTCCTGCCTCCCTGGGGTTCCAGCCTCTCTAGACAACAGTCTGCTTGGCTCAGACTCATCAGCTCTTAGACTTCGTGAAGCGGCGGCGGCCCCCACCCAATTCTGCTTGTTTACCTAGCCAGTAGCACTGGGAGGTTTCTCTCTGAGGTCTGAAGGATCCCAGGGGTCTTGTCAATATCTGTTATGGATGAGGAGTTTTCACGGAAAGATGTTCCTCTAATATGTATCGGGAGAGAAGACTAATAATGAGAAGCAAATAGGAGTGAAGCCCAGAGCCCATAGTTGTTACAGATGGAGACAGAGTGGAGGGATAGAATGAACACAGATTTTGCAGTGGAGAAAATAGGACTGTGAAATCTCAACTCCACTGGTATTGCCAATAATAATAATGCCTGACATTTTTGTTTTTGTTTTTGGGGGACTAGGCATTGAACCTGGGCCATTTGACCTCTGAGCTATACCGCCAGCTTATTTTACTTTTTATTTTAAAACAGGGCCTCCCTAAGTTGCTAAAGGCCTTGCTAAGTGGCTGAGGCTATCCTCCAACAAGCAATCCTCCTGTCTCAGCCTCCCAAGAACTGGGATGTACCACAGGTCTGACAGATCTCACATTTCTTGAGTAAGTTATACACACCTATGAGATAGTGTGATGGTCAGTTTCATGCATCAACTGGACCGGGCCAAACAGTGGGAGATTACCTGTTATCTCTCGCTGTGTATGTGAAGGTGTTAGTGAATGTGATTAGCAGTTGAGTTGGGCAGCCAGGAAATCCATTTCCCTCTCCAGTGTGAGTTGGCATTATCCAATCTGCTGGGGGCCTGACTAGAATAAAGAGTCAGGGGCAAGAAGATTGTGCTCCCTTCACTTTCTGCTATGCCTGCTGGAGCTGGGGTATAGTCTTTCCCTGCCCTTGGATATACATTCCCTCCTTTCTTGGCTATCAGACCTTTGAGTTTGGATTGAAATCACAGTGCTGGCTTTCCTGGGTCTCCAGCTTGGTCTCCAGTTTGCAGATGACAGATCGTGGGGCTTAGCCACCATACTCACAGAATCCAGCTCCTCATAATAAATCTCTTAGCTTTGTTTCTTTGGAGAACACTGACTGATACATACATATCCTACAGTATCATTACCCTGTTTTCTAAATCAGGGGAACTGATAAATAATAAGGCATAAAAAGAATGAAAATGTTCCTTTCCATCTTTTAAACATTACATTTCTTTTAAACTCTTAGAATGGCCAGTTCTCTATAAGAATCAGGAAGTTAGGAGTCTGGGGAGCTTTTGTGATTAGTTTCTGCTGCAACCAAGGGATAGCAAGTCTGTTTTTTTTTTTTTTTTAAATAAAGCCTGCAGAATAACACAGTGGTTTTGCTACATGTGACATTTAAGACAACAGTGTTTGAAAGAATTGCACAGAAATAAGACCATCTCATTTCCAGGCTAAAGCGAGTTCATTCCTTGCCTCCCCCTGGATGCCATGAATGTTTCCTTTGACTATTTTTCTCCCAAAGTGTTTAATATAGAATAAAAATAGTGTAGAGAGGTCTAAACATCTCATCCTTCACTGAAACCTTCAACAGCTCTTCAGTGCTGCCCATCCACAAAAGGACCACACCCTTAACAAGGAAAGAATGGTCTTCACAGCACTCCTCCTAGCTACCCCATACCTTCCCCCGGGCATGTTTATCTACCCCACAGCACACCATGGCCACCTCACACCTGCTCCAACATGCCTTCAATTCCCTGTGTCTTCACCCATCATGTCTCTCTGCTGGGTAGAGATTAGCAATTTTCCTAACTGCTGTCTGTCAACGCTTTGTCCAGGTGACTCCTTTCCTGGAGCTAATGTAGCAAAGTGAGAGAGAACCAGTCCCAAGCCCCTTGCAGCTATCTGGTGCCCCTCACCACTGACTCTTTACTGTAGACATATCTCCAGTCCCTGCTTCTGTGTTCACGTGGATTTCTCTCTGTGTCTGTGGTCCTATATTTTTCCTTTTTATAGGTCACTGTTCATTCAGATTAGGGGCCTGGCCTACTCCAGAAAGACTTCATCTTAACTAATTACATCCCAAATCATCCTATTTCCAAAGAGTTTCAAATTCTAAGAGTTAGGGCTTCAACATGAATCAGGGGACAGAAATTCAGCCTATAATATCACAAACACTTCTGTTCTCATATCCAGAACTGCTACTCCATTTAAATATCCAAACTCCAGTTGGGTGTGGTAATCCCCGCGCTTGTAATCCCCTCGCTTGAGAGGTGGGGACAGGAGGATCATGCAGGTTCGAAGCCAGCCTCACTGGCTTAAGAGACCTTGTTTCCAAATTTAAAAAATATATAAAAATAGGTCTGGGAATGTAACCCGGAGGTAGAAGGGTTCCATCCCCAGTAACACACACACACACACACACACACACACACACACACACACACACATATATATATATATATATATATATATATATATATATATATATATATATCCGAACTTCAAGGGAAATGGTAAATTCCTCTCCTCTGATTGCATTAAATAATTTTCAAATGGCTTATGATTTAGGAAAAACTTTCAGGTTCGTGAGTCACCGTGTGTATTTTCCCCTGAAGGTAGAATTCCTATTTTGTTGTTGTTGTTGTTGCTTTCATGTGTTCTCTATGAATATAACCACGTACATACTCAGCGCCTTATCTGTGTCACAGGATAGAATTTCTTCAGTCTCTTCTTCCAGCTTTTCCTTGCGTTGTCACCTTTTTCTGCTTTGTTCCTCTGCCAGGAAGCTGCACCTGGCAGCACCCAGAGAGAACTGAAGCCTGAAGCCCTGGCAGCGTGCACCACCAGGGAGCTGGCCCGGGAACTTGCACGAGCAAACACTTTGCATCATCTCCTCTAACACTTTGCCTGACACGTTGGAAGCTTCAGTGCACAAGCACAGACAACGTTTATCTTAAAGGCACTTGTTCCAGGGTATCAGGCTGGTGTCATATGTAGATAGTTACACGTATATTTTTAAATTCTCTGTCACCCAGCAAAATGACACTAGATTTATGTTAAGAATTTGAAATGGTCACATTTTATCTGCTAAACCTTCTACCAAAGACAAAAGGCTCTTCAGATCCCTAGAAGCCAGTGTTCCACGGAAAATCCTAGTTCTATAGGTGACACCCAGTGTCAACTGAGGTTATCTCCACAGAAAGGGACTACAGAGGATTCTAGAAACTTTCACATTTAATAATATTTCAACACTCCTGAGAAAAATAAGTGTTCAGTTACAACGTATACATAAATATTAATAAATTTGTGCCATGTGGACAAATTATAGCAAATGACAGATAACCTTGAAAGTGGTATTCCAGTGCCTATGTCTAAAGCTATTATATAAAATCAATATTTAAAGACATAAAATACAACTATTTTGAGATGACTTGCACTTTAGTATTTATTTCTTGGCATCAGTCAAATTTATTTTGTCTAAGTTTGCCTCTCTGGTTTTTTTTTTTTTTTTTTTTCTGTTTCGTTTTGTTGATTTACTGGGGATTGAAACCAGGAGTGTTCTATGTCTGAGCTACACCCCTCCCCAGTCTTATTTTTTATTTTTGAAATAGTCTCACTAAGTTCCTGAGAGCCTTGCTAAGTTACTGAGGCTGGCCTTGAACCTGTGATCCTCCTGTCTTACCCTCCCAGGCACTAGGATTATAGGTGTGCACCACCATATCTTGCTTCTCTTTGTTTTGCTCTCTCTTTATCAACTTTTCTCAAAGAGTTTTAAAAGCCAGATGGGGTTTGATACTGTCTTTTTGCCACCCCTACATGTCCCAGCTCCACCCTTTGAAGAGTTTTTAAGTCAGTAATTCTCATCCCTAACTGAACATTGGAATCACCTTGGGAGAGTTGAAAGGATGCTGATCTCTCAATCCCAGATTTTCTGGTCTAATTATTTGAAAAAAAAGGCCCAGGAATAAGAATTATTTCAATATACCTAAAAAGCTTCCTGGTGAATCCAACATTCAGCCAACTGAAGAATCATTGAGCTAATTTTTCCTTCTCTCAAAATCAGTGTTTCTGAATGTGTGGTCCACAGACCTTGTGTTAGTCAGCTTTCAGTTGCTGTGACAAAAGAACTGAGGAAAACATCATGATTATATTTCTTTTGGGTCCAAGGTTCAGAGATCTCAGCCTGTGATTGCTGGGCCCCATTGTTTCTGGGTCATGATGAGTCCAAGCATCTTGGCAGAAGGGCCTAGTCTAGTCCAGCCACTTGCCTCTTGGCTTCTGGGAGGGAGGAAGAAGAGAGAAAAAGACGAAGTGAGAGAGAGAGAAAGAGAGGAAGAAGGAGAGAGGAAGGAAGGGAGGAAGGAAAGAGAGGAGTCAGAGCTCAAATTTCCCCTTCCAGGGCAGCCCCTAGTGACCTACTTCCTTCCACTAGGCCTCCCCTGAAGTTTCCACCCCTCCTAATAGTGCCACCAGCTGGGAAGGACGCCTTCAAACCATAACCTTTGGGGACATTTCAGACCCAAACTACGACAGACCTCCTGCACCAAAATCATTCAAGAGAATAATTATAAAGGTCAGTCTCCTGGTCTGATCCCCACCTAGTGGATCCGACTCTGTGAAGCCAAGGCCCAGACATCTGCTTCAATACGTTCCCAGTGATCCTGAAAACCTGGCGATTGCTGTTCTAGAACATCAGTTTGCACATCTCTTTTGCTGGGGCTCACTATTCGTCACTCAAGAACAAGGCCCGTGAAGCTGCAGCAGAGCACTAGCCAACCCTAGTGCCTTCTTTCTTTCTTGTGGAGAGAGTGAGGGACTCCCATAAAAGACAGCAGTCCTTAAGATCAAGGGGGCAAAAGCTTGGGTGGGGGGATAGGACAGCCAGGGCCACCACAGGGCCAGAAAGCAGGTGGACCTCAGGCCTTAACACATGGCTTCTTAGCCATTCACAGCATGGCGTGTGCAATTCCCTGCTCTGCCTCCTTAATTAATGGCTTGTCTATTCCAAGAATGGTATGTGCCTTTTCTGGCCCCTCACTCACTACTCTCAAATAGCCTTATCAGCCTCAGACGCCAGGTGTGTCACTGAAGCAAGGACACCCTCACTCTGCCACTTAGGGACAAGCATGAAGAACAGAACTCTGGTAAGTCCCCAGAAGCAGGTTCCCAGGGCCCTGAATCTGTCACTCACACGATTGGTGTTCTCTTCCTCTTCCCGCCTAGGTGTTCTCTTGAGAGCGGTGGTAACTGGTTCTTATCATGGGTAAAGGTGGTGGTTCAGTGGTACAGGGAGAGAGGTAACATTGGACTCCATGCTGACCCACTGACTTTGCCTTCTCTAAAAGTTAATATAACCCAGCCATACCACTCCTTGTTATCTTACCAAAAGAATTAAAATTAGAATACTACAGTGATACATGCATACCCATTTAGCTATTTCCAATAGCTAAATTATGGACCCAACCTACGTGTCCATCCATAGAGGGATGCATAGCAAAACTGAGACATACACACACAATGGAATTTTACTCAAACATAAAGAAATCCCAGTAACGAGTCTTATTTCATGACAGTGCTGCATCTCTCCGGTCCTTCTGATGGAGACCACAGCATAAGATTCTACTGGTCCAGCATTGCCACTTTCCACTGCAGCAGACAGAAAGTTTCAACAGCTCCCCCCTCACAGACTCTTTCAGTTGGCAATGTGACCCACTGTGACCAGTTTCTCACAAGAAAGTATACCAGTGGGAATGAGAAGCTTTTGTTCCTTATGGAATAGACTGGCCTAGCCCCCTGCTCCTGGTTTTACCCCTGGTCTCTTCCTGCCTTGAAACTGGTCATGCCACTATTTTGTGACCATGAGAGGTGACCTTCAAGTCAAGGCCCATGAAGTGGAAAGGCAGAAAGAGCCTGAGCCTCTGATGTCATTAAGAAACCCACAAATGCTTTCAGCTCTCCTCGCGGACACAGTGACTCGCCTCCCTTGTCCATTCCTGAGAGGAATCACATTTAAAGAAGCATGACTCAACTAAAAGTCTCAGTTGTTTCCTTTTAAAACATTTGATATTGTCCAAGAACGGTTCTATGAAGCCTCATGCTTATACCTCAGTCCCTACCTCATCCTCCACCGCTGTACTTTCTAATCCTGGAAGGCTTTCATTATGTCCCCTCAACCCCCACGTTGTATCATCCTAAGAAAAGACGTGTCTCAATCAAATCATCCTGTTCCCATCAACAAGGGCTCTTCAGTTTTTCTTTCCTCCCTACAGTGCTCTACCTTATAACTGTGGACCCCTTCAAATCAAAGATTTTTAATGCTTTGCACAAGAAAACTCAGTACGTCCCAGGCATAGTAATCCCAGCATCCAGGAGGCTGAGACAGGAAGATCGAGTTTCACTGACCACCTCAGCTACTTAGTGAGGCTCTTTGTAACTCAATGAGACCCTGTTTCAAAGTAAATAATAAGAAGAAAATAGGGCTGAGGGTGTAGCTCAGAGGTAGAGTGCCCCTGGGCTTCATCCCTAGTACCAGAAAATAAAATAAAATAAAACCTTGATATATAAAAACACAGACATAGATATTCCAGAACAGAAGGCAAAATGGGTCAGATGCCTCCACCCAGGTCCACTACACCTCCAGACAGCCTTTCTCAACCACACCTGCCTCTGGAGCTGACAGATCTAGATGCCAGACTCTACCCTAGAAATTCAGATTCAGTAGATTAGGGTGGGGCTCAGGGCCCATGTCTAAAAGCCTCACAAGTGTCTGATGAGCAACAAAGCTGATAATCCCAATGGTAGAGGCCAACTTGAAGACAACCTCCATAATGTAGGGCGGTTCCCCATGAAGCAAGGAAATCTTGGCCCTACTCTGTAAACGAGTTTTTCCAGCAGTGTCTAAGTAGTTCCCAGCTCTCTGTCCACTGCAATTTTATTTCATCCATTCAACTGGAAAGAATTTGCAGCTTGGAAAAAAAATATGGATTCTTTCTTTATTTACCTAGAACCTTTCTATCTAACATAATTTTTTTTGTAATAGTAGAGGTTGAACCTAGAGACATTCTACCTCTGAGCTACACACCCAGCCCTATTTTATTATATTCTATTTATTTTTCTCTGTGTGTCTGTGGTAGTAAAGAATGAACCAAGGGCCATTCTATCTCTACTATACTCCCAGAAATACCTGTTTTTATTTGTTTCTTTGTTTGTTTATTTATTTATTGTTGTGGTAGTAGAGAATAAACCCAGGGTCATTCTACCTCTGAGCTACACCCCCAGCCCTTTTTATTTTTATTTTCTTTATGAAACAGAGTCTCACTAATTTATTTTGCAATGGCCTCAAAATCTTATCTTTATTTTGAAACAAAGTCTTACAAAGTGACTAAGGCTGGCCTCGAACTGAGATCCTCCTGCCTTATCCTCCCAAGTGCTGACTTCGTAACACCAATGATTTCTAACATCAACACTTTTTAGCACAAGGCATGAATGGCCTAGTCTTTGGGTGTTTCTATATCAAGTCATGCTACTTTATCCATAAATTGCCTCTGATAGGTGATTCTGATTGATGGTCAAAATAAATTTCTACAATAAAAAATACTTTTTGAAGGTATTTAAACATTTTAGGTGCCTTCAAACATTTTCAGAACAACTTGACAAATATCCAAATATCAAAGTTATGCATAGTCGGGCGTGGTGACGCACACTTGTAATACCAGTACTTGGGAGGCTGAAACAGGAGGATCTCATAGTTCAAAGCCAGCTTTAGCTACTCAGTGAGGCTCTTATCAACTTAGTGAGACCCTGTTTCCAAATGAAATATAAAATCGGTCTGGGAGTGTAGACCAGGTTCCATCCCTAAAATCCACATAAAAAAAAAAAATTAGTAGTTCTGATTGTATATTTTTACCACCTTTTATTTAATGTTATTAATTTTATCTATTTC
Organism: Muscardinus avellanarius; assembly: GCF_963383645.1. NCBI lineage: Eukaryota > Metazoa > Chordata > Mammalia > Rodentia > Gliridae > Muscardinus > Muscardinus avellanarius. The sequence continues at coordinate 15,573,744 of NC_137787.1, read as the reverse complement.
TTCTTAAAAGAGGAATAAGTACCTTCACCTATTTCTTATTATAAAATATTCTTATGAATGCCTTTTGAAACTATTTTGTAGAACCTCCAAATGCAAGAAGAAATTATCGGTGAACACCAACATAAAGCAATATCAATAATAAATTAAATAGAGAGAAGGTGTTTTACAAAAGACTCTAAGAAAATTCTGTGGATTCTAATTAAAAATTAATGAAGCCAGGTGAGGTGGTGCACAATTGTAATCTCAGCATTTGGGAGACTGAGAGAGGAGGATCGCGGTTTGTGGACAACCTCAGCTACTTAGTGAAGCCCTTTGCAACTCAGAGATACCCTGTTTCAAAATAAAAATACAAATTAGGGCTATGGGTATAGCTCAGAGATAGAATGCCCCTGGGTTCCAACCCCAGTACCATAATAATAATAATAATAATAATAATAATAATAATAATAAATAATAGACCTGACATTATATCATTGTCCATTTCAGATATCTCACTCCTTGATAACATTTTTTAATATTCCTTTTTCTCAGGCTCCCAGTCTCTCAAATGAGGGTGATCACCAGTCTTGACCAATTTCACCAGTATTTTGAGACGCTGTATATTTTTGAGACTACAGCATGTTATAAAAAAATTAAGAAATGAGAAGTCTAATTCCCACAGCTGGAAGATGTTTGACATTAGTAACTCGATATTAGCTCATCTATTTAAGGGAAAATATTCTCCATGGAAACTGATCTTTCATTGAATGTGCTGGCTCAAATGGGATCGAGGCCTCGTAATTACCAGCCGGAAAAGATCAATTGAATTGATACTGTTCCACAAGGCTGTCCTTTTCATTTATTTCTCATGAATCATGTGAACTACCGGGAGATCTCATACCCATCTTTTCATTAAGGAACAGGTAATGCATTTAACTTTCATCTTATGATTCAGTCTAGAGAACACTGTGATCTGACCTCTGGGGTCTGGAAATAAACAAACTAGTTTCTCATCAATATCAGGATCACTTAGAAGGAGCTGGGAGATTGGTTTCATTCATCATAAGGAAAAAATCCTAATGTACTTTACAAAGGCAAAGAAAATACCTACAGCAAGATATTGGTGCTGTCTTCCAGTACATAGGATAGCTCTGACCCAGGCCTTCGGGCCAAGAGAAGAGCTATCTTTGGTGAAGAAGCTTTCAGGAGCAATTCCACAGACTGTTTAACCATCTGCACTGAGAATGCAGATTCCTACGTTTCTGAGACAGGCAGTAAGTCACCTATGACCTTTAGCACTCACATTGTCATTTAAGGCATAGTTGAGTTCACTTCAGGGAGCAGAAATCCTTGGGACTGGGCTTGTGTGGGAGGCAGGGGATTTATGTCCTTGGATGTAAGAACTGCCCCCTCAGGCCCTTGACCCCCTTCTATTTTGCAGTTTGCTTTATCTAATATGCTCTCAGCTTGGCTTCCCCTAGTAACGTGTCATTCCTTGTAAAAAATAATGTTGAAAAGGAACTACGTTAGCGAAATTTGCTCGAGAACAACTGCTCATCCTCTCCCCTTGCTACATTTGTGATTGTCATTCAAGGATTTTAAATGTTCACTAAACAATGTCATCACTGTTCTTTTTAAAAATTTTCATCAGTGCACTGTAGTCATACATCTTAGTGGAGTACAAGATGGTAGAGGCATACATGCACACATCACTCATTTAGCCCCTCAATTTCCTCCGCATTCTCTCCCCCACTCTCCTTCTCATGTTTGGCTTAGTGATTGAATTTGATATGTCTGTGAATGTACGTCATGTATCATAAGGAATTTTCCTCTTCCCCTCTCCCATCCCCCTCAGTTAGGTCACCATATTTGCTCATCTATGGTTTCCCCTTTGTCTAGAGTTCCTCCTATAACCCTTTTTCTCCCTAGCTTCCACATATTGGGGAAAGCATCTGAATTTTTACTTTTGTGACTCACTAATCTTACTTAGCATAATGTTCTCCAGTCCCATTCATTTCCTTGAAAACAATGTAATTTTGTTCTTCTTTAATCTTGCTCTCTTTACTTTTTGAGTAAAATTCCATTGTATACATATTCCATAGTTTTATAATCCATTCATCTGTTGATGCAATTTTGGCTGGTTACATACTTTAGCAATTGTGAATTGTGCAGCCATGAACATAGATATGTATACATTTGTTTGGTAGTTTGGTTTCCATTCTTTTGGTCAGATTCCCAGAAGTAGTATTTCTGTATACGATGGTAGGTTCATTTCCATTCTTTGAAGGATCTGCCATTCTGTTTTCCAAAGTGGTTGCACTAATTTGCAATCCCACCAAGAACATATTAGAGTTCTCCACATCCTCACCAGCATTTGTTGTTGTTGTTTGTGTTTTATATGATTGCCATTCTAGTTGTAGTTAGGAGAAATCTCAGGGTAGTTTTAATTTGCATCTTTCTGATTGCTAATGATGTTGAACTTTTTTATACATTTATTGGCCATTTTAATTTCTTTTGTGAAGTGTCTATTTAGTTCCCTTGCCCATTTTTTAATTGGGTTATTTGTTTTCTTAGCTGTGAGTTTATTGAGTTCTCTGTATATTCTAGATATTTGTCCTCTATCAGAGTAGTTGGCAAAAAATTTCTCTCATTCTATTGGTTCTGTGTTGAGGTTCTTGATGGTTTCCTCTGCTGTACAGGTCAGCACTCTTCTAAGAAGGAGACATAATAGGATGTTCTCTTCAAAATGACTGTATCAACTCTTGGCACAGGTCAACATGGAAGCAATCTTGAACCCAAAGCCTTAACTTTTGCCTGAGGTTATATCTCACCTCCAAATGGAGTTATTCTGATTTAGAAAATTGATTTATGTTCATTACAAACAAGTGCAGACACTGTTAGAAAATATAGCTCAACTTATCATTAGCTTATTTTTCATAAAACTCAGCATACATGGTTTCTATGCTTTTCTGACCATTCAACCAATTTTTTTCCAAGGTTACTTTCTAGCAGGAGAAATGACAATTAATGTGGAGTAACAAACTCAGTTCACATATACCGAGATAATGCCCCATATTATCTTGATTACAAGACTGAGGGAAACTCATCTACTTCTCAGTTCTCTGCCTCTGTATTTTTAATCCAGCCACCATGTCCTCTAAAAAATGGCACTAACAGCCTATCTCAGCCTATCTCCTGGCTGGCAGCAAATTATTAGGATAAAACAGGGAAGGAAGTTATTTTAGTTCATAATTGAATCCAAGAAATTAAAGGTTGCGAAAGGGAAGTAATCATTAAAAAAGAGTAGTTTTTTTTTTTTCCTCTCAGTTTTAAAACCTGGTCTCAGACAGGGGGAATTTCAAGTTGTTACCAACCAAGGGAAGAAGTTTACTTATGTTCTGTGAAAGGCAAAAGAGCCAATGTGAAGGTTACAGTTTGAAGGAAGAAATGTCTATAAGGAAGAAAATGAGAAGTTCTATCACCCAAAGCATCTAGTCAGTCTTTTAAGTTCTCTCATGCTGTTGCCCATCTAAGTCAATACAGATTCGAGAAACAATGGAAAAGGAAGCAGATACCTTCCCACCTTCCTAAGAAAGAACACACAGTTCTTTGGAGTTTATCTTGAGACCTTTTGCGTAGATCTGGATGAACAAAGATGAGTTCTGAGTCACGGGCTAAAGGAAATGAGTCAGAAGATGGTGGATTTAGGTGTTTAAGCTTCAGCATCACACTCAGCCAATCTGACACACAATCTGAAGGTGACAAGCACAGTCAGTGAGCATCTTTCTATTATTAAGATCTTTATTTTTCAACATAAAATAAAATTCTCAGTCCCATGCCTTTGGGATCCAGTCTTATAGTGAAGTTCACTTTTAAAAGTCATGAGGTTTTGTTGTTCTGTTCCTCTCCCCCCACACCAAATCCTATCTCTGAGGGACATGTGTGTGTATGTATGTATACATATGTGTGTGTGCGTTAAGAAGAAAGTAACAATTTAAAAAATCAGTCATGTCAACTAATTTTCATGGTGCTGCAGCAGCCAACACCATATACAATATCAGGAAAGTTTTAGTAATTTTATCCAATAAATCATAATTTCATCTTTGAGGGAAGATGGCCTTAATTTTGCATTACATTTGGCTCTCTAATAGTCATGCAAACACTGAGTTTTATATTCAAGATGAATAAACATCTCTTTTATAGCAAAATAGGAACATTCTCTTAGTCCATTTTCTATTGCTAGAACAAAATACATGAGACTGGGTAACACTTTTTTTTTTTTTTTTTTTTGCAGGTCTAGAGATGGAGCATTTGACCTCCAAGCTACACTCCCTGCCATATTTTTTATTCTTTACTTTGAAACAGGGTCTCACTAAGTTGCAGAGGGCCTCACTAAGTAGCTGAGGTTGGCTGCAAACCGCAATCCTCCGGTCTCAGCCTCCCCAGTGCTTGGGACTACAAGCATACACCTCCAGGCTGGGTAATATTTTTAATGAATTTATTTCCTATGGTCTGGAGTCTGGAAAGTCCAGGGCTAAGGGCCCCAACCTTGGCAAGGGACCTCCTGCAGGCAGGGATTCTCTGCAGTCCCAAGGCCTTACCGGGATCACATGGTGAGAGGGGCACATGAGAGGTGGAGCCAAACGGGCTTTTGTAAAAGACCCACTCTTGAGATGGTCCAGGCAGATCCTGCCTTCATCCTCTGATCAACTCCAAAAGGTCCCACCTGCTCTCCCCACTTAATAAGTCACAGTAAATTTCAACATGAGTTTTAATAGGAGCAGTGAAACCATAGCAACCATGAAGCCAATGAGAATGTACTTTGTCCTCCTACTATTCTTTTATCTTGTTTTTTTATTGCTCTTTCCATCCTTTTGTTCACATAACAGAAAAGGGAAAGCAGCGTGTCACGTGTCTGAGTCCTTGTGATATCCCTTTACAATGAGGCATAACCTAGCTAGCCTTATTGGCTAGTCAACCCGTTTGTGAGACAACTTGTTTAGTAGCCTCTGCTAATTTACATCTTATTGCCACCAAAACATGTCTCTTCATTTCTACTTGGCTTAATTTGGTTCATCCCCTAGTTTGTCCAGCTGTGTGCACAAAGCCATAACCATATTGCCCAGGTATGACTACAAACCTCACCCCCAAACCCAGGAACACCTCTCAGCTGTCACCCAGAATCAGGCTGATAGGGGTGTTCCCCAGCTATTTTATAACTTAGAGTGCCAAATTATCTGCAGGAACTTTCCAGCATGGAGCTATAAACAGCACCTGTTGCACAAGTATATAATAAGGAAGCAACCCTGAAAGGAAAAAGAAAATTAATAAATATGGTCCTTCTTAGACACAAATACGAAGAGAGCAACTGTCATGTGCCAGACATGACTGAAAACACCACACACATTGACTCACTTAATCTTCATTACAACCAATAATGAAAGTACTATTATTATCTGTTTATTACGGAGGATGCGATTAAGACATAGGTTAAGTAGATTGCCAGTGTCACACTAGTAAGCAGTGCTGCCAGTATTCAAGTCCAGCTCAGAGTCTGTGCTCCTAGCAGTGTGATATGTTGCCACTGAGAAATTATAAAGACAACTCTACTTACTGATGAAGGGTATGTCTAGAAATGGGGCCAGAAAGCCCTGCTTTGAAGTAAAGCATCATTTTATTCGATGATCTCCCTGTCATCAACACTCACTCTAGGTGGTGATCCTAATTGGAAAGGAAGGATATAGACTTAAATTTGAGCCAGAAGAAACAGACCAGTCAATTGCTTCAGCAGATGACTCGACAGGGGAAGTGGTGGAATGAGCCCACACGGGTGGCAGTAGACACTTAACCTGCAGATATTCAGGCAAGCAAGAACTGGAGACCATCTGCCACAGAAACTAGGATGAGCTAGGATCCCTTCTCAGGATTGCTATAGCAACTGTTATCTACACCAGATGGTTTAGCTATTGCTGAAAAATGTCTCCACTTACTCCAGATATTTTCTCATCTCTTCTTGATAATCTATCTAAAGTTTGAATCTATATTTTCTTTAGGTATGCCCCACTGTATCCAATCCATTGTTAGAATCAAAGCTGTTCTATAACACGTTTTCTGTTTAGGAATTGGATATTTTAAAATATTTTTTCTTATATCAGAAATAATGCACACAATGATAGAAACAGTACTCACGATAGCAACTTAAGAAATAAAGAACACATGCCAAGAAAAAGACCATCATCTGATCACTATTCTTACACTTGGGTTTGATTATGTTGTCTTCTTTTTCCCATTCAGAGCCTCTCAGGGTTGTCATAAGATTGGAATAATATATAACATAATAATGCACCATCTGTGGTAGAGTCTGGCATAAAGTTTCAATAAATGGAAGCCATTATTAAAGTAGCAATTATTATTTTCAATTCATGTATTTATAAGGGGAAAGCTTCCAGAAGTAAAATTACTCCTTAAAGGGTATGTGCATTTTAATTTATACCAGTCATCGTCAAATGTCCTTCAAAAAGCTCCAGATCATTTTATCCACTCAGTAAAAGAGGTCTTTCCCCACACTTAAATATTTTCAACCCTTTATTTTCACTAGTCTGGATGAAACAGGATAATTCCCTTTATTTTGCATTTCTATTTGTAAGTTCAGCACCTTCTATTATAATTATTAGATACTCCCTTTGCTGAATTATGTTTGTATCCATTTCTTTTTTGTATTGGGCTACTCTCCTTTTCTCATCGATTCTTAGTAGCTCCTTGTATTTCATAGATACTAAATTTTTGTTTGCATTTGCAAATGCTTTATCCAAGTTGTCTCATAGACTTTTAATTTTTTGTGGTATATGGTTGGTTCTAAAGTTTTAAATGTTTATGTATTTAAATCACTTGGGCTGGGCGTGGTGGTGCACACTTGTAATCCCTGTGCTTGGGAGGCGAAAAAAGGAGGGTCACACAGGTTTGAAGCCAGCCGCACTTAAAATAGGTTTGGGAGTGTAGCCCCGAGGTAGAAGGGCTTCCAGGATCCCCAGTACCACCAAAATAAATAAATAAATAAATAAATAAATAAATAAATAAATAAATAAATAATCACTTGGGTTCCTTTTGTTATTCCTGTATTTGGAGCCCATTCTAATATCTAGAAAAGCACTTCCTATTCTTTTGTAATTTCTGTACACTAGTAAAGTTGTTTTCATCTATCTGGAGTGAACATAAATGTATGGTGTGAGATCATGCTCTAATTTTTCTCTTTTTTTTTGGATATCCGTTTGTACCTATGGTCAATTTTTAGACTTCTTCTTTTTATTACAGTAACATTTCATTGTTATCTCAGAAATAACACTAATAGCCAAAATCTGTGTAAGATTCTAAAAATGTAACATCTTACTCAGAGCCTCTTCATACTATTATGATTAGACCTTTATTCTCTAACTAATGAAGAAACTGAGGATCAGAAAGTTTAAGCAACTTAGTAGATACTATATAGATAGAGGACATAATTGATCTTTGCTTAGGAATCTTTTGACTCATGTCCTGCAACTCTTATTGTGTGAGATTAAAATTATAACTGAAAAAGGAGTGAAGAATTAGCTTTGATATGCAAAATCAAACATAGAATGTACTTATATTTATTTACAGTGTTTGATCAACCATCTTTTGCAGGTGTTAGCAAAATGCACAGATTCCTTTGTGAGGTAGAAAGTCAAACAGATGCTCAAAATTTTGACTTCTTATTCATGATCTTCATGCCCTGAAATCCCCTAATAAATGTAACCTCATCAGGTATAGAGAAAAGAATAACAATAACCCAGAGGAGTCACTAAGTCAATTTTTACACTAAAGGTTCACATCTTTAAAGCAATATAGCATTTAAATCAGAAAATGGCAAATTGGCATTTTCGTGGAAGGCCAGATGGTAAATACTTAGGTTTGGTAGACCTCCATCACAACTAATCAAGAATTAGCTATAACATGAAAGTCACCATAGACTCTATGTAATAAAAAAAAATAGGCTCACCTGTGTTCCAATAGAACTATATTTACAGCTGTGTGCATAGCTGGAGATAGATAACTTGCATAGCCTATGCAAGCCCCAGGGTCACAAAAAATAAATTAAATTTTTATTTACTATGGCCACTGTTTTCTGACCTCTGATCTACATTATTAAAGAGGATGTTATGGTTCCTATTCTTTATTAATGCTGGTAAGAATAAAGAAAGACATGGAACAATACATTTGAGGCATCATGAGAACTATCTGCAGACTTTCATTTCTCAGAGAATAAGATGACAAACATTTTTTTCTTCAGGCTTATAACTCATATTAATGTGCTGGACTAGTAGAGAGGTTTAAGGTAAGAACAGCCAACAGCAAAAGATTCACTACTTGCTGACTCCCAGTGTTTTAGTATGAGTAAAAGCGTTACCATTGACTGAAATGGGAAACACCAGGTAGGGATATATTTTGAGATGAAGGGTAGAATTAAAGATCCTGGGATGATATGTTAATTTTTAAATGTCTATGAGGCATAAAATCAGAAGACAAACTCAGAGAAGTAAAGACTATAAAGAATCATTTGATAGTCATCAACTCATAGATATTATTATTTAAAGCCATGGAAATAGAAGAAATTGCCAAGGCAGAGAAGAGAGAAAGAGAAAGCAGGACAAGGAAGGATCTCGATGTGCTTTCCTGATCATTCAAGAAAGAACCAAGCATGTCCAGCATCGTTTTCTGGTGCTAAGAGAATTTGGGGTTTTTTTGTTTTGTTTTGTTTGGGGTTTGAGGGGGGGGTTGGTGGTACTGGGGTTCCTGGAAGCCCTTCTACCTCCGGGCTACACTCCCAGATCTATTTTTACATTTTTATTTGGAAACAGGGTCTCCTAAAGTAGCTGGCTTTGAACCTGCGCAATCCTCCTGTCTCTGCCTCCCAAGCGCAGGGATTACAAGCGTGCACCTTCATGCCCGGCTCATGCTAAGAGGATTTGATGGTGCCCCTACTGTTGGTAAATCTTCAAGTTGTGTAATCTACAAGTAATCTACAAGTCAGGTTCTTCAGAGGTTCCGAACCAACAGGATGTTTGTGTATTAATAAAAGGTGATTTATTACATAATCAGAGGCTGAATAGTCCCAGACTGGGAAGCAGGGGAAATCAGGAGCATCACAACAGGAAGGAAAATGGTGAGGTTCTACTCTGAGACTAAAGAAGCTGGAGAATAAATAAACAAACAAACAAATAAATAAACAAACGCACCTGCTACAAAAGAATTAAGAACTATGGCTGTAGCTAAGTGGTGCAGTGCTTGCCTGGTGTGAGCAAGACCCTGAGTGCACCCTGGAATACTTCAAAAACAAAAAGAGTTTAAATATGCCACTGAGCTTCCTCCTTCCTGTGATTTTGGCTTCATCCAGGTCCCCACCTTATCACATTTAGTATGAATTCAGATGAGTCTTCCCTCATCAGGTCACTGATTCACTCAACAAGCCTCTCTGGAAGAATCCTCATGGATTTCTTTCTAGGCATCTCTCAATCCAAATAACAACCAAGATTAATCATCACCATCATAGTTAGTAATCTATACTCTTATTCTCCATTTTTTTAATCCATTGAGCCTGACAAGAAAAACCATGTGGTCTATGTTTATCTAAATGCAATTTAGATGAATGCTATACAATAAAATGGTGATTTGAATACTCTATTTAATTTAATCTTTTATAAATTTATTTTCCTATACTCATTACCTATGATTACCCAATAAAAGAGTTTATGCTAATCTTCCTGGCATGAAAGGAAGTAGAAGATTTCAAATAATCTCTACAATGAAGACTCTAGCTACATTTTATTTTCCCTTCCTGATAATCTCAGTGCACCCCACCCCTGGAAAGTGTTGCCTGGAAGGGATATGGATGAATTTTTACAGTTTAATATTTTGGTGAGAACAAGGATATAGGTAGTGAAGACTCTCCTGATCTGAAATATGAATGTTACTGTATGGACTTGGTATGAGAGTGGAGATAACAGAGCAAAGATCAATCAGCTCAACTTGAAAATAGATCAATGGAAATTATTCAATCTAAAGAAAAGCATGAAAGAAGATTATAAAAAAAAAAACAGAGACTTCTGGGACATTTTCAAAAGGTCCACCAAATTGTAATTAGAGTCTCAGAATGAGGGAAAAGAAAGTCTATTGTAGAAAAACTTTATATAAGAAATAGCTAAAATGTGTCCCAATTTAATGACTGACATAAATTTGTAGTGAGCACCAAGCAGAATTAATACAAGAACTATACCTAGACAAATCATCATCGATACGATCAAAGCCAATGAGAAAAGCAGAATCTGAAAAACAAAGAAAAATCACTTGCTGCACACAAAGGCAGAAGAATCACATGATTTGACTTACTTCTCATCATTAACGCGGAGGCCAGAGGAGAGAATGTGCCTAGAGAGTTAAAATAATATCTTAAGGTCAATGCAAAATCTTTATCTCCAACAAAGGTAACCTTCAACACTCAAGGTTAAATAAAGATATCTTCAGACAAAACTATAAGATTTCATCTCCTGCAAATCTGTGCTACCAGAAATGCTTTTTAAAAGGTGTTTTTAGTTGAAGGGAAATGAAATCAGATGGAAACCTAAATCTTCAAGAAATAGTACAGCACATCAGAATAGGTAAACATATATAGGTGTATAAAAGACTATTTTTTATTTAATGTTTAAAAATATACACGACTATTTAAAGAATCACATTGATCCTGATATTTGAAGATAGAATGAAATTTTCATTTTTCATCTCAATGTTATCAGACTTAGATCTTAAAAGGTCAGCAAATTTTTCCTGGCCTGAAACTGACAGTTGGATATAATGTGATTATTTTCTGAAGTTAACTATACATTTTCTATCACTGTTTACTTGTCATTCATTCTGGTTTTTTTTTCTCCTCTTTGTAGAAAAATGTGTCTAGAGTTGATAAGTTTAGCAGGCTTCTAGCTTAATAGGATTTTTCTCAGTACATCTCTTTTAAAAGAGAGAGATTTTCCTAATAGAACTTCCTTTTTTTTTTTTTTGGTGGTACATGGGTTCCTGGAAGCCCTTCTACCTCTGGGCTACACTCCCAGACCTATTTTATACTTTTTTATTTTTTTTATTTTTTTTTTTATTTTTATTTTTTTGGAAACAGGGTCTCTTAAGCCAGCGCGGCTGGCTTCAAACCTGTGTGATCCTCCCGTCTCTGAGTCCCAAGCACAGAGATTACAAGCGTGCACCACCACGCCGAGCTAGAACTTCCATTTTGAGAGATTTTGAGTTGCTTATCAATGAAGTAGTAAGTCATGAACACAGCACTACATATTTAGTTCTCCTAAGTTCCAGAAAATGAGGTTTGTTCATTAACTCTCCCAACATGTAAATTATGATAAAGATCAGCACATGTTCAGGTAAGGATAAAAAGTCTTAGGGGAAAAAAAAACAGTATTTATCCCCCTTCCCAAAAGTATATTGCAAATATCCTCCAAGAAGAAAAGCATATATTTAAAAATTTAGTTAAACATGCCTTCATGCCCTGGTAGACAAAAATAAGAAAAAAAAAAAATATATATATATATATATATAACTAAAGGTTGAAATATTTAAACTAAAAATATCAAAGTCATATTATATTCAGATTGTCTTAATAATTTTAGAAGCAAACAACAAATTATTTTTTTCAATTTCTGCTTTTGCCAAAATGGACTTTATTTGTTGTCCCATCAATGCCCCTCTGTATATTATGATCAATTACATTCTTCATAATTTCTCTCAAAACATTCTCCTCTGACGACACATTGAATAACATCACCATATTCTTTGCATCTGAAGTTCTAGGCCTAAAAATAATCTGGTCCTACTCTTACCTATCTTTAAAGAATTTATCTTGTCCTCTTTTTTTTTTTTTTTTTTTGCCAACTCTTTGAAAAGCTAGCCTTTCCTTGTCCCTGCCTCTCTTTCCAATCTAATTCAGTCTATAACACATTTACTTAACTTGGAGTCAAGAAGCTTGGATTCCAGGCTAAGAAATAGAGTTAAAGAGGATATTGTCTGTGCCTTCATGATAACGTATGTCTTGAAGACTCAAATTATTTCATCTCACCCTCATTACAACTCTATGAAGTAGGTATCATTAGTACCCTCGTTTCAGAAAGGTAGAAAAAAAGGAATAGAAAAATTAAACACCTCACCCAGGTAATATACACATATTATATGTGGGGCCTAAATAGTAAACAAGTCTGTTTAAGTCTGTGTCTTAGCCATTTTGAGAACTGCCTTCCACAGCCAGCTTCTGAGATCATTAAGTAAGTTTTAACATCATGCCTACTCTTGCAAAGCAAGGCCTTTTCAAAACCAATTAAGTTCTCTGTTCAAAATCATGGCAGCCACAAAAATTTGTTCCATAGATCAGTGACCGGTCTCTTCTGATATGTCCTCCTTCACCCATAGCTTTAGAGAAAAGACAGAAATGGCATCTACTAGCTACTTGGCAATACTTATTGGTATAAAGGGGGGAATCTATTTATTCAGAGACCCACTGGGTTCTGTTTCTGCTGGGTTGGCCTGAATTATCCCTAGATTCCCTGGCCTGCGCCCTCAAGGCCATTCCTCTCCTATTCATAGGGAGAACTATCAAATGCCAACATGTAAAAGCTGCTGGAGTTTAAAAAGAAATGGCCCTGCTGGCATTGGAGAAAGATGAAGGAGGATTTGCTACTGAGCAGGACAGTGTCACAAACATAAAGCTATTGCTCTTGAGTCTGAAGGGAAAGAAAGGAAGAGAGGGCATCATGAAGCTGCCAATGTTGCATCTTCAACAGAAAGCTTTGGCTTTGCCTTTAGAAATAAACCTTCTTAGTATAAAATTTATCTTCAACCCTGCATAATTCCCAAGGTAGCCCCCACATCCCAAACCTGATTGCCCTTTTAACATAGATTGGAAAGAAGTTTCCAGAGTCAGGCTGGTATAGCCTGGAGGACACAGGATTTTCTCCACAATAGAGCTCGAGAGTCTCTCATTGAACCGTGTACTTATCATCTCAGCACCAGCATCTGTGGACAACTATCAGGCAAAGCCATGGTTGTCCTGCATTACATTGGCAGGACCAGAGCTTTCCTGCCTGTCAAAAGCTCTGCTGGCTGGCACAAGCACAGGAATTCCTTTTAAAATTGAATGTGTTAGCCAAATTAATCCCATTAAATGCTGTGTGACCTTCCACTGAGGAAAGCTCATTAAGAAGTATTGCCAATGCTACTCTACGTAGAAGTGTTCTTAGGAAAACAGAATTGTAAAAAATGTCATAGAATATCACAAGTACAGATAGTCTTAAAGATTAAGTCAGTTTTGGAGATTATCCTTTTCCCATCTTATTTTATAAATGATTAGCATAAGAAAAAAGAAAATTCATCAAAATATATAGATAACCTGACTTTTTTTTCTTAGTTGAAACATAAAATGCATATACTATGCAATATCTATAATTTGGTTGATGAACTAAAATAAAACAATAAGTATTCTCGGTTTATTGAGTCCCTTGAAGTCTCAATATAATTGAATCCAATGTTTCTTTCTAAGGATGGTTTGAAAGAAGTTTCTTTGTAAAGTTCTAATTGGTACCATTTCTGTGTTGATTCAAACATCTCTGGCCAGAGTGATGTTCGATTCACCATTGAATTAAGTCTTATTCTCACTCTTTCCTATCTCACTAAGCTCAAACCCATTCTTGATATTTTTTCACAGGGTTTAATCCACTGCCTTTGCCATTGCCCATACCTTGACTTCTCTCTTTCTGTGTACTCATCTGTAGGTTAAAGTTTAACATGGTAGCAAGTCATTATTCTTTAGGGTTTGGGCTTCCAACCTCAATAGAGTTTAGGAGGGAGGAAGAAGGAGACAATAGAAGACAGTAGGTCTAATTAGTAAAACAAAATATTAATTTTTAAATTAAAAAATGGACAAAAACCTAGCTAATTTAGTTGATGGGGACAACAAGAAAATATACGTATACAAAATTAATGATATGGAGAAATCAATCATTCAAACAGAAGAATTTATTTTAAGTGAGAACACTGTGCAGGACTTTATACAAATACATTTTATAAGCTAAATAAATTGTAATTTTTTTCTCTAAAAACATAGTTTATAAACATTTATTCCAGTAGATAGAGAGTTTAAAGAGTCAAATTGCTCTAGAAGAAATAAAGTTCCAGGATTGCTTGTATAAATTAAAAATTAAGAGAGATAAAAAGAACAAAAGGTAAACTTTTATAACAATAAGAAAGATACAGAGGTAAATGTCAGATTCCCTTTCTATTCTAAAGTTTTCCATTTTTATGGGTATTTTTCTTATCTGATTTCTTTTTCTTCATATGAGCCATATTTTTGGGAGTTCAACATTGGCTTTTTATGTAAACTTTTTCTTTGGGGTTCCAATTCATATTAAAAGTTCTTCTGGTAGCTTCATCAATAATGTAATTTCAGTTTATTATTCTGACATCTAATCCCAGATAGTAAATATACCTTTTTTATATCCTTCTTAAAAATCTTATCCCTGTTAAAATATTAATTTGTCAATGGCTTTGGGAAAAAAATCAAATTCCAGACAAGAGATTTAACATTAGGTTATGTTTGAAATAGGTCTCTTCACAATCAGACTTGATAAATGTCTTACAATTTGTCTTTGTGTTTAAACCTATCATGCTTTCTTTCTTGAACTTCTAGAGCTACTGTTCCAGGGCTCTGACCTCCCTTGGAATGACATCTGCATTTCACAAACCATCAACTGAGTGGACGAAATCAAGCCTTCTTTCAGTCACTTTTCTACTTGTGCCATCTCGGAAGATGTTATCATCAGTGTGGGATTATTTTCTTTTCCACGAGTTCCATCATGCTTCCAGCTAGTTTCCTAATAAATCTTCATGAAAAACATCAACATAAATAATCAAAAGTTGTCAACTGCCAGTGTGACTCATGATGAATTAGAGCAGCTCTTATTTTAATGAGAATAATAAAGTGCCAAATGAACTTTCCCATCAAGTGATCATTAAAATGCTGCTACTAAGTATCTCTTTTATTTTGAATGTTTCTTTGTTTCTTCTGGATTTATTGTTGCTGCTATTGAGCCAGGCTGTTAAGAAACAATACCAATCAGGCTGGCATGGTGGTACATGCTTGCAAGTCCAGTACTTGGGAGGCTGAGATGGGAGGACTGCTTCAGAGACCAGCTTTGGCAATTTAGCAAGACTCTTGGCAACCTAGCAAAACCCTCATTTCAAAATAAAAATAAAATAGGGCTGGGGGCATAGTTTCTAAGTAGAATGCCCCTGGATTCAATCACTAGTACCTCCTCCAAAAATAATAATGCTAGTCATAGCAGCCCTATTTATATATATTTTTTCACTTATATGTTCAGTAGCATCCATATTCTCTTCACTGCAATTTGAAAATTCAAAGAAAAATTAAGTTTTTCTCCTAACAGCACTACCATGAGTATATAGGTAATTCTCTGTAGGAACCACATAGGAATACCTCTACTTAGTTTCATACAAGAAAACGTTACTTATGATTTTTCTTAAATATTTTAATATAATAATAGTCCAAAGATGCTAGCCAGTATCTTGATTTTTTTATCTTGCAATCACCACTGCAATCGTGTGTTTGTGTGTGTGTGTGTGTGTGTGTGTGTGTGTGACTTCCCTTCCCATTTAGAGCTTAAGACATGTTTTGTCTTATTATTACCCCAGGGAAAATTCAGTTCAGAAGGAAATGGGAAGCACCAGTGGCGAGAAGCACAAAGTCTCAATGCAACTAAAACTGGCTTTGGCATTCCTCCATTTCCAAAGAAGAGGCGCAGTTATGTTTGAGCTTAGTTAGGAGCTTTGCTCTGCTGCAGTCCTCACACCCACTTACTTACTCAGCAAGTATTTCCTGCTTGCCACCCACTAGGGAGGGATGTTGCTGGACCCTGGGGAAACAACCATGAGAAAAACCAGACAAGCTCTGGCTCCATCAAACTGCCACTGAGTTAAGAGGACGGATTGAGTGATCATGGAAATTAACATAAGAGGTGATACCAGACAGAAGGAGGCATCGGTGGAGCCAGGGTGCGTCCAACAAGGATCTGGAATATTCTATCAGGATTAGATGAGGTTCTTCTAAGGAAATGGCACTTCAGTTGAAAGGTGAAGAGGGGTGAACACTAATGAGGCCTGGGAATGGAAAGCACAAATATTCAGAGTTGGGCATGGTGATGCACACTTATAATCCCAGTGTTTGGGAGGCTGAGAGGGAAGGATTACAGATTGGAGGACAACCTTAGCAATTTAGCCAGACTCTCAGGAACCTAGCAAGACCCTGTTTCCAAACAAAAACTCAAAAAAAAAGCTGGAGGTGTAGTTCAGAGGTAGAATATTCCTGGATCCAATTTCCAGTAAAACACACACACACACAAACAGGGGAACAGACCTGGTACAGCTTCTGTGCTCTGAGGAGTGTTGGATAAGGAGGAATCCTAAGAAGTGTTTCTTGATATAACTTCACATGAAATGTCTCGGTGATTTTGAGAGGAAAAATAGAAAAATGGGTCACAGTACTCAATCCTAAGTAAGTACCAAAAAAGAAAGAAAAAATCCTCTGACTTCTACTATTACCACTTTCCATTTCAATTTTCCTTTGCCCATCTCTCTCCACAGCTGCATTCCTGCCCAGACTGTTCCAAACGGGTTTCCAAGGATGACAGCCTGCTGCATCAGCCCTAGGCAAGAGCCCTTCACACATGTGTTTTACAAGCTCTTCAAGAGAAAAAGATTTCCTTGAATAAAAAAAAAATGAATATATTGGTCAATTCAGTGAATCTGTGTTAAGCAGGGACTAAGCAGTCTACGTTAGTGACAGCTGATGTTTGCCAAGGACCCAATTTTGGCCCTGTATGTCCCATGGGGAGTGAGTTTTTCCACAACAATCTTAAGAGACAGGAACCTGCCATCATTTTACCAATAAGACTATAGAGGGGTGGAGAGGTTGAGTAATTTTCCTAGAGGCAAAAACCCAGGGAGTGGCAATGCTGTGCTTTTTAATGCAAGAAATCTCTCTCTAGAGTATGAGAACTTCACCAGCACTCCACCCTGCCTCTTTGGAGACAGACAAGGCCCTCGCTCCCATAGAGCTTATAACTTACTTGGAAAGAGGCCAAAACATGGTGGAAATATCATAAACAAGTAAATAAACTGGGTAATTTGGGTGTGATTGGTTTTATAAAGGATTAAAGCAGTGTCGTAATGTACAGGATGGCACGTGGGGTGTGGGGGGAGCAAGAGACTGCTGCTTCAGAGAGGATGTCTGGACACTCAGGGCAGCGGGGACCTTAGAGCTGAGATTTAAAGAGGGAAAAGAGACAGCTCCGTGAAGAGGTAGGGAAATGGTTTCCAGCAGAGAAAACAGCAGCACAGAGACTGTGAGGTAAGGTGAGATGAGCATGTTGGTGGGCTTGAGAGAGGACTGAGCAAGGAGGAGAACGTGGGATTGAATGGGCTAGATTATAAAAGCACCTGTTGCCAAGGCAACATCCCCAGTGTCACTTCAAGGACCAAGGAAGTCAGGGGACATTTTATAGCAAAGAACAAAGCATAAAAAAATCTAATTTTTTTTTTTTTTTTTTTGGCAGTACTGGGATTCCTGGAAACCCTTCTACCTCCGGGCTACACTCCCAGACCTATTTTATATTTTTATTTGGAAACAGGGTCTCTTAAGCCAGCAAGGCTGGCTTCGAACCTGCGCGATCCTCTTGTCTCAGCCTCCCAAGCGCAGGGATTACAAGCCACCAGGTCTGGCCTAATATTTTTAGAATATTTGTTTGGAGACATATGTCATGGGGTTTGGAGTGAATGAAGGCTAGTCCAAGTTACTGCCCAGGACCTGTGAAAAGTAACCGTGGTCTATACTAGGGCAAGGCAGAGGACAGTCAGAGGAGGAAACCGATCCAAAACTTAAGTCTTCATGATGAATTGGAAGGAACAAGAGCAGCAGTAGAATCAAGCATGGCTCCCAGACCTTGGGGCTGAGCTCAGGGTTAGTGGTCTCTCTTAAGGGAAACCGAGGAGCAGCAAGTTTGAGGGGGAACGTCATGAGTTTTAGTGTGTATATGAATTTTGGAATAGCTGCTAGACTTGCTGGTGAAGGTGCAAAGCACACACATGTATAAATATGCTCAGAGATCAGGGCTTTGTAGACAGGATATAAAATCACAGAGATATCCTAAGAGGAACCAAGAAAAGAAGGCTTAGGCCATCGTTTCTAGGCTTCACTGTCTGATTAAGTCACCATGCTACTCTGCGGCTCCTATTTTTTATCAGTTAATTGGCAGCAAAGCAATAAGGATGCATTGAGATGGCGAACTCTAGAATTAATAAGCTCTCTTTCCCTTTACTTCTGATTGTTCCCCTCCCTTTCTGGCAGGTAAGGAGATTTTTTTTTTAATTCTTTTCCCTAATAGGTTCTCAAAGGAGATTAAACAATTGCTGAGGACTTCCTGAAGCAAAACAGAGTAATTCTCGGATCACAATTCAACTTTCCTTCTGCAGAATCACACATGGGTCCCTGCAGAGAAAGCTCCAGGAAGGGCCTTGTTCGTCTTCTTTCAGAATGTTCCGGAAGAGCGAGGCCAGCAACACTACTAACCTCTTTATGTAAATCGGATCAATCTGAGTTGACAGTTCACAGCACTGAGAAGTAAATAGGCACAGAGATGTATCTAAGAGCCACATAATCATATCTGAAAATTCAGTTTTGACACCAAGATTTACAAGGGCCCAGCAGATCCTTTTGTCACTCAGTCCACAAGTATTTACGAGGTGCCCTCAGGGTGCCCAGTACTGGATAAGGCTGCTTTTGTGAGCAATCCAGCAGGTTTTCAGGCATGAAAATAGAAATTTAATCACTTGCTCATCCAAGCATTTCCCTTCAGCTTTTCCAATATGCTGTTTTGTGAATGACTAACTGAATTGCTACAGCAAAGAGCCTGCAGATCCCAGCAAAGGCCCCGGGAGGAAGCATGATTCATCCGCGCCTGACGTCAAAGCCAAGGCTCCTTTCGGAGGAGGAGGAAGAGAACGGCAACCGCCTGGGTAGAGTGACCCAAGTGCCTGCCTGAGCCCTGTGTGGGTCATAACTGCTTCCTCTCCCCCCGCCTGGCAACGATGATTAAAACTCCAAGAAAGTTGAAACTGTGAAAACTCCAATTTCACTGTCAAGTTAACTGGAAAAAAACAGACACAGAAGCCCTTCTTCCTGTCAAACAGGATCACATCTTTGTTGGGAGTTCTTTGAAAAATGTCAAGGGCATCCAGTCCCTTTTGTAGGGTGGTTTGTATTGATTTATGTCTTAGTCCATCCGAGCTACTATAACAAGTACCACTGGCTGGGTGGATTAAACAACACACACGTATTTCTCCTAGTTCTGGAAGCTGGGATATCCAAAATACAGTGACTGGTGAGGGCCCATTTTCTGGTTGCCAGATGGTTGTCTTCTTGCTGTATCCTCACGTGGGAGAGAAGCAGAAGTCTAGTCTCTTAAGTCTCTTTTAAAGACATCAGTCCCTTCACTGAGGCTCCAACCTCATGACCTAATCTAGACTTCATCACCTCCTAAACATTCTGTCTCCTAATATCATCACATTGGGGGTTAGGTTGTCAACATGTGAACTGGGGGTGGGAGGCACATAGGTACCTTCCATAACAATTTGCTTACATCCCAATAGTGACCATTTCCAGTTTGTCTCATTTCAAGATTTCCAATCACTTTACCAGATCACACGTAGACCAGGCCAGTTCAATGTTTGCTCTGACAATTATTCATACAGAGGTTTGACTGCACCGAGAAAACCACAGGACAATCCAAAGTTCTGATATCCTCATGCAGATAGTCAGATAAATGTGTCCCTGGAAAGTTTTTGGCTACATCAGAGTTTATCCCCCTAGGTACTTGCCCTAGGACCTCCATTCTAGATTATTCCCTTGTTTGGTCCCATGAGCATACTATCAGATTCCTTCTAAATTTTTTTTTCTTCTTTCCAAAGAGACTGCTTATCTAATCAATAGATCAAATCTAAATTGTTCATGACTACTAATGTATCAGCTACTCTTTTTACCTCTTAAGTCCCAATTCAAGACCTATGGCTGGCTACTCCAACTCCTACTGTCATTCAGTATTTTTTTTCTTTTAACAATTTTTTTATTGAACATAAGTAGTATACATTTAAACTATATTTGGTGCCCTCGCCCCCGTTTTCCTTTGGTTGTCCAGGTTAACCATGTCATATTCATAATTTTACACATATTCAGATGTAGACCCTCATTAATCAAGATCAGCCTTCCTCCTCTCCTATCTTTCCATTCAAACTTTGCTGATATTTACCCTCCATTATCTGGAGTCCCACTGGTATCCTCTGTGTTTCCTAGTTTGGGCATATTAGAGGAAATATATGTACCTTCTCCTTCTGTGCTTGGCTGATCTCACTTAATATAATGTTCTATGCATACCTATGTTCATAGCAGCACAATTTGTAATAGCCAAAATATGGAACCAACCCAGATCTCCATCAACAGATGAATATCCGGATAGCAAAACTTTGGGAAATACACACAATGGAATTCTATTCATCCATAAAGAAGAACAAAATTATATCATTTGCAAGAAGATGGAAAGCCCTGGAGAACATTATGTTAAGTCCCTCAGTATTTTAAATTTTTATTGGATAAGTCTTTGGGCACCCAATGTGATGGCACACACCTGTAATCCTAGTACTTGGGAGACTGAGACAGGAGATCCACTGGTTTGAAGCCAGACTCAGCAACTTAGCAAGACTCTCGGCAATTTAGCAAGACCCTCTCTCAAAATTAAAATAAAATAAGGCTAGGGGTGTAGGTTGGAGGTAAAATCCTCTGATTCAGTCTCCAGTGCCAAGAAAAAGAAGAGTCTTTGGACACATTTTGATACGTTAACTTTTCATTGCAACTTACAATTTGTTTTGAGTTCTCGAGGGCAATAAGCTTTATCATCATCTTAATTTTTGTTTCCATTCTTTGACTCAGAAGACCATCAAAAGGCTTTATACTAAAGGGTCACTCAATAAAAGTTTGTCATATTGAGACAGTCATGGTGGCACAGTACTCAGGAGGCTGAGACGGGAGGATCGCAGGTTTGTGGCCAGCCTCAGCAACTTTAGTGAGGCCTTGTTTCAAAATAAAAAATAAAAAATAGTCGGGAGTGGTGGCACACATTTGTAATCCCCATGCTTGGGAGGCGGAGACAGGAGGATGGCACAGGTTCGAAGCCAGCTGCGCTGGCTTAAGAGACCCTGTTTCCAATTTTAAAAATATATTAAAAAAAATAGGTCTGGGAGTGTAGCCCAGAAGTAGAAGGGCTTCCAGGAACCCCAGTGACACCAAAACAATAATAATAATAATAATAATAATAATAATAATAATAATAATAATAAAATACAAAAAATAAAATAGGGCTGGAGGTATGCTCAGAAGTACAATGTCAGCTGGGCATAGTGGCACACACTTGTAACCCCAGCATTTGGGAGGCCCAGACAGGAGGATGTCAGTTTGCTTGCAGATAGCCTCAGCTACTTAGTGAGATCCTTTGCAACTTAGTGACACTCTGTTTCAAAATAAATAGTAAAATATAGGGCTGGGGGTGTGGCTCAGCCCTATTTTCCATCCCTAGTGCCAAAAAAAAAGTATAATGTTTCTGGGTTCAATCTCTAATATATATATATATATATATATATATATATATATATATATATATAGTCATGTTAAGTTGAACTTTCATGATGGTAATTTCTAGAACTACAGATGCTCCTCTACTTATTACAGCCTATAAAAGTTAGAAAAAACCATGAGTCAAAAATGCACCAATACATGCAGTGAGTGTCGGAACTTAGCAGACTATGTACTGTCCACCTCTTTGATCCTATGGTGATGGACAGCTGCAACTCGCATCATAGGAAAGTAGCAAAACCACACATCACTAGCCTCAGAAATTATCAAAATCCAAAGCATTCTTTCTTCTGAACATATATTGCTTCTATGCCACCAAAAAGTCAAAAATTTTTAAGTTGAACCATTATAAATCAAGGACTGTCTGTGCACTCTAAGTGTATAACTCTAAAGGCAGCAGGTTCAGAGACAGGTAAGATGTATAACATGGGTTAGAAGGACTTTAAGAACCACGTAATATATGCACATGGATGTGTCTGTCTAATTACTTTGATGCTGGGTCTGCCCACCTTAGGCCTCAGTGGAATGTTCTCACTCAAACATGCAGGACTGGCAGGAAACAAACACAATTTTTCTAATAATAATGAGAGAAAGACCTGGCCTAGGAACCATCGTGATAGCAAAGGGCACGTTTCTTGCTTGCAAGTCTGCAAAGGAAGCATGTTAGAATGGGAAGAAGATGCCTGGGAAATATTGAAGAAGATGCGAACATATTTTCAGTGGGTTTTGGAAAGCTAATGAATGGCCTTTTCTTTCTCTAAAAGGATAATACTTCGATAATACTGAAACTTCGAATTTTAGTTCTTTGGAAACTGCTTTATACTCATAATGATAAACTCTTAGTCTCTGACTTCATTTTCTAAAGTTAATGTAAATTTACATCTTCTGAATTTTTCATCTTCATCTTACTTCAGAGCTCCTTTTCTTGTCCCCTTGTCTTTAAGGGAGCATTCCATACTGGGTGTTATTATCAGTCTTGTAGAGACTGCCTGTTTTTTTATCCTGGAGAAAATTTCAAACATCTGCTTGACAGCCCTCCAAGCTTTTTCAATATTCAATCAGAAATCTTCCAGATTTTGTGTACATCAAGAAGGTGAGGCTGCTTCTGAAGTTCATACAAAATAAATTCAACCCCCTGGAATCTGTTGAATCAAAAAGTGGAAGGGGGCTCTTAAATAATAATTACAGATTAGAAATAGACAGATGGTTCATGGTTATTATAAAATAGATGATTGAAATTTGGGGGTGGAGAATCCCCAAAAGAGGCACAAGTGAAGTGTTGGGGACAACACATGGTTTTCACTCTATAGAACTCAGTGTATGGCGCTAATAATGAGAATCCTGATTACAAAGAAACTGAGGTACGGAGAGGGTGACTAACCTGGGCACTGTCACCACTTGACAAAGCTTAGATAGTTCGGTATGGTTCCAAGCCTTCTCTGCACTTTATGTTGTTGTTGTTTTGTTTGTTTTGTTTTGTTTTGTTTTTTCAGTACTGTGGATTGAACCCAGGGGCATTCTACCTCTGAGCTACATGACCAGTCCAATTTTTTTTTTTTTTTGGTAGTACTGGGGGTGGAACCCAGGGGCTTTCTACCTCCAGGCTATACTCCCAGACATATTTTATATTTTATTTGGAAACAAGGTCTGACTAAGTTGCTGAGAGCCTAACTAAGTAGCTGAGGCTGGCTTCAAACCTGGGCGATCCTCCTGTCTCAACCTACCAAGCACGGGGATTACAAGCATGTGCCACCATGCCTGTCTAGCCCTATTTTTTTTCCATCTTCTTTTTTTTAACAAATTTTTTATTGAACATAAGTGGTATACATTTAAACTATACTTGGTGCCCTCTCCTCCCACTTGCCCCCATTCTCCCTTTACCCCTCCCACCAATGATTGTCCAGAGTAACCATGCCATATTCATAATTTTACACATATTCAGGTGTAGACCCTCATTAATCAAGTTCAGCCTTCCTCCTCTCCTATCTTTTCCTTCAAACTTTGCTGGTATTTCCGCTCCATTATCCAGAGTCCCACTGGTAGCCCTATTTTTTTTAATCTCATGAATCAATAAAGTTTTTTATGTGTTGATGATTTCTTTTTTATTTTATTTTATTAAATTTTTCTAGGTCCCTGAGATGTGTATTTAGGTTGTTTACTTGGCAACTCTATGTCCTTCTTATGTGGGCACTCAGTGCTATAAACTTTCTTTTTAACACCACCTTCAAAGTGTCCCATAGATTTTGGTATACCATTCTCTCCTGGCATTCATGTCTTCAGTAATAACTTCTGGGCTGATTTTTATTTTATTTTATTGTTTTACCTCTGTATGTCACCCATTCTTTTGTTCTAAACGCTTTTAAGATTTTCTCCTTATCCTCTATGTTGGTTATTTTGATTATTACATGGTGTGGGGAGGTCCTTCTTTGATTTTGTCTTAACAATGTTCTGAATGTCTCCTATACATGTATATCCAAGTCTCTTTCCATGTTTGGAAAATTCTCTGAAATTATTTTTCTGAAGAGATTATGAATACCCTTAGTCTATACCTCTATTCCTTCTTCAATGCCTTTTATCCATAAGTTAGGATACTTCATGTTGTCCCATAGTTTTGGGGTGTTTAGTTTTTGTTGTTATAATGTCTTCTGTATGCTGTTGACTGTGCTTTTGGTTTTGAATGAACTGTCTACTAACAGCGATATTCTGTTTTTCATCTTATCTAATCTTCCAGAATTTCTTTCTATTGCTGTCATTTCATTTATTGATTATTTTGTTTTATTCCAGACCTCTTTCTGATTCTTTCTTAATGTCTCCATTTCCTCTTTTATTTTCTGTACACTTACTGTGAGGCCTTTCATCATATTGAAGATCAGCATTTTGCATTTCTTGTAGGGCAGTATTTGTGACTTCCCTTATTTCCTCACTGTTCCTAGTTCTCATATTTTTCAGGGTTCTTGGGTTTGTTTTTCTGATATCTTGGCATCTTCTTATTCTTCGTGTGACTCTATGGATAATCTGTCTGATCCAATCTTAGCAGTAGGGATTTAGAGGTGTCAACAGATTTGCGTATAGGTAAGCAATGTTTTTCTTGATGCTGAGGGTTGAATAAGGGGGGAGGAGCTAGAGTGATGGGTACAGAAGTCAGGTAGAGGATATGATTAAGTTGAGTAAGAATTTAAGTATAATAAGGTAGTATCTGGTTGAGAATGAGAGAAGGTTGGATTGTAGGATTCTTGTAGTTAATACAGAGTATTTAGATATAGAGATATGAAATAGCTTGAATATAAAACAGGGAGATACAGTAAGAGAAAAAAATTTTGAGAGAAGAGAGTAGATAGGCTAGAGGGAGGAAGCTTGTAAAAGGAATGGGTAAGGGAGCAAACAAACATGCAAAAAGTAACAAAACAAGTTACAAAAACTAACAATTATAAATAAAAAACAACCAAAAGAAAAAAAGAAAAAAAAGAGAAAAAAAGAACTAGCAACAGTGTGAAAGAAAAAAATACAAAACCAAACAAAAAATTAGCAGCCTTGATAATTTACATATGTAGGGCCCATATAATATCTGTATGTCTGGTTACTGTATTAGATTCTGGAGTAGATCCCAATGTCTCTCATTTGCTCTGTAACCTATTGTCAGCTTTTGGACCCACTTTATGAGTGTTTGCTCCCCTTTCTCACCTCTGATAGCTTTTGTGCTCAGGTGTTAGGGCATTAAGTGTCCCTGTAAATGAGTTCTGTCTAAGCTCAGGGTTCTACATTTTCCCACTCTGGGCTCTGTGCTTTCTGGCCTTGGGCTCTGCACTCTCAGGCCCTAGGCTCTAATCTCTCTGGCCCTGTGCTCCGTACCTTCAGGCGCTGGATTTCACACCCTTTGGCCCAGGCTCTGTGCTCTCCATTTTGGGTTCTGTGATCTCACAGAACAAGTGCTTTGAATTTTCAGGCTTCAGCTCTGAAATTCCAGTCCTGTGTTCTGTGCCTTCCGACCCTGAGGTCTGTGCCTTCTGACTCCGGGCCCGTGCCTCCCTACCCACACGAGCAGAGGGCATCCAGTGTAGTCTCGGAGTGACCCCTGTGACCCTGAGAAGGTACCACACCCTGAGCACTATTGGCCTATCCTGTGTCTCTGGAGGTTCTAACTAGACTGTCTCAGGAGTGGGCCACCAGATCTTAGCCCGCCAGAGTCCTCACAGCTGCTCTGGGCAGTCATCTGCCAAGTAACGCAACATGGTTATCTTGCTGTCCTGTAGGCTGGGTCTCTGGAGAACACAGTGTACCACTACAGGTGCTGGCCTCTGGTGAGTGCTTGAGATTTTTTCTTTGTGTGTGTGGTACTGGGATGGAACTCAGAGGCTTTCCACCTCCAGGACATACCCCCAGACCCATTTTATATTTTATTTGGAAACAGGGCCTAAGTAGCTAAGGCTGGCTTCAACCCTGTGCAATCCTCCTGTCTCAGCCTCCCAAGTGCTAGGATTATAAGCATGTACCACCACACCCAGCTAGAGCACTTGAGCTTTTGCATCTATTTTTGCATCCCTGAAGCATAGTGCCGGTTGCTTAAGATGTTGGAGCTCTGCTGCTGCTTCAAGTTCTTGGATTACTTGTCAGGATTTCTTGGGGCTGCAGAGCTGGAGCCAACAGTTGTGGTTTGGGATGGCAGCCTGAGAAAGCACCATCTGCCACACCAGGTCAGTCCTGTGCTAGGGCTCTTTGAAGTGGACCTCGTGTTCAGAGTATTGGATTTCTTTCCACTGTGGTTCCCTTTTTTGTGTGTTTTTGTTCATAAATATCTTCCACTGCTTTTCTTTTTGTCAAGATGCTGCATTTTCTGTAGTTGATTTTATTTGTTACAGCTACTGAGATGTGCTGTGTCCCACAACCACCACTTTTCCCTCTAATAATTTCTCTTTAAAGTTTTTTATTGGTGCATTGTAATCATACCCCTTAATGGAATACAAGATGGTAGAGGCAGACATGCACATGTCACTCATTTAGCTCTTCACCAACTCCCACCCCATTCGTCCCCCCTCTCTCCTGCTCATGTTTGGCTTAGTGATTGACTCTGATATGCTTGTGACTGTACGTCATGTACATTAGGGAATTTCTTCCTCTTCTCCCTTCCTTCCTAGTTAGGCCTCCTTATTTGCTCATCTATGGTTTTTCTTCCTTCATCTAGAGTTCCTCCTACGACCCTATTTTTTATTCTGAAAGAGTCTCAATTAGTTGCAGAAGCCCTCACTAAGCAGCTGAGGCTGGCCACAAATCTGCAGTTCTCCTGTCTCAGCCTCCCAAGTACTAGGATTATTACAAGCATGCACCACCATGCCCGGCTCTTTTCTGTACTTTATACTGTATATTGGGCCTCGTGTGCTGCCTCTTATCTCCAGGGATCAGCAGGTGTATTTCCATTGAGCTGCTGTTTCTTTCCTACAGGATTTTCATCTCTGTCAATAGTGGTTTTAAAGTAGAATAAATAAGAAAAGTGAGAATATTTTCTTCCTGAATATATCCCCCTCACATGTTCTTGTCTATCATCCTCTCTTGCAGATGTACTTCCTAATTCCATTCCTGAAATAAATCAAGCCGAATAAATTTCCCAACATTCTTTACATAAGCTGGTCCTCCTCTCCCCTTGAATGAACCTTCATTTTCCAGCCCCACCACCTTTCCAACATACTTCCTACTGTGCTTTCTCTCATATTTCTCTCCACAGAGGTCTGAATGCCAACTCCTCGGGGTCCTCCAAGTCCTGAGCATCTTCCAAGGCTCAGGCTCGACTCTTGAAGATTCTACTCCACACTTTGAGACTCCAATAATCCCAGTTTCTTTTCTTGGTTCCCTAAGAGTGGTAACTACTCTCTGCAGTTAGTTACTACCTCTGTGATATACCTAGATTTTCTTTTAACTTTTTCAATCCTCCACCCAGTTAAAGTCATCTTGAATATTAAATTCTCTTTAATAAAATAAATGATATTTATGTGTTTATTATGGATCCAAACTTATATAGTAACTGTTATTCTCTCCACACTCCAGCTTATATATCTTTGTCGAGAGCTTGGTATTTTGAAGTCTGGGTGCATAATGGCATTAAAGTTATGGATGAGGGTTCATCAAAATGTCACTCACTTTGACATTCTTTGTAATATCAAAGTAATCAAAATTTGCAGATGTATCATGGTGGACAGTAGGAAAGCTGACATCGCCCTGAACTTATACTAAAAAGGTATCCTCCTCACCCTATGAAAAGAGGGCTGCAAGTTGAGAAAATTGCATTTACTAACTCAAACACTGAATACCAAGTGCTAAGAGCTATGAGATTTGCATCAGTAATGAAAATACATCTGGACAAATACTGGAGTCAACATCTGATTAGGTCTCTGATCATCCACAGGCAGTTTCTTTCTTTCTTTTTTTTTTTTTTCTTTTGTGGTACTGGCGTTCCTGGAAGCCCTTTTACCTCTGGGCTACACTCCCAGACCAATTTTTTATTTTTGGAAACAGGGTCTCTTAAGCCAGCACGGCTGGCTTCGAACCTGCACTGTGCTCCTGTCTCAGCCTCCAAAGCGTGGGGATTACAAGCGTTCGCCACCACGCCCGGCCACAGGCAGTTTCTAACACCTACCTTGCTTCTACACAAGCATGATGGGCAAGGCAAGCATAAGTAAAGCAAACGCCACACTTCTACATCTTACAAATCTTCTCAGTCCTTTGGGGAAAGGTTCAGAGGAAGTCTTACACTTGTGACTACATGGTATGCATGGGCGTAGATGTGCACAAATCAATCAATGATTATATTTTCCAAGAAACCTCCTGTGTGTTGGGCATTGAGCAAAAGATGAGAAGATGCTGAAACAAGGGGGCTGGCCTCAAGGAGGGGGACAACACATAGAAGCGCATGTACACAGGTGAACTGTAACACGATCGCTAAGCAGTAGAATGGAGTACAAGATTAAGTGACATGGAAGTATTTTATGCAGGAAGAAATCAACTATTTTAGAAAAGAAAAGACCCTTGAGAAGACTAAACCAATTCTTTTAGAATTGGCTTTGAGGCCAACATTAGCATTACAATCCAAATCTTTTTACAGTGGGATAACCGATGGGTTCATTTTACTCTTTACACTTTTTTTGCATATTTTAAATTCTTTTAACTATTCTTTCATTTCTATTATATTTGTGTTATAATTTAAATACGTCTTATTTTTAAAATCCTTTTAAACAAAAGTCCTACTGATAGCTATGCAATAATTCTCCTTCTCTTCTATTCCCCAAAGCCAGATATAAGTGATGGTGGTGATTATAATGCTCCTGATGACAATATAGCTTTCTCACCGGCCAGCTGTGTGGGCTGAACTCCCTAGCTCAGTTTTCTTAAATGAAAAATGGAAATAACAAGACTACCTCCCAGATAAGGTAACTGTAAAAAGTAAACGCATGAAGAGAAAGACAGCCTCTTGAATTGTATCCAGCATGTAGAAAGAACTCAATGAATAAATAATAGCAGTAGTAATATTATTATAACTAAAATCAATCCTAACTGGCATTTACTGAGTACTCCTTTGTGCCAGACACTACGCTAATTATTTGAGGAATTACATCATCTGCTCTCCTCGACTAGATGTAACTAGTAAAGATAAGATTGTAATTTCAACTGCTTCAGCTACACACATTCAGTCATCCATCAGAGAAATGGTAAGTATGGATAGGACTGAACAGTTTATAA
The DNA here is from genome assembly GCF_963383645.1 of Muscardinus avellanarius. Lineage (NCBI taxonomy): Eukaryota > Metazoa > Chordata > Mammalia > Rodentia > Gliridae > Muscardinus > Muscardinus avellanarius. The sequence continues at coordinate 15,544,226 of NC_137787.1, read as the reverse complement.
CTTCATTAGTTCCTCATCTCTGCTCGTCTTTTGGATCCTTCCATCTCAGAAGCAATGCAAAGATCCCATCTTAACACCAGGAGAGTGGGTCTTTTGCCAAAATTAGGTAGAGGCTTTAGTCTCCTTAAAGGCAATCCAATCTTGCTTTTGCTGTTTTCCCCACTGGAATAGGGTCTGGCTTCAGCTCTGGCCTCAGAAGGCAAGCTGGCCCTCACAGTATCTCATTATTCTCATGATGCGATTACAACTGACAACACTGAGCTTGTCCCAGCCACAGGTCTAGGGGATTTGGGCCAGGTGGCTCTGCTGATCTTGCCTGGCTCACTCACAAATCAGGGATAGAAAGAATATGGCGAGAGCAAATAAGACATGAGGAGAGTGGCAGGAGCCACAGTTCTTGTAGGTAACAATTAAAAATAGAAACTTGAATCTGGGTGTGGTGGTGCACATCCATAATCCCAGGAATTGGGAGGTTGAAATGAGAGGGTCACCCGTTCAAGATCAGCCCCAGCAACTTAGTGAGACTTTCAGCAACCTAGCAAGACCCCATTTCAAAAAAAAATAAGTCAGACATGGTGATATATGCTTATAATCCCAGTTCTTGGGAGGTGGAGATATGAGGATCGCATGTTTGAGGACAGCCTCAGCAACATAGTAAGACTTGCAACCTAGTGAGATTCTATTTCAAACCAAAAATAAAAAAGGGGTAGGGTATAGCTCAGAGATAGAATGTTTCTGGGTTCCATCTCAGTACCACAATAAACAAATAATAAATAAATAAATAAATAATAAACAAACAAACAGATGGGTTGTAGCTTGGAGGTAGAATGATCCTGAGTTCAATCCCCAGTACCATAATTTTTTTTTAATTTGAGTTAAGGTGTAATGGGAGGCTTTTCTTTTGATACAGGGAATGTCATAATATAGTTATTATTTGAAAAAGATCTCTTTTGTGACTATAGGATAGATCTTAGTGAGTCAAGTGGGGAAGGGTCCAGAGAGGGGATCATTTTGATTTCCTGGCCATAAATTGTGGTGGCTTGAAAGTAGAGCAATAAGGGCAGAAGAGGTTAAAAAAAAAAAACCAGCCAGATTTTTAAAAATATTTTGAAAATGCATCTGACAGGTCTTAAAGGGGACTGGAGGTGGGTCAGTGAGGGACATGGGTGAAGTGGATTGTGCAGGCTGGACCCCAGGCAACCCATGGCAACATGCCACGCATGCTCTTGGTTGCCCTGAAACTTGTGGAGGAATAACATTGCCCCTGTCCTTCCACTCTGACAGATGCCACAGCAGATTCAGCATGGCCTGACCCAGTCCTCATCCCTGGCTGCCAGTGAGACACTGAGTGGGACCCAGGGGGACACAAGAAGCCTCAGGAGGCAGTAGTCTCTGGCTTGAACCCAGGATCCCCAGTCGCTGACATCCAGGCTCCACAAACCTACTTCACCTCCCAGAGTCCCCACCTCCTCTTTTTATTTATTTATTTACTTATTTATTTATTTATTTATTTTTGTGGTACTGGGGAGGGAACCCAGGGGCATTATACCTGCAAATGACACTCCTAGCACTATTTTTTATTCTTTATTTTGAAACAAGGTCTCACTGAGTTGCAAAGGGCCTCACTAAGTAGCTGAGGCTGTCTGAACTGCGATCCTCCAGTCTCAGCCGCCCAAATGCTGGAATTATAAGCATGAACCACCATGCCTGGCTCCCACCTCCTCTTTAAAATAAGAGTAATAAAATCCACTTTGCAGAGCTGTTGTGAAGACTGAGAAAACTGTATGGATGAGCCCACAGAACTGCCACTATCCCGCCATGGTGAAGCAGCGCTGGTTCTATGAGCTATTTATAAGTACTTTCTGGGGGAAAAAAGTTTCTGTATTCAAATGCAGTTATGAAACAACAAGTTAAATGTTTTCCATGACAGAAATTTCCAGGACCTGCAAACAGGCTGGTATTGTGCTAGGACTTTCCATGAAGAAGAAAAAATTTCTTAATGTCTCTCGAGTATATTTTGGCATGGTATCCTTTTTGTCAAAATAACCTCCTGTGATGACATGGCTATTTCACAGTTTGGAAAACAGCAAGGGCAGTTTTGTATTTTGAAATATAAGGAGCCTTAATAAATACTTGGCAGAAATACCAGTTGACCAGCTTGCCCTCTCTGGATGGAGTGACCAGGTATGACAAGGGCTAGTTCAGAGGTGGCAGGAAGGGAGTCCAGAAGCGAGGACTCAGGCCAAGTCCAAGAGGCCATGGGCCAGCAACATGGAAATGGAAAACAGGGAGGTTAGGGGTAAAGGTCAGAGGTCAGAAGTGAAACACCAGTGCCCCAAAGCTAGAAATAAGACAATAAAAGAGGGAGAATAGGGTCTTTTGTTGAATACAGGCCAACAGAGAGGTGAGTATAATTGCCACTCAAGACAATCTTGTAACTGTGGCCTGGTTTCCTCTCCCTGTGCTAGTATATACTGTCTAAGTTAGGGGAAGGGTCTAAAGAGGCCAGGCCCAATCAGATGATTGGGATATTGGCTTGGCTTTGCCAGAGAGACAGAAATGAGCTGCTTTGTGCCAAGGCAGGGGACCTTCTCTGGTGGAGTAAACATGCAAGGGGCTCCTGGGTGAGCCTGGGGATGGGCTCCAGCAGGAGTGCTCAGAGAGGGGCCACTGAAGGTTCACAAACATGGACCACTATTTCCAGTGTTGTAGGATTTAGCTCTGCTAGGCTGGAAGCTCTAACCCACCACAGTTCTCTTCTAGGTCACAACTTCACAGAGCAGCCCTGTGCTGGGTCCCCTGTGTCTTCAAGAACCTGAGGATTTTGAAGCTCTTGCAAGACAGAGCCTTGTTCCTCCATTTCCTCATCCTCCTCAGGTCCCACCTTCTGCTCCTCACTCTGAGACACTCTTGGACAGTCTAGGAACATATGGAAGCCCATTTTTAAAAGCACCATGAGCCAAGGATTTAAGTTGGACTTTCACTCGGCTGTTTCTTTGGCAAAGTTCCTCAACACATGTACCATCAACCCACTCACCACTCCCCTGGACAATTTCTTTCTGTTGGTACAAGTGTGTCTCAGAAGAATGCCTGCTGTCAATGCATCGGCTGAGTGCCTCTCACTCAAGTAACCATCACCAGGTGCAGCTGACATTTGTTTAATGTTTTCTAATTGTCAGGCATGAACCATACACTTACTTGATTTTCTTAATTTAATTCCCCTGACAAATTTAGAAGAAAGGGGTATTTGTAAATTTTACTGATTTAAGAAATAGTGAGGAATTGGGTAAAACTCAAGATACCTAGAGAATAAATCCAGAACTAGAATTTAAATGACAACCCTACATATGATATGACATTAGGTAAGAAATTCTACTCTCTTTCCAACACTGAACTGGGGAATCTCCTGATGCCTGTTCCAGTTCAAGGGCTATAATTTTATACCCAATGGGAAAGTCACTCACTGGGCTTTTTTCTCCTTTGAAAAAGAGACATTGGCTTATGACGTGATCTTATGTAAAGCCCTTTCAACCAAGACCATCTATAGTCTTTGTGCTCATTTTTCTAAATTTGGTACACAGATAAAGGGGCACTCACTCTTTTTTCCCCCAGAATATTTGCAGTCAAAAGTTTAGAATCCTGAACTGGGCCTGATGGCACACATTTGTAATCCCAGTACTTGGGAGGCTGAGTCAGTTGGGTACACAGGTTTGAAGCCAGCCTCAACTTCTTAGTGAGACTCTTAGCAACTTAGTGAGACCCTATTTCCAAATAAAATATAAAATAGGTCTGGCAATGTAGCTCATATGTAGAAGGCCCCTAGGTTCTATCCCCAGTATCACACACACTCATAAAAAGATAAAAGTTTAGAATCCCATCTTCCCAATTAGACCTTCAGGGCAGTCTTGGAGACTTTTATGGATTCCATTTGCTCTTTATTTTCATGTAGGATCCATCATCCTTCTCTTGAAGCACTCTAATTTCCTAGTAGGCCATTCCTACACTGCCCTGTGGGGTTCAAGATATAATCTTGGAAACACTGTAGTTCTGAGCACCTGCCACTCACTGCAGACACTGAGAGGTGCCATTGTCCACCTCCTCCCTGGCATGGGCAGGGCTGGTTATGTGATGGCACCAGGGGCCTGCAGGACACAAGACACTGAACAACCTCAGATCCCGCTTGGCTGTGCTTTGGGCAGCAAAACGCAACTTCAGGGCAGCAGAGGTTACGCAGTGTGGCACCTGCTGTTATGCAGTGATATCCACTGTGGTCCTGCTGCTGAGCTCTCCACAGCTGACCCAGGTCTCCTTTTCCCAGTCTAGTTTTCTTGACTCTCATAAATGTGTCTTTTTTACTGTCCTTCCAATAGTCTTTTATTTTCTCTTCCTCTCCTCTTCCCTCCAGTTCCCTCCCATCCCCTTCCCTCCTTTCTTCTCATCCCTTCTCCTTTTATCTCTTCTTCTCTTCTTTCTCTTCTCTTTTTCTCCCCACCTCTCCTTGTTTCTTCCTTTGCTAATAGTTTTTGGTATCAGAGATTGAACCCTCCAAACTATACTCTCAGCTCTTTTCATTTTTTATGGATTTTTATTTTTTGAAACAAGGTTTTGCTAAGTTGCTGAAGGTTTTGCTAAGTTGCCGAGGCTGGTCTTGAACCTGAGATCCTCCAGTCTCAGCCTTTCAAGTACTGAGATTACTGGCATACTCCACCACACTGATCCCCAGTCTTTCAAATTGTTATAAAATTACTGCAGAACTAGTCTATATTTCCCAGGCATATTTTTATTTTTTGGATTTTTTCTTTACATAAGATCAAGAGTAGGAAAATCTTTGTGGAAGGGGCCAAATAGTAGAAGTTTTAGGTTTTGTGGAACAGACTGTTTCCACCCCTTTCTTCTAAGATGCTCCACATTTAATAGCCCTTTTAAAATGTAAAGACCAGCCGCCCTTGCCAACAGGCCATACAGAAAACAATCCACAGCCAGACGTTGTCTGTGGACCATTGTTTGCCGACCCCTAAATTAGATCTTCTGCATCCCTGGGTCAACAGATAAGATCACTGTAATGTTGTTGTTGTTGTTGTTGTTGTTGTTGTTGTTGTTTATTTTATTGGTGCATTGTATCCATACATCATAGTGAGATTTAAAAAAAAACTTGTGTAGACATACATGCACACATCACCCAGTCAGCCCCCATTCAATCCCCACCCTCTTCCCTCCCTAACTCTCCCTCCCATACCTTAATGCTTGACATCGATACAATTGTCTAGATACATCATGTGCCTTAGAGAGCTGTTTTCCCACCTCCCATCCCTTGGTCAGATTGCCTTATTTACTCCTTTATAGGATCTCCTTTTCACCTGGAGTTCCTCCTATGACCCATTTCACCCTAGCTTTCACATAGTAGTGAAAGCACCCGATTTCTTACTTTTTGCGACTGATAGATCTCACTTAGGATGTTGTCTTCCAGTTACATCCATTTCCCTGAAAATGCTGTAATTGTATTTTTTTATGGCTGAGTAAAACTCTATTGTGTACATATCCCATAGTTTTGTAATCCCTTCATCTGTTGATGAACATCTTGGCTGGTTCCATAGTTTGGCTATGGTGAATTGTGCAGCTATGAACATAGATACACATGCATTAGTTTGGTAGTTTGGTTTCCTTTCCTTAGGGTAGATACCCAGAAGTCATACTACTGGATCAAATGGTAGATTTGTTCCCATTCTTCTGAGGATTCTCCATACTGTTTTCCAAAGTGGTTGCACTAATTTGCAATCCCACCAACAATGTCTTAGAGTTCCCACTTCTCCACATCTTCGCCAGCATTTGTTGTTGTTTGTGTTTTGAATGATTGCTATTCTAGTTGGGTTAGGTGAAATCTCAGGGTAGTTTTGATTTGCATCTCTCTGATTGCCAATGATGTTGAACATTTTTTCATGCATTTATTGGCCATTTGAAGTTCTTCTTTTGTGAAGTGTCTATTTAGTTCACTTACCCATTTTTTAATTAGAGTATTTGTTTGTCTGTGGACCATTGTTTGCTGACCCTTGAATTCGATTTTCAGCATCCCTGGGTCAACAGATAGGACCATTGTAAGGTTGTTGTTGTTGTTTGTTGTTGTTGCTATTGTTGTTGTTATTGCAGTATTGGGAATGGAACTCACGGGCTTTCTACCTCCAAGCTACACCCCAGCTCTATTTTTTATTCTTTATTTTGAAACAGGGTCTCACTGAGTTGCAAAGGGCCTCACTAAGTAGCTGAGACTGTCCACAAACCACAATCTCCTGTCTCAGCCTCCCAAAAGCTGGGATTACAAGCATGTGCCAGCAAATGTTGTTTTAATACATACTAACATAGTCTCTTTTGGAAATATGCTGTTTACCTGTGTCATCCAATGTTGGTTATTAATTTTGTTTTCATATTTGAATAATTATTTGAATTTTTGTTAAAGACAATGAAATCAAATATTGGTTGAACACTGAGCTTTATCCCAGCCATGTCAATTTTGGCTATTCCTACGTGATCTCAGTAGAATCAGAGAAAGGCCCAACCTTCTCCCTGAAGCCTCTGTACCCCACCCATACAACACCCCCAAGATTTCCCTCTGGTTTTCCCTGCCTGGTCTCTTTAAGTTTTCACATTCCATGTCACTAAACGACAGCATCTGAGTTGGGTTGGGTGTGAGGGTTCTCAAGACCACCTTCAGGCTCAATAATTCACTACTGAGACCCACAGGACCCCAAAGCTATTTTAGTTGCAGCTATAGTTTTCCAGTGAAAACATAAGAGAATAGAATCAGCAAAAGGGGACAAAAAAAAAAAGAGCACAGGGCAAAGTCAAGAGAAACCAAGATAAGGTTCTAGACATCCCTGTGTCCCATGGGGATACACTGAACCTACCAGCAAGTATGTGTGGCAATGTGTTACCAACCAGAGAAGTTCACTGAGCCTGGTGTTCAGAGGCTTTATTAAGGCTCCTGGTGACCTCAGCTACTGAGACTTCAGCCCTCAAATCAGAGCAAAATAATCTATCTCATCTTCAGGATAAGCACACTGGTCACATTGGTACACCATGGCCCCGGCCTCAGAAGACAAAACATTCTTATCAAAAGAAACGTTTACAAGGCCAGAGAGGTTATGTCCCAGGGCCCTGAGCAGATTTAGAAACCCCAAATCTGCTCAAAACCTGGAGGCAGGTTTCTTATTTGGAATGTGCAGGCTTTAAGCCACCCAGGCCTGCAAAGTTAACCCTTTTCTTGGGTTTTCTTGTCTTCAGAGAAAATTACATCTCCTCAGATGGCTCCATTGATAACATCAAGGACTAACCTGAACAGCAGAACCCTGACTCTACAGTCCAATGTGTCCAGGGTGGTGGCCAGTGGGAACCCCAAGGCTGAGCCCTGGGTGGTGGGTGATCAAGAGCTATCAGGCGCTGTGAGTGGGGCGCTCCCAAGACAAGAGAGAAACAGTCAGCTCGGCACTTGTCACAGCCACCAGGGCTCAGGGTACTGGGTTTCAGGACTGTCATACTAACATGGTGACCATTCTCTATCAGACCATTTTGCACGGTTGATCGTAACAAGGTAGTTGTTACAAGGGAGAGAGAGCATCCCAGCCTTTCCATATCATGGCACTCAGAGTAAACAATCCTATTTGTGGCCACTACCCTCCATAGATGAAGAAGGCTCCTCTAGGGAGAAAGGACCAACACCCTAAGGCCACCTGTAGGCTGTGTACATTAGCCCCACTGGCCAGAGCACACAGGCTGAGAAGCTCTGGTGAAGGGCAGGCTGCCCCAGGTAGGCCACGTAAAGGAGTCCTATTCAAATATTCTACTTTCCCTCAAGGACAGTTAAGAAAGAGACTAGTGTTTCTCCCCAGTCAGTTTTCGGTTTATTTATATTTTTCTAAATATTAGCCTTTGCATTATGATTTCTCATGAAGCAGCTGAGAGTAAAGAAGTGAGTCCCATAGTATTTAAAACTCTCAGTTATCACATGGACCCTTTGTCACGAAGGCTAATTAATTTGCCTTTGTCACTCAAATTAATTATCAAGAAGGACTGAAAGAAGTCAGCACACGGGTCTTACTTCAGCACTCAGCCCTCCCTGACAATTGCTGTTCACTCCGAATACTTGTTTTCACTACAGTTCCTTGTATAAACAAGGACACGAAATGAGAGAGTCAAATAAATATGGAATCTTTACATTCATTCAGCATAAAAATACTATTTTCTCTTTTACTATTGTCTGCCCTTCCTCACCTGCTCATCCGTTCTAGCTTAAAAAAATAAAAATGAAGAAGATAAAAACAAAACAGCTGCCTTTCCTGTCCTTTATGAGCAGCATCCTAGCTAGGTCTAGGGCACACGGCAACTGGCAGTCAATCATCCCCATAGCAACTGCCACCTTCAGCTCCAGTAAAGCTTCCTTAAAAGGTACATTTCCCTCCATGTTTACATGTGGGCCTTCCTGGGATGTTTTCCTGTCACTTGCATTGCACCAATCTCACACAGTATCTACTGAGAAAGTCAACATGTTTTTATAGAAGAGGACAAAAGGAACACTGAAGAGGCAAGGCGAACTTAGAGTGTCACTGTCTACTCCCCGACTCAGAAAAAAATGTACACCAAAAGAGAGCATTCCTTCTAAAAATAAAAACCTGTTCCCTATCACGATCATGTGATAAAGTCATACTCTATGTGATACAATTAAAAATACGGACAGTGCTCACCTTTGGTTAGTCCTGAATCACAATATTTCTAAAAAGGCTCTTCCTCTCTCTATAGCCCCCTTTGCAAGCCATTGGGTTCTCTTCCATCATATTGGCAAGAGGTGGGTTTGCAACCCAGATGAATGGCTTCACACAAACGGTATTGAACTAAGGCCGTCCTGGAAACATGGCAGCTTAGCGTCTGGTCTTGACCCACTTGTTTTCTTCTCAAGAAACAAATTCGTCCTTTCTGGTAGCACCTGTAAGTTTTCAGTTTTAATTTTGATAAATTTATCCTAAGAACAACTGCAGCCAAATAATCACTATGTTAAGTTTAATCTTTCAGTGGTCAATTTTCATTTGGCAAACACTTCCTGGCATCTTACGGTATGTCAATTTTGATTTGCATTTTCCTGATTTTGTTAATGATGTTGAATATACTTTCATATATTAGTTGTTCATTTGTATTTCTTCTTTTAAAAAGTATTCAGTTCAATTGCTCCTTTTTTTTTTTTTCAGTGCTAGGGGTGGAACTCAGGGGCATTCTACCTCTGAGCTATACCCCCAGCCCTACTTTTTATTTTTATTTTGAAGCAGGGTCTCATTAAGTTGCAAAGGGCCTCACTAAGTAACTGACGCTGCCCTCAAACAGCAATTATCTTATCTCAGCCTCCCAAATGCTGGGATTACAAGCATGCACCACCACGCATGGTGGTGCAATCGCTCATTTTTAATTGGGTTATTTTTTATTTTAGAGTTGAGGTTTTTTTAGTTCTTTATACTCTGGATATGAGTTCTCTATCAGAGGAGTAGCTGAAGATTCTTTTTCATTCTATAGGCCTTGTCTTCACACTCTTGGTTGTTTTCTTTGTTGTACAAAAGCTATTTATGTTGATGGCAACTCATTCTTGTTTTTATTTCCTGAGCTTTAGGGGTCTTATTTGTCTCAGGCACCAGTATAGACAGTTGGGGCCCAGCAGATAAAAAAATCCGAGCCAGGCATGATGGCACGCACTTGTAATCCCACTACTTGGGAAGCTGAGACAGGAGGATCACAGGTTCAAGGACAGCCTCAGAAAGTAGTGAGACTCTCATCAACCTAGTGAGACTCTGTTTCAAAATAAAAATAAAATAGTTCTGGAGGTGTCGCGCAGAAGTAAAATGCACCTGTGTTCAATCTCCAGTATCACAAAAAATAGGAAAAAAATGAGACAATAGAGTGTCACCTGAAGCTTTGAAATCCTATTGTACTTCAGAAATAAAATGCTTTTTCAGAGATGCCGTTTCTGAACTCAAGACAATATAAGAGACAATGCTGATCCTAAAAATAACCTATTATGGTAATATACTTTATCTGAGTGAACAGACTGCTTGCTGATTTCTTGAACTTTGCTTATTCAAAGACATTCTAGCCTTGGAGATTAAGAAAACCACATCTGTTTGGAGAGGTGTACAACCTGATAGCAATTAACAATTGTGTCAGTGGGTGCCTGGCGTCAATAGGCCATTTAAGAGAATAAAAAAGCTTTCTTCCTTTCTCCCTCTTTCTCTCATAAACAAATATACATACATTCTGCTCAACATACATTTTTACATAAGCAGGAGATAAGACATATATTTAAATATCACATAATATTCAAAGTAGCTAGGACCCTGACAGACACAAACATCATGCAAAGCAAACAGGAAGGAAGGAAACAAGAGAGGACTCATAAAGAAACTGGCGCTTGAGTATTTAGGAAACTGGATAAAGAATATGGAGCGAAATGACATTTCAGGTAAGAGGAATAAATTGAACAAGCAACAGCCAAGGAGAGAGTACTTTATCAACCTACAGGAAGTGTGAAGGAGGTGGAGATGTGGCTTAAAAGTTCAGGAGCAGTCGGATCAAGGAGAATCTCACCAGACAGCCCAAGAGGCCGACCTAGCAACCACTGGAGCAGAGAGTAACAGGAAGCGTGGGGTTCTAAAGACACTGGCACCGGGCCAGGCTGGGTATAAACCAGTGAAGTGGGTACCTACAGTGGTAAGAAAGAGAAAATAGCACTGCAGACTATCCAGCTTCATGCAGAAACACAGACCCAATGTCACCAGCTCTAATAATTCTCCAAAAGAAGCAAAAACATCTATCTTTATATAAAATCACACTGTTTTTTACAGTCAGAGCCAGAAAAAAAAAATTACATGCAGTCTCAGGGTGGCTTGTGGGACGCAATTTGTATCTCTACAAAATTATGAGACTTGAGATTGGCACCATCAAAAGACTTCTGCTTCTGCATCTTTGGCATCCACCTCTGCGTAGCTTTCTCTCCAATCACGTTTATTACCCACCCTCTCCTACACAATCCGCTGCTTGTATTAGCTCCAGAGGGAGCTATGTTTTCTCATTTTCTGAAAGTGAACTTGATTTCACAGTCCTGCCGATTCTGCCGATGGTGTTGTGCAGTTGTTTTGTGCATTACTTAGAATAAGCCCGATGCTCTAAGTAGCAACCCAAGGAGTTCAGGGCCTTCGCAGCAGAGAAGTCTACTTTCTGTCATGCGCAGTAGTTCAGTGTGGTTGATCCCGGATGTCTGGCTTTCCTGACAGCCTTTTGCAGGTTTCTTCCATCTCATGGCTTCACCCTCTCTGGAGACTACCCTTTTCTTTGAGATAAAAGGGGAAGGACAGAGAATGGTGGGACACTGCGATGGGCACATGTTACTGTGACCTACATTCCACTGGTCATAATTCTGCCATGAATACACTGAACTTCAAAAGAGGCTGGAGAAGCAACGTGCAGCACAATGCCCAGGAGGAGACAGCGAGGGAGCTGGTGAATGAACATCTGGCCTCTTCCTCAGCTTCCAAGCAGCATCCTCAGCTCAGAACAAAATATGAAAGCCTTTTTTTCTTAGTTAGGTACAACACAAAGTTGAAAGCATAAGATTTAGCTACAAGTAGTCACATAATTCAGTAGTTTTTGTAGACTGTAATTCAACAGGACCAAAACATAAATTCTTCTCTGTTCTCTCCTGCGCTCTGAAACACGTCAGAAGTTCCATCTGCAAAAGCCAGCAGCACAAACCTGGCGATTCACCTTTCATCTGCCTGCATTCCAGGCATAGCTCCTTTTTCTTCTCCTGTAATTTGGTAGCATTCAGGTAAAGTGTACTCAAACAACATCACTTGTATCATTTAAAACAGGGAATAGCATGCCTTCAATGTCATTAGTTCCTTTTTCATACCAGAGAAACAGGCTCATCAAATACTTCCATGGGCAACACCTTTGCTTAAGACATGTTTTAATTAAACAAATAATTGGCAATGGGTCCCAATCAAATGTCAATGTATTAATATGCCTTTCTCTTCTGCGCAGTGAATGGTTTAGACTAGCGCATCTCTTTGCTCCCATCTGATGCTGATATCTCCACCTACCCCAAAGAACAAGTCCATGAGCCTTGTCAGTGGTACCCAGGACCAGGATGCAGGCCCCAAATTCCAGCCTATTGTGATGTTCCAGCTAAACACAAATGGGATACTTCATCTTATGGCTTCCAGTGAGTGCACAAGGGCCCAGTTGTTTGCTTTGAAAGAAAATGATTTAGCTGAAAATTAGAGAGATCTTTAAAAGTCATTTATTTCACATTGAATTGAAGTTGACAAGCATTGCAATTATGCTCTTATAGTATGTAGATGGCTACCTTAAAAATTTCTTAAATTCAATAATTATGTCTTTTAGCTCATAGGATTTTGAATACAGAATCTGCTGACTGGACACAGAGGGATTTGGAATTAAAGTGTCTCACATGAGCACTTCCTAAAATAACCAGCCAGTCTGACTTTTACTTTATGGTTTATCATTACTGAGGTTCATTGTATGTATGTAAAAGATTCAAATTTTCCTCTTATATTTTTAATAAGTTTTGAAACTAGTAAAGTACATACAAATTGTTTATTTTATGGTTATTACTATAATTGTATGAAACTAAGTACTCCAGGTAAAATTTAGAATGTTTATTTTCTCATTAATATGCCCTAGTATATTAGCTATTTATCCATCACTAGTCTGACCTTTAATATTATAATAAGTTAAATTATGACTCTTGGTAAAATTATATTAAACATTGTTTCTAAAATTAAAATATGCTTATTTCTAAAAAAAATGGAAAAAAACTAATTTAATTAAATCAATTCATTATAGAAGACAGAGTCTCCCAAATATATTTAATTCTATATACATGAAAATATTATTTATATTTTAAGACTCTTTTGAAAGTTTATTTTATAAAAGTTACTATTTCAAAACTTGTCATTTTTGCCTTCATTACTTTTTAAAAACTTTAATTACACTTTAAGTTTTCAACATATTTTGTACCATTCTAACAAAAGCAAATGACATATATGCAGATGTATATGTATATGTATATATAGGTTGTTCTTTGTTATATATATATATATATACACATATATATCTGTGTATATATATATATAATGCATATAATGCATATATTACATATATATATATATTAGGTTTTAATTATTGTTGTTGTTGGCTACTGGGGATTAAACCCAGGAGCATTCTGCCTCCAAGCTACACCCCCAGCCCTATTTTTATTTTTATACTGAAACAGGGTCTCCTTGATGAGTATCTTGCTAAGTTACTGAGGCTGGCCTTGAACCTATGACCTTCCTTCCTGTCTCAGCCTCCCCTGTTCTGGGATTTCACCTGTGTGCCATCATACCCAGCATCAATGTAGTTTACTGATTAAACCTCAGAAAAGTGAAATTGGACCCAGTCATCAATGATGTTAAATAGGTATCATGACTCCGAAAAAACATTATTAGGTTTGGAAGCATAATATGTTTGATGAAAGGCCTCCCCATTATAGGAGACTTGGTATGGAAAAAATCCACACATTTTATCACCAAAAATGTCAACTTTATATTTGTTAATGAAGGAAAAGGAGCTGTCACTAGATTTAAAGAATGAGTGTTTGGTTAACTACAGGCAAAAAAATCAGATGATCAAAATGTTGATGAAAAAAAGTCAATAGAAGCAAAAGCAAAAATCACTCCTAACCGTTTGTTGGTGCTTACTTGTCTGTTTTTTCCTTTATGGGTAAAATACAAGAAAATAAAGATGTTATATTAAAGGGACTTTGCAGAAAATAAGGGTAGCAATTTCAAGCATAAGAATCTAGTTTAAAAACACATATATTGCTGGGCGTGGTGGCGCACGCTTGTAATCCCCGCGCTTGGGAGGCGGAGACAGGAGGATTGGGCTGGTTCGAAACCAGCCTTGCTGGCTTAAGAGACCCTGTTTCAAAAAATATAAAATAAGTCTGGGAGTGTAGCCTGGAGGTAGAAGGGCTTCCAGGAACCCCCCCCCAAAAAAACCATATATATTCATGAAAACACACTTCAATTCCACAATAAGAATTTTATCAACATTTTATTTTGAAGTTTTATACAAATTGAATATTTATTATCTTATTTTTTCATTCAGTATTTTTATTGCAATTGCACAATATAAAGAAAATTTTCACCAATGCCCATCCAAGATATCCCAAAAATTTCCCAAAGTTAGCCCTGTATGCCACATACACAGATCACAGATCATTTTCTGTGTGTGACGTGGAGTCTGAGAACTCTGTGCATAGCTAAGCAATGTCTTGTATGGAATTATCCAGAACATAAACAGTACATTTAACAAAGTTTAAGAAATACCTCCATCCAAAACTAGTGGAAAGGAACTAGAAAAACGGATAGATTTACACGAAGTCCATCTTTACAAAAATTGTTTCGAAAAATAGTTCTCCCATATTTTTTTAAAAAATAAACCAAAAATGTGAGAAAGATGATGCATAATCTTCAATACGGCGCCATAATTATATCATTAATATGAGGAAACAGTATACATTGAAAGCCCGGTGATTACTTCATACCCTACTCCAAATTATTTCCTTTAAATAACAGTTATGTCAAGGAGTTGATGAGTTTATCCTTCTGTTCTGCTTTGGTCTCACCGTTTTCCCTGAAATATATCTGCTGAGAGGAGCCACAGAGAAGATTTTTCCATCATATTCTTGAAAAGTCTCTTATAGAATTCAACAGCAAGCAAACTCTTGCCTTAGAAAAAGCACTAGAAGGTCCCTAGCCATTCCGATATGAGTGACACCAGACCTTGAAACTAACATTGAAGAGGCACAGATAAGACATCAGAGATAGATACCAGGACAGAATAGCCTGAGCTAGTTCTCCATAATAGATCTGGTCACATTTAGTACCTGATCAGGTAGAGTTTCTTTCCAGGAAGCTTGGAGATTACATATTCACAATAATAACAACAGCAGCAAATACACCCTTTGAGAGCAGAGTTTGTAGAGGAAAGAAAGGCATCTACTATTTAGGCTGCAAAGAGAGATAACTTTCAAAGTAACCCCAATAAACAATAACTTCAAATACATTAGGCTGATATTAAAGAATATTTGAAATCAAATCTCTGAAGCAACTAAGAGTTCTTGGAACATAGAGATTATAAAAATGTAGTAGCAATAGCAATTATTGCTAATGTTATTATCCTTATTTTAGCATTTTATGATAATAAATGATGTGGTAGACACCGTATCTCTAGATCTCTCTAAATCTTAATAAATAGAGTTTGTACAACACATAACCTTATGGGAATGTCCCTTATATTCAATTAAAAGTCAAAATTAAAGCCTTAGCCTAGATAGCAGCTTCTAAGGCTTTAGAACACTTAAGTTCCATACTTTCTTTGGTTATCTTCCCTAATTACAATCCTGAAATAAAATAAATGATTTCAGGACATTAAAATCAGATACATTGTATCTGGCCTGAAATTACAGTATTACTAAGCATATTAAAAATTTCTAGCCTTATGTATGAACTCTGAACTATTAACATAATTTTGAATTAATATACAATTTAAAAAACTAAACATACAGGAAAGGCATTAATGATATAAGGGATATTTTACATTCTAAATCATGTGCTAACATAACACAGCTTTCAACCTGTTGGTAAAAGATCAAATAATAAAAATATATTGCAACTCATTTTTCAAAATTATCTGAAAAATCTCACATGGACTTGGACTTGTTGAAATATGAGATTGTTAAAACATCCCAAGCAAGTGTTTAGTCTATTGTGTTATATGACAGTTATTTCAAGAAACAAGAGTCACAATAAAGGTATTTGTGTATGGTATAACACAAACATATAGCAATTATAAATATATTCTACTAAACAACTTTGATTTTTGCTGGTTGACAAGGAATCCCTTTAAGTTTTATTTTGGCATGGAGCCACAGGCTCAGTGCAGACTGGACGTAAGACATCGCTTATTTATAAATTCACAACACATAGCACTCGGCGTCTTCAAGTAGACGTACAGTTAAAATGTAGGTTTGTTCATGTATTCTTCCATTGTCTGAAAGAGAACAATGAATGAGAACAATTTTCCCCTGAAATCACATACTTGAGCAGGCTGAGATATTTTTCATTCTTTTAGATCCTTTGCCATGATTGAGAAAACTATTCCAAAGCATATGTGGACATAAATCCTCGCATTCTAATCAAGAAAGGTGGTTCAAAGTTTGAGTATCATTTGTACACACAACCATATGGCTGGAACTCTACAACTTTCAACTGAGTAAAAGCTAAGCTTAATCATAAAATGAATGTCTGATAAGAGAAACGCCAAAGCAACAGCTGCCAAGAATCACTGTTGACTTAAGATAAATGTGTCTGCTAAAGACATCAGGAGGACAACATCCAGTCATACGTCCTAGAGAAGTCTGGAGTGTACTTGCATAACATATGTATTGTTTTCTATATTGTGCAGAACATCTTTATTACACATACTGCCAAGACAAAAAGATAAACGTGCTATGTTTCTGAAGAATCCTGGCCATGTATTTTGAAAAGGCTTTTCTCCAAAGTATACAGAGTATGTTTCTTCATCTTGTTCCTCAGTTACTACATTTGCTAACAAGCTACAAGGCCATAATTTTTTTTTCCAGCACTTAAAAGAAAAATGTTTGAACAGATTCACAAGTATAGGCAGAGTTATACAGTGATACTACAAGCTCTATACCGTACAAGATAAACTGGCTTTCTCTTGTACTCTCTCCTCCTCGGGACACATATATTGTACAACAGCATTGCCCCGGGTTGCTTTTATAAGTGAACTAAAGGGGGAAAAATTTTTCCTTAGGTAACACCTGCTGCTTCCAGGTATGTCACCATTGGCTCATTTAGCAATCAACCTGTCTTGTTCTGAAGCTTAGATCCCAGTTTATGTGATTCATTTGAGCCTACCAGGAAAGACATCGACAGCAAAAGAAACCAAGGTCATTCGCCAAGCAAGATGGCCTAGGGGATACCAGGGTTGGAAATTGGGCTTTCTAGCTTCTTTACATGCTCTCTTTAGAATTTCAATGCTCCTCTGCTGAAAATACTAATACTCAGTCATCCATGCATTCTTTAAAAGCTCTTTGACTTCCTAAATGAACATTGGTCAAGGGAAGGCCCTGCCTCGGATCTCTTCTAAAAGATGCCACCTGTGTCTTTTAACTTAACTGGACTATTGCGTTGACCAGCAGCATTGGTATTGTGGATCATAGAGTTCATGCTATTTAAAAAGTAATGCAAAGTGATGGTTTATTTAGAATGAGAAATGGCAGTAGCTTACAAATATAAAAAATATAACAGAGCCAGGAGTGTTGGGGCATGCTTGTAATCCCAGCATTTGGGAGACTGAGACAGGAGGATCACGGTTCACAGACAACCTCGGCTACTATTTAGTGAGGCCATCCGCAACTTAGTGAGACCCTGTTTCAAAATAAAGAATAAAAAATAGGTCTGAGGGTGTAGCTCAGAGGTAGAATGCCCCAGTTTCCAACCCATACCGAAAAAATAAAAATTATCACAGAGTTCAGAACAATAGCATGTTATTTTCATTAACTAATTATTTGATATTCCCCATACTATCTTATAGTTATTTCATGGCTACATAGTCTTAATAAGTAAAATATCTTTTGCAAATTTGACTTACTTTTTCAAATTTGCCTAAAATGCATGCTATATGAATCCATTGTCAGTCCCTTTCTGCAGCCTTGAAGAATCCAAAAGACAGTCAAGGGCCCTGGAGTGGGTACAACACTGGCTTCGTGGTTCCCAGGCCTCTAGCTACCAATACCGTGCACACTGCACCATGACTCAGGCTTCCTTGGCTACCCTGACTGAGCCCAGCTGTCACCCAAATTATATGAGCCAATATCATTGATACTGGTATTTTCTTGAGCTTGCAACTAGAAAGGTTTGGAATGGACTTTTTAAATTGACAGAACCTTCAAGAGCTCTGCCTTTCCCATCACAAGAGGAGGGCTGCAGTCTGTGTCTTGCTGTATCTTATCTAGGACTATGGTGTTTCTGGTGCATTCTGCGCTGTACTTGCTCTGACTTCCCCCTGCATTATGGTTTGGCTTAGCTGTTAAAATGCTAAGAGTGGTGACAGTGTTGGGGCCCAACAAGCAGTTTCTCACACATCCACATATGTGTACAAGGCATCTAAGGCTTGAGCTCTTGGGGTACCATCTGCCCTTCCTTGGGCTTAATGTTTGTAAAGCATCTGCTGGTGATGTGCGCCCCTCTGGTGGTCCTAGGAAATGCAACCTCTGCAGTTAAAAACTAAGCTCCCCTTTCAGAATGTTTTTTCTTCTGTCATCACAGAAAACATTGTTGTTACCGTCTCCAAAATAACTCATCCCCAACCAATTAAGCTTTGCTTTTATTATCCCATTATCAACATATAGCCCCAATACACTCAGAATAAACCTTGAGCATTTGGGGTTTTGAGAATAAGAGACTAGATCTTCTTATTAAATACATGAAGATAGCTTTCTCCCTCCCCCTAAGAAACTTTTATTAGGTAGAGGCTGGGGAAAAGTCCCAGGGGATACTTCAAGCTTATGTTTGTTCTAAAAGTGAAATCAGTGTCACGGAGGCCTTTCTTAGCCTAGGGTAACTACAAATATGTACTGAGGGCCAAAGGACAGAAGTAAAAAGAGAAAAACTTTTTTCTTTATGCAATTATATTGACATTTCCTGTTCATTCTAAATTCCCTGAAGCAGCTGAGATATACAGAGTCAATTTTTCAACAAACTTCCCCCAAATATCCATTGACTTCACTGAAGTACTGGATCCCAAAAGAACACCAGAAATGCTGTTTCTATTTGGCAGGTGTTGTGTCTCAACAAGATTGACTGAAGGCCAGCCATGATACTGCCTGTTCACTGGGGGACACAGGGCCAAACGCAGAGTCCCTGAGAGCTACCCATCACGACGGTCCACTCAGTCGCCAGGAACATAAAGTACCAGTTAGCGCGTAACTGTGAAAGAGCTCACTCTTGAAATTCCTGCTTCCCACATCTCAATGGAACCAGAAATGTGTCCAATCTCTTCAAAACTCTCAGACAGGGCAGGAAATTTCCAGATGACCCAAATGTGTCTTGACCCCACTTCAAGGAGCTTTAATTACTGAAGTGCCAAAGACCCCGTGAAAAATCTGTTTCTTCTATTTGGAGATTTCACGTTAAGGACCCTGAGGATAGTATTATAAATAACCTCTACCTCCCATCCCTTTTCTCTCCACCCCCAGCATATTTTAAGAAATGCTGTTCTCTGGGATTTCCAAACCACTGATATCTCTAGTACCTGTAAAATCCCCTTTAGAGAGGGCTATGTAAACGTCGCAGAGTTTAAATTAATTCTTTGAGATGAGAACACCCCTAGTAATGACTGCTGTGGCCTCTTAACAGGCACACAGAGCAGCTTATGGGTATCCAGTCAAAGAGATGTCTTTCTTCAAGTCTACTGACCTGAGGACCAATACTTCTGTTTGCAGGAGCAAGCGATCACATTAAAAAAAAAAAAAATACCAAAACAGTTGCTGAGAAATCATACATAATGCTTTTCTGTTAACTTAATCAGCCTCTTATTTCCAAATAGCAGGAAGAATGGCTGCAACACCAATGTTTAAAGGTACTTTATATAATGTTCCAAATCCTCTTGGCCTACTAGTATGACAACAGAAAGATAGACAAAATGATGCTGTGGGACAAGCATCACGTGGTAGGAAAGATGCAGGAACCCAGACACCCAGCCATGCCTTCGAGCTGGGGCTGTTAGATCAACTCATTTTGGAGGGCAAAGGTCAGTGAGGCAAAGTGCTCTTTTTCAAAATCCTTGGGAGGCCAGGAGGAGCCAAGTGACTTGATTACGTATGATGCAAATCTGTGCTGCTTCTAAAAGAAAAATCCCATGATGATATAAGAATTGCAAAGAGTCAGGAACAGTGCCAGGGGTTTCCTCTGAGTTCATTTATACCTCGGCAAGCAAGCCACAGTGCTCCCAGTTTATTTATGCAAACAGGAACACACACGCAGCCTTCCCAGAAGGTGTAAGAAATTTTAATTAAAATGATAAAATGCCATCCTCAATAACAAAGCTCTAATATTCCTGGGTAATGAAATATCTATATACTGCTATTCTCCTTTCACTGGGCAGTACAGACATTTTAATGAAAGTCTTTTTATGCATCTCATAAAATTAATTTTTCAAAGAATAATACCAATCATTTGATACATTTTTGACAGTAAGGTATCCTCTCACTACATAGCTCAAAAAAGAGCCAACTACTTGGGTTCAAATATCTACTACACACTTATTCACATGGAAACTGACCAGGTTGTTTAACATCTTGATGTCTTAGTTTACTCATCTGTAAAGTGGGGTAACATTACTATCTATTTTATAGAGTTTCAGGGAAAAAATTAAGTAAACCAATACCTGTAAGATGCTTAGAAGCTATACCCAGCACAACTACTCGCAGAATGTTGGTTAAGATTATAATTGTTAACAATATTATCATCATCGCCTCTTCCCATAGTGTGGGAAATTGGACTGACCTCCTGTAACATATCAGAGTCTTCAATGGCTTTGACAGCAGTTTTCTTAGATGTTTCCTGAATTTCTCCACCTATTATAAATTCATCAAGGATAAAATACGCCTTTTCAAAATTAAAGATGATATCCAGCTCGCACACCTGGAAAGATAAAAACAAATGTTTTGATAAAGTTGCAGAAGTATCATTGAAAACATGTGCCAGTGTCTCCAGCTTTGGTATGCAACATAGCAAAGATAAAAATAATACCAGGTGGTATTTTAAGCACGGGAAAATAGAACCAAGGAGTCCCAGGCCTTTAAGAGAAGCAAAACTACATTCTATTAACACGCTATGTCCTTAGATAATAATGCTTTATGTTGCAACAAGAAATTTGAGATTCAGTAGAGGAATGAGGCTGCTCAGCTCCTGCCCTTGTCTGTCTGCTTCAAATACAAGGTGAAGGCCGGCTGCAGTTTAGACTCGAGGGTGGAGCTTTGTTTCTCTTGCCCTCTGGTCTGGGAATCTTGACTTTTTGCTTTAGGACTCTCTCAGAAGCTCACTCTTAATTAATTCAACTGTGTAAATTTTCCCCCAAATTATGCCTGGTTTTCCTAAAGTTTGAAAATCATAAGCCAGTGATTTTCAAACTTTAGAATGTATCAAATGCACCCAGAAGGACCCCTATAACTCACTGCAGGCTCTACCCCCACAGTTTCCGCTTCAGGAGGTCTGGGTTGGGCCCAGGAGTCTGCACCTCTCAGATGCCTACCTGCTGCTAATATGGTCCATCATCAAGAATGCTGTCACAGACCAGCATGGAGTCTGATAGTTCCTGGTGTGTGCATAAAGCAAGATGCTACTTATGGCTCAGAGATGGCTCATTTCGAGTGCCTCAGCCAGACCGTGCGGTTCAGTCACTATCCTTACTGTCATCGCCCTTTATTATTCCAAACCTTGCTGATCCTTGACTTTCCCTTTGCAGCCACACTCCAGCCAACTGAAGGTGCTCTCTTCATACTGGCTCATTCAGAGCCCTCAGTTTTCCACCTTCAGGCCCTGTTCCGTACTCTTCACCCATCTGTTTCTTGAAAACTCTCTTCTCCCCTGCTCCTTTGATGTTGCAATACCATTTAATGCCTGTTCTCCTCCATCTCTGATGATTCCTCTCTGGCTTCTGGTTTGATTTACCTCCCCCTCCCTATGTTGCATTTGTTTGTGAAGTATGAAGTACATGGTACACAGCTGTCAAAGAAAGGGGGGAGCACCATTTCTACTGTATGATACTTATATTTTGGATCCACCTTCCCCTTAGATATTAATGTATCTCAGCACAGCTTCTTCTCTTTGCAATACACACTTTCTCCCAGATAATCTCATGGGCTCATACAGCTCTGTCTAGACCAGAGGTAGCTCAGCACCTACCTGTCTAGCCATGATCTCCATCTGGGGCATTAGTTCAAGGCTTTTACCTCTGGCTCTACATCTCTACCTGGATACTCTTCAGTCCACGTCACCATATCACAAACTGACCTCAGGTTTAACTTTTTCTGTTAGTCTTTGTTTAGTAGCTGCAAACTCTTCCTGATTGTTCCATCTAATTCGTTCTGGAGTTCAAATCATTTTCCCTCTTTCCTTATTCATTCCTCTTAACCCCTTGGTCTTGCCTTCTCAATTTGATCACCAGTTCCTATCAATTCCACCATATAAGTAAATTCCTAACTCTTTCCTTCTTCTCCATCTCAAGCTGCTGGGGCCCACAGCACCTCACAATAGGGCCACGGCAATGACCTTCCAGGTGGTATCTGCACCCACTCAGAGCCACCATCACTCACACTTTGTTAAAACACTGATCCTGTTCATCTCCTGCGTGAGGTCTTATGTTCAGGACAGAGTGTAATTCTTCAGCCTGGCATAGAGGAATCATGGCAACAGCCCAAGCCCTGCTCTCTGCTTAATATGCCAGTGCTTGTACCATGCTACAGACACAGGTGCCACAAACTCCCCATGGTCATGATGCCTTTGTCCTGGCACATTCTAACAGTTCCTGGAATGTTCCCTCAAATGACCTTCCCTCTATTCTTCCACTGGCAATCACCAAGCTCATATTTTAAAAGTCAGGAACACAGTGATTCCCCAAGTCCTCTTTTCCACAGGCAGAGTCCACATCACCTTATACTGGTTCTCACTTATGTCTGTGCACTGGTGTGTGCTTACTCTAGTCACCAAGCACTGCCTGAACTCTGGGCAGAGACCTTGTCTAGTCATTTTGATATCACAGGTATCTGGGACAGTGGGGTGCCATAATAATGGGATGTAATGTAGGTGAATGAGTTGGCCACCGAACAGACCTTGTTCCTATTATATTGGGGGCTAATAACTTCCTAATAAACAATTCTCTGATTCTACTGAATGCTATTATTTTCTGTTAAATGGGTATCAATATGTTAGCAGATTGTTCCATATATTTAGAATTTAGATCAATATACTTGCAGACTTTACAACATGGAACATACTTTATGTTGACAGATCTAATTGAATCTATGGGCATATAAGCAAATAAACATATCATCATAATAAATGGCCCACCTAGAAAAAAATGCATCTAATTCATCTACAAAGGTTATGGTCTATTTACTCACAAGAAAGCAGCTATAATAAAATAAAAAATAAACAGATAGATGATAGATCTGTATTTATCTCCTTTTCTGTCAAAAGTTTCTATGTATGCAGATAGATAGATAGATAGATAGATAGATGATAGATAGATAGATAGATGCTTGTAACTGTATACACAGAAAGACATATTTAAACAAATTCAAAATTTTAAAAATCTATTCACCGGGACATGACATTATAACTCAGAACTTCCTGGAGTATTAGGTTTTCTCTTGAGAATAACCATCAGGAAGAAAATAACATTATACAAGGGCACAGCATCACCTTATGAACTCTTTCTTGCACTTCTCAGTATAAAGAGGTAAACACTAAGCAGAACAAAGGTTCCCAGGTAAAAATTTGGAGACAGAGAAACACAGTGTGGACTACGTACCACTACAAGCAAGTTTAGAATTACAGCAACACACTGGGGAAGACATTTTCAACATATAGTACAGTGGAAAGGAGATAAGATACATAATACAGAAAAGAAATCACAATAGAAAAAAAGCTATGAAAAAGCAATTTATAGACAAGGTAAGAAAAGGAAACCAACAATACACAACTAATAAGAGGTACAGCTCACTAGTAACCAGAGAAATGCAAAATTAATTAATGTTCACCTAGAAATTAAAAGATAATACTCCTTG
This sequence comes from Muscardinus avellanarius, assembly GCF_963383645.1. Taxonomy (NCBI): domain Eukaryota; kingdom Metazoa; phylum Chordata; class Mammalia; order Rodentia; family Gliridae; genus Muscardinus; species Muscardinus avellanarius. Next base: position 15,520,255 of record NC_137787.1, on the reverse strand, counting down.
CTGGTGATGGTATGGACCAGTAGGTATTCACATTCACTGTGAATAGAATTTATAAATATCATAGACTATATTGCAAGGTCAAATTGTGGTACCCACCAATTTTATACATACAAATCCTTTGATTCGACAATTCCACAAGGAATTTATTCTCATGCTATACTCAACTTAGTGCACAACACAATATTAAAACAAAAAAGATCATGGCAGTATCTTTGTGTGCAGTACTAGGATTGAATCCAGGGTCATTCTGTCTCTAAGCTGCACCCCCAACCCCATTCTATTTATTTATTTACTTACTTACTTACTTTGCAGTACTGGGGATAGAACCCAGGGGCATTCTACCTCTGAGCTATACCTCCAGCCCTATTTTTTATTCTTTTTTTTTTTTTTTTTTTTTTGGTGATACTGGGGCTCCTAGAAGCCCTTCTATCTCTGGGCTACACTCCCAGACCTATTTTTTTTATTTTTGGAAACAGGGTCTCCTAAACCAGCGCAGCTGGCTTCAAACCTACGCAATCTTCCTGTCTCAGCCTCCCAAGCGCAGGGATTACAAGCATGAGCCACCACGCCTGGCTTTATTCTTTATTTTAAAACAGGGTCTCATTGAGTTGCAAAGGGCCTCACTAAGTAGCTGAGGCTGGCCGCGAACTGTGATCCTCCTATCTCAGCCTCCCAGATGCTGGGATTACAAGCGTGCGCCACCACCCCCGGCTTATTTTTTGTTTTGAAACAGGGTTTCACTAAATTGCTGAAGGCCTTGCTTAGTTGCTGAGGCTGGTTGTAGATCTGCTATTCTCCTTTCTCAGCCTTTTGAGTATTGGGATTACACATGCAGCCATGTGCCGCCATGTCTGGATGGGCAGTGTCCTTTATACTGCTAACATGAAACAACTTGAGTCCATCCAGAGGGAACTGTTTAAATAAAATGTGTATACCCCCACAATAATGGGGATTTTATGTAGCTGTTGGAAAGAGTGAGGTAGATTTACATGAACAGATGTGGAAGGAGCTCCAAGATAGACCTGTAAAGGTGGGGGGGGGGGTTGCAGAATCACATAAACATAATGCAGTCCCATTTCTTTAAGATTAAAAAAACTTGTATGTCTAGAAGATGATAAAAATAAGCATATTCTGCAATTTCAAACAACATAAGTAAACCAGAAAAATCACAGTAGATTAGACATCACAGACATGAAAGAAGATATGAAGAATAAGCAGTTACCAAGGTGAGGAAGAACAGAAGTCAGGAGTTACTGGAGCAATAGTGAGGAACCTCAGAGTTCAAGGCAGGTGTAGACCAGGAATTCAAGACAGACAGGTGGCTCATTAGGACAAACCAGCAATCAGAGTCCTGCCAAGCGGACCCGACTGACACTAACGCAAGGAGTTCTCGAGGAACTTGTGACACCCCACTCTGAACGCAGCAACCCGTCCCCAGGCCTGTAGGGTCTTCCAGCAGCCACGGGGCAATTAATTTACTGCACCTAGTTTCAATGGATAAGAATAAGGTAAGGTGGTATGCAGACTCTGATCACCACACACACACACACACACACACACACACACACACACACACACACACAACTTGATACACAGCTACCATCTCTAGAGCATTAAAATGAATGTGCAAGTTATATTGACAGTATAGAAGATATTACAAATGAGCAACTATTGCATATACAGCAGCTCCAAAATGCTACTTTATGATGGTTTGGGGGATTAACTCCATCTGCAAATAAAAGATAACATCCTAGGAAAACCCTAAGCAAAATTCAGGGTTCTTCAGCTACTACTTAATGACTCAAATATCTAGCCAGGTATGGTGGTGCATGCTTGTAATCCTTGCGCTTGGGAGGCTGAGACAGGAGGATCACACAGGTTCGAAGCCAGCCTCAGCTGGCTTAAGAGAACCTGCTTCCAAATAAAATATACAATAGTTCTGGGAGTGTAGCCCAGAGGTAGCAGGCCCCTGGGTTCCATCCCCAGTACCACCAAAAAAAATTAATTAATTAAAAAAAAATATATATATATATATATATATTCTCACATATATATCTCACATATGTGAAAGTAATCTCACATATATATTATATATTATATATATATATAATATATATTTCAGCTTAAGGTTTTGTCCCAGTCTAACAGAAATACACCATCTAATTTATGTAAATACATGTGGATTCATCTTCCATATTAATACATACATGAGCCCCTTATTTTTTATGTATATAGATTCTGGAAAAATGCTTACAAAAGGCAGTGACTGGTCATTTAACTTTATCTTCAGCTTCCTACTGTGTGTCTTACTATGATGTGTCTTGAAGGTCTTCTATTATTACAGCAGAATGCCTGCTACAGTGAGATTATTTATGGCATTTCACCAACTACATCCTTTTCAGTACAGTTTAAGAATTATATACCCTTAACTGAATTCTGTTCTAAAGAAAAATACAAAAAGGTTCAAGCTGCATGCAGGAAATGCTTCAGATAACAAAAGCCACATAAATGTAAAATATAATGTATAAAGCTATATATAAAATAAAAATAACTATAATGTAGCATGCCGTTATATAGCAATGCAACTAACAGTTTATAAAGTTTTACTGCTTACTCCATCCCTTTAACCTTCACAGCAGTTTCAGGAGGTTAGCAAAGCAAATATTTCCATTAACCTTTTTGAGTGCATTTTTTTCTTATCTGTACAATGGAGATAGATGACGGGCCCCACATCATGAATCTGATTAGTGGGCGAGCTGACCCCAGGATCTGGCAGGATGGAGAGTTCCTCTTCTAACAAGAGGAAACCTCCCCACATCAGGTTCAAAAGCTCCCTGGGACAGCCACCTCCACACTCCGAGCACATCAGTAAAACTTCACGCTTCAGTCCGTAATGGAAAATATGGCCAGTGTCTAAATCCTCAAACAGACCCTTATCTACTGTGAGACTCTGAGGCATTTCTTCTTAGCTTCTATAAATTGGGGTTAATGCTACTTACTGAAGATTGAAAGATTAACTAGTTAATCCTTGTAAATCTTCTTGGAATTGAAAAGTGCCAAAAAATACATAACTTAAATTAGTAACCAGAGATTTTGATTTATCTGTCTTCAGAAGATAATATTTGCTGGAGTTATAAGAGATGCTGAGTGCAAAGTTTTCCCTTGGATAATGTAAGGGCACAATTTGAGGAAACCTTTGGTCTTTCTTAGCACTAGAGGAAAGGAAAACCAAAGAGGAATATATTATTCCTAAGATGATGTCCGTGTGAATCAGTCCTGGAAGGCTTCACTCAACACTATTAATTAATAAGAATTGAACACCTACTGGGCATGTAGCCTTGAAGGGCTCTCAGCTGCTCTTAGCTTAATGAAAGATTCATTGAATTTTTTAGTGACTTGAATTTGGGTTCATGACAAAGACAGAGCTTCTGGAGGTAGACTAGAATAGAATGGAAAATTAATGTTAGAGAAATAGAAAATCATTCTGAGTCTCCTTATACTTTAATTAGGCTTAGCATTGGTGAAGGTCATTCAGATTCTCTCTGGAATGCTCTGAGTTATCTGGTTGAATTTTGGTTCAATACATTGAGATAAAAATGCATTCTCAATTCACCTTATCATCATTGATTTAATCAAAGAAAACAAACTTCAGAAATGAGGAAGAGAAGGCGGGTTATGAAAAACCATGAACTTTAGAGAATTCCTCCAGGCCATTTCAAGAGGCCACATCTACAGTTTAGTCTCAAGGAGAGTACCAAAATGTTAGAATTCCCATGAATAAAAGAAAGAATTGTAGAAAGTAATCTCACATATTAAAACATGGTATTTTGTATCTGCAAATTTCTCTTTAAAAATGAAAATAAAATTGGTGAAAGAGGAGGAGAAGGAAAAGAAAGGCGTAACTTTCATTACTTCTATACTGACCAACAACTGGAATCCCTGAAGTAGCATTTTAGATCTTATAACATTTAACATTATTTACAAGGAAAAATAGGGAAAGAAGGGAACTCTCTTAGAAACCCTTCCAGTGTTCATCCTTATGAAAACCGTAGCAACAATTCTGATAAAACCCTGACCAATCAATACTGCAAACACTGCTCATTCTACAACACAGGACAAAGAAAACTCTTCTGGAAGCAAACTCTTCTAATATCACTTGATTTAAAAAATTCTTCAATGAACAAAAGAATAGGGCATAGGATATTACTGAGAGAAAAAACATTTCCCAAATTCAATGATATATTTCTTTTTTTTTTTTTTAGAAGTAAACTTTTAATGGCTGGCTAATTATATCACTACATTTTTATTGCAATATAGTTCTCATTTAAGCACTTAAAAATATAAGGTGTATAAAGATTAAATTAAGACATAGTAAACTGACTAAATATTTGGGGTTTTTTTTTCTTAAAATGGTAAAATGGATGAAATGTTTCTGGAATATTAGCTAAAATCATGTCCCCAGAGTTGGGACATAAACCTATAACCTAGGACTTCTGGGTTAAGAAAAGACAACTAAGTTGCAGGTTATGACCTCAGAGACGTGTAACTGGGCTGTGAGGCAGCTCTAGAGCCAGACAGGGATGCTATGAGCTGCCCATGCCCTGGAGCACTGGCTATGGGCAGGCACACAAAGGGGAACAGCCACAGGTTTGAAGGGTGAGTGGTCTGCGACTGATGTTCTAAAAGCTTAAACGCCAATCTGGCAGATGAATCCTACTCGTGACAGATGATAGAAAGTGACTGTAAAGGGATTCCGAACCTTTATCTGTGCTTTGTAAGAAAGTTGGTAAATAATAAGCCAAGAAGAGAGAAGCGTCCAGGGACATACAAGGCCAAATAGGAAGTTTAAAGAAAAGCAAAGCTGAGATTGCAAGTAAACTTACAGTAGCGAGGGTTAACTGAAGGGGTGAATTTTAGTCCCATTTGAATAGACAGAGGCAGATCTAGTAAAGGATAAAGACAAAATAAAAATGCAAACTCTTGTCCATTTGCATTGGAGAATCCTGGAGTATAATAAATACCAGCCACGAGCTAGAACGGGTTTGATTTCTGACCATGAGATGCCCAGAGAAGACCATCCACAGTGGAGTGAAGAAGAGCCACCGGGGGAAGGCAGGCATTCCAGGAGAGCGAGTCAGGGGCCACCCACAGGACAGGAAGGAGCAGGGCATCCAGGGAACAAGAGGAGGAGGGGAGGGGGCCGCGGGGCCGAGACCAAGGAGGGCCTCCAGGCACACAGGACAGAAAGCAATAGAAACCAATGTCGTGGCAAAATAAAGAGAAGGGAACTTAGAGAAAGCACTGAGAAGAGCAAGGGTCCAGTAGTGCAGAGGGACTTCAGCCATGTCACAGATGCTGGCCAGTAGGGAGAGCTCAGTGGTAACTCAGACCTGGAAACAGTAAAGATGGGAGCCACACTTGAGCTGGTGAAGGGTGAACATGTTCTGAGGATCGGGGGAGCTCTAAATATAATATAGTAATATAATATAATATGTTACTTAGAAGTACTACCAAAAGATTAAGGAATTGCAGGTAAATAGACTGGATTTTTTTCATTTGGTGTTTTTTTTCCCCCTTAAGTATTAATAACACTAAAGTATACTTGTATTTTAGGGGTAAGAAAGCCAGAAAAATGGTAAAAGGGCAAAATAAAAGAGAGATGACATAGCTACTGAGAAACAAAGAATGAATTATCAAGGAATCCTTCACAATGAGGTCCTGTTCACTGAAACGAAGTCTCCAGCCCATTGTTGTGTGAAGGTAAAGGCATACCCTCCTTAGGAAGCTCTGCGTCTTTTGTTTACTAAGAAGTCCAAGGAGAGAGAAAAGTGTTATGTTCTGATCCAAGAGGGACTAGTATGATCTCTGCTACAAACGCAATTCATATTTTAGACTTAAGAAAGTGAAGGAATGGGGTGAGAGACGGAACCGGAATATGAGGAGAGATGGAGGCTGACTGGTTCCAATAGACCAGAAAGGCACTTACATTTCCAAAGTATTTGTCCAGCAACTCCACATAACGATGCACAATCTCTAGTGTCAAGAGCTCATTGTCTTGATTTTCTACTGCACAGCAAAAATATAAACTAGCATACCTTGAAAAGAAAAAAGAGTAAAGAAATGCAAAATGGATGATGCATTAAACAACCCAGAGATGGCTTTCCCAATGGATACGCAAAGTTACCGCCTCTTCTCCATGATACACCCCATCCAAGGACAAAAGTTATCATTCAGCCTGTGGAATATCCTCCCACAATACAGACAGAAAATATAGCAATAGTGTGTGATTAGATCACTTCTGTTAATTGCATGAAAGGCTCTCAACAAAATTTTACCGTGAAGAGCTATCATCGGGAACAGTATCCCTTGGTCCATGGTAATCAGGGCATGTGTTCGTGACTCTCTCCAGATTACAATTGTCTTTTGTAAAATCACTCCCCTGTCCACTGTCCTGGAGCCCATGCTGCCCACTATCTCTTGTCACAAGGGATTTCATCTCTCTGCGTGTTTCTCTCACCCTCAATTCATCAAGCTCTGAGCTGGGATCCAGCAGAAGGAGCTTTGCCCACGCACTTGCCGGTAATTTGCTCCACTAAATATCAGTCTGCAGAGGTTAGCCCTGTTTTCCCATCAGGTTTCATAAGCATCCTCTGCAAGGACATTTCTAATATGTGTCTTCCTCCTGGAAGATGTAATGTAATGTTGGATGCAGAGTCAGGTCGGCTATGTTCTGGTCCTGGCTTAAGCAGCAATTATCTGGGTCTTTATGGGCCTCAGTTTTCTCGTTTATAAGTTAAGATTCATTTCTAGGATGGTCTTGCCATTTCAAATCAGTGTAGTAAAAATAATAAGTAGGCTTTAAAACCAGAAAGGTCGAGATTTGGGTCCTGGTTCTATTAATTACTACGTAATCATTGTGACTGGGGTCTAACTCCTTAAACTCCGTGTCCTTGGCTTGCCTATCCACAAATATGAGTAAGTATAAGAGATGAACAAGATGAACACAGTCCATATATCACACAAACCTGCAATTTTCTTTAGCTTTTGTTACTCACTGAAAATATTTTATTTGCTGAGTGTGGTGGTATACTCTTATTATCCCAGTAGTTCGGAGACTGAGACAGGAGGATCACAGGTTTGCTGCCAGCCTCACCTACTTAGTGAGGCCCTCTGCAACTCAGTGAGACTCTGTTTCAAAAATAAATAAATAAATAAAAATAGGGCTAGGGGTGTAACTTGAAGGTAGAATGTCTCTGGGTTCAATCCCCAGTTCAAAAAAAAAAGCATTTTTTAATTTGTCTACTTAGCAATTGTTTAATGGCCCATGAGAGCAGGAATATTAAATGTCTTCTTTACTACTGTACCTATGGCCAGCAGAAAAATATTAGGAAAATAAAATATTTCTTGAATTCATGTATATATTATCAACCTACAGTTTAAGTATTTAAAATCCATCTTAACACATATAAGTCACTTCAGTAAACGAGAGTTCTTAACTAGTTAGTCTATTGGTGCAAATATCTGGGCTCCAGTCTTCAAAGATTTCGAATCATGATGGACTTGATATTGCAACCAAAACTGATCCAGTTTAGAATAAGCAAAGAAAAAAATAAGCAGAGTGACACTGAGAAACTTAGTTCTATAGAGCTACTCGCACCTTTTATAAACAAGTTTTAGCTCCTTCCAGTCAATAAAACTGCTGGTCCTGTGCCCTCGAGAGAGGATGATCTGGACAATTTCCCGGGTGATCTTCTTCCGCTCTTTGTCAGGAAGGGTAGTGTACCATTTCTGCAGCCGCAACTTCCCTTGTCGACTGAAGAGCAATATGAAATGTATCTGGAACAAATACAGGTCAGCGAGTCAACCAAGTAATTCTGCACAGAGACAGAATTCAGTGGCCAGGTTTACACAGGAATACACATGTAAACAGAGGAGAATTATCTAGTGTGATCAATTATGTTACACTCAAGAGAAAAAAAGTGTAATCACAAACATAGCTTACTTCTATTATAAGGGAAATATGCCATTTTATATTTAATTTCCTTTATGTACTTTAATTTTATTTTAAGTGAGAAAAGGATATCAAGGAAGTCATAGTATTCTTTGAAGAGAACATTAAATTGTTCAGGAGTAAAAAAATGTTAAGGACAGTGGAAGGATTTACTTTAAAAATTAGACTCTAGTTCCATGTTACAACTATAGAAACATAATGATAATATAGGAAGGCAGGAGAGAAGGGACGAAAATGAGACAAAGAAAGGGTTAAGTGTAAGAATGCTAGACGAGGACCTTCTTTAAGTCTTAATTGTTAGCTCTTCACTTGCTTTGTGGGTTCCTGTACTGAGAGATTTGGAATTAGACATCTCTAATTGAATTGTCTTTGAGATCACAGTAGACTCTTTCTTTTCTCTTTCTTTCTTTCTTTCTTTCTTTCTTTCTTTCTTTCTTTCTTTCTTTCTTTCTTTCTTTCTTTCAATGGAATCCAGGGGCATTCTACCTCCGAGCTATACCCCCCAGTCCGATTTTTTGGTCTTTATTTTGAAACAGGATCTCACTAAGTTGCAGAGAGCCTCACTAAGTAGCTGAGGCTGTCTGTGAACCGCGACCCTCCTGTCTCAGCCTCCCAAATTCTGGGATTACAAGCATGCACCACCACACCTGGCTTTTTCTTTTTAACAAACTAGTGTGTTGGCTATACATAGAAGCAATCTGATTTTATTTTCAAATAATTTTCAAAATATGTGCTTGAAATAAAGTTTTTTTGTGCGGTACTGGGGATTGAGCCCAGGGGCATTCTACCACCAAGCTACACCCCCAGCCCTATTTTATATTCTTTATTTTGAAACAAGGTCACACTGAGTTGCAGAGGATCTCACTAAGTAGCTGAGACTGGCCGTGAACCTGCGATCCTTCTGTCTCAGCCTCCCAGGTACTGGGATTACAAGTGTGCACCACCACATCCAGCTTAAATGTTTGTTTTTAAACAAATTTTAGCTGGGTGTAATGGCTCATGCCTGTAATCTCAGTACTTAGGAGACTGAGACAAGAAGATCGCAGGTTGGAAACCAGCCTCAGCAACTTAATGAGACCCTGCTTCAAAAAAAAATTTTTTTTAATTTCATCGTTTTACATTTATTTACTTATATGTGAAGCTTGCACAACAAATTTGGCATCTTTTCACAAACACTGAACACACAATACTGAGCACTGCAGAAAGCTAGATAAAATGATGGCTAAGATAAAAACTAAAATTTTTAAAAATTTTAAAAAGAGGCCAGGGTGTAGTTCAAAAGTAAAATGCCCCTGGGTTCAATCCCCAGTATCACAAAATAAAGAAATAAAGAGCCTACATGAGGAGAAGATATTGTAGCACCTAGAAATTTGCTTCTGGACTTTAAGGGTATGGTAGGTTTTATTTTCAGAAATTGTCAGATGGTCTTGATGTTTATTTTATGGAAGACTAAATTTTCTCAAGCTATAGTATTAGAAAGCCAATCTTAAAAGCCATTATTTTGTTAGGTTTTTGGCTTTTAAAAAATAAAATACAAGCCGGGCGTGGTGACGCACGCTTGTAATCCCAGCATTTGGGAGCCTGAGACCGGAGGATCATGGTTCAAGGACAGCCTCAGCTACTACTTAGTGAGGCCCTTTGCAACTCAGTGAGACCCTGTTTCAAAATAAAGAATAAAAAAAAAAAAATAGGGCAGGGGGTATAGCTTGGAGGTCGAATGCCCCTGGGTTCCATCCCCAGACCCGCAAAAAATAAATAAATAAAATAAAATAAAATAAAATACAGTGTTTCAATTAATTGTTATGGAGGGAAAAACATATACTGGAAACCAATAACATATTTAAAACATATTTTTAAAAACAAAACATTCAACTCTCTTTTACCACAGAGAACGTAGTTGTTAATATCGCAGCATAAGCCCTGACATTTCAGGGATCTCTGAAGGCCAAACAAAACCAGGCTCTTCAGTCAAAGCTTCCACTACCTCCACCTACAGTTTGGCGTCTTCTTCCTAGCTATTTTTGTTTTAAAAAGGAAACATCTGCTATATCAAGAATCTGAAGGGGAAGCTATCCACAGGTGGTGAAACACCAAGTTAAAAAGCTGTGTTTATGCTGGGTCTGATGGTACATGCCTTAATCCCAGTATTTCGGAGGATGAGACAGGAGGATAGCAAGTCCACGGCCAGGCTCAGCAATTCAGCAAGACCCTCACTAACTTAGTGAGGCTGTGTTTCAAAACAAAAGGTAAAAACGGGTGGGGGTATAGCTTGGAGGTTGAATATCCCTGGTTTCAATCCTCAGGACCACACACACAAGAAAAGAAAGCCCTGTTTAAGCAGCTTTAAGAAAAAAACACCCTTTCTAGAATTTTAAATACCTACTTGGGACACAGCATATTCTTAAAGACCTATTTTACTTTCAGCACAAGCATAAATAATTCAGCAACAAAACACAGTCACTACTTCTAAGAATCAGATTGAGAAGGATAATTTTGCTTCGAAAAAGAGATCCTGTGAAAGTGACTGTCATTCTATAAGGACAAAACTGAATGGTTCTGAAATTAAAAATCTCAGGATCTTACGAGTAAGGCTCAGCTTTGGATCATCGCCAACTGTTCCATCCACCATCTAGTGAATGGGTGAACCTTTACTAGACAAATGATGCCCACAGATTTGGTGAGTGTTCACTTTCATGTACTGTGGAAAAATAAACATTTCAATTTTTTCTTCTCATCTAACTTAAATCTCTTCTTTCATAATTTAAATCCACGTTCATTGATTTTATCTACAGAGCACATACAAAGACAATGTATCACTATTCTTGGAATAATATCTATTATTATTATCTTACCTATTGGAAAATGGCCATTAAAGCTTCCCTTAGCCTTTCTCCGGCAGAAGAAATAATTGGGGTTTATGTTGTGATCTTATTGGTACCATTTTTAAATCTCATAATCATCATTGTCCAGAGTCCTTTGGGATTCTCGGTAGGCTAAATGTTACCTTAAATCCAGATTAATGCTCAAAGTTCCATCAAGAGGCTACACATATTGGTGAGTTTGATGATGGTTTCCCCTCTAGATTTACTACATTATAAACGTAGCTCAGAATCAGTTGCCTGCATTAACACAGATCAACAATGTAGAACAGTGAGCCAAGAGCAACTTTTCATCCTAGCAACAAACTCAAAGCAAAACAATGGTCAAGACATGATACTCACATCCATAAAGCCAATAAAGTAAAATATAAAAATGTGGATAGAACTAGAGAACAGTTTGCTAAGAAAGATGAGTCAGTCACAAAAACTGAAGGGCCAGATGATTTCCCTCCTATGTGAAAGCCAGGGAAAAATTGGGATACAAAAGGAACGTCAGACAGAGGAGGAGAAACCCCTAGTGGGATGATGGAGAGAGGCTAAAGTAGGGAGACGGGTGGCGGGAGGGAGATTTGATGAAGAAAACACTTCAGTGGAAACAATACATATACAAAAAAATTATCAATGGCAGTCTCAATATCGGGCACCAGGGGGGGTAACTGGGGGAAGCTCCCCTAGTGCTGTGTGTATGCATGCCTCTATCATGCATCAATACAAATAAAAGTAAAGGCATGATACACACATTCATAAAGTCTACATAAAATATAAAATGTGCTCCAAGTTCAAAGGAAACAACCATTTGTTTTTCCCATAGTTGCATTTCTAAGCCACACTGAGAAAAATCTAGTCCTCTGGAGTTCTGCTCTAATGGGGAACAGGGCTTATGCAATACAACCCGGTATCTCTCTAAACTTAACAGTCTACCTTAAGCAAACTGGAAGAATGAATTATAGTGATTCATGAGTTCATCACCTCCATCAATTAATTTTATCCAATTTATCAGTTTAGTCATTCAAGGCACATTTGACTAATATGTTTCAAGAGGTTAATCAAATAACATTTTTATTAGCATTAGCTTCAGAGTAGGGAAAAAAAGGCAAATGGAAGGTTTTATTTTTCAATATTTGCAGAGTCAATTTCAGTTCATGTTAACATCAAAAACAAACTTCACCTTACTTCAGAAACAGCACCCCAACATTTATTTCCCTTCAATAAATAGTATTACTGGGAAGAAAGGAACAATCATGACTGGTGAAACTCTCCCATAAAATCCAACAAAGTGTGTTGAGCAGTGTTGGCATCTTACATCGGGTTCAAATGCTCAGCTCCGGTGGGTGCCCGGCTTCACCCAGACCTCCCAGCCTCACTACAGGAGGAGCTCCTTCTATGAGCTGCCATCTTGAGAGGCCTTATTAGACTGCTCAAATCCAAAGAGGTCCAAAAATCAAGTATTCGTAATCTCCACTAGAGCAACCCTTGACTTCATTGAACAGAGCCCCAGATTCTCACTTTGACTTAGAACTTGAGTTATTCTGGGTGTTTTCTTATTGTATATTTTGGAAGTATGTCCAGGGAGGCCTATTAAGCCTACAGAGGCACAAAGCTGACTAGCACCAATATGTCTGGCCTTTTGCTCCGACCCAGTGTTGAATGTGTACAGTGAAGGCTTCCAATAGCAGCTTGAGTTCTTTTCTTGTTTTATGTTTTCTGTTTGTTTTTGTTGTTGTTTTTTATATTTTGTTTGTTTGTGGTACTGGGGATTGAAAGGGGAATTCTACCTCTGAGCTACAATTTAAGCCCTTTTTATTGTTTATTTTGAAACAAAGTCTCACTAAGTTGTTGAGACTGGCCTGGAACCTGCACTCCTCCTGTTTCAGCCTCCCAAGCAGCTTTAGTTCTTAATGCTTGCAAATCATCCTGCTCCTATCCTGGATCAAGTCAATGGATTCACAACCAGCTTTCAAGGAAAGAGGCATCCAGTCCCCAACACTGTCACCATGAATGCCACTTCCTCAGGACTAGCTTGCATTTCGGGACCTAAGCCACAAATGTAACTACACAGAACAGGTTGTTTCCTCCAATTTTATCAACCTGCTTGGCCCCAGGGTCCTGGATTATATGAGATATCACTTTAACCACACTATTTCCCTGATCCCCACCTCCTCAGTCCTTTTTCAACCTCTGCAGCTACTCTGCAAGACCCATGGAGCCCATCCACTCTCCTCCTTCTTCTGTGCCAAGGTACCAGGCACTCCTGAGACAAATCATAGAAGACTTCCCAGTTGCTGCTACCATACCTGTATGATGGCCCAGCTCAACTGCATCTCCAGGGGTACTTAGATACTTTCCAGGAACATCTTTAGGTAAAGGACTTCCAAGCATCTCCCCTTCCATTCTTCTTTTTTTTTTTTTTTTTGGTGGTGGTGGTACTGGGGTTCCTGGAAGCCCTTCTACCTCTGGGCTACACTCCCACACCTATTTTATATTTTTGAAACAGGGTCTCTTACACCAGCGCTGCTGGCTTCGAACCTGCGCGATCCTCCTGTCTCCACCTCCCAAGCGCGGGGATTACAAGTGTGCACCACCACGCCCGGCCTCCCTTCCATTCTTGACATCAGTTATTCCAAATCACCACCATGCTCCTCACAGTCCCTACTTCTACCCTCACTCCCCAATCAAGGAGAGGATCAAAGCCATTGTGGGGACTTCACTGGCTCCTCCCACACCTGCACACCCACCCCTAACCTGATATATTACATTCTATGTTGAGGAGAACAACATCTTTTTATGCCCTTGCTTTCAATTTCATCTACCTCTTCGGGAGTGCTGTTTCAACATTCCTATGCTGCCAATCCACACCCCAGCTTCCTGAACTCCTTTCATACAGGTAATTCTAAGTCTGTCTCATCTATAAAACACAATGCCCTCTCTGGAACTCCGGCACTTCCTAAAAAGTGACTCAGCAGTAAGTGTCAAGGATCCAGTTAAATTACTTTCAAAATCTATCTTAGCCAGTCATGGTGGCACATTTTTCTAATCCCAATACTTGGGAGGCTGAGACAGGAGGATCTCAGGTTCAGGCTAAGCCTCAAAAACTTAGCAAGGCTTTCAGCAACGTTGTGAGACCCCATTTCAAAATAAAACAAAAATAGGACTGGGGTGTAGTTCAGAGATAGAATGCCTCTGAGTCCAATTCCCAGTACCAAAAAAAAACCAAAACTCTATCATAAGAATGTGCCCTGAAATACTGATAAATATTTAGGCACTGTATGTTTACTGCACTTTCTTATTATAATATACAAAAAACTAAACTGGAAAACACCTAAATATTCAAAAATGGTTGGCATATAGAAAAGCTGCTGATTTTTTTAGATTTATTTTGTATCCACATACTTTACTGAAATTATTAATCAGTCTTTTGGTTTAGTTTTTTGGGTCTTGTAAACATAAGATCATGTCATCTGCAAAGAGAGATAATTTCAGTTCCTCTTTTCCTATTTGTATTCCTTTGGTTTCCTTCTCTTGCCATATTCATCTGGCAAGAGTCTCAAGAATTGCATTGAGAATGAGTGCTGATGGTGAGCATCCTTGTCTTGTCCTGATTTTAAAGTGAATTCTTGCAGTTTTTCCCCATTCAATGTGATGTTGGCTGTGGGTTTATTGTATATTGCTTTTATTATTTTCAGGTAAATCCCTTCTATTCAGATTTTCAGCCCTATTTTTTAACATAAGTGGGTATTGGATTTTGTCAAATGCTTTTTTAGCATCTATTGAGGTGGTCATGTGATTTTTTTGTCCTTAGTTTTATTTATATGGTGAATGACATGTATTGATTTGCATATGTTGAACCAGTCTTGCATCCCAGGAATGGACTTGACTTGGCCATGGTGTATGATATTTGTCAACTGGTTTTAATAATGTAAGAATGCCTGTAACCCACCAAGTGATATGTCCAGGTATGTCTGAATATCCCTATAATGTATAATTACATTGTACCAATAAAAGCAATTTTAAAAAATTCACATGATATAATACTAAGTTACAAAGTTCATAAAATTGTGTGTGGCATTATAGACGAATGATATCACATTTTAAAATAAAGTATAAAGGCAAGCCGGGCATGGTGGCGCATGCTCATAATCCCAGCATTGGGAGGCTGAGACAGGAGGATCGCAGTTCGTGGCCAGACTTAGCTACTTAGTGAAGCCCTTTGCTACTCAGTGAGACTCTGTTTCAAAATAAAGGATTAAAAAAATAGGGCTGGGGGTGTGGCTCAGTAGAATGCCCCTGGGTTCCATCCCCAGTACTGCAAAAAAAAAAAAAAAGAAGAAGAAGAAGAAGAAGAAGAAGAAGAAGGAGGAGGAGGAGGAGGAGGAGGAGGAGGAGGAGGAGGAGGAGGAGAAGAAGAATATAAAGCCATGCATGGTAAACTATAATTCCCATACTTGAGAAGCTGAGACAGGAGAATCACAGGTTCAAGGAAAGCCTCAACAAGTAGTGAGACTTTCATCTACCTATTGGGGCCCTTTTTCAAAAAAAAAAAAAAAAAGGCTGGGTTTAACTCAGAAATAAAATGCCCATGGGTTCAATCCCTAATACCACAAAAATTAATTTATTAAAAGAAAACATATGGCCGGGCGTGGTGGCGCACGCTTGTAATTCCTGCACTTGGGAGGCAGAGACAGGAGGATCGCGCAGGTTCGAAGCCAGCCGCACGCATTGGCTTAGGAGACCCTGTTTCCAAATAAAAATGTAAAAATAGGTCTGGGAGCATAGCCCGGAGGTAGAAGGCCTTCCAGGAACCCCAGTACCACCAAAAAAAAAAAAAAAAAAGAAAGCATATAAAGAAAATACCCTAAATTATTCATTGTGTTTATCCTGAAAGGGTGAAATTATAAATGTTATTTTCTTCTTTGTGCTTGACTGGATTTTTCAGAATTCATGTATATGATTCTGCAATTATTAAAAATGTTTAATAAAAAGGATCTTAGCATGTTCAATAAAAATCAGTCCGCATTCTACCTGAATGCCTAATACTAAGTAAATGCTACCATTCTTCAACAAATAAAACTATACTTCCTAGAGATGATATGCTTCTCAGGAGAACCTGAGATACAGCAAAAGCAATAAGGCCTGTGGCTGCCTGTGCTTTGGAGAAGAGAAGGGAGGATGTGCAGGCTGGGTCCAGTTGGCTGTCAGTGTGGTGAACATACTCTGTATGACACTATAATGGTGAACATATGTCATGATAGTCCTAAATTGGTAGAATGTCCAACACAAAAAGCGGACCTTGATATACTTTCGGTGGCCTTGCTACCATTAGGTGGTATTGATGAGTCCATAGAGGCTCATCAGATGTAAGAGATGTACCCTCTGGCACAGGCCATTGACAATAAAGAAGGCTGTCTGTATAGCAGGAGATGGTGTACGAGATACCTGTGTACCTGCTGCCCAATTTTGCCATGAACCTAAAACTTCTCTAAATACATAGTTTTAAACACACACACACACACACACACACACACACACACACACACACACACACAAACTATATAGCTAAACCAAATGTCTGCCAGAAATACAACATAAAAAGCCTGTGAGGTATGCATTAAAACATAGAGGAGATAAAGCAGGTAAAATGATCATTGCCGCTTTGGCAGGGTGGGGGCAGGCTAATATTTCTCTTGAATTCCAAAGCACTCTTAATCCTGGCGATGAACTGAAGAAAGCGAGGAGAGAAGGAAGCGCGAGCCTGTGGTGTGGGCTTGCTTCAAGCTCAGTGGGGCGTCATTTCTGCAACTTCAGGCTGTGCTCAGCTGAGCTGTAAAGCAAAGTGAACCGATCAAAATCGCCTTGTTTTCAGGGAAACAGAGGATAGCGGAACAGTACACCTCAGAGTTATCACATATATTAAGGGTGAGGTATTATTTTTTCAGGAACTTGTGTTCCAATTACAGATGCTTATAATGGGTAGAGGCTTAAAATTCATTTTGTGCTTTGGGCTGTAGCGAAAAGAAGGAGGAGAAAAAAGAGGAGGAATAGGAGGAAGAAGGAGGAAGATGATGGTCAGGTAGAGGCTTAATAATAATATTTTAAAAATAAAGATAATGGGTAGAGGCTTAAAATTCATTTTGTGCTTTGGGCTGTAGCGAAAAGAAGGAGAAGGAGGAAAAAGAGGAGGAATAGGAGGAAGAAGGAGGAAGATGATGGTCAGGTCACTGAGCAGAGCAGCAAGGTCACTGGTGACATGGTGAAATAGCAAAAGGAAATGTTTGAACAAGGCTGGGAAGTTGGGAAAAGCAACTTTTTATGAAGTGCTAATATTTAAACTCCTAAGAGAATGTTGAACACCAGGAAGAATACTCATACACAGAGAAAAAAAAGTTTTTCAAGTGTGAGAAGCAATTCTTTGTATGGGGCTCTGGGTGTGTCTGACCATGGCATTTTAAACAGTCAGAAAGCCAACCATCAAAAGAGCAGCATAAGAATAAATAGCTAAGGGCCCTTATGAAGAAAAGAAATTACCACCTCTGAAGCAGAAATAAACTCAAACTTCTTCTCGAGGCCGACAAGTTAAATAAATAAATATAATAGAGAAAAATGCCTTCTACGGTTACAGTATCAGTTGGCAGTCATTTACTCATTTCAAGATTAACCTCATTTCAAGATTAACCCAGATGACCTCAAAGGAAATAATCACATCCATAGCTAAAATAATTCTATTTCAGAAGGCTCTTTCAGCATAGCTAATTAATTTGCTCAATATTAATTGAGTGCCTACGAGGTACACTACAATATTTATTGAGTGCCTACGAGGTACACTACAAAACATACAAATAAGAGTTGGTCCTCCACCTTGGAAAGCTTATACCTGTAAGAAATAATCAAAAGAAATTTCAAGGTAAACATATTTAATCAAGCACGGGCCTTTTTGCCTTTTCCTTCCCAAATTGTCACTAAAATGACAGCAGCAAAGTTTCCCAAATTGTATTAAGCCCCCAAAGACTAAGAGAATAGTGGAGGAAATAACAGCAGCCAAAAAGTTTCAAACAGTCTCTAGCAGATGAAAAGAAGGCAGAAGTGGAGCCAGGCGTGGTGGCGCACGCTTGTAATCCCCGTGCTTGGGAGGCGGAGACAGGAGGATCGCACAGGTTTGAAGCCAGCCGCCCTGGCTTAAGAGACCCTGTTGAGGACTTCCGGGAAGATGGCGACCGAGAAAAGCGGGGCTTAAGAGCCCCGCTAACAACCAATCTCCATTACCACAAAACCAGCGCCTTTCATAGCCAGAAAACACCATCACCAGAAAAACAAAAAAACCCACCAGGCTCCAGAGAGAAAGCGGACTGAGAACAGAGCTCAGGGCCACAGAGGGGACACACGCGCCCGAGGACGCGGCAGCAGTGCCATACTGCCGGCGGCAGCGGCGAACTCAACGGACGGCTACAGCAAGCCGAGGTGAGCCACTGCGGAACAGCCAGGTGGGATTTCTCCACGCAGAGAGCGTCTAAAGCTCCCAGTGGCCGAGCTCAGCACACGCTGCAGGGATTCAGAGTGGAAATCAAAACCAGAGAAGAAAAAATACGCCAGCCTCACGGCCGAGGGCGTGGCAGAGGCGCCATATTGCCACCGGCGGCGGCAGCAGCAGTGAATTCACCGAGTCCAGTACAGCTACATCTGCATACTCAAGAACAGTGAGTCAAATTGCGGGCCACAGAGGAGAAATCCCAGTACTGTACCTCCTGGGACTTGACCCAGTGAGGGAGTGGTGGTGGCAGAGATATCACACCATAGGAGAACGTGCAAACTGGCACCCCCCATAGTTTAAAGCAGCCTCTATCGACTCTCTGGGTCGGAGACTCTGTGATACAACCCAGTAAAGGAGTAGTGGGGTCTGAGATAATACAGACTCGAGATCCAGAGCACCTTAAGTGAAGCCATAGTGACCTAAGGGAAGAACCCAGAGAAGGCACAAACCTCCGAAATCATGGGAAAGAGGAATAACACTGGAGTAATGAATGCGCACAACCCCACAACATCAGAACCCGATAAAACTGAAAATCAGAGATTTCTAGAAGATCAAATCAGGAAAATAACTATAGAAATAATAGAGGTGCTTCGAAAAGAACTCAGAGAGAGCCAAAAAGAGATAAAGGATGCAATTAATGAACTAAAGGCCTCAATTCAAAGCACAAACAACCGATTAGAACACATGGAGAACAGAATCTCGCTCTTAGAAGATGAGCAATCCAAAAATGAACGCATAGTTTCTAATCTAGAAAAAAATATCCAACAGCAGGAATCTGACATGGAAGAAATATGGGCCCATCTTAAGAGAGCTAACCTAAGAATAATTGGAATAGAGGAGGGAAAAGAAAGTGAAACCAAAGGGATCAACAATCTCTTCAAGGAAGTAATAGCAGAAAATTTTCCAAATATAGAGCAAGAGGTTGATACACAGATCCAGGAAACTTATAGAACTCCCTTTAGACAGGATCGGAGAAGAGGATCCCCACGCCACATAATTGTCAAAATGACCAATGTGGAAGCCAAGCAGAGAATCTTAAAGGCAACAAAAACAAAGGGCCAAGTGACATTCAGAGGCAAACCAATTAGAATCACTCCAGACTTCCCAAACCAAGTCATGAGAGCCAGAAGGGCTTGGAGTAACATATTCCAAACTCTGAAAGAAAACAACTTCCAGCCAAAAATTTCCTATCCAGCAAAACTTTCTATCAAATTAGATGGAGAAATAAGAAGCTTCCATGACAAACAGAAACTGAAGGAATTTATGTCTTCAAAACCAGCACTAGAGAAAATACTCAAAGAGATTAACTACAAAGAAGAAATAGGTAACACTCACCAGAAGCAGAGAAACAAGATTTTCCATCCAACAGACAACTAAGATTGGTTATCTGTGGAGATTCATTATTTTTGTTAGTCTTTACCTATCTCTAAATTGTATTGTTTGCCTTTATTGTTGTTAATTTTTAGGATTTCTAGTTGGAATATTAATATACCTTCAGATATAGCATTTGGAAATATTTTATCCAATTCTATTAGTAACTTTTAACTCTGTTTACATTGTCTTTGGATATACAATATTTTTTTCTTATTTTTTAGGGAGTTTGTATATTCTTCTGTTGCCTGTGCCATTGAAATCATAACCAAGAAATCACTGCCAATTTCAATGTTGTGAGGTTTTATGACCCAGATTTTCTTCTAAAAGTTTATAGTCTTAAGATTTATATTTAGGTCTTTTATCTATTTTGAGTTAATACTTGTATGTGGGATCAGGTAAGGGTCCAATTGTATTCTTTTCCATGTAATTATTATTTTTCAACAATATTTAGTTAAAAGATTATTATTTCCACCACCAAATGTTCGTGGAAACCTTGTCAAAAATAACTTGACTATATAGGGAAGAATTTAGCTCTAGGCTTGTATTTAACTCCAATGGTTTATATATCTGCCTTTAGAACAGTATTACACTGTTTCAATTATTGTAGCTTTATATGGTTTGAAATCAGAAAATATATATCTGCTAGCTTTGTTCTTTTTCAAGATCGTTTTGGGTATCTAGAATTCATATTCCATATTAGGATAGATTTTTTTCTGAAAAATAAATATATGAATATATGATAGTTTCACCTAAAAAATAGAAAAAAAATATTCTCTGGTAAGAAAGAAAGCAAAAAGAAATATTGAAATGTTATCTTTAAGTTATCAAAAGCTTGGTATCAGACAAATGAAACTGTTATGTGAGATTAACATTTTTAATTTTGGATAAATTGCTATAATACTAGATGTCAACCACTAAGCCAAGCATGGGAAGGAGGGATGGGGAGGGAATGGGGTGGGGATCGGGTGGGGGCTGACTGGGCGATGTGTGCATGTATGTCTACAAAAGTTTGTATTCCACTATGATGTATGAATACAGTGCACCAATAAAATAAAATTTAAAAAAAAAAAAATAAGAGACCCTGTTTCCAAAAAAGAATAAAAAGGTCTGGGAGTGTAGCCCGGAGGTAGAAGGGCTTCCAGGAACCCCAGTACCACCAAAAAAAAAAAAAAAAAAAAAAAAAGGCAGAAGTGTGATGACTGATTTAGCAAAACAGGGAAAGTTGTAACTGAAAAAGATGGATTCCAAAGAGAAGACAGCCAACTTCCTCCAAGAAAGCCTGAGAGCAGCACTGAGACGCAAGGCCCCTGGAAAACAGCAAAGAGGGCAAAGTTCTGAAAACATGGAGACAGCTAAAAGACTCCTATGGAACAATTGGCACTGGCCACTTGCAGCAGTTCTAGGGACTACAACTGAGAACGCAAAAGGATAAGTGTGTGTGTGCATAAACACACAAATGCGTGCACACACACACACACACACACACACACACACACACACACGTTCCCAATTGCTTTACTCAAGCATATTAAAACTTAGCAAAAGTCACAAAGTTGGAATAACCTCTTAGCACAGCTTCACCACAAACATGTACTCATGTGTTGCACCGTGATCTTATAATGTCAAGACACGAGGAGGTCCTAGCAATTCTTTAGCTCCACTATGATCTTACAGGACCACTGTTTCACGTGCTGTTCATTGTTATATGAAGTGTTCGATGTGGCACATGGCGATATACTCAAGAGTTATATTACAGTCAGGCATGGTGGGGCACGTTTGTAATCCCAGTACTTGGGAGGCTAAGGAAAGAGGACCACAGGTTTGGGGCCAGCTTCAGCTACTGAGTGAGGCCCTCTGCAATATAGTAAGACCCTGTTTCACAATAAAGAATAAAAACTAGGGTTGGGGTTATAGCTTGGAGGTAGAATGCCCCTAAGTTCAATCCCCAGTAGCACAAAAATAAAAAAGAGAGTTATATACCCCTCAGAGGATTTACAGGAACAATATAGATCCCTAAGAAGACACATTATAGATGTCTGCAACCCACTTGAATCTAAAACTCAATTCATAGTTATCCTCAGAGCCATATGTCCTTATTTAAAGAAGCAAAGTGTTTCTGAGCCTCCTCCTCTAGCTGTGTTTGTTGGAAGATAAAATCTATCTCAGTTCAAGGTACTGGCTGATTCTTCCAGAAAACACTGAATGACAGAGAAAAAACCTGTAGGTGCCAACAGTAAAGCTTCCAGTCATCCAGTTCTGCCTTCAAAACTCTCCATGAGCCCTTCAGCATTCCACTTGTAAATATGAGCAGAAGCAAAAGTCACCAGACACATAAGGAGAGTTTCTAACGAGAAAGAGAAGGAAAAGAACATCTAGAAGAAAAGCAAGCTGCTGGATGCAGTAATGAGGCAAGTCATTATACATACAGGCACCATGCTAAGAGTTAAAAGGAAATGGAGGTCCTGTATCAATAGAACAAAGACAAGATTTTGTTGTTTAAAGAAATAAGTTTAAAGAAATAAGAAAGCTAGGTGTGGTGGTACACGCTTATAATCCCAGCATTTGGAAGACTGAGACAGGAGGATCGTGGTTTGCGGACAGCCTCAGCTACTTAGTGAGGCCCCTTTGCAATAGGTAATATCCTGTTTCAAAATAAATAATAAAAAATAAGGCTGGGGTGTAGCTCGGAAGTAGAATGCCCCTGGGATCCATCTCCAATACAGCAAAAATAAATAAATAAATAAATAAATAAATAAATAAATAAATAAATAAATAAATAATAGAGAAGAATCTGGGCATGGTGGTGCACAACTGTAATCCCAGTACTTGAGAGCTAAGACAAGAGGAGTGCTGGTTCAAAGACAGCCCCAGCAACCTATGGCTAGGGGTATAGCTTCCTACTCTCAATACTCAGGAGAGAGGGTGAAGGAGAGAGAGAGAGAGAGAGAGAGAGAGAGAGAGAGAGAGAGAGAGAGACAGACAGACAGGCAGGCAGGCAGAGAGAGACAGAGAGCTCTTGAAAGTGAAAAGAGAATGATAACCAAAATAAAGATGACAGAATCTCAAATTGAAACAAAACAAGAAGATAAAAAATTAGAGTAAAAGATAAAACTATTAGGAGTCAAATCAGAAGGTATAATGTCAAGAAAGAAAATACATAATGGAGAAAGAAAAAAATATCAATGAAATATTGCAGAATTTTTTCCTAGCACTAAGGGGATAAAACTTCAGATTAGAAAAGGTCATTAAGTGGACAGCATAATAAATTTAAAAAGTACAGCAGCACAAGACTTAAGAGCAACCAAAATAAAGAACGCAGCCTAAGGAATTTCAGGAGGACAAAATTTTCAGATGCAAGGGACCAGAAATCAGCATAGCATAACACTTCTACCTGCAATACTAAATGTTGGAGGGTAAGAAGTCTACCCTCAGCCAAATTATCAATCAAGTGAAAGCTGAAGAGATGTTTGATGTTTTTGTACATGCAAAGACTGAAATACAAGGAAATGGTTTATAAAAGTTGCTTCTAGTATTTTTCAAAACCCTCTGGAAGATGGAACTCAGCCAATGAGAAAGGAAATTCAGAAGTTAGTTGTGCTTTAGAGCAGGGAATCCAAGTTTCAGGGTGGTGCAAAGAAAGGCCAGAATGGTGTCATTCTTCTGACACAGGAAGCACTCGGAGCAGATGGAAAGGATGGGGCAGGAGGAGGGAGGGTGCATGGTCCTGAGGGGAGCGTTAAAATGCTTATACTTGACTTGATTTCCTTGTAGCACTGGAAACCATTGATGGGCACCTGCGCCTGAGATCTGCTAGTGTACTGAAGAAAAAGTAATGACAGATAAATAGAAAACTCAGCAAGTGGGGAAAATGAGAAAATGATAAACTCTAGGGGAAAAGATAACGCCAGAAGGAAATCATGTTCTTCTAAGTATCTTGGGAAGAGAGGCAATGAGTGTGTTAGGGTGGGGGAGTGGTGAACAGTGAGAATTACCCTAACAGAAAATCAAATACCCTACCAGGAAATCAGGAGATAATTTTAAAAAGGATGAGTGGAGAACTGCCAGCATAGCCTATTATCTAGAAATACAGAGATAAACAATAAAAAAAAGTTGTGATTATTTAAATTCATTGCCTCTGGGAGAAAAACTTGGAAATGAAGGAGTAGCTATTTTCATTACAAATTATTTTATCAGATTTTGAAAGTGTGTGTGTGTGTGTGTGTGTGTGTGTGTGTGTTGAACATTTACAATCTACTCTCAGCAATTTTCAAGAATACATTATTAACGATAGTGACCATGCTATACATCGGACCCCACAACCTATTCATCCCAACTGAAAGTTTGTACCATTTGACCAACAGCTCCCCATTCCCCCTTCCCACCTAATACAAGTTTTAAGGAGAGAGGATTGTTAGAGAATTAGGCTGATTTTGTGGCTATCTTTCATGTTTTAGTAAGTCACTATGGACCCCCCATCCATCCTTTACCTTTGAATTAAAGAAGTTTCACCTCTTAAGCCTCTTTTCCAGTCATGAACTTTTTAATTCCCTTGCTATTTTGCATGTTTCTTTCTGAGTAACATCTAACTATTGCTTGCTCATAAGAGGAACTCAAATATTGGTGGAACTATTGAATTTTGAGAAACGGCAATAGCCCTGTATAAATATTCAGGATAGAACATTGCTTTGGGATTCTGTAAAGGTTACAGAACACTGTAATTTTCTTGAAATAGCCTTCCTTTGAAAGCCCGGGGTTTTATTGGGCTTCATAAACTTGCTCCTGGGGTTACTTTTCTCCAGATGCAATGAACTCAACTAGCACTTGTATTTGCCAGATCTCCTGGCATTTTCTCCTGACTGGTTTAACAATTAGTTATCTGGCTAAAAGCGCTGACGAGCATCTGCAGACTGGGAAATCCAACTATTTTCTTCTTTCTGCTAGATCAATTACAAAAAAATTATAAGCTTTAAAATGTTATTTGATAAGCCAGGTGTGGTAGCACACACGTGTAATCCCAGCGCTTGGGAGGCTGATACAGGAGGATCGCACAGGTTCCCAGCCAGCCTTAGCTTAGTGAGGCTTTCAGCAACTTAGTGAGACCCTGTTTCCCAATAAAGAATAAAATACGTCTGGGAGTTTAGCCCAGAGGTAGTAAACCTGGGTTCCACCCCAGTACCAACAACAACAAAAAAGTTACTTAACACTGGTCTGAGCATTCTTTCCTCCAGGGCTATACAGTTTACATTTGCAAATAAAGATGAGCCCTGTAACTATTATCCAAATTTCCTCCCTCTATATCCACAAGACTATTTCTCCAGGGCTGCTGACTCTCAAGCATCTCCCTGAGCTCTGGAATTCCATGAGGGGGCTTTCTGCAAGTGGAATAGTCTACCCACTCTTCCTTCACCAGCGTGGTAGAGTCACCTTCTCAAAGGGTTCTCATGGTACACGCTGCTGCCCTATTCCACAAACTGCATTGCCTTCGCCCTAACAAGTCATTTGCTTAAGCCTTGCATGATCTTCCCTTGTGCAAGATTTTACCAGCATGCTCCGGGTAGAAATCAGACTCACCAACCTGAAGCTTCCCAGTAGATATTTACACATGTTCTTAGGACAAAAGCTTATTGAAAATCCACCGGGTCTCTAACTTGGTGACCCTTTGAATCAAACCTGTTGCATACACACACACATTAATCTTCTACTTCTTTGAGACTTGTTGCATGCCCTTCGATCCAAATGGTGTAACTCAACCACTGTTTCTGGTTTGGTGCAAAGCATACTGTGAATTTATCAACAAGCCCATCTAAATATGGCTCGGGGCATGCTCAGCACTTATTATTGGAGCATGTCCCCTTGGCCAGGAATAGGGTAAAGGAATAGCGAGTGGGTTGTTAGGTCGGGGGACTTTGGTCATCGGTAGCATGAGAGTTTGCGCTTGGATCCTGACTCTGTCAGGTATAGGCTAGGTGAACATGGATCTTCCTGGCCCTCAGTCTCCTCATGTATAAAATCAGGATGACAATACTAAAGACTTCAGGGATGTTGGGAGGATGAGATGACATTACACACCTCAGCCTCTTAGTGCAGAGTCTAGCGCTCAGCAAGCACCCAATAAATGCTTGTTAACACTAACGAGTCATCCAGGAGCTGGCTCCTCCTATTTTTCTTCATTAGGGCAGCAAAAACCCTCTGTGCTTCCCCTTTTGAAATCACTGCATTACTACCCTCTGATCATTTTCTCAAATAGGTTCTGATGGAAAGAGTCCCTGACAGCCTTTTCTAACAGCCATTTCATAGGTCTCCTGAATAAGGACAAGCCGTTCAATTTCTAGCTGACTTGCCACCTTGCCCCTCAGTCATCTGGTCTCACTAACCTCCTCTCTTAAGCTTTGACAATGAATTTGCCCCAGAAACAGCCCCAGCTTGCAGATGACTCATACAGGGCCCCTTTCTTTCTCTTGCCTACTGATGAGTCTTCGGGTAGTTCATTTCATCTTTCTCTCCAAGTTTCTACAGGAAACTTACATAGCTCCTCATTTTTTCACTTATATTTGTACATTCTCTTGGTACCTTTTTTTCTATAATTAATGGCAGCCATTTTTAAATTTCTTTGTTTTGGTTTGGTTTTGCTTTGGGTTTTTATAGCCCAGGGACAGTCTACTTCTGAGCTACACTGGCAGCCCATTTTATTTTTGGTTTTGAAACAGGGTCTTACTAGGTTGTTGAGAGGCTCGCTAGGTTGCTGAAACTAGTCTCAAACCTGTGATTCTCCTCTGTCAGTCTCCCAAGTACAGGGATTATAGGCATGAGCCACTGCATCTGGCTTAAGTTTTTATTTTTACTTTTTTTTTTATCACCCTTGCTGATTCCTTACTTAAACTGCTTTACTCCTTTATGGTGAATTACTTGCTCTTTCTCACCAATTTTCATACACAGAAATAGCATGAATTAGGGAAAATTAGAAGACAGGAAGGCTCGAAACGAACAATCAAATCCCTGTGCGGCCTCATGCCATTATCTATGAAGTAAGAGAGCAGAGTCACATGTCAAATACTTCTTATGGGTTGGGCAGAGGCAGGTAACTTATTAAATGTGAACAAAGTTTCAGTGTAATAAAATAGGGTATGGCAGAGATGATGGCCAACTATAAATCACACATTCAAATGAAAGTCACAGCCCAATTCAGCCATGGTCAGGTGTTGCTAAGAAAGAAATATCAGTCATTGTGACCAGGTCCCTAAGAAGCTCAAAATCTGGGTCTTTATGTGAAATATTGGCATTGTTTTAATGTTGGTAATTGATTATAACAAGCAAAAATACATTGTTCAAGCTAAGCAGCGCTCACGGTGAGTGAACTTGGCCCTTGAGCTGCTTTGTCTGTGGGTATCATTTGGGGGTGTTGATTTACATTCTGTATTGGGATCAGAAGATTCTCTTTGTGCATCAGTGTGTGGTTTTGAAGATGCCTTCCCAGGACCTTCACCTGAAGGTTCTCTGACCCAAGACCCTGGCTTACACATCTCAGCCTAGTATTAGTGTAAAAATCTATTCTGAGAACAATTTCTCCCATTCATTTGACAAATATTATAAGGTTTCTTTTTAATCCCCTTAAGACTTCTAGCCCAGGTTTCTATTTCCATGTAAGAGAGAAGAAAATTTATGTGAGTATAATTGAAATCTACACAATTGCAGAATCTCATTTTGGGGCCTGTTATTATCAACCTTTGTCATGAAATAAAATGTAGAAAGGCAACCACACTGGCTGACGCATCTCCAGTCTTTTCCTGATCTTTGTGCACCACCTGGTGGCAGGACTATTTCCTTCTAACCAGTGGCATGCTCCTGAGGAAAGAGTTAAGTAAACTGGGGAGGGAGGGAAAGAGTTCAGAGAAATAAAATAAGAGGGACAGTAAGAGAGGGGGGAAAAATGGAATGACACAAAACCAAAATGTTGGTGTGCTGACCATGTGCCAGCTAGGAGAGATCCACAAATTAAAAGCTTAACTGCTGAGAATCAGCTGGTGGCCACTTACATGTAAAACTTTAAAGTTCTCTCTGTAAAGAAAATTCCCCATAAAATTGCCTGCTATCCATCTGCCTGTGTTGTTCAATAGTGTTTATTGGAAAAGAAGAAAGAAGGATAGATGTGTAGTTAAGCTGAAAGGACAAGATAATCAGCCCACTAAGAACTGGATTATGTCTCCTAAAAAATTCATATGTTGAAGTCCTAACCCATCAAACTTCATATTTTGACCCTATTTGGAAATAGAGCATCCTGGTTTGGGGTTGAAATGTCCTTCAAAGGCTCATGTATTGAAAAGAATGGTTCCCAATGCAGCAAGGTCCTGAGACAGGGCATGGCTGGAGGACATGGGTGACTGGGGCATGGCCTTGAGGACTGTATATTTCCCTGGTCCCTCCTCTTGCTCTTCTGCTTCCAGCCACCATGAGTTGAGTAGCTGCCCTCTTCTCTGCCCTGCCACCATGATGGTTCTGCCTTGGAGTCAACTGACCATGGACTGAAACACCAAGCCTGAAGAAACCTTTTCTCCTACAACCTGTTCTTATCAGGGACTTCAGTCACAGCAATGAAAAGCTGACTGGGTCACAGAGTCACTGGAGACGTAATTAGCTATGATGAGGTCATACGGGTATAATATAGACCCCTAATCCAGTATAGTTGGTGGACTCATAACAAAAGGGTATTTGGTCCCAGACTCACAGAGATGGAGAACTCCAGATGAAGATGAAGACAGAGAGTGGGTGACACCATAGAAGACACACAGGGCACCAAAGACGGTCAGCAAACCACTGGAGGCTGGGAAAGAATCATGGCTCAGATCCTCTCTCGGTCTCCAAAAGAAGCGGCCCTGCTGACACCTGGATTCTAGAACTTCATTCTCCAACCAGGCATCATGGTACATGCTTATAATCCCAGTACTTGGGAGGCTGAGCTAGGAGGCACTAGTTTAAGAACAGCCATGTTTCAAAATAAAATAGGGCTAGGGGTGTAGCTCAGAGACAGAATGTCCCTGGGTTCACACACACACACACACACACACACACACACACACACACAATTCTAGCCTCTAGAACTGTAATACAACAAATTTCTGTTGTTTAAGCCATCTAGCTCACAGTCCTTGGTCACAGCAGCCTAGCACACAAATCCACAGTCTGTCTCTGGCTTTAAATGCTATTTTTCTTAAAAGTCATCATCATTGTTTTCTATGTCATTATAATTCAATATCACAAAATCAAATCATCAACATTCCAGAGATAGTCAGCAGACTTCATTCAACTTAGTAAATATTTACTCGGTATCTACCACAGTGAAGTATTTTGAAATGAAATAATCACTCATTCCTAGACTCATAAAAGGACACTCTAGGACAACAAAGCTGGTTTGATGCAGACCTCTCTACCTTAATACTGAAGAAATCCTCTCATGATCACAGAAGCAAAAATACTCAAAAATATTAGTAAATTAATTCCAGTAATATACAAACAGAATTATATACTGTGGCCAAGTAGGGGGTGGGGTATTCTA